>NC_133223.1:25404159-26046034 GCF_040436345.1 Pagrus major
ACCTGATTATCAGATCAGCCACTGCTGGTCACCGCACATTACGCTGTCGGCTTGCAGCTGCGCCCATGCAGATCACGGGATGTGATTATTTCCCAATGCGATGAGATAAACTAGGAACAGTGTGGCTCTCGGCATCTGAGTCCAACCAGTGGGACACACTTAAGCCCACTTCCTTTTGTCCTACTTGGAAATTCAACTTTATACAACACTTTAGAGACTCCCTTTACAACATAGGCTGCTTTTTTTATTAATTACCTCTGAAAGTTAAGTTCCTAGCCTTTCTAAATAAGACCAAGTTAATTTATCATTCTCACTGTTTTGTGGATTAAAACACTAAAAAGGTACTACACTTTTTAGAAATATTTTCCTTCTACTTACAGGAGCCTGTGTGACATACCAGTGGGCCGATATTTTCATGCGGCCTAGTCACCCGATAAAATGTTGCCGGTTAACATTTCTGTAAACCACTGACACACTGACATGTTCACGCGTCATACATACCAATTGCGCATTTGTACAATATGTGTCATATCAAGTTCACATTACATGTTTATGACCTGACTTTCATATCAGGAGGTGGAGGGGATGGTGGTGGGGTCAACCTATGCGAGGAAGCTGCCAAGCCAGTGATTGCAGTTCAAGACTGCATTTTAACATTTTAAAACATCACTTTTATATATATTTTAAAGGAGGCCTCGGGACAGTTTACGGCTGTGTTTATGGCAACAAAAAACAAAACTGGATGTTTTGACAAGACCTCCCAACCCCAACCAAGTGTTTTTTTGTGCCTAAAGTTAACCCGACCATAAGCACAGTGTTATTACAACATAAAATCTGAAGCTGAAACTAAAGAAATATAAAGAAATGTAGACCAAATTTGACTGATATTTCAAGTGTATTTTTCCCAATTCAAGTTTAGTATATTTTTTAGATATTTACATAAAAGATAATGTAAATATCCTGTCATTGTCTCTAAAGATCAAAAACTTTGCCAAAAAAGTTTATGTTCTCGATGTTCTTGACTACCTGATATGTTGTTATTGGATTTTATTTGATTTCAATTTGTTTTTATTTTACTGTTTATTTAACAGAACACTGCACAAAACATTTACTGCACTGGACAAACCAAAAGCTAATTTCCATCTGCAGTCCCTGCATGGAAGCCACTGGTGGCTCAGGTTGACAACACAAAAGATAACAGTCATTTGTGATGAATTTGAAAAATGTTGATATTGGAATCGTCCTCAAATACTCGAATAAGTCTGGCTTTATTACTTCCTAAAGTGCTGCTGTATTGAAAAATGTGAAGCCAGTCAGGGGAGGAAATGGTATGCCGGCCACAAAGAACAACTAAAACATTTCCTCTATTATTCTCGCCTTGCTACAGAGAAAGTGCATACAGCGACATATTTATTTTGGTCTATTGCCCTAAACTACACTAACATAATGAATATGCACATGTATACACTCCTGCCTATACGCACACATGAGCAGCCAGGCACCTGCAAACACATAATAGACAAATATTTGCCAACACAACACTGCATCCCGATGGCCATTAAATTAAGCTCATCTCCAGGTGTTTAAATACTCACAGTTGTTTGTGTCCCTGGCCACAGCGATAATTCCCATCGGTTGATGGGGAATATCTGCTCGAAGTACCTTGGTGTCACCACCCGTGTACTTGTTGGATCGCAGCACAGATCTGCGGGCCCAGTCCGACCAGTAGATGAAATCTGCATAGATGGCGAGCCCGTAGAAGTTCCCAGGTCCAGATTTAATTATGACCTAAAAACATTTTAAAGCAGAACACTCATGTTAGGACTGTGTTCCATCATTCTTTTCAGGCTTCTGCTCTGATAATAGCACGTTTTACAGCATGTGAGTGATTCAATATGTCAGAAGAGATCACACACGTCATAACAAGGAGAATTTATACATTTCATATCATCAATATTCTACAAATCAATAATTCTTTTCAAGATCTGGCTGGAAAAAGCATCGAGAGAATTTGAGCGTGACCCGAGGAATAAATGCGGAGAATGATGTTTCGACTCATTAATCAACACATCACCCCCGCCGCCCACGTGAATGCTTAACCCAGATGTTGGGGGAGTAAATGACAGTGTCATTGGCAGGGAGGCAGGAATCCATCAGATGCCTCCTTGTGGGACTCTCCAGGCTAGTGTGTATGTGTGGGTGTGTGTGGGGGTGATCAGGGCCTCCAGCAGCTTGGTAGTCTCAGCCATTAAGTGGGACAGGCTTGTAAGCAGCATCACATTAGCCCTGTGCCATACTGGGATTAATAGGACAGGTGTTGATTAAAGGAGCCCAGCGTGTGGAAGCAACAACAGGCCAGTGAGAGACAGAGACTGACAGGGAAAAAGAGGGGAGGATTGAAAGCCAGATGTGTTAGGATGGAACGTATTGATAGGAAATTAGGTTTGGGAGACATTAGGCTTACAGCCCACAACTCATTACTTTTGTGATCAACTCGTGTTTCGGGTAAATGTGGACATATTTCATTCATTCTTATCACCCTCTCACTATTCAACAATGTGAGAATAATACCTCCTCCACACTGGACAAGTAACTTTCTTGCTGTGATGCCATGACGCCGTTGAAGTTCCGGACTTTGGTGCATAAATTGTTTTCCGTTGTCTTCGATGGAAAGTGGTACAACCAACATTCTTTCCCTGGTCAAACGACTCTGCAGTAGTGATGGGGATTTATCAGCTGCCGATCTGATCAGCAGTGATAGAAACATAACAACCGGGTGAACAGGCTCATTTTTGCTCTGTTCAAAATGAGATGCTATGATGCAAGAAGCTCCAGATGTTGGTGCAAAGAGAGTTTTCCATTCCTCTCCGTTCAAGCAATGCTCGAGCGTTGTTCAGTCTGTGTCGAGTTTGAAACAGAGATGAGTAAAAGATATAAAAAAGTAACCGCTGTAACATTGCCAGTGTCTCCTGTGCTGCTTCCTATTGTTCGCTGTTTCCTGGAGTGTTTGTGGCACTGAATGTGTCACCAGAAAGAGAAGAGGAAAAAAACAACAAAAAACTAAAACTAAAACTAAAACTCTACTGGCAATAGGAAATGAATCAATCACCTATTTAACTGGGTTTTCCTGCGTTTAAAAGAACTGCATATATGCGCTAATTTTGGTGTAAAACGGTATTAGTTAATTATATTTCCATGACGACAAACTCAAAACAGATCTACCTGATATACCTGTTTTTTTTTTTTTTTCAATAAAACATAAACATCCCCAGAGAGCACACTGCTGACATTGAACCCAAATGACACAAACCATTTCCAGGTAGCTCTCAAATCCCTCTCTTCATGGCATCTTTCCCCCGCTAAACATACTGACATCTTCCCTCATCATGCACTCCACTGCCCTTTTGTGAAGCACTGCCTTCATTAACAACATGGGTCCCCACTCTCAAAATGGCACGGGGGAGTAAGCTATGCCACAGCTCCTGTTCTTCTCTGTCGCTAACCACACTGACAGCATGTAATGACACTGCTGCAGTGAAGAGGGTTAGCTGGGCCCTTGAGGACACTCCACTCCCATCCAAGTCCGCATTAATATGACTCAATACAAAATTGGTGTTCTATAATGTGGTTTATTCTGTCTGTGGTCAGACCAAACTCATTTTTTTTTTATTCCAAAATGAAATCTTGGAGCCTTTCGCAATTTTTGCTGAGTTAAACACATCAGATCAGTGTCCAAAATAATAAAACAATCAGGACACACTAAAGTGACAACAAGCCTTAAGCCTCCATCTCCACAGTAAGCTTCTTGTATATACTGGATGGGTTGTCTCCAGATTTTAGCAAAGCACAGTTTGGCTAAGTGCTGAAGTTGACAATCAGCTACCTCGGTTTAATTTACACATTTTAATTGGAATGGAAAATCAGCACCCAGAGCGGTCTCACAGCAAAGCCTTCATTAGCAGGATTAGACTGCAGCAAGGGCTGGTGGGGACCCAAAGGTGAAGACTTTCTGAGCCTTGTGACCCAGCTCAGCAAACATATGGGTAACTAATTGAGATGGGCCAAGGTGCTGAGCTGCAGAGGTCATGTCAAGCAAAAACTGAAATCCATAGCAAAAAAAGACCATCCTTGTACTGCAATCCTTTAAACGCTGGAATACAGAAGATATATATCCAGTTAGGATGTTTTACATTATGCATGCAACATTTTCGGGGACAAAAAAAGAGCTCCCCACATTTAGCTTCTTTACTTTCACAGGGATTGACTTCTGTGATTAAGGAAACCATCTGTACCCTCAGAGATGAAGTATCAGAAAGAGCATCAAAGGTATTTCTGATCCTATCCGCTGTATGGAGGACCATATTTTAGGAGCCCAGAAGGGATTGGAGATTAAACGGACGACAGAAAAAAAAAAAATGTTTCATTTCAGGATAAAAGGGCAGATCAATCTGACATTCTGTCCCTGAATAAGTGCCATGTTTCTCAGATGTTTTGCATTGAAACATCTCCATCACTGAGAGACAAATAGATTCTGGTGAGTCACTGAGATTCTTTCACAAAAACATTGTTTGATTCTTGGGAATTTTAAAGGGTGCAATACAAAAACGTGGAACTGTTATCAAACCGGTATTCATGCCTTGTATAATGACAGAAAATACAATAAAAAGTCATTTTTACAGAGAAGAAAAACAATTGCCTTTTATACTCACATATCTGCTGGAACCATCGTAGTCACATCTCTCAATTTTGCCCAGGGTTCCATCTGAAAAGTAGAGCTTCTCTGCTTTGTGGTCCACAGTCAGTCCATTGGGTGTCAGGATGTCAGTACTGATGATAATCCTCATGTTCTTGCCCGCCAAGGTGGATCTCATGATGCTGGGTCTCTGCTCATTCCAGTTGGTCCAAAACATCAGGCTAAAGTGTGAGAGGAGAGCCAAAGCAAACATTTAATTACTAGCGAGCAGACTAATCTTTTCCCTTCGCAAAGTGGCTTCATCTTAATGTGCGGATGTCATCAGAGACTCTCTCCCTCTCCAAAAGGAGCTCTAGTTCACCTCGTACTTCGATGAATTCACAACACCATGACAAGGAACTACAAAACAAATATGTGTAGTCTGAAATTAAATCAGGGAGCAGGAATGATGGCATTTTATAAGAGCTGCTCTATCACCATGTCAACCAGGGGACTCTCTGCCATGCAGGCAAAAAAACAACACTAATAAACAGGGAAATCTTCTTGCAGTGAATTAAATTGCTGAAGGTTTCTGCAGTGCTGTCAGTCAGCCATCAACATAATCCCTGAGATGGAGGTCATTTTATTCCTATTCTCCTCTGTGGGGACTTCTAGGGACATTGAAAACACAAGTAAGAGCAACAGAGTAAATAAATGAAAGATTTATATCTGGGTTCGCTAAGTCGATGGTGCATATTTCAAATAAACAGCAATGTAGATAAACCGTAGAAAAACAAACAAACAGGTAGATATGTTTCAAATTGTATAAAAAGCATTTTTAGCCTCTGGGCTCTCACTTCATACTGTGATAAAGTCATGGAAGTAATAAGGATTGCGGTCTTGCGCAGTAATAAGGATTGCGGTCAGAAGTCACATCCAGGGACTGCAAATTAGCCACTTGAGTTCGAATTCTAATTATTAGACAGTGTTACTCAAGTGGGATGGATATGGTGCCAAATTGCCAACCAAGGATATAGTCTGAGGTCAAGAAATTAATTTAGTTAGTACAACAGGAAGAGCAAGATACTCACTCTTTTAGGACTGCTCACAGTCACATTTTTATCATCATGAATATGCAAGTAAGTGTTAAATCTGAAGTGACAGGAATACTGAAGCGCTATTTTTTGAACAACAGAAAACACCTTTTTTTCCTGAGCTTTTTTAAAACTGGCACAGCTCTGAAGTGATCAGAACACTTACACCTGAGGTGTAAAAATGCTCACCAAACACAAAGTACTTGATAGTTATGTCAGATTACAGCTCCAAACAGCATAATGCACCAAAGCCCCCACACTGAAGGGATCCTAGCTAAAAAGTCACCAAGATGAGTGTCATGTGTTTATAACAACACAAAGCGTTCTACCAAAGGTTTCATTTTGTTGATTATCTCATATTTCTATGAACAAAAACATTATTATTTTTTCCTCTCCAGTGTTTTATATAAAGGTTCTTGTGCATGTAAAAGATCTTGAAAGTTAAAAATGTCAAAGTTTGCACCAACAGAACCTCCTAACAGACAACACTGCTTCTGAAACGTCTCATTCGTAGTCTCGCCTTTATTTACGTGACTTCACACTGTACGTCACAGAGTCATATCTTTGCATAATTTATGCCTGGCGGCTAGTTTGCCATGTAAGAATTGGTTAAGCACTGCTCTGTTGTTGTTAGCAGTGCTGGCTCAGGCGTGTGTGTGCTGACCAATCAAAGTAAACTAGGTATTTGTGAAGGGGGGGCTTAAAGAGACAGGAGCAAAAGTAGAGCGTTTCAGAAAGAAGGGGAATATGGTACACACAGCAGACACGGCACGCACTTAAAAGCCTGAATTGATGATGTTGTCCTCAGACCCAGAGGGAGACAATTCCATTTGTCTGCATTTTTGCTACACTGAGCAGTAGACAATGGGTGGATTTGAGAGCTTTTACCTGGGACATATCTTGGCAGCAGATCAACAATATAGTCCATGAATAGATTTATAGACAGGGGTAGAATCTTAAAATCTTGGACCAAACTAATAAAAGGTAAGTGCACGCAACAAGCTTCTCTGTTTCTCAGGGAGAAAGAAAAGGCCTGACTTTTGTAATGTTTTTTAAATGACAGAATGCTGTTATGTTGCTATATACCCTTTTGGATTATTAAATAGGACCCAGCTTTTTCCCATGAGTCAAGTGTTTCCCCCCTCTTTGTGGACGACTTAGGTGTACCTTTCTGTCAGGGGTTGGGGGGTCCACCCCAAAGAAATTTCACATTTTTAATGATGCAGTTTAATAATGCAGTTTCACATTATGCTGTACCATTTTTATTTGGGTTTCTGAGTACAAAAGTTGGAAAAGCTAGAGCAGATAGATAAAAAGCACCCAAAAAGCTTAAACACAAAAGTTTTGGGACTAACTACAACCAGGTCTTGTTAAAGTCTTTTACTTACTTTTGATGCCCTTAACACTAATTTTACATTCATTTGGTGTTCAAAACCACTTCAGTGCTGAGCCTTTTATTAGCCCTGTAATGGTAGGGAAAACCCTGGACTCACTTTGATTTGATTCAGTTAAATAGGGCTAGGATAATGAAGAGCAAAAAAACTATGGTGTTATCAGCATACACATTATAGCTCAGAGAAAAGAAGACAGAGAGTGAACAAGGGAGGGGTTACAGACTTATGGTGAGCTACTGACTTTTGACACTCATCCAGGGCCAGGACATGTGGATGGTCTTCCTCCGAGAGAGTGACAACGGCCTGCCGCTCGAAGGCACCGACTCGTGTCTGATCCAGAGTTTGTCTAGTGATCGTGGAGGTGGTGGAGCTGGTCCAGAACAAGGTGTCCCAGGCCCGGTGATAGGCCAGGCCCTCCACTGAACCCACATCTGAAAGAGCAGACACACAAGACCTCTGCTGAAATTCCAACTGACTAAACTAATTTGCACACCACATTGAAGCACGGTTTAGTAAAAACACAGCCTGAAGGACAGATCTTAATGTTGGAAACACATCTGTCTTATCAGTCTACATCACAAGTATGGTTTCAACAAACCTGGAGTATGCATGGAGTATATAATATGAATGTGTCATTGCAGAATAAGAGACCAACTGAATAATATATTATTTTTTTAGCATGTCTTTGGAAGGTGAAATTTACCTAAATTAAAAAAGAAAAAGAAAAAAAAGTTAACTCTTGTTGCTATCTTGGGCAACTAAACTGCAAAGTTTCCTCCTGCAGATTTAGGTAAAAATATTGACTTTGCTTGTAACAGATGGCAGACTCCAATTGTGTTGGAATTGGGATTATGTTTCCTTGGTGATTGACAAGGAAAGGACTTCATGCCTCACTACCCTGGACAGACAGCTATTTGTTGATGCAACAGTCACTCAGAAACTGAATATGTTTTCATCGCCAACCAATTTCCTAAACACAGAATATGAAAAGGCCCTTGTAGCCTCCTGGGTTGGTGAAAAATGTGACTGACAGGGAGAGAGCCTCCAGAGAGAGACAGTGATCACAGACAGAAAACCTGGCCATATTCCTGCTTGATTATTAACTGAAGTTTTTTGGCGATGGTTTCATAGAGGGCCCGCTGAATATGACCTCCGCTGTTTCAATATTGCGCATGTGTCAATCTGAAGAAGGATGGAATAATAATACAGTGCCGTCGAGTTGTCATGTACTGATGTTCATGAATATGGCTACTGTTCCCCCGAGGGCCACTGCAGGGTGTTTGTGGAAGCCTCTGACTGGGGGATGTTTCCATTATATCCTGGGAGAGGAAATTGAAGTGAATATTGTACATGCTGTAGCAGTGAAAAATGTTGACACCATGCACAAAGCAATTTAAAAATGCCAAACCAGTACAAACAAATAAAAAATGTACTCCCAATATAAATAATTCCTTCTGGTTGCAATTGAAATCCCTGAATTTAAAAAAAATGGACAAAGGAAGCATTGAATTTCCTTTAAAAACAAGAAGTTTATTTCTTACAGTGATGCAGCACATTTATTAAAATTGGAGCCACGCTCTACAAAGCCACTGGACCCTAAGCTGTCTAATATCACAGTTTGTCAACCGGAAAGGAAATGGGATTTGTTAGGGCTTTGTAAAGATTACCTGCATGAACCAGGTTCTCTGTGTGTGTTTGTCCATGTGTAACTCTTCCAGGTGTAAGTGCATTTGTTTATTGTTTGACAAAACAAGAGATTATCTTCCACAAGAGAAGCGCACTCCTCTCAACTCAGCTCAAAAGAAACTTGAATAAATTTGACACTGCAGTAGTATTCATGTAACATCTGTGTCCACATGTATCTTGGGCCTGAGCGTCGATGCAGACCCCACAGTAATTTGTCATAATGGCGGACATGTGGCCAATGATAAAGCATTTGGCTGTATCCTCTTATCTGAAGACCTATAAAGCATGCTGTAGAATGCTTAAGACACTACCTGCGTCAGCCGATCACTAATTAATAGTTTGCAATAAAAGCCGTCTGGCACCTTGGAGTTTCTCACAAATTGTTGGCAGGGCAAGGGAGTAATTAATGGGGGACATGGAGTTTAATTAGGGAAATATGGATGATTAACATCTTCACCTTTCCTCAGTAAAGGGATGCAGGCAGAAACTTTGAGAGGGAAATAGAAGAGTCCTGCATTTGTACACAGTACAGGGCTAGAAGCTGCTGAAAGGTGGTGCTTTCATTACAGGGAGTATAACCCAGACGGACCTGATGGCTGATTTCACAACAGCAAATAAACTAACTGGAACCAGGAATGGTCATATTATCTTACCACAGTTGTATGCAATGTAGCTGCATACTGTACAAACTGTGGCCATGCCTTGAAAAGCCACAAAGTTATTGAGTATTTAAAATAAGTAAGTTTTTTTAAGTACAAAGTATTTTGGATTCAATCATTTAATTTGTCCTCGAATCAATTATTTGCACCGCTTTGGTTTTGCATTTTGCAAGAGCCAAATTGTGAAGGACACTTACAAATAACGACAGATGGTTCTTAATAATGCTTGTTCATTTCTCAAAGCTAAATAAATAAATAAATAAATAGAAAGCTCCCTCAGCAGGGGTGTGGAAGAAGTGTTGTGGTGGGTGGGTGGAAGTGGATCAGTAACACTCTGCCAGTCTCCCAGTGTGAGGAGGGGGTGGGGAAGGTGCTGAGCTCTGCTCCCAGTAGAAGCTTCACAGAATGGCAGAGGATGCTAGCCGAGCAGAACAGAGGCTTTCGCTGTTCATCTGACGCCAGTCATGCTTATCAACGCAGGACTGACTGAGATTTAGTGAAGGAATAGAGAGGGATTGGTCGCGTCGTTCAATCTGTGACAGTCAGTAAGCAGAGAGCTTTCAAACATGGGCATTATACCCTGATGATTCAGTATTAAATGGTCTTTTCAGAGGAGCATTGGCAGTAAAAAATGAAGGAGTGGAGGAGGAAATGGGTGTGATGAGGTGCTATTAATGAAATGGGAATACTGTGATCTTAAAAAGGTTGTCCCATCTGATTAAAACTGAAATACAAATATCACCTTTTCCATTGAGGTAATGAGAGCAGCTCGTCACAACAGCAGCAGCTGCAGTCAGCGGCCAGTGTCTGTACTGGATCTGCTCGACCACAGTGTCAATGTGCATTATTAAAGCATGTTGGCACCGCCCACAACCCACTACACAATCAATGCAGCTAAGTCAGAAGAAAACAGACTTGGGGCGTAAAAATATGCTTGGGGACGCAGTTACATGTGAAAAGTAAAGTGGAGCATGAGCCGTCTCGTGGCCGTTGCTGTATTGATTGAAATCGACGCACACCTTTTCCATGAAAAGCACAAAAGACGGCTGGCTGGAAGCAACAGCTGAATAATTCCAACTACTCCTCCTGTACTTCATCATGCCAAGGCATTCTCAAGATCAATAGACATGCAACACGTGCAGCTGAATCTTGCCACTGTGAAACTGGCAAAATGTAGCAAATATAAAGCTCGTTTAATTAGAGCTGCAACAATAAGTCAGTTAATTGATAGTCGTTTGAAAGAAAATTAAGTGCCAAGTATTTCGATAATCGACTTCTCGACTTCTAACTTCTTAAAATTGAGGATTTTATGTTTTTTCTCTGTCATTTATGATAGTAAATGAAGAGTCTTTGGGTTTTGGACTGTTGGTTGGACTAAAAAAGCAATCTGAAGACATCACTTTGGAAGTTGTGATGAAATAATTGGCAGATTAATCGTTAATGCAAATAAATGTTAATTGTGGCCCCATTTGAATTGGTGGAATTAGTGCATGTGTAAGTGTTCAATATGTGTGCGGAGGACAATGGATGGTTGTTTCAATAATATAATAACACACAAATAATGAAAAAAGTACACACTGTGGTAATGTGAAATACACTTACTTTCTGCGATAATAGATCTTCCTGTCCAGTCATCGTTAATCACCTGGATGTTCCCAGAGTGGACGTCACTGAAAAAGATGCGGTTGGTCTCAGCGGTCTTCTGACTGTAGTCGAAAGCCAGGGCAATGACGTTCTTGAAAAAAGCAGGATTTTCGAATGGCTGCACGGGTGAGTTGAGGTCATTCTCATCCGAAAGGTGGATGCTTTTCAATATGGTCCTCTCAGAGTAGAGCAGATAGCCTTCATAGCGCTCGCAGGCAAAGCCATCTTCTGCCAAGCGACCGTGGGCGCAGGAGCAAGTCCGGCGACCACTGCCCAGGTGGAAGCACAGCTGCTGGCAGCCTCCGTTGCTCCTGGCACAGGGGTTTGTGCCTTCAAAACCCAAAACATGTTCGGTTACTGGTTTGCCTCAGTTTCTTCCACTTAGCAATCATGTTTGAATTGTATGTGACAATAGCAAATCTATAATCACTGACCATGTTTACATGCACTAGTTTTCCAATATCATTCAGAGTATGACAGTATTCTGAATTTAGACCTTATTCCAAATGTAGCTTGTGTTCAGATTAAGACATGCTGGGTATGACGCTATTCAGGTTTTAGGAGCATTGTTTGGACGTGTATACAGAGCATTTGGATTACCAGAGATGGATGCCCAAACAAAAAGCACACCTGTGTGGTTGGAATGAGAAACACACCTACTTGCAAACATTATGAAAGATTTGGATATCAGGGTTTTTGGATATGCTCATATATTGCCAAGCCGACCTTTTCAAGATGTGGTTGAAGAATGGAAAGCAGGAGGCAGTGTTTGCACCGTCTGCCATCGGTTACATTTTTGAGAAAATCTTATTTTGACACAAAAGTGGCTCCAGCTGTTCTGTTTTTCCATATTTTGAAGCGCATCAGTTAGCGTATGCACAGCTCCATGTAAACAGGAACATTACTGGAATATTTATTTTCACTATTAGTCACGTATACAGCTTAGTAGAAATATGGTCTTTTCTGGAATGATGGCAAAAACCAGAATATTCTGTGCATGTAAAGGTAGTCAATGAGATTGTAAAGTAGATTCCTCTACCTTTTTCTCTGCCTCTATTGAAGACAGTCACATCCTTCAGATTGACCCCCAGACCACTCCTCATGGTCACAGCCTCACTGGTGTCAGTTTTTAAGCCACGTCGGATTGAACCGTTTGAGTGAGCCCTGAAGTACAAGAGAGACAAAGGAAGTGGTTGAAGTTTCAGAGAGGACAGTATTCTGACTTTACATTGAGGCAGGGACAGGACAAAGTTAGATAGATATAAAGGCAGATCATTTATTTGACAAAAGTCAAGAAAAATCTAAGACTGCGATGACCCAGTCCTCCCATACAATTCAAGTAGTTGAAGATAAACACACTAAAGCTTCTTGTTGAGCAGGGGAAAGAATGAGATGACTGTAAGACAGGTTAAAAACAGATAAATGACGAAAAATACGATACGTCATGAGGGATTTAAAAACCATTTCTTTCCCAATAGTTCAAAACCTGTCTCAGTCTGTTGTTGCTTCAGGGATCCAATAAAACGCATGTGTGTAAAAATGGATAAGGCTCCCAACTTCACAAAAAGAAATGAGGCTTCATTAAATTTAACTGTGCTGCTGATTTTACAGGAGGGTGAGGATGAATTTGCCCTTGCAGATGACACCGAGTTCTGCCTAGAGTATTTGCAAAAATAGGCAGTGACCCTCACTATGACAAACTACTGTTCTTAATACTTCCATTTGAGACCTTTGGGGGGGAAAGGTTACAGTCAGGTTAGTATTGCAGGCTTTGCAGGCCATTTCATGTGTGCACATTAAAGAAAATAATAAATTACCTGTCAGACCAGTAGATGTAAGGCCCAAACACAGCCACTGAGAAAAGGTCTACGTTGGCCACTGACAGTACAATCTCCCGGCTCTCACCTGTCTCAAGGTTTATCCTCTCGATCTTATCTGTGCGGGCGTCGCACCAGTATAATGTATTTTCCTGGAAAGTAATTTTAAAATGCATATCACAAAGTGAACCTCGTAGGCAAAGTCATATATCAGCCTCAAGGGAGATGAGGTAGGAATTACAGTATGTGGGTGTGGAGTGCGTCTGTGTGTAACTGTACCTCGTAGTCTATGGAAATTCCATTGGGCCACATGATGCCTGAGTTGACCAAGGTAACCTGGTCTGAACCGTCCAGACGGGAGCGGCCAATACAGGGGTGCTGGCCCCATTCAGTCCAGAACAGATACCTGGCCAGCATAGTAGAATCACACAAACACACTGATTTTCTGGACTAGAGCGTGTTCATGAAAAAGAGGTAATACAGTTTAGAAATACGTGATTTTTGTCCAAGGAAACAAATATTTTTGTTCCCTAAAATTTGGTTTGGTCCACAAACAACCAAACATTTTCTACTGGGGTATGTTGTTTAAAGTGGAACAATAAACAAGATGACAGTAACTGTAAATACTGTAAATACTATAAAATGTGTGAATAATTATAAATACACACAGACAAAATAAAATCTGTTAAACTAAAGAAAGATAGGTACGGAAGCCATGAACAGCCGTGCTTGCAATTAATTTTTCTAAATGCTTTAACCTCAGGATCACAAATTAACTATCGTTATCTCAAGATAACAAAGCTCATTTTTCTCGTGACAATGGGCTAATTTATCTTGTTATCTGGAGAACACAAAAGGCAGATTTCTTAAGATAAAAGGACAATTTAATATGAGGAAATGACGTCATAAGCTTCAGAGGTGGCCCATAACAAAGACGCACGGCTCTGTTTAATGGGTTTGGGAGTTTTAAAGCAGACTTCTCATCCGCTTTAGTCATCTAACGCAAGAATGTTTCCCTGGAAATTTGATATGATGGTATTTTCATTATGGTTAATTAGAATACGTGATAGGATATAGAAAGTTATAATTAATTACAACCTGATGGGTTGATCAGTTGATCAGCTGCTACAGCTGTCAAGACACCATGATGACACATGCATGCTGACATGGCACTTCTGTTAATCATTATAAGCAATAGGAGGAAACAACTTTTTGGTTTCTCATAACAGGCTGAGTATCTCGTTAACTCAAGATAGCAAGGATTGCTTTCTTGAGATAAGGCTATAATTAACTTGAAACCTCCAGATTATGACATAAATACAATTTTTTAAAGAAATTGCAAGCAAGGCCGTTCTCAGCTTCCATAGAAAATGACTAATGGTACTGAAAAACTAGAGCTTCTCTGTCGGCAGTAATGCAGAAACCAATATGCACTTTATGTACTGAAGAAATACTGGTCAGCTTGATCAGTCAGCTATCCGTTTGAATTTACCATTTGCCAAACTCATTATTAGAGTTTCTAGAGGCAAATGTAAATACGGCTTCTGTCTACAATAAATGCTTTTGAAACCATTGCACCGGTGTTAATAGTACAACTGATTACAGCAAATAGTGCACATAAATATGAAATATGAAAACACAAAGACTTCATGGCCTACCCCTTCTGCGGATGTACAGCAATGGCTCTCGGCTGATCAAGTCCTTCAGATATGACCACTGAGCGGTATGCACCGTTCAGACGAGAGATTTCTATTAGATTGAAACCATGGTCTGTCCAATACAGGTTCCCTGTGAAGAAAAAAACAACAACTCATGAACGTCTCATCATGAACATACATATACACTAAAACTAATGATTTTATGTGGAAGATACTGAACTTTGTTGATGTTTTTTAGCAACCCAACCAGTTTTAACCAATCCATACCAGCTTGACAGCCTAAAGTATCAGACTCCAGGCCCTGGAGTGTCACTAACCAGCAATCCAGTCGACAGCGATGCCTTCCACCCGACTGATGCCAGTAGTAATGATGTCCTCCCTCCAGGTCTGATCACGTTTGGCTCGGGATATTCTGTTCAGGCCCATGTCTGTCCAGTACACGGTGTCATTTCCTGCAAACCATCCAAAATGGTTAATGACAGGAGAAAATTTGATGATGAATGTGGCTGCCACAAAAGTATTTATGCCCTCAAACAAAGCAGCTCATGAAAGCACATTTTACTGCGGCACGGCCCATTTCACCAAAGGTTGTGTGGAACTATAAAGTATGATGGCGAAAATTACCCACACAGTCCATCCACAGCTCTTTGTTGACACACAGGGCCTGAACGGGAAAGGCAATTGTGGGCCAAATTTTTACAACGCAGTATATTGCTTCATGCAAAACATGGTGTTGGTAAAACTGTTATGGACCCGTTCTGATTTTACAGTCCTATTACATAAGCACATAAAACAGTGCGTAATTTATTTATGGTGCAGTCTTCAAGAGCATCTCTGCGTGTGGCTGTCAGCTTGGCTCTGTACAGGTTGTTAGGAGTATAGGTGGCGTTATATGTTTATTAGCACTTCCTTGTTCCTGCTGCCTTCACACTCTGTTAACACGTAGCTCAAATATGACAGAATACAGCTGCGGGGCTTTCATCTGTTCTGCTCTGGCAGCCTGGATTCTGTAATGACATGTAAATGATGTGCGTGAGCTATTGGCTGCTGCTCTTGGATGGGCTTTCTAATGCATTTGCACGTTCACCTGCACAGAGTAATAAAGGGGAGGACAATCGGCAATCTTGCTCTGTACCTGGGCCATGTCCAGGTTTTGGCTCGGACTCTGCTTATTTCCTATTTTCTAAAAGCTGTGGTCAGACATCAAGATTGCTATCGACCTTTGAAGTCACTCAGATTCAGAATTAGATTTCAGGCTCTCAGCTTTTGCACAGCAGTCTGGCTCATGACAATTACTTGTGTAATGAGCGTCCCATGATGTTCAGTAGCACGTGTTAAGTAAAGTGCAAGAATTATACATGATATATATACACATGATAACAGCATGTACACCCCTTGTGGTTGATTTAGAGAGACTACTGCAAATTTCTGTCATTAACTTACATTCATTATTTAAAGGGCACCCTTTGCACATTTTGCTCTGATTTATTCATGGAATTGTTTGTGTGATAGACAATAAAGTTTCTGGATCTAAGTTCTAGTTTCACAGGAATCACATGATTTGAAGTCTACAGCCATGCTAATGGGTCTGAGAGGTTGTTCTTCCTTACACATAGTAGCCCTTTGAGCTAAATGCTAAAGTCAGCATACTATCATGCTCCCAATGATGGCCCTAAAATGCTGATGTTGAGCAGGTATAATGTCATCATCTTAGTTTAGCATGTTAGCATGCGAACGTTTGCTCATTACTTCAGCCAAGGAGGTTATGTTTTCACACATGTCTGTTTGCTGGTATCAGTGAGTGAGTATAATTTGATGCAGTTTCTTAGAAAAAAATCTATTATTCTTCCAAAACACAATGTAGATTATGATTCCATCTGAATTGTATTGTTGTTCTTGTGGTTGGCTGTTACAGATCTAGTGTGCTAAAATTATGATAAAACAGTTATAGCTGGTTTAAAATTTAGAGAGATGTAGGGCTTTCAAGTTTGATTTGGCTGGATGGAATTAAAAGGGGGACTGTTGGGGCATTTGCGGAGGTATGCACTCTACTGAGTGCCATTCTAGTTAATAATAAAAATGTACAGCTAAGACTGGGAAGCTCTTCATGATAACAGAAGTACATTTTAAAATTTTGATCTGATGGTGGCGCTAGATGAGGGACAGTGAAGGGACATCTACAGTGATTACAATTCATCCTGAGGGACATGAATGTGTGTGCTGAGTTCCGTGGCAATCCATCCAATAGTTGTTGAGGCTTTTCACTCGCACAAACCACAGATGTCAACCTCATGGGGGCACCGAGGGAAAAGTCAGGGGATCGCTGAAGTAATA
Organism: Pagrus major; assembly: GCF_040436345.1. NCBI lineage: Eukaryota > Metazoa > Chordata > Actinopteri > Spariformes > Sparidae > Pagrus > Pagrus major. The sequence goes on from NC_133223.1 coordinate 25,421,118, forward strand.
TTAATTCATCATCTGCAAATCATGAACATCTGGACCAGATTTCATGGCAATCAATCTAGTAGTTGTTGAGATATTTCAGTCTGGACCGACTTGGTGAACTCATCAAATGATTGTGGCTAAAAAACAACAACATTTTCTTACTTTGAGCCCTAATGACCATAAAAATGTAAATAAATGTAAAAAAAAAAGTATTTCAGCTCATCAGACATCTATTGAATGTAATTTCATTTGGTGTTGCAGACGGTGTTCTGGCATTGTTTGCTCCCTTCATTAGATGATAGCCTGCAGATAATAGTCCCTTTCAAGTGACAGGGGATGTCTGTTGATCTCTGTCTCTGCCACACACACACGGTTAGGAATATTAAATCAGCTACAGCAAACTTTGTTATACATTTACATTTCCTACTCCCATTTTTTGCAAAGGAAAGTCATGGAATACATGTTGAATTACCCAAACGCACATGTTCTTATCTGCTGCTGCTTTTATGCTTTTCTGAGAAGAATTACTGCAAATCCTAAGAATATCAACCCGTTTGTGTATGTATTTTGTTTTCGCTTGTGCTTATGCATTTTCCTTTACGCAGCTTTCGTTATCATGCCTCAGTGGCAGCCCTATTACATATATGCAATGCTACCAGCCTATAGTATATTCATAGCATTTGCTGGTGTAATAAATGCATCATTTTTATCATATATATTACGTAGAAGGAAGCAGGGATGTAACAAACGACAGCAGCTATCGGCTTCGTCTTTTGCGATGCGCGTTACCGTACCTTCATTTGATACAATATCTTGGGAATTGCTTTGTATTAGTATATTTTCAGAGGCTTGTAAGGAAATAGTTATTTATGCTGAGGTTCCCCAGTAATGTGAACTTATTACTCTTTCATCTACACTGCACTCCACAGGCACGCAGACCATTATTCAAAAGGTTAGAGCCACTATAACATAGACCTTTCCCTCCCACTCATTTAAGATTGAGAGGGAAAGGTTTGAACTGTGGGAAAACACACGAGTGTTGTGTAATATTATATAATAATACTTTGCATATGCGTGTGGAAAATACTGTATAATAATATCCAAATACTGGATACATACAGTTGAAAACAAGCTAAAAAATAATTCCAGAATTGTTTTACAGGCAAGCCAAATGTTCAGTAAAAGCCATTTACTTTTATCTTTTAATTTTAACCATATGTCAGAAAAAAAACAACTCTTTTATCTTCAGTGGATTTTTCACATCGTCTGCCTTAAACTCAATATCAAACACTGATTCAACAATGAAGATTCCTCTGTGTGTTGCGTGTTATCATACCTGCATGAAAGTCAACTCCCACGGCAAACAGTGTTCCCGTGATTGGCATGAGAGCTTCGCTGTTGTCATTTGGGTCGAGCGCAATTCCTCGGATTCCCTCATGGATGGAATACATCAGGAAAGAATCAACGCCTAAAGAACGCATAAAGCATTGTAAATTATGAATGCCCTCTGACCTGTTTATGGATTAAATGGACCAAAGGTAAGTGCATTGCTTCACACTTAGAGTAACGAATGGAGGAGGATTTTAGAGATGTATATTTCTACCTGCAGTCATAAAAAATTGAAATGCTGATAAGAGCATATCGGCTGCTCTCAAGAGCATATTTTGGGAAACGTACCTTCGCAAGACATGCGGTCGCTACGCAGGTTGTAGCCAACAGTGCAGGAGCAGCTGCGGGTGTTCTCAGAAGTGGGGAAGCAGAGCTGTGAGCAGCCACCGTTGTTTATCTGGCACGGGTTTCTTCCTGAATGTTAAGCACAACCAACATAAGGCAAGAAGTAAGGTACCATAAGTGTATGTGTGTCTGTGTCTGTACCTCTTTGTGTGTGTGTGTGTGAGATACATGCAAGCCTGCTTACCTTTCTGACCCTCCCTGTCGTACACCTTCATGTGAACGACCCCGCTCGTCTTGTTTCTCAGGATCACAAGGTTCCGCCCGTCTCTCTTGGTAACCGTTCCCAGCTGTGCAGATTCTTCATCTGCCCACCAGAGTTTGCCACCTGCAACCATCAATGTCATTTGCTTAAAAAAATATGGCGAGGGTAAATTGCACTTCACATGGCTTCCTTTGGCTTTCACTCTAATCCACCAAGGATGGCATTCTTATGCCGTACAGCCCCTTAATAATTGAAGCATTCTCTGAGCTGATTTGAGATTGAAGTGTGACATACCCTGCTTCCTGCTCTGCCCACTTGCTGACAATAATGCGTGCATCTTGCAACCTTGAAATATAGTTACTTTGATGTTTGGGAAACGCTTTCACTGTGATAACAGCTCTTCCGTGCACTCTTTTGGGGAGAGTGACACATACTTTATATATATATTTATGCATTCACATTATTTTTTATCATTGATATTCAGCAGATTCATACGGAGTGCTAAGTAGTTATTTTTGGTGATACAACATGCAAAAACATTCAGCTATTTTGAGGCACAATCTCCTTATCTTTGTCTTTCATTTCATAAAACCATACTGCATAAGCCAATCTTTGAAAGCAAAACACATTCCGGTACAAGGGCAGCTTGTACTGTAGCTGTTGAGTGTCACGATGTTTCACTGTGCACAGATGTTTAATTCACTGTCCTGTCTGGCTCTGTGTGACAGTGAACCTCCAGGCTTCGGTAGTGCTGCCGGTGTGAGCATAAGTGATGAGTGTGTCTTTGTTAAGAGGCACATGCACAATAGGCTCCTGACCCCGGCACACACAGCCGCCGCCAAACTATTCTCCAACCCCCCCATCTCTGCCCTCAGCAGAAATCAGTGATGCACAGTCCAGGCTCTTTGCCACAGACTCTACAGACGTGACAGGAACTCTCAATTTTAAAATCCCACTGAAGTGCAAAGTGGAGAAGAGTCAGGTGGCTCCTCTCACTTCGAAATAGACTCTGCAAATGAGGTGGATATGGACCTGATTTTACCCCTTTTTGAAAGGGCCAAGATTATAAAAATGGAACATTATACTGAGGAGGAATGCTTTAAAAAGACAACATAATTTAATTCATATTAATACAGTAACAGTGAAATAGGCTAAAAGGGGTATATACCTCAATGAGTTAAAAAAAACAACAAAAACCTGTGCCCTTGAGGTTGCACACCATCAATCCCTTGAAGGTGAGACACTGTTTTATCTCAACCTTTTTCATTTTTTTTTTAGAATAAAAAAACAGAAGCAATTCCCAGATGCATCAATAGCTTCAGGCTCAATGTTACCCTTAAAGGGAGCGTAAAACTCGTTTCTTCAAATCAGACAAACTCCCATGAGTGAGAATGACAGTCGACACGCAGTTTACAAAACATTTGATCCCGGAGGGCATGCTAGCCTAGATTAGCTTTGCACCCTGTGTTAATTTGAAGCCGCGGGGAGCGCTGGCTAGCTGATTGCTCGCTTGTGGCACATCATATTCAATTTCCACTTCAACTGCGAGTTTGATTCCAGGCTGATGGATCACCTACACCTTCTGAATGGAAGCCCTCACCTTTCCCTCAAGCCAATCCAATTATTACGGAGCCCTAGCACCTGAGTGGATCAACCTTATGCCACTAACAGTGCCGTCATTGTAATTTTTTTCGACCAGTTGAGTTGAAATCAGACTAATGAAATCAGACTAATGAAATCAGACTAATGCAGGCAAAATGAGAAAGCCAAAGGAAGCCAAAAGCACCCTAACATCTTTGTTTTAACACGCAGCTTCTTGCTAGTCAAATCTTTCTCTTGATCGATTGCAGTCATTTTGCTCTCTGAAACTGATAGGTTTCATTTTGCCAGTCAATTGTGGATGAATCACTGTGAAACTTTTATGAAATTAGGTGTCTTATTCTGCAGCAATTGGAGACAAGATGACTCCTCTCTAAAAGCTGCACTCTACAGGCATCACTGCAGTAGAATAACCTCTGCCTGTCCTCGCCTCCTGCTGTGATGAGAGCTATAGATCGTGATAGAACTCAAACCTTCCTTGTTTGCTTGACGCTGATTTGGAGAAACCTTAACCACTTCAAACACGACCAACTGATCATTCAGGCCGTCACAGACCAGAAGCGAGTGTAGAACGGTTGTTTGATTAATACTAATTTAAGTAGATTGGCTTAATTACCACAGAGTACACAAGAGCCCTTAATTACCAATGCTCACTTGACAATACCTAACAAGCTATTCCCTGGGCATAGCAGATTATATATCCGTTTCGTACTTCTAATACTAGTTATAAAGCCAATTTTTAATAGTTAGCTGAGCTAGTGAGATAAAGAATATGGAGCAAGGACAAACACAGCCAAACTTACAGAGCGAATGGTCAGCAAATGCACTTAATTGCATCTTCCACCATGGAGACAATCCAAACACCATCAGATGGGACATTTCACAGTAACAGGCATCACCAACAGTCTATACACTTGCCAACAGCAAAAGAAGCTGGAAAATGATATGTCTGGCTGCTGTCCTGTTGGGTTCCCAAAGCATTATTTCCAACTGAAAATGTGTGTCATACAAGTATATGCTCAATGGTCTGTAGCAAAGTAGGAAGTCATCTTGGTCCAAAATGAGAAACTGAATGTCTGACATACAACAAGCAACAGGTGCAATTTACAGCAAATGCAAAATATTAATCTCAGGCTATGAAGACGTTTAAATGTGCCATTTTTCTTGTAAGTTGTTCCTCGCTTGAATCGAGATTGTAAAGCCGACTGAGGCAATGTGATTGTGATTTTGGGCTGTATAAATAACATGGATTTGATTAGATTCTCAGCAACATTTATATAGTAAGCTTTTGTGTTAAATTGGTACAATTTGTTTGAAATACATGTACATATAAATATGCAGTGAACTGTGCTGTTGTAACACACAATGAGGCATCCCAATTATGTGCTTCAACGGAAACTGTTCAGTCACTGCCGCCGTATAATCTTGTGAAGAGTGAAAAGGGTTGTTAGTTGTTTAATGTGGTATTAAACGCTAAGCTTAACATTAAAAACCTTTACAGTTTTTTATAGATCTTGTGCCAAGATTATATAAAAAGCTCAGCGTAGGTCTTATGGGTATTTAAACCGCTTTTCTTTGCACGGATCCAGGTATAAATGGACAAATCCACCAGATCACTATCCTCTCTATATAGTGGTTCATTACCATGCAGCATGTACTGTTGAGCCACTGTGAAATTTTTCTATTTAACAAAGTACAATAACAATACGGCTGTTCATTCTACCATTCAAAACAATTTCCTCAACATAACAAAATGTCATTAATTGTGATTGATGGAGACTCGCAGACATCATTTCACTGTTTTGCTGTACCTGCTACTGTGCAGGAGCCAAGCCATTAGTCTATGTCACCTTGAGTTCTATCTCCCATTTGTGACATGCGATAATGAAGTCTCCATCGTCCATATAATGAAAAGTCCCCCATAGTCTTTACTGAGAGAAATGCCTATAAAAAATGAACCAAAAAGACCTGGCCTGGAGTTGCAGAATCCTAACAGTTGGAATCCATTCTGCTACTGCTGTGTTATTCTGTAACAGTGCAATTAATGCTCTCTGCACATGCTGACAGATACCCACCACACAGGAAACGAAAGCCTGCTGTGATTAATAACATGCCTCGAGAACACAAAGTATCACCCTGACAACACTCTTGATTTTATTTTTTTTCCCCTTAAAAAATAAAAAAAATTACACTTTGGTCCAGACACACACACACACAAAACAAACAAGTCTCTGTTCAGTATGTTTGCTCCCGTCTCATTACCAATCTTGGCGAGGGAAATGCATTCGCATAGCTCGCTGGGAAGCTTCCCAATTTTCAAGATTGCAGCAGAGTGGAAGAGAGACAATTTAAAATTCAAATTCTGATCTGCTGTGTTAAAGAAGAGGAAGAGATTAATTATTTTTTTTAGTCACACATTCAAAGTATATAGGTATACAACACAAATACAACCCTGATTCCAAAAAGATCAGGATGTTGTGTAAAAAATAAAACAGAATGTGATGATTTGCTCATCCTTTTTGCTTTTTACACTCAATTGAGAATAGTACAAATAATGTTTATTATTTTACTGCATTAACTTAACCCATTAATTTATTTTGTAAATATATATAATCTGAATTTTATGCCAGAAACATTTTTCAAACAAGTTGGGACAGGAAACACAGCAGCCTGGGAGAGTTTTTTGTAACCAGGCTATTAGCAACAGGTGATAGTATCATGATTGGGTATGAAAGAGGCATCCTCGAAAGGCTCAGGAGTTCAAAAGCGGTCATGGGTTGGGCTTTTTGGTTTGTAGATTCCTTCTTTTATTTTGTAATTATATCCTCTTGTTGTCACTTTCTACTTCCTGTTCCCAGTGTTCTGTTTCCCTCCAGTGTTCCTGTGCTTCTCCCCAGTCTGATTTTCACCAAACATCTGTCTCACATCAGCCTCATTAGCACTGCCCTGTTCTCAGTGTCTCTCCACCTGCACCTCATCCCCTCGTTAGTTTAGTTTGTATTTAAGCCTGTGTTGTTCCCTCACTCTCGGTTGGTTTGCCTATCTTCGTCCTTACGTCCGTTCTGTTGTCATCCTGTTTTTGTCCTCACATCAGTCCTGTATCTCCTGCGGTTTCCTGGTTTGTCCTCGGTTTTTGTATTACTTTGGTAGTTTCCTTTGCCTCTCCTTTTATTGTTTGGACTTTTGGATTTTGGATTTTGGACAAACAGCTCATTAAAGCTCGCTTCCTGTTATACCTGCCTGCCTGTGTGTCTTGTGTTTAGGTCCTTTCAGTGTAACTGTGACAGAAGCAATGACGCAGCGAGGATCACCACTTTGTGAAACACATAATGGTATAAAGGATATTACCACATGGGCTCATGTGTCAGTAAACACAGTTTGTTCGTAAATAATCGCCTTCTGTTTTCACTTTCAAACTTTTTTTTGAAATGTGGGTTGTTCCTGATTGGTTATTACACGATTAATGAGGGTTGATGGTGTAATGGCAGAACTAGGACGTGTTCCAGTTAACATGTACATATGGCCCTAATTGGAAGCTTGTAGAAAAAGGTGGACAAGGTGATAAAAGCTGAGACGCTGGGAGCTAAAGGCTGTTGTAATGTGAGCCGAAGGTAAGATTTATTTTCACAACATGTTGACTTAGATTTCAGGAGATTTCTAAATGAACCTGTGAGGTGATGGATGGTGTGACACATTGGATTCAGCACTGATACCGGGAATCAACACATAATGAACATCCTCCCACCTTTTCATTACGAGAGGGTGAGAAAATCAATCATCAATCACTGCTGCCTGTGTTTTAATTATCTAATGCCCCTGCCACTTCACGCAAAGTGAAGCACAACTGTTGTGAGGGCTGGCTGGATAGCTCCATTCTACAGCCACTTAACTGGTTAAAGATGTAATCCCTCCACACTCTCTGACTAATCCCCAATGGCAATCTGATGCACTCGTGACAAGCTCCACTCACCCATCACGGCCAGAGCTGTGCCTTTGACTAACTCCCTCTTTAGAGTCTCCAGCACTTCCAGCCCACTGCCGTCCAGATTGCACCTGTTGATAGTGCCATTGGCCGAGCTTATCCAGTACAGCTTGTTGGCAGTGTAGTCAATTGAGAGACCTGAGAGGAGGACAAATGAAGAGAAGACGGCAGGTTAGACACTAGGATACAGACCTTGACTTTAAAAGGAAAACACTCAAACACTCAACACTGTAGAGCAGCTGTAGAGAAGAAAAGATTAACATTTTAACATGCAAAAAATATAATATTTTCATTAAAATATTCACATTTGAGATATATTACCACTAAAAAAGCTGCCTCTGCTACAAATCTTGACAACATTGAATATGCAGCACTGAGAAGGTGCAAAAGAAACAGGAGTTTCACTTTCACCACACTTCAACAGCACATTTCAGAGCTGCATTACCTTAACGTTTCCATACTGCAGCTTCTTTGCATGTGGTTGAGTGAGGGATAATAGAATTGTTCATGTGTTGATTGTGCTGGCTCTTTATATGAGTTCCAACTGGCGTGAAAAAACCCAACAGGAGTGAGACTGACTGCTTTTTCCTCCCTGTCTAACATGAAGGTTTTTCATTCAATACCACAGTGAATGGTGGGGGACTGAAAGCAATTTCAATCGCGGACCGCTGGATAACTCACTGTCTCCCACCATGTGTTGGATTTATGTTTGGCAGATTCACAGTCACAATGCGTCATTAATTTACGCTTGTCCCCAGGTCTAACCCATAATCATAAATGAAGCCGGTGAAATACGGTGCCCCCTGCTATCTGTATTGCTGACGGGCCGAGGAGAATGAAAAAAAAAACACAATGGAGACAATGGAGCTGTTTGTGTGACAAAGAGGGAGTTTGACCTTGAGCTATGTGACAAAAGGCCTTCGGGGATGAAGACAAGCTGATTGTTTTTTGGTGAAACAAGCTACAACTGCTCACTTAGGCAGGCATCATGTGGGGAAGGCTTACACTAAAAAAAAAGAAGAGTATAAGAGAGTACAGAGTACACATTGGTTACACTTTAAATAACCATCATTAATACATTTTAACTTTATAGTTAATAAAACTAACTTACTAACTAGTTCATAGTTGAAATCATGTATCAGTTGCAAAGATTTATAAACATCAGTTGCAACACTATAGTTGCCAACCAAATGAAGTTTATTTAACTGCACAGTATGTATAAACCATTTACAAAGTATTATAAATGAATTAACAATACAACAATAATTTAATGAATTATTTTTAAAGCATTTCATTGTTTGTTAACAGTGAAATAACTATTAACTCTAGTTTAATTAACCATAAACTTACCATTTATACATAATGGTTACTATAAAGTGTTACTGAAATGTTGCCTTAAGAACATATGTTTAAAATCAGGCAACTGGTACGAATCAATGGTCCCAATGAAATATAATAAATATCCTGTAAGTAGGAGCCAGTAAACAAGATTGTTTTTTAAAAAATACATCTTCTATCACATATCAGCAAGAATTACTAAGTGTCCTCACATATCTACAATCTAAGATGCTGCGTAAGCTGCATGCCTGGTTTTCCCTGAATATTGTCAGATATGAATACTGGTGGTCATTCAGTGCCCCCAGATTTCAATAATACATCAACAAGAAAATCTTACATCGATCGCCTCCCTTAGTGCCACAGCAGAGGACATCCACAACCACGACTCAGTGATTCCTTTCCAGTACTACACTCCTGCACATTTCAGACTGCCAGTTGAACACCGACAGGCTGATCCTACGCAACAGATGCTTGAGGGATTTTTTGTGGACAATCACCCTCTTCATTGTCCTGACTAGGTTTCTGAATAATGGGTTTTACATAGTCCTTTTCTCTTGTGTTTTTTGTTTTTTTTCTCTTAAATGTCATTGGTCAACTATTTGATTTCTTATTTCAGCAGTAGACATCCTAGTAGTCATTCTTAAATTCTGTTTTCAGTCGAGCGACAAGGCAAATTTACCCTGAGCTTCCCATACTCTATACAACACACATGAAGAAGACCGATTTCAAGAATATCTGTTTCAAACTGTCGACCACAGGCTAAGCTTCATGATTTACAAAGGATTACGCAAAATCTTAATTAGACAAATATCTAATCCAGAGAAAACTGGATTCTGCAGAATTGCATCTGGCGCTTCCTTTGTCCCTTAAGTGTCCCTTGGCTGAGAGCATCGCAGATCAGTCGAAATGGCATGTGTCTGACTGGAATACCTCAGAAGAAGTGCATCTACAATTTCTTATTACAAACTACATAAACAGAAGCACGTCGAGGTCCACATATGAGTGCTTAAAAGATGATCCAACAGTCAATAAAAAAGACATCAGTGTTGGAAGCAGAAGGGCAGGTTTGAGAACTGCTGTAGAGTTGTTCAGCAATTCAAAGGTGACAATCCCAACTATGTTCAAAAGAGAAATTGGAGTATAAGATCTAATTATGCGTGTAGGAGTCAGCCTGTGGCAGATGGATGTAGGAGACACTAGGCTTAAGCAACACATTTTAACATCATAGCAAGGCAGGTTCATCCATTTAAAGCTGTCATGTTCCGTCAAGAGGATGGACACTTCCAATTATTCTTTCTGTAATAGTGCAAGATTCGTTCACCATATGACCACCACAATCTAATAAATCAATCCATGAAATTAAACCTCAAGGAATGAACACGTGGAAGCTAGAGAAGCATCTGTAGATAAAGAAGCATTTGATGATTTTGAAAGTAATTTGGCATTAAATCAAACAGTAAAGGACAGAAGTGTACACAGGTGACAGTTGTTCTCTGGTTTCAAAGAAAGTCCAGCATTGCTTGACTTCTCACACCTTCCCTGGTCTTCTCCAGACATTTTTGTTTGTCTGGTGGCTTTTCTTCAGTGTTGAGGTAACATCACCACTGAGGAGGTGGGTGTTCTTTGTGATTGCCAGCGTGGAAAAGTCAATAGGTACACACATTAATAATTTTGTTTGTAAAAGTCATACAGATAAAAAAGATTATTATGACTTTAATATGTTGGGGTGTATTTGCCAAATTAGCGTTCAAATAGAGGGACTCAACTGAATTTGGAATGAAGCGGAGATAGATGCAGCGTGGTGCATGCAGTGGCACAGCTGTTGATCCTGGAAAATTTAGTTGAATGAAATTACCATAAATTGAAGCCATAACCAAACAACACTGACAAATTCCCTCTATTTTCTGTCTTGTGTTGTTTGCACTCGGCTACTTCACATTCTTTGAGACAGTAGCCCAAATAATTAAATGAATCAAGTGTTGGGGAAACTGATTGTTTGCAAACTATGTAAATGCTTTAATCTGGTTATTTATATTCAGATCAAATCAGATTACAGTGTGCATGAGTTTATGTATACTGAACTGAGACAACTTGAAATTTTGGTTATTTTACACAACAAAACAATCCTGTCTCTGTCACACACACACACGCACAGCTGAATAGGAGGTCCAACTCTGTATGCCAATCGAAAGCTCTCGTACTGACCTACAGGGTCTCTCTGATTCTGGTGGAGGACCTTGCTGTTACTCCCATCCATGTTGGCCATGTTAATGGTGTTGCCATCTGTCCAATAGATTTTTCTGTGTGGAGAGGTGTGAGGTGAATAGTTAGAGTTCCAATTAGGCACAAGATATCACAAGGTTTACAACACGGTCAATGAATGCTACGCTGTTATTAAATGAAAATTGAATGTTAGCCGGCAGATTGTTTTCCACCTATTAACCCTGTAAAGATCTGCCCCAACGTTTCAAGCTTGTAAAACATGTTTCCTTTACAACGACGCAGCTTCGATCCCTCTAATGTACAGTTGAGGTCCGTAGTCAGGTTTCCTAATTCTATGGATTGATGGTGAGGTACTGATGAAGTAAACAGACTGCTCTAATCTACTTACCCTTTGGCAGGGTGCACTACAAGGCACCTTGGCTTATCAATGCCGTGGATGATGGAGGTCTTCAGGGACCCATCAAAGCGAGCCACATTGATTTGCGACTCGTCATTTTCAGCGCTGAGCCAGTATAAGTTCCTGGAAAGCCAGTCCAAAGCCAGACCGCGGCAGTTCACTATGTCTGTTTGGCAGAGCATGAAAAAAACTGTCTGTGAGCTTTACGAAACTATAATGCAATTAAACAAATGGCTGTACATTTGAGGTAGACTTTTACTTATATGTGTGCTGCACCTTGTAATTGTGTCAAGAGAGGAAATAAGAGCATTTAATTAATACAATTAATTACAACAAATCCTATAGTATAATTAGGCTACCGGTAATAAAAAGTACAAATCCATGACCAAGAAAATACTAAACCTCTCTGGGGAATCTGTCGTTCCACACAGTACTGCATTCAACTCTTGAAAACATGAGTATGTGTGTACCAGCCAGTCAATAACACTTGGCACACACACAGCTCTGACTCTGCAGTTTGTATGGATGTCTGGAAAGCACCCACCTGCAGAAATAATGGTCTCTAGCTGGGTGCCGTTGATGAAGGCCCGTTTGATGGTTTGGGTTTTGATGTCAGCCCAGTAGATCCTCTCCTCCAGGGCATCGTAGTCCACCACTGTGACATCATCAATGTCTGGCACCGTTAGCGCCGTCATGACGTTCATATAAGGGTTGTCAATGTCCACACCACGGATTTCAGACCGCCGCACGTACAGGAGGAACCTTTTCAGCGCTGGTGAGATGGTTTACAAATCAATCATTTGAGAAAATTAAGCATTGCTAGGGCTGTCCAAAATGTTTTGTTTTTTTTTTACATGTAAAGTTTATACTGAGGTTTTCAAAGGAATATTCAAATGTCTGTCATCATTTCATATGACATCATCATCCTAAAAGAAAAAGAAAATCCTTGAAAAATCTCTATTTCAATTAATTAATTGATTGGGTTAAATGGGATGTCGAGCATCAAGCGAATGCAGATACATTCCCAGGTCGTCAAATACCCACACTTTGGTTTTGTGGATGAGCCAGCGTAGGTATTTGACAACCCGGGAGTGAGATTCAACATTCAACTATCTTGGAGAAAAAGGAGGTGACAGGTTTCTCTATATAATACAATGTCAATAAAAATGTGTCGGCTGTTCTTGGAAAACAAGAAAAAGAGAACTTCAAAAACCAAAGGCAATCCAGGCACTCCAAACAAGACAAAGTATCAAAACGAGGAAGGAAATATTAAAAAGCCTTTCATATAGAGGCTAAATCATTTTCATTAAAAGGCCAGTCATTACAAAAACAAACGTGTTTTGATCATTAGGTTTTTCATCAGGGCTCCAAACAACAAAACAACATGGCCAATAGGCGGCATTCATATGACCCAGATAATGACATACCAGGTAAAACAAATACAAAAAAATGAAATAACAAGAGATGAGTTAGCAAAAAGTTTTTGTGCTTTTTTTACATTTTACATTTGTTTCATCGGTTTGCCTGTGGTTTTTGAAATCAACTCTCTTTCTCCAGAATCACTGCCTCCACCTTTTGTGGGCGGTGAATGGGTGAGCAAACTGTTTTTTGGCCACAGTAAAAGTGTAGTTTTTGAAAAAAACATGGACTGAAGCAGAATATCTTGACAGATAAAAACATGAAAATGATTACATGTCTATTTTTTAAAAACATTTTGAGTTTTGAATTTTACAACACTTGTCCAAATGTTTGGACCACACGCGTTAAAAACAATTCCATGCATACTAATAATGCTAGTTTAGCCTAATCTATATTTGCACCTGTGCAGAAAAACAGGGTTTAAACAGAATTAATAGACATACCAAAAAAAAAAAAGTGCAGCATTTAAATGTTGATTTCGAATGTCAGAAGCTTTAAACTCTTCGGTGCAGCCCTAACCTTTGCATACCGTTGTTGTCGGATCCAGGTGAGAGTGTGATAACAACAGCCTGTTAATGCTGATGCCAATCAAAAGGTCAGGAAGTCACATGTAAAGCAAACACCTCTCCTGCTGTTTACATAGCATCCTATAATTCCACTCTGATAACATAAGGAGGAAGCATGAAAAATGAGGAAGGTGCTCTCTCTCACCGAAGCAGGACTGTTTGTTGGGTGAAAGCTTCATAAGGTGTGGACAGGTGCAGGACGCAGTGCGGTTGTAATTGATGAGACACAGATGTGAACAGGGACCACGTCCATCATTCTCTTCACATGGGTTCGAGGCTGATGGGAAGAGAGGAAACAGGGAACATTTCAGAACACCCGGCACAGGAAGATGAGACGGGGAAACAAAGGATAAATACTGGATGTATATTTAAAAGCAATTTCGACATTACAGGCTTGTCTGTTTGTGCCGCTGAAAGGAAACGCATACTTTGAAAGTCACAAAAAAAAAGGATTGCTGAAAAAGAACTACAATTACAATATCATTCTAGCTGTGTAGAAACAAAAAGGGGGTTCAGAGGGTTTCTTTTTAACACAAAGAGAAAACACTGGCTTTGGAAAAGTCATGCTGAGTTTGACAGATCTTCACTCATCTTCTGCCCATGATTGGGGTTTTTAGGTTGGTCTCTTGTTGAAATGGGTTTGAGGAGGTTAAGAGACATGAAAATAAAATATAAAATTTAGAAGACATCACATTGTTCTTCTTCTCAGGAATTAAAGGTGACAGAATCTCAGTTAGCCTGTTACTGTAGGGTAGGAGAATATCCAGTTTGAGACTCTAAGCTGCTGACAGTTTTGACTCGACAAGCACGACGAGCTGAATTTTAACAGCTTTAAACTAAACAGTGATCTTATAGGAGCAGCAGAGTTTTCACAAATCGTCTCACTCTATCCTATTCAGATTAAATCACCTCAGCAAAAAACTACAGAAAGTCACCCAAGGTAGAATTATTTCCCATCATGCTGAAATCACATTTCATGCGTCAAACACATCCAGTTCTCCATCTTCTCAGTGTGATTCATGTCAAACGAGCTCATTCAAAGTTCATTTCCCGGCCTCCTTCAGCAACACATTGGAGAGCCCCATTGCATCACAAATGTGGCTTATTTAAGACAAAAAAAAAAAAAAATCATCTCCGTCTTTGCGAGCTGGAAACAGTGCCCAGCTGACTCAGTATGCTAATGGGGAGACATCTGAACAGCGCTGCATTCACCTAAATCTTGCTCTTGAGGGATGACAGGCAGCAACAACAGAGCCAAGGTGTTTGTTTGCTCTAAACTGTCAGATGTATTCGCAACAAATACATTAAAAAAATGAGCCCACTGCTTTGCGAACGCAGTGACCATGGTGGTACTCCCTGAAAATGCTAATTTTAAATGCCAAAGACATATTTGGGGAAGGGCCAGTGTAGTGATAACACGATTTAGTATGCAATCCTTCCACTGGGAGACCTATACTTGTTGTATTTCAAAGTCTACTGTATTTGTGTATGTTCTAAATGGAATGTCATAATGTTCATGTTAAGCTTTGAAAACATTAAGATTAAAAATTATGACTGTAAAAAGAGAAAGCTGAATCATCCTCAGCCACACCTCTTTTTCCCGTTCATACCTTTAAAACTGATTTAACCTTTATTTAGGCCAGTAATCTTCTTAGGAAACCTTAGCAAACACAATCTTACAGATGGACAGGACATTCAATACAGGAGCCAGAATAGAAAATAAATCAGAAAAGTCATAAGTGCAAAAGTGGTAGTCGGTTTTAAATACTATGCACAACAGCAAACCCAGACACTCTCTCCAGAAGTAGTTTTAAATACCCTCGGGGAATCATGCTGGACAGCTTCAGCTCCTGCTGTGAGTCGAGAGGGCAGAGAAAGAGATGGACATTTACCAATTTTTTGTATGAACTGAGAGGATGGAGGGAGTGATGAAGCCCTGGCAGCGTAAGCTATCGCAGCTCGGTTTATGTGACAACTAAGTGGATAAATAAGCAGGCGGAAGTCCAGGGTGCATTCAAAAATGAAGTTATACCAGTGCATGACAACTTATTTAAGGGAACCTGATAAATACAAGAAAAGAAAAGGACGAACTAGTACTACATCTAGTAATGTTGATGTTCACTGTGTGCTGGTAAGTATAGGAAATTTAAGCACTAATTTTACACTTTACCCCCTGTAAAGTTCTGCACATGGGACGTTACTTCAGGGAATTTTATACATCCAAGAAAAGAAAAGGATGTCTTACTACTACTACTACTAACGGTATTGACGATTCAGGTAATATGTGCAGGAAATTAAACATAAATTTCACACGACCCAATAGATTAAACTTAGAAACCAATCCAACAACTGAAAGAGACATTAAACCGCTGTGTGCCAAGAATGCTTCAATATCAGTTACTCCATTATCTTAAAAAATGTGTCATTTTCTCTACTTTCTGCTGTTTAAAATGGTGCAATGGATTGCTATTATTGTACATGCTGTAGCTGTGATGCACCTCCATATTTGCAAACGACTGTTACCCATTCTAAAGTGAAAGCACAGCCATGTCTTTCAAGTGACACATAATGTCTTTACAGGTTGTTTATGCCCCCTGTGGAGCTCCACGACGGAGGCTGCTGAATAGCTTCTAAGACCAGCTCTATATTCAGTTCTCCCTTCTTCATCCACTCTTTTCTTTTTCTTTGGTCCAGATGTTCAGGGTCTGGTGGAGCAGCCTGTCTCCAGACTTGGTTCTGGCTGGAGTGGATAATAGCCAGCTCCCCCCTGTTGAGCTTTTTCAAATAGGATTAGGCACGCTTACTGTCTTCTTCGGAAAAGCAGTCCCCTTTGCTCACACTTATCTGTGGTGAACAGTCATGAGAATGCAGAATGCAGGATGGAAACAAGCAAATTAACTCATGACACACTGGAGAAGCAGTGAAAGCACGGACTAGATGCTAACCCGATTACAACCTTAATAATGCCGATTTGAGAATGGGCGCTTACATATGCAGAAAGCTGAAATAGAAACAAAAAAAAAGGAAATGAGATTGAAACCTGGCTGAAAAAAAGGCAATTTTGATAGAAACTGAGCCATCAATCAGGTGGTCTTGGCACACATAGTTTTGGTTGTTCTGCTTTGCAAATCAATCAAAAATCAATTTCAAACAACCTATTTTACTGGAACAATAAAAATAAAACAAAATAAAACAGATTTCATGCCATTAATTGCAGCTTGGCAATATATCTTACGAGCTGATCTGCATATCAAATAAAGATTGGCTTACATATGTAGGCCTTCTGTCAGACAGCACATCAGCAGTGTGTCTTTTGTGGTCAGAATCTTGGCTCACTTAGCCTCCCACAAAATTGATTACCTATTCCACTGTGACAGATACAGATTCAGACGCTTTCACTGAAAAGAAATTGCTGGGGACAATTAATGGCATTTCAGAACCATTTAATACATTTTCTGTCACCACAACACATTATTCACATTACTAATTTATTTGATTATCAGATATGCCACAATTATTCACTGGGAAGTGTGGTTCTCATTCCGCAGCTCTCTTTATTCATATTCAGCAAAAAAAAAAAAAGACTTTAATATAGTGGTATGAGCCAATTAGAATCATTTTGAAGGTGAGAGAAACACATTCAGGGGTACCATTAACTCAAGCTAGCTAATTCTCTGCATGAGTACCTTTTTTCATTTAGACACACACTCATTGATTGACAGGCCAAATGAATGTAGACGCCGAAATTAATAACTCTGCATTATGCTGCTTTTATTCTCCTCACAGAACATGTCAATACATTCTGATGAAGATGATTTATCCTCAGTCAATACCCAGTAGTACTGGAGGACTACAGCCAAATTCAATCTGAATTCTGGTGTTGGATGATAATGTGATGACTTTGCACTTTAAACCCCATAACAGCAATCCCCTTTTTTTGTGCACATGCCCGAAAATGACCATACCATAATGAAATGGTTACTTTTATTAAACTTTTTTAATATCAGCTATGATCTGGTCTGATGATCTTTTGGATAGTATTTCTTTGGTGTTTATAGTCAGAAAGTCAGAATTAGTCTAAGGGGCGCTGACCTAAATTTACAGAGGCACAAGTAGGGTAAAACAATGTTTGTCATAGTTTGTCTGTCTGTCCTCGCGTGTCATGTTTTGCTTTTCATTTCCTCCCTTTGTCCGTCTTCCCGCCCTTTTCACTCCTCACCTGTGTTCTATCAGGTAATCACCCCTTGTGTATTTAAGTTCTTGTCTTCTCCTCTCTCTTCGTCAGTTTGTCTGTTCTGTTTTGCCCTTGTGTTCCTCCCTGTCCCATTTTCCCATCCTGTGTTTCCGGCTTTTGGTTCCAATTCCTGGTGTTATTTCTGGTTCGTACTTTGCTTTTTGGTTTGTATTTTGTTTTGCTTTTGTTTTTGGATATCTGCCTTTTTGTTGCTTCTAATTTTGGATATTGAATGATCAGCTTTATGTTAATAAAGCTGGCTTTTTGTTCAAGTTACCTGCCTGCCTGTGTGTCTTGTGTTGGGGTCCCCTTTGTGTAACCTGACAATGTACAATTTGACCTCTGTTTTAATTGTATTCCTGTAAGGAAATAAACAACCTCTGTTGCAGTGAAAGTAGAATCTTGAAAATGGTTTAAACAGATACATCAGCCACAACATTAAAATCACTGACAGATGATGTGAATAACATTGATCATCTCGTTACAATGCAATGTTCTGCTGGGAAACCTCGGGTCCTTGCATATATGTGAATGCCATTTGACATGCCTCAGCCATCCGAACACTGTTGTGGACCAAATATATACAACCTCATGGCAACTCCACTCCCACTACATACTTCCCAGTACCAGACTCCATAAGACACACCAGAGGCACAAGGTTAACCTGCACAATATTAAGTAGGTGGTTTTAATGCTGTAGCTGTTTGGTATGTAATTATGAGGCTTTGTGCTTTTAAACAATGAATATTTACAACAAGATGCCATGTTAAATAAAAAACAACCGCCCCCTTCCAAGCATGAATTGACAGCAGTGCTTGAGGTAGGGCTGGGCTATACATTGATATTATATCGTTAACGTGATATGAGACTATATGTCGTCTTAGATTTTGGATTTTGAATTTTCTGAACTTAGCAGGCTGTTCTACTTGTTCTAATACCTGCCTTTACCCACTTAGTCATTATATCCATATTACCAATGATTATGATTAACCCAAAATCACATTGTGTTAATATTTTGTTGAAGTACCAAAAGCAATCCCTATTTTGTTGCACTGTCTTAGTGTCTATGAAGGTCTTTTGAGGAGATTTCAGTGTAAATGTCATGTATCACTATATAGGATAAAGATATTGCAATATTATTCTATGGCCATATCGTCAAGTAGTAGCTGAAGGGGTTGAATGTCCCTGTTGCAAATACCCCATGAAAGCAAACGTGACAAGTTATATATTAGTTATATATGGACCTTTTCTGTGAGTGTCTCATCCCAAACAGAAAAGCCAGAAATAAACTGTCCTCACCTTGTGGTTGCCTGCTGGGATGGAAGATCTGCAAGTCAAATGGCTGAGCACTTGTCTTCTGGATGACTGTGACATTTTGCCCTGTCCACTTATTGGCTCTCGCCAAAGTGTTCGTCCTCCAGTCCGTCCAGTAGACATTGCCTCCAAAGAGAGACACGGCGAAGGGATGGGACAGGTATTCGTGGCCCCTGAGGATCTCGATGACCCCACTTCCATCATAGAGTGCTGAGAAAATGGCGTCGGAGCTGTTCAAAAGAGACCAACACAGAGGACCATATCAAAGTTTAAACTGCTCTCCACATGCATTGAAAGAGAACAGCAGGAGGAGGCAGATCAAAGTCTGTTAAATTGTTCAAGACCCACTTAAAACCAAATACGGCCATTGTACAAAGATCTCTAAATATTGCATGTCCTCCATTATTTAATACTCATGGGGGGAATGGAGATTCAAGTAAAATTTTTACCCGGGTAGTGGTGAATCCTTCGCAATATTTAATGTACTACATGTAATAAAAGTTACAGAAGGTGTGAATGCATCTGCGCACAACATGAAAACTCTAATGGTATACCGTGCATCTGTCCAAACAATCCTCTTTTCCAAATGATCCAGAGTCAGTCCATTAGGCCAGGCACCGATTTCCATATCTTTGAACACTATGTGTCGACCTCCTCCACTCATGGACGCGGCCTCAATTCGGGGAAAAGTCGCATCCCAGTCAGTCCAGAAGAGGATTCTTGGAGCAGAAACCCAAAGAAAGCAGTTAGTACTGAAGCGTGTCTGTTTTTATGAGGACAAGCACAAACACAATCACCAGTTTATTTTTTTTCATAGATCCACTAACAGGAGCTGTTGGACCTCACACCCATCTGAGAGCAATTCAGTAGCTATTTTGTACTTGTCAGTGCCATTGTAAAACAATGTAATTACATAAACAATGGTGTTGTCACTGTAGGCATTAACACAGACAGCAACAGTGATGACTGTCCAAGAACAGCACCAGCGATCCAGTGCAACCCTCAACATCTGTGACAGGCCTTGAAATGGGAGGCCATCTGTTTTATTATGACTTTTCACAGCTCATTGAGGCCTGAAAATGAACACTGTCAGTGATGTAACTATCAACAGCATCCTGCGTCCTACTCCAACCCCGGCAGACATCGCCCCTGTAATGCCTAGGTCGACAAAGTCAGCGAGAACGAAGGAGAAAATGGGTGCTCAAGCTTAAATCACGTACTGACGACAACGAAACAGTGTTAGGAAGAAATATCCTTGTCCAGATCAATAGCCTTATTCACTTGATAAGGCCCCCCTGATCAATGGCCCACTCCTTTGAGTGGATTCAAGTAATTAGATTAGAATTATTGCCCTGGAATGGAAATGCGCCTTTAGGTACCAAAAGCACCCATTAATCCTACTCTGTGCAGCCATGAAATGTAGTCATCCTCCCAAATGTGAAAGAGTACCATAGGAGAGAGTGCATGAGCAGATTACTCATTTCTTAAGAGTGTTAAATTGATTTTAGGAATGTCTGGGTTTTGCTTTAATCTGAAATATACTGGCCACAGGATACAGCCATCGGCTAGTTCTCAAGATGCATTTATCCAAAGTAAGTACCAAATGTGAAATATTAGGAAAAGGAGAGAAAATTGATACAGTTGTTTGGTATAATTTGTACTAATGTATGTCATCTAAACATGTTATACAGTTTTATGTAGGTGATTTTTTGTATGATAGGTAGAGCATAACATCTACTAACAACACTGCAGAACATACTCAGAGAAAGTAAACAACTAATTGTTGCAATCAATCAATAATTACTTTGTCATTACTCTCTGATATATCAGAGAGTAATGATGCATACAAAATAATATGCATACAAGGTTACTTATTTACAAGTAACCTTGTATGCATAATTATTTTGTTTGTACTTTACTATCACCTCAATCTTAATTCCTCTTGTTTGTGTATCTGCATAGCTTGTTGTCTGTTTTTACATTTTAAATAGTTAGTACACTAATTGCATGACTGTATTGTATTTTTATATTCGGGGCCCCTGAAGAGGCACATCTGAGTGCTTCTAATAGGGATCCTTAAATAAACATAACTAGACTACTGATTTATTTAATTTGTATATCTAACAAATATGTACACAAATGAAACAAACACTTTACCCTCTAGGTTTTTTTTTTTTTTTACAATCCCAATTCCCAAAAAGTTGTGACCCTGTGTAAAATGTAAATAAAAACATAATGCAATCATTTGCTAACAATTTGTGTTTACTGACAACAGTTAGGCAAGTGTTCCTGAGCTCATTATGTATTATCATTTATACAATAATGTGTTTCACAAAGTGGTGAACTTTGCCTCATCTTTCACCCTTTTTACCTGTTGAATGTTCCAAACAGGTGTTTTTTGATCATTCCACAACTTTCTGCGTCTTTCATTGCCCCTGTCCCAACTTGTTTGAAACGTGTTGCTGGCATCAGTGATAAAACTAAAGGGTAAAACTAGGGCTGTCAAGGGATTAAAAAAAAAAAAAGCATTATTATGCAATAGCCGATGAGTGTAGTGTTTACTGGAGAAACTACTGGTCACAATGCCCGTTATTAGCACCTCAGCTACTCCCGACGTCTGGGGAGGTGCACATCAAGCAGCAGCATAGGGCAAGCACCTAAACAGAGCCAATACTCAGCAGCATTTTGCATCTGCCTCCATCACATTTACAAAGCTGCTGGTCAAGGGGCGTCAATCGAGTGAGATTAATTCACTTTATTTTTTTTAACACGTCATTTTTTCTATAATTGGTCAATCGAAATTAGCACGTTACATCGACAGCCCTAGGTAAAACATTAAATATATTGTCTTTGTTCAATTTTCAATTGAGTATATGTCAAAAGAGATTGGCATATTATCTTAAATATTCTGTTTTGTGAATTTCTAACACAGTGATCCAACTTTTTTGGACCAGGGTTGAAAACAAAGCAATGCACTTTGTTGATGAACACATAGTATTGCATTGTACCTTATTTCATATACTGTATGGGCTGATGCAATACACCTGGGAGACATTGTAAGAGCAGCTGATGTTGAGTTGTTGAAAAGATCCCACAAGGGATCTTTTTTTTATTTTTATTTTTTATATGCCGCAGCATAAAACAGAACCTTAACTGTCTGCATGAAGAGGGGAGAAGGGCAGCAAGACAGCTGCTATCACTGCCAGTCTTGCTTGAGGATGTCACATGGGTGATACATATTCCAGTCCTGTGGCTACAGGTGAGTCAAACGTCTTGGAAACAATCACACTTGCAGGGAACAAACAGGAACATCAGTATGCAAAACCAACAGCTAGGCTAAAATTGTCTGCCGTAGCCAATTGCAGTAACAATTCACCATGTAAGGATAGAAACAAGTCTCAATTGTTGCCCTTACAAGGAACAATATCCAATATGCACAGTTAAGATGATACAACCCCATGACATCATTACAAAACTGTGCAACATATCCTCAAACATTCCTTAAAAAAAAACACGACTCCACATAGACACACACAATTCCTTGCCTGTAATACACAAAACACAGATTACAAACTACAGTGCCACTCAAGTGTTTGTGATCACTCCATTAAACATTTAGTTAATATTCATATCAAAAGCAAGAGATCACTTTCTTTTTCAAGGCAGAGCACAGGGCACTTGTGTTGATGCCATGTAATTCTACTCTTAGGTGGATAAAGGGTCAAGCTATTCCACCCACTTATTCTCCAGCCAGGCTCCTTAACCAACCTGGAGAGTACCAGTGCAGTGACATGAACATGATCCTTCACCAGCTGCCTCACCTATTTGCACTGAAAAACACAGGGCACTTTGCCAAGACAGAGGCGTAGCTGCTGGAAGGTGAACCTGGGTCTCTGCAATGGTGGGTGACTGCCTTTCTCCACCACACTCAGGTGACCCTAAATGCTTTAAATCAGTATCTCTCCTGGCAGAACTCCTTCTCCTTACAGCAGTTGCTGCATTAGATATTTAAACAATATTCAATGGTCAACAAAAGGGATATACTTCCAAAGGAATTCTAATTCTATTGACTGTTAGACTGCTTTTATTTACTGTATTTTTAAACCTTTATTTATTTCAGGGTTTAGAGCAATGATCTCTTTTTGAGATCGTTATCACATTCACACCTGGCAGCTGCCAATACATAGAATACTAGACTTCTCACCAGTATATCCATGCCTTAAATAAACCACTAATATAATGCAGTCTCGATTATGAATTGCTGATTTTTGTCCTACACCGCCAAATCAATTTCAATAAAAAAATAACACCTTGGTTATTTCTCATTGATCAGCTGGAAGAAGATAAAAAGGCTTAATGGATACAAATACCAGCCGTACACACTGGGATACACATTTTCAGTGAGGGATGATCCTGCACATGGAAACAAATATTTTTAACCCTCCATTGGGTGGAAATCATTATAGCACTTGAGGGGTGCCAATAATTTTCTTTGAGAGCTGTTTGCTCCCCCTCCAAGTCAACACCGGTCAGTGCACATTAGTTTTATCTGTGTCTTGCACGAGGGGATATTGGATCGATGGCTGCTCTATGAACACATGAGGACATTATGATTCAGTTGAGACAAAATGATCTAAAACAAGTGGGAGACTGCGTGCACTGACCCGTGTCCATGTGACCTAGTACGCCTGTGTAAGCATGGCCTGAATGAAACTGAAGCACAATAAAACAAAAAAGTACCCAAAGATGAGTCGGATTGTGGGCCTGATCAGCAGGTTAATTTGTGGTGATAAAGTGCCCTTAGGCATTAATGCTTGTCTGTCTCTATATGTCAGTTCTGTGATTGACTGGCAACCTGTCCAGGCTGTGCTCTGCTCAGCCCCCCCGCGATCCTCTTAAAGGTTAAGTGGGCATAGCTAATGAATAATGGATGTTTATCTTCTGTTAACTACAATGACAAAATGTTAAACAATTATGATGGTTGTTAATGTGCTTTCCACGAGGCTATTTAAAACCTCTGACCGCTCAGGATATCTCATTAACAGATCAAAAAATAAGAAAAAAATAAATAGTAACGCACAAATACAGACAATTCGTGAGCGACTACTAAACACAAGCACGTGCCAGCCACATATGCATGCAAACATGCAATGCGAATTGAAATGTTTTTTTATCGTAAAGACACTTAGTCTTGTTACAAAAAGAAAATTGTATGTCAAGATAACAAGAAGCCATTAAACATGACAAACGTGTATGTTTAACTGACCTCGGGTGCCTACAACCTATACAGCCATGCCCCGCGTTCTGTGTGTTGCAAGTTTGACATTTACCCTCTGTATCCCTTGTTCCTGTTTGTGCAGTTCAGTTTCATTTCTTAACTGTTATATATAGTCCAAAACGACATACGGTATCAAATCCTCCCCGGGTGTGTTGCATCAGTGGTTAATAACAGGTCAAACCTGTTACGTCTAGTGTGACACTGTCCAACAATCTAATTTTCTTGTCAAACCAAGAAAAATAGAGTGTAATCAATGCACTGTAACAGATGTTATGTTTTCTCTCTCGTCTAGCTTGCTGCCATTTCAGAGACACAGATCAATCTACAAACACCTCCCCATGTCTCTCAGCGGGATAAACAACCATGATTTGCGAAAATTGGCCCCAAGGGGAATGAGGCACAAATAAAAACAAAGCATATTTTTGGCTTTCTGTTTGAAGGTCTTGCTTAAAATGTTTTCAAGAAAAACATTACCGGAGAACAAGAGTGACAGAGTAGTAAAGCATAAAGCAAGAGCAATGGTTGGGGGGGTATTAGCTACATCAGTTGTCATTACTAGAACGGAGCGCACAGCACTGTTATTGATGTACTCTATATCTGCTGCCGTAATGGACCTTAACACAGAAGACATCTTCATACATCAAGGCAGATACAGAAGTGAGAAATACAAGGAGGTTGTAATTTTACTTTATTCCAATAATCTCACAGCCTGATGGATAACTGCACTACAGCTAAGAGCAGACTCTGTATGTGGGAGTTAGTGCATAACGTACCCCTGCCCTGGGTCGAGAGCGATGGCCCGTGGATGTTCCATGCCTCCGGCAATCAGTGTGGTGCGCATATCTCCGTTAAGCTTGGCCACCTCGATCTGGTCCAGATTGCTGTCGATCCAGTACAGTTTCCCCGTAATCCAATCCACAGCCAGGCCCTCTGGGGTGGCCAGACCATGCTGCACGACCACCTCAATCCCTGTCACTCCTGGGACAACAGTATCAACATCAAAATAGCATTGGATATGCAGCACCGACCTACTATACATTGTATGGGCTCTGCGACAGAAATGATGCCAGTGCCTACATTGGTCGTTTTGCTCATTGTAATGTCATTTCTTGGAATATCTTTGAAGGCTCCATGTTACTAAATAAAGATCTTTATTTTTTTCAAAAAGAATGACTGCTCTAACTATTAAGATTTTATCTTGGATCAATTCAAACAGGATCATGTAGACAACTATCTCCTGCAGTGATCAGTTTCTGTAGGGTTACAGGGGTAGCACTGGTGGTCGCCGCCTCTTTACACAGCTCAGGAAAACATCCTCAGAGCAGAAGAGGAAACTCAGAAAATACCTAAGGAAACTCTTCTGTATAAAGAAGATTGCTTTCCACAGGGTTACATTAAGCACGGTAAAAGGGTTTTCCAGCAATATTTATAATCCAGCTGTTTACAATTATTCTCAGATGCTGAGGCTTTTATGTGTGTCTCACAAAAGGGTGGAATAGGTACAGCTAAAAGGGGATTTCTATGGCTCCGCAGAGGGAAATAAAAGAAAGAGAACCCAGTGAAAGTACTGCCACCCACAAAAATACAGAGCAAAGGAGAAATTCTGATTTATCATTTTATGAGGGGGAGATACTATATTACTACCATCTGAGGACTTCTGGTCCTGCAGCATTTTTCAACTCTGGTCAACCTGAGATAAATTTTCAGGGAGAGACAATATCAACTTACTGTATCAGAGCGGAGTATGTGTAAAGACAGGAGGATAAAACAGAGCGTTATCATTGGCAGTGTCCTAGACTTCCATTTCAGCTGCTCAAGCACAGATGAGCAAGACATGACTCTCTTTAGCCAATACATCAGAGCAGTCGTTAGATATATAGAAAATGTTTGTATACGTGGGTGTGTGTGCTTGTATGCTCATACCGCCTGACTCAGAGAGTTTTCCTCTGTAGATCTTATCCTCCACCACATCTGTCCAGTAAAGGAGGCTACGATTAAAGTGGAAGTCTAGTGCAATGGTGTTCCTCAGCCCCGGCACCAGCAGGCTGTAGTCCCGCTTATGAAGGTCTATTCGTCTTATCTCGTGCCGGATTGAGAAAATGATGAAAGCCTCGAAGGGATCTGGCCGAGGAGAGAGACAGGAAACAAGCACAGTATGTTTTTAGGAGTGCCACCAAGGGCCGAGCGATGGTTTGAGTATATTGTTCATTGAAGATGTGTGACATTGTTCAGTTCATGCACAATTTTGGACATTGATGACCACTACTACAGACCATAATATTCTGAAGAATATCATGGTCCGATGTTTGATAACTGTAGAAAAAATAATAAAAAACCAACACTATGCCACAGAAACTCTTATGAATCACGTTATTGCATTATTAAATAGTTAATAAAACTGTCTGGGTTAGGTTTGATGCATGTGTCTCCAAAATCATTGGTTAGGCAGGGTATTCTGTGCTGGCCCTTTTGTAGCTTTTAAAAGCTATTTGTTGATTTTCCTTTTGTCATTTGCTTTTAACATCAGTGTCAATTACTTTTGCCAGCATTGATGTTTTACAGTGCGCTCTGTGAATGAATTAACTTAAAGCCTGCACAAAAACCCAAGGGATCAAAGAAACCCCACCCCCCCCCACCCCCCCCCCCCCCCCAATGTTAGCTTAGCTTACAAGTATTATTAATATGCATCCTGCCACACTAAGGGATCTAAATTACCTTGTTAGCCTGGCAACCATCAAAGCTCAAATACTTCCTCTTCATGACTATAAATGCTATTTTATTGAATGAATAACATCATTGGCATTCGCATTCTTTAATTAAGACCTGAAATTATTAGTCCCCTCTTTAATTTCAATCTCAAACTAGTTACATAACTTTTACCAGCTTAGAGGAAATACTGTAGCTAAAGGTGTCAAAATAACTCACCAGGTGCGACATAATACTCACATAAAGGTAGCAAAGCACAAGCTAACCTAAACCTTTCCTCTTGTTTACAAATGGCATGGGTGACTCCCAAAATAAGTGGACACATTAGCTTCATTTACCATTTAAAGACAGCTGTAGTCAAGCCAGCCACCATTAATCAGCCGCCCCTAAATTTTGGAGTGCAACCATATTTATGGTTTTTACCTTTATGGTAAATGCATTTAAATGGGCCAGAGCGTGCTGACAGGCTGAGTTATCATCATGAGTTATTAGCGACTTTCATTTCATTTTTCTCACTTTCCAAAGACAAGTGTTGCTGTGGAAGTCTTACCTGAAGTGAGGCTATAAAACCTAATTGTAGGCGACGCAAGCACATCACATACTGTGATAATAGCGAATAAGATTTGTGTCTGACTTCGCAAAACAAGTTTTATTCAGGTGAATAGGCGTAATGTACTTCACTGCATAGCCTACCCCCGCCCTTTTTTATGGGGGAAAGTTTAACATGTCACAGCAAGAAAAGCCCATGTGTAAATGATTAATGATGGCTGAATTCCATTTAGCTACTGCTACTTCAGTTTTGGTATCCTAAAGCTTGTATGGTCTATGCTCACCTTCACACACTGTGTGGTTTTGCACTGCATGCCTCATATGTTCTTTTTGTATAACTTTGTGTGTTGTTTTTACTCTGTACTGTATGTATATATATACACATATGTGTGAATTAGCTTGAAGATAATCTGGTAGGGTGCATATTAGCTACATGGTGACATTCATGTTGGAGCTGTGCACTGTCATTTTTAATAGATTCAAAATAATAGTGATAACTACTGTTTATGGAAAAAAACAAACGTTTTTGATTCTTTCGACCAATTTTCAAGAAAAACAGAAAACACTGCTCCAGCACTGCCTGAAACTGCTGGTTTGGAGTTGAGCCCTTACTTCCGTAACTATTATATATGTATGTGTGTTATATATATGTGTGTTTTATATATATATATATATATATATATATATATATATATATATATATATATATATATATATATATATATATATACACATATATATATATATACATATATACATACACATATATATATATGTGTGTGTGTGTGTGTGTGTGTGTGTGTTATATATATACATATGTGTTTTATATATATATATATACACACACACACACACATATATATATATATACACACATATACATACATACATACATAAAATATATACAGCTGTACCGCAGTCATGCTTACCAGCTGTAGCAGCGTTATTTTAGATCACACTACCTTGCTCTGCCCTACTCTGCCGCTGACTGGCTACATCCTGCCTGTTAAGTAATGCGCATGTGAAACTCTCATCAAAGATTGAACAGCGGTGAGATGTCTCACTCAATTGATTGATTTTTGGGTTCTTTTGACAACACTGGCAGTTATACATTTCTGTAGATAGCAATTGTATTAATACTGCAAATCCTACTAGAAACGCCTCATGATACTCATTTAACATATTGCTGTATTTGTTTATATATTACTGTAATGCCTTACTTTTGTCGTGTGTTTGCCCCTAACACTGTCACCACAGCAAGTTTGTACTGAATGACTATCACTGCCATGCAATGTATGCGTTGTTATGTGTAAGTTATTCCGATTGAATTACATAAATAATGGAATGCTGGAAATTTGCTAAAAACCTGCTGGGGAATTAATTGACTTCAATTTAGTCCAATGTGTTTATTTCACTTTTTCTCTGCAGAGGACATACTACTTTCAAACATATCTCACCGACCACCACGTAGTGCTAACTTATATGCCTCAGTTGCCGGGAAACCAATTTGTTGCCAAACACTTTGGGAATCAATGCATTACATTTCTTTCCATTTTCTGAAAAAAATAGATACATCTGTTCGTAGTGTCTTTTGAGAAATACATTTTGTAGAGTCTGAGAAGTCGCTATATCTACTGACAAGGCCTGGAGCAAGCAACGCTGCTTGCATGCTAAACTTCTCTGGCCTCCACCTCTGAGGTTTAGCTCAATCAGTAAGATTATTTCTGCTTCTGGGATATATCTGTACAACTAAAACTTGGAATTTGTCACACATTCAACACTAATTCATCAACACACAGAACCCACACATACACACACACACAGTCTTTCAAAAACAGTCCTTACCACACGCCTTATCTTCACAGCACTCTCCATGAAATTAGACTTTAGGGACCA
Organism: Pagrus major; assembly: GCF_040436345.1. Lineage (NCBI taxonomy): Eukaryota > Metazoa > Chordata > Actinopteri > Spariformes > Sparidae > Pagrus > Pagrus major. The sequence continues at coordinate 25,450,534 of NC_133223.1, forward strand.
GAACTGTGTTTGCACACAACTGTAATTAAAATGGCGTCCTTGCTACAATGACATATTTCCGTGTTGTAACCAAAGTAGCTAAAATGCTACCGGAGAGATTTTATTACTGCGAAGGAAAAAGGAGGAGTGGATGTGTGCTCAGGACTTCACAAAGAATCCAATAACACCTCTCTGAAGATTAAATTGGAATGTTTGTGTTTGTATGCAAAATTTGATTTATGATGAGGCCGCAGAATCCTGATCGGCCTCCATAGAAAATTCTGTATTCTTTTCCTGCGTTAATGTAAGATTAGAGCTGGAAGTGCCATCAATCTTGGAGTGAAATAGAGAAGCAAGTAATCAAAACGAGGTCCATAAATCTGAGTGTGACAAGCCAGCAGCATGTGTGTATAACTATTGTATTTGAAGCGGTTACAGAGCGGCCTTGTCAAATAGATTATTCAATAGCGGAAAGTTTGAATTCATAAATATAATATTTGTGTTTGTATGGGATTAGGCCTGAGGTGAACAACTGAATGAAGTAACAAAGCTTGGGTGGTTTGAGAAGGGAGAAGACGCTTCCTTCACTCAGCATCACTGCAGATAGAAACAGACAGGGCTCATCGCCCAGATGCCTCTTCAGATTTGAAGCTGATTGAATTTGACCTGACGGTACCCTAAATCACCATCTATTACTGTTCTTCAGCCCACCTCTCCACTTTCTCAGCACTCAGAGAAACTCACACGAAAACCCTCTTATGCTCTAGTTTGACTTTTACTGTTTTCCTTTCCAGTTTCTCTCATCTACGAATCTTGCATTAATAAGTAATACTGCATAGTGTTGGTGCATTTAATGAAAACTATGAGCTCTAAGAACAATGATTCTAACTCAGAATTGAAGATTTTGGAGTTACAAGTATGCCTAAGGATGAATTTTAATATTACATCAGCCACAGAGCCAGAGCCACACACAGTCACGACAGCCAACAGCATCACTAAAGCAAACATTATAAAAGCTTGGCTCTGTTACCTGTGCTGTGACAGCTGTCTCCATCTGGGTCGAGCTCCCATCCCGGATAGCAGGAGCACTTCACCGTGGTCTTGTACTGCTCACACACCTGGCTGCACTTTAGGTGACGGCTGCAGTAGTCCACCACCTCACACGTCTTGTTGCTGGAGTCCAGGTGAAGCCCAGGGGGACAAAAACACACAACCCCTTTCCCTGGTGCCACAGTGCACTGGTGACTGCAGCCCCCTCTGGCTACAAGACATAGATCTGGAGTGAAGAAAGGCAAAACATAAGAAAAAACTGAAATCGTACACACACTGGAAGACAGATGGAGATTTAAAAGAACATTTGAAGAATACAGTGTGTAAGATAGTAACAACAGACTGTCCAATGTCAAGAGTTGCATGAAATCTAAAAGGTTTTGTGTTTGAACATAGTGTCACAAGGATAACATATTTTCAACTCAAAGCTAGAGATCAAATGCCAAGCATCATGATTGTGTTCGCACACCGGTGTCGTATAATGAGAAAGCCTTCATCATTCGAAATGTTCTCACAGGTTTCACCTGGAGGTGAAGGGCTGTAATTTCCATCACTACTTCACAAACAAAACAGGAAACAGAAAATTATGCAATGCTCCTTTTAAAAAGTAGAATAAAGTCAGACATGCTTCATCCTTTTGATGGCCTACACATCGTTTTTTTTTTTTATTAGAAGCTGCCAGGTCATGAGATAAAAGTGAACTGATGAAAATAAACCTTGTTTGACATCTCTTTTCCCGACGGTTTTCAAAGTGCTGAACAGCATTGCACTCTCTCAACAGGGGTGGGGGATGAGGTATGAAGTCACTGTTGTTAATGGTGGGTGTGAGTCCCGCTGAGCCGCTGCAGATCAGACCCTCGAGGTCCTTCTGAACACATAATTGTCTATGAGGAGGCAAAAGCAGCTCTTTTCAGCTATGATAAAGCAGACACTCAACGGTCCTACAGGCCCCCCCCACCCCAGAGGCCTGGTTCTGTGACGCTCTGAAATGAACCTCCATGTTTACACTGCACACTTTAAGAGATTAGATGACTTGGGATAATCACATGAGATCCTTTTCTTCCCTCTGAAGGCTGCTGGACAAACACTTCCACATTTGCCATCATCAGGAAGCCAGAGTATTACCTCATGCTCCGTCCCCTTAGACTCTGAGACAACACATACCGGTGCCTCGTCTGGCGCTAAGCTGCTGAATGTGACGGAGAGGATACAGCAGCACCCCACTGGGAGATGTTCCCTAACATCCCATGATATACTTGAACAATGGAAGCACAAGTGTTGTGAGTTGCCTCAGCAAGTAACATTTCCTAAATCTTTGGATTTGAATGTGCTTCAACTTTTCCAATTAATCTCATTGCAACAGATAATAAGTAAACTATAACAAGGAGATATATTTAAATAAAGACTTGCACACAAAATTGTGCTGTGGTTTTAATTTGTTATACAAATACGGTTCAATCGTTCGTCACTGTTTTATTTTTTTCTTAAACTAATGTCAGCAACTCCAGTGTTTCTATCCTTGCAAAAACCGGCAATCAAAGGAACTCAAACATATTGACAAAGTCCAAGATGCCTAACACTCCCTGGAAGTCATTATTTTTGACAGCTTTTTTCTTCACTTTTAAGTTATTCTTCTCCCCAAAATATATTTTTTGAGTATCAAACAAATACCCCCTGTAGGCTCGAAGTGCCTCGTGAAGAACAGCTGCTGTGGTCAGCTTGAAATTTGTCGAATTTTCAATGTTGCCAAGTTTTTATTGCTTAAAGTATTAAATAACCCATGAAAACTTCTCGAAGTCTTACTCCTCCGTCTATCACCCTCATCAGAAGGTCAGAAGCTCACTCAGAAGTAGAAGTTTTAACCAAAGTTATGACTGGGACATAGAACTACAGAGGTTTTGTCAATAAACAAGACATTTTGTCTCTTTGTCTGCTGTGTGAAATCACTATGAAATATTAGAATCTATTGTAACTGTCAGAATTGAGCTTTTTTTTTTTCTTAACAATCTTTTTAAACCACTTGGGGATGAGTGTGATAATCTATCCACATACTTTTGGTGCAGTTCCAGGTTAGAACTTTTTTCATGTACTTGTCAGTTTTGAGATTTTTGGGCTATTTTGCTTAAATTCTTCTTCTTTTCAGGCTAGTGGGAAGAAAATGTCCAAAATACACATTTATGTGTGTTTGTATGCTGAGATTTCTGTTTTGGAAATGTAAACAAATCAGTGCACATTTAATCAGAAAACATTGTTTGAATATTTAATGGATTAATATTTATATTTCTGAAAACTAAACTAATACAAAAAGAAAACGTCTTAATGTAATCAACTGGAAATCAAATTTTCTTTACTCTATACACCATTTTGTTGTCTAAAAATGTATATATATATAAATGTAAAATACATATACTTAATGCCCATTTCTTCTCAAAATGATTTTTTTCTCGTACTCTGACAGAAACCTCCACCTCAGTAGCACTTTCATACACCAAACTTTCCAGTTTTATTTCTATCTATATAGGATCTGAAGGTTCTTACAGAGGGGTTTGTTCATATTTTATTCAGTCTCACTTATATAACATTTTATTCCTAAAAAATATGCCTTTTTTTCTGACAGTATTTTCTGAATTATGCAGAAGTAAAAGAGATCTCCAAAAGTCCTTGTCTTGAAACCTTTGACTCTAATATTTCAACAAAACTAATACAAGGATTTTGAACCTGGCTTCATCCAATGCTAAGATTTCTGTTTAGATATGCAATGCGATGCAAATGTCTGCATATTTAATAAGATAATGCCCAATTTACATATTTAAACGTACAGTTTGAGAAAACATCTACAAGAGAAACCATTGTATCAATGTATGTCATCAACTGGGGAAGTTTCATGGTAATATCTCTTAGTTGTTATTGTTTTTTTACCCTATTTAATATTTATTTATATATTTGTTTGTTTGTTATTGATAGTACAGAGCTCTCAGGTATGTGGCAAAAGTTTGTGAAAGGCTTTCTTGCCCTGCCTGCTGCCACTGTGACCCAGACCCTGATTAGGAGCTACGAATGGTTGGTTGGATGGATGGAGTGCTCAAATCCAGGTCCAAAATGAAATCTTTTTCCTTAGTGGGAAGAAACCTGACTGAGCTGCACAGAGCCCTGACCTCAACCCCTTTAAACACCTTTAAGACAAACTGGAACGCCGACTGTGAGCCGGGTCAGCGCCTAACCTCCGAGGTCTTGTGGAAAGCCTTCCAAAAAGAGTGGCAGATGTTAGAGCAGCATATTAATGTGCACAGTGGGGGGGATGAGTTTTCCAGCAGTGTGTTATGTTCAGGTATCCACATACTTTTTTATGTATTCAGCATCTTTCAGGACGTCAAAACAAACCATAATAAAAAAGATGACATGCAGTAACAAAACAAGCATTACCACAGATGGCTCCTTCATCCGAGCGGTCTGCACAGTCCACTTTGCCATTGCAGATCTTATCGGGCGTGAGGCACGCAGAGGTGTCATTGGCACAAGGGTACTTGGGTGGCTTACACACAGCAGACTCACAGGACTCTTCATCGGAGCGGTCCTCACAGTCGATGTCCCCGTCACACACCCAGCTCTTTGTGATACACTTGCCTGCAGAGATTGAGATGTAAAGACAGCGAGACAGTAAGTGTTCTGAGAGCTTTAAAATTGAGAATTAACAGTTTCTGAGTTTCACTGTGGTACAAACGATGTAATCTCATTGTATCTCAGTTAGTATTCATATGACTTGGAGGATGATGGGGTTCACAAAATTGTTCCCTGCCTCAGCTTACTGAAATATAGCATTCAGTGTTTAGATTAATGTTTCATTTGCTCAGTTCCATATATCATTTGAATACACATTAGATAGCAAAAATGCCAAGCTTTTCCCAGGGGGGCTCAATCAACAACAATCTCTTTTTCATTCTGTGCTTGTTTGACTTGTAAAAGATCTGAGATTAATATTCCCTATGATGAAATCTACACTAAAGTGTCATTTGTTATTCCCTTGGCTATGTCTGTTGAAACTGGTAGTAGGGACCAATACTAGAAAACAATATGGGTGTTTTATTTTTGCACTCCCCCGGGTAAAGCTTACAATGCAGCGGACTGGTATTCCAATTTACAGTTTTTCAATCAGAGCAACAATATAGAGCCAAAATAGTCTGTAATACATGGTTCACCCATTCTAAAGAATCAGATTACTCTTTAACTCCATCCTCACATCACCAGGGTATAACCATTCTCAGGAATCTGTTCACACTGATATAGGCTAATATTACTTACAATTTTGAAACAGAGTGAAAATAGTACACTTTAGTACACACTATTTATTATCATCATTTAGAGGTCGGACTCCATAGGGGCCACTTGGAAAAATTCTGTCCCTTGTGCAAAAGTTGCGGGCGACTGATGAAGTTTTGGAAACCCACTTGTTTATCCTTGATGCTGGTTCAAATTGTGTGCGTGTTCAGGTGTGTCTGCATGTATGGCATGCACACAGTAACATAACACTTTGATTTAACTGTCGTTTTTCTAAATGCCAGCTGCATATTTGTAAATGCAAGCTTACGTGCAAATCAAGTGCACAAAGCTTTCACATGCATAAAATATGGAGGACACATGGGGCACTGTAAAGTAACATTTCGAAAGTCTTTCTGGTAATGCAAATGGCATGGAGGTTAGTCAGTTATATAACTGAATTCACAAGTGTTGATACTGGCAGTTTCACCTTAAATGGCACAGCAAACAAATCTGACAACTGCAAACTTATGACTTTTGTGAGTGTGTTTATCTGGGGAGGCAAAGGAGTGAACAGAATGTGGATAAAGAGGGACATGAAAAGATGTTTTCATTCAGGATGTGGGAGGCACAAAAGTACTTCTGAGTGGGTTTATTAAACATAACCTTTGCTTATTATTTTGAGTAGGAAATACATTTTTCATATCCGTTCCAAATATAGAAAAGCTCCAACATCTAAAAGTTTCATCTTTAATTCAACAAAAATGCAGCATATCCACAGATGGATTTCCTGCAGAGCTGGTAACTTTTTTATTTATGTTGGTCCCTCCTCTACGCATGGCTGAAGATTTATTTTTAAATAATGGATGGATAAATTCATACTTGTTGTGGTTGTTTTTCCTTTGTTTTTTAACTTTGCTCATCGTTAAAGTTACTGTATTGATAAAAAAAATCTTCATTTCTTCGTTTTCTTTTTTAAAACAGAATATTTTATGCATTATAGCCTAATACAGCACATGCTCATGCTACAGTTTCATTCTTCTATAAGCTTGAGCGCTCAACTCTGCAGCAGAATGCTCTGCATGCATGTGTTTCGATAATGAGTATGTGCATCTGTTTAACACTTAAAGGATAAAGGTAACTACTTAGTCTTCAATGTACAGCACTTGACTCAGGAATAAACTCACACTGCTATCATTTGGAGGAGATGTTGTTAACACAACCAGTCAATGCTTGAGAGAAAGTAAAGGTGAAACACCTTTTTCTTCTCACACTCTTCACAATATCGAGCACTTCTCTAAACCATCAGAAACATATTCAAACTCCATTATATGGACATGCAGAGACCAAAGCCAACCTACTAGTGACAGTCATGGACTGGAGACGCCATCTATTCTAAAATACCTATTTTGCCCGAGGATGTAATCCTGGACTGATGCTGTGAGCACCAAATGGACATGTTAACAAATAAACCTGTGTGTGGGAAGCTAAACCAAGATTGCACTAGGCGCCAGCTCCACATCAAATATTTGCATCTTTGTTTGAGTTTTATCTGTCACATGCAGAAGTGCATCCATCCCAATTAAAAAGCATCCGTATTTCCCATACCGGGCGAAGGTCTAGGATGAGTCTCATGTCTTTGTTTTATCTGTGTGATTAAACGAAAAAAGAAAGAACAAAAGTTCTACTGATGTTCTCTTCTACAATCTATCATGAATGTCCAGATGGCCCCCTTCAGAAACTCTTTTGAATACTGTCTGAGAGGGCACTCTGCTCTTCTTTGGGAGGACAGAACGAGCTGCACCAGTGCACAGGGGTGTGACACTGCAGTATTAGAGTGAATAATAATTGTGTGGTCTAACCAACCCTTCACTACGCAGCATTGCCTCCGTTCTTGATAATACTGTCAGGGGATGAGCGGAGCTGTGCAGCTAAAGACAGAAAGCAGCTGAAACTTCATCTGACCTTCTGCTTTCTGCTGCTGAGAGAGAGCCGATGCTGGGTTTGGGTACATGGGGAGTTTAAACAGGCCATTTAAAAGGTTTGTCCTAATTGGTCGAACAAGTACATGCAAACCTCAGTGCGATGCTCCGAAGTGGAGAATGGTTGAACCTCTAGAGCCCGTCTGACAGTGAAGGGGAAAGGGAAGAGAGCCATTTGGCAGCCTAGTTTATGACTGATACACACAAACAAATGTTCAAGAAACGGCTGAGATGATTTCCTCCTCTCCTAAGACCCGAGCAAAGGACTAGAGTGTTAATCTTGCAAGATATGTTTATTCCAGCTTTCAACGTGAAGGTTGAGGAATAGTTTTTGTCATCTGTTCATGAAAGTAAACGCTTGAGGCTATGTTCAAACTCCAGACCACCGTGTTTAATTTAGAAGTGAAATTTATGATTGCTTCTGATGACTGTTAATTTTCCATGATGCAACCCCCACACAGAGTTGCAAAACGAGGAAAGTCTGATTTGAATTCTGCACACGTCGTCACATAACGTCCTATATAACGCGATATAAAGTCAGCTGATTTGGCTCTCTGTCTGTTGCTGTGCATTACTGTCCTTCATGCTCAAATTAGTTCAGCCAGGCTGCCATGGTGCTGAAACTATAACGTCTGTCTCAGGCGAATGATGCAAAATTTACATACTGAGCTCAAATACAAGCTCAATTTAGTTTTCACGCCTCAGGATCTGATTTTAAACCACAAGCCACCCAAAATTGTCAGTGTCAGTTGAGTAATGGAGTGTGAAAATCAACAGTATGAAAGTGTTTACGTATGTCAGACTTCATCTGAAACTTCTAGAAGATATTTCAGGGCCTCACAACAACCACAAGCGTCAATTATTCATTTACTACCTGCTGACCAAAATTGCTGACCAACGCATCTTTCACTTCAGACCCCAGTGTGTTCGGCAGTGTACCATATTCACTACCTGTGTCTTTGCAGGTAAATTTGGCCTTGGGGTCGCACATCCTCTTGGTGCCTTCACAGTCTTTCTCATCGCTACCGTCCTCACAGTCCTTGTCTCCGTCACATCTCCAGCGTTCCGGGATGCAGGTCCCATCGGCGACACAGTGGAATTCCTCTCCACTGCACTCAATCACAGATGGCAGCACTGAAACAAAAGTCATTCAGCAGTGACTGTTTTTTTTTGCAGATCTGCTGCACACAACACAATCATGGGCAAAGGCACAACAGTAATTTCACAAGACATCTTTTAGTGTTTGCAAATATTTATCTTTGCAAGCAGGGCACTTGGCAGCCATAACAGGCCAGTTAGTTCCAAAGAGGGAAGTAGTTTAACTTCCAGCATTTAAGGTTTATGTCTCTCAGATGTTTCTGTCTTGTTTAATGACTCTGGTCACTATATCTTTCTCCAGTGGGGGTTCAAAAGGAAACTGGTACCACAACAGCATTATAGTATGTTGTCTGTGTTGCATTGGATGTGTAGGAGTGATAGACATATCCTCAGACAATAATGATGGTAGTGTGAAGTAGCCTACATCACACATTTTCTGAGATGTATTCACATTTTGACATTCATGAACCATTTAACAGGACCATCTATATAATTTCTGTTTCTGAGTAGCATATAGGGGCTACATACATCACCTCGCTATACAATTCTGTTGTGAGATGTTAAAACAATTTAATCTTGAATGTAAGAACACCAAACAGTTTTATCATGATGCACTATAATATTTTCAGTAGAACATAATAAACATTATGCATTTATTTTTAACTCATGTCATTGTGCATCCTGTATAGATAGTGACCTGAATCCTGACCTGAAGATTAACCGTTTGCTTAAACCTAAAAAACTCAAACCCAAAAATCGTTTCTCCAACAGCCGAGACAAAGCTAAGAACAGTCCCCCGGGGGTAGAGCAGAAGCAGGCACAGAGGGAGTGAGGGAGCCCGCAGTTTCCCATCAGGAAACAGTTTGATGAATAGTCTACACATTCTAGTGACAAGCAAGTGAGCTGTGAGTTTCGAGGAGCTTGCATGAGGTTTCTGTGGTAATTAGATTAAATGATTCAACTCCTGATGCTCAAATTCCCCCCAAACAGAGACTAGATAAGATTAGTCACACGTGAGCGTAAAAACAAAGTTATTGGACTCAAGCTGATTAATTGTTATACTTGTAATTAGAATGCCCGAATTTAAACAATGATTTGAATTGCAAATAAAATCATTAGCACACTAAACCAGATATACTGGCAGCAGCATGCTCATAAAAAGGTGCCACCAGACGACTTCGCTTCGAGGCAGATCCTTCAAGAAAATACAGGAGTAAATCCCTGTGATGACTTAATATATAAAAGGGTAATTATAAATACATCGCCGTCATACTACTAATATTTAGATGTAAAATATGAATAATAACAAGAGCCATCTTATGCTGGAGGGGACATGCAAGTCTACCTTTCTATTATCTGACTTAACGATTCAAACTATTTTAAAAGGTAATGCGGACGGTCTTACGTGCTGATCCACCTCTGCAGGTCGTGTTCTCATCGCTGTAGTCTCCACAGTCGTTATCGCCATCACAGGCCCAGTGGTCCGGGATGCAGCGGCCACTGGTGCACTGAAACTGGTTGTTGGAGCAGGAGCGGATGCAGCCGACTTCATCACTGCCGTCTCCACAGTCATCATCTACACACATGCAGGAACACCCATGAAAGGTGCGGCCCTCGACCAACACACACACAAATATCACGGCTGACAAATCTTCAAAATGTCCTCACCTGAATCACAATGCCACTGCACGCTGATGCATCGCCCGTTGGAACAGCTGAACTGGGTGAGGGGCTCACAGGTGGGGAAGGCTGAAAAGGTTGTTTAAAGATAAACATCAAATACAATCCCAGTTCAAGCTCAACAGATCCTTGCACCGTAATTCTATACATCAGTAAATGGAAAGAAATTTAACGTCCATGTGAATTATTATTCATCATCATGTGAGTTAGTTAAATATCGTGAAGCAAAGTTTGTCTCCACATTATCAAAGTTATATCAGCTTGTACAACCTTTTCATGTACCTTTAGTGTCATTGAAAACGACAGAAACATGTAGAGAATGTATTGTGTGGATGAGATTCATTCAAGTTCGTCTCATTGAAACAGTCGTCTGTAGTTGTGCAAACACTTCTAATGAATAGAACAGAATCTTTAGAATCTAAGCTTTTTCAGCAGGGGATGAAAAGAAGTCTCAACTGTTTTTTTTTTACTTTAAAATAACAGCTTCAAAATCCTTTTGATGGTACTGTGTCTTGTAAGAGTGTGAATGGTGTCTCTGTCTCAGCCACTCCGCCCCCATCGCTCGTTTCTGTGCTATCTAACTTCGGTGAGCATTCGGCAGAACATCACACACAGCATCAACTATCAGCGATTTGGATGAAACTGGATCATATTTCACTGAGAAAATGTTTGTCTCTGGTTTGTCTCAACCTAAAACCTAAAAGCAACCTGTAACTGCTGCCTACCATAGCGACAAGTTAGCTCTGCATGTTATGTTATGTTACATCTGACAAATTGTTCCAGCAAACCACCAAAGTCTGTACAAAATGTTGCTCAAGTAGATGTTGACATATTTCACATAAGTAAAAGCTGCAGTGTTGCCAGATGGGAATGTTGAACTGTTGTATCAGAGGCTAAGAATTATTGCATTTTTTGGGAAAGTATCATACGCGAGTCATATCCACACGAATAGGCATAAATGTGTAATATTACAGAACTCATATTTCAATTAAAATTTGATTCACCCTAGTCCATCAGTCTCACAATTTTTGTAACAGCCTACCAATACAATACTAAATCACAAGACAGCATGACTGGAAGCCTTTTCATATTCTGCACGAACAAAGTTAAAACCATAAAGTATGCTAACTAAGTAAGTAACCACGCTTACTCGCGCCTTCAAAATAACTTGACTTGACAGGATACGTTACAGAGAAAGCTCAAACTCCACCTCCAACCCGAGCAGCAGAGAGAGAGGGACGGCTGTGCTCACAAATCACGCTCATCGTCATCGCCTTCGCCAAGCGTGATTGGCTTGAAAGAGCCATATATTGCTATCCTGAACATGTCAGAATTAAAACACACCAGAAAAGACTGATCAAATTATTGTACTTTATGGCAGTTTTGGAATTATTGATCGTACAGAGGGCCAAATTATTGGACAAATACAATAATTATCCTACATCTGGCTTCACTGAAAAGTTGTGACCTGCTGGTGGCGCTATAAAAAAATCAAGGGATCACCAATGTCATTAGGACTCACTAACATGGCACCATGGATATCTGTACCAAATGTCAAGGTAGTGCAATAATACTCAGTTGGAACCAAACCCTAACCAACAAACATTTGCAACCCTAGAGCCACTACCCTGGCTAAAAATATGCAAATAGTTATACGTGATGATCACATTGCTATAACCAACTCAAGTTTGCAGCCCTGGTGTTAAAGCTTTGTAAATACTTCTCAGGGTTGCTGTTAAAGGTGGCTCTGGATGGAAGCAGGACATACAAGATGAAAATATTCTGAAATTGGTCTTTTGATAAGTCCTTTGTACGAAACAGGCCCTGAAAAACCATGTTTTATTCACACTGATGTGTATTTTCATGTGTCCTCTCTTGATCAATGCCAAGAACTCTATATGTAAAACCATGTTTGGCCCTGAAACACTCTGGTTGTACAAAGTGCTGCATGTCACATCATGGTTAAGTCCACCTGGTCTATATGCAGATGAGGCCTATTCAACTACATTTTTAGAAAGGCTAGATTTCAATGAAAGTGCAGAGGGGCCGGACTTTTACATCAACTACGTATGACTGGTAATCTAGGAATTTAAATGTGTTAAGACAATGCAATTTTTATTTTCTTTTTCACTTTGTTCATTAATTTTCACAATACAAAAGCAGGCTACAGGGGGGAAAAAAATGCCTGTGTTAAAACGTTTTAACAAAATTTTAGTATTTGTGTGCAAAAGGGTGCATCTGCAGAAGCTTGTCTTGGGGTTAATGTAAATATTGTGATTAACTAAATGAATTGGTTTGACATATTACTGTCACTGTCATTTTTTCTTTTCTGCAATTGATTATCTTCCCTTGCGGCTCCAATTTCACCATCATCAATACCTGGAAATGGATGTTTCCAGAAGTTTCTCCTGCTTTACCTAAAAAGACACCCTGCGTGCTGAGGCGTTTAGCTGCTGATGAGGCACAGTTACAGTCAATCAAGACAATATATTGTACATTTACCTGATGTAGGGCTATATATATATACATATGTGAACTTAACTTGGCAATGCAAGCTGGTGAAAGCAAATCAATCATCACAGCTGTAGTCAGTCAATAGCTGATCCAACATCCATCACTGTAGTCACAGAGACTTCATGAACTAAATTGGTCTACACTACAGCATCGACAATTCTCTACCAGTGTCGCAGTAAGTATAGGAATACAGATTCTTCTACATTTTGTGGGCAGATGATATTGCCAGGATGGACATTTGCATTCTCGTCAGATACCACTCTCGTTTCCAATTTTGAGACACTGTACATACAGTACTTTTCAAATATCCTTCCTGGATGCCCAAAGCTTTATTGACTTCCGTATGAAATGCAAGTCTACATTTGAATTGATTTGTTGGCATCTGCTGCTGCTGCCTGGAATACCTAAGGCGCTGTCAAGGAGACATATTGTATCTTTATCAGACAAGTGTCTTCTATATATCCCACAAATGTGTTAGGTCTCACTGACAGCGCATGACTGGTTGGAGTTTAACATTCATTAAAAATGAAGCACGAACATCCATAAATAATGAAGGTTTCAAGTAAACAGTGAGCCTGGCAAAAAAAAAAAAAAAATGGAACACTGGCATCCATAAATAATGACGGCTTCAAGTGAACAGAGAGCCCAATATGAGACACTGTGTGACAACTACTAAACTACTGACAAACAAAATCCAAATTAGCATCAATCTCTAAGGCGGCCACCACTGAGCTTCAGGTGTTCCAAAACCCACAGTAGCTCCACTGAAGCTAAGTGAGCTGCCAGAGCTGCACAGTAGAGTGCCTACAGAGAAGTGATGCCTGAGGAAGCTCAGACAACAGTATAGGAGAGAATATGTTTTGCTGCACAGCTTGATTATGATTGAATGAAGCCGAGCATGAACTTTAATTACTGCTTACACCCTGGCTGTTTGTGACTGCGTATTGAAGCAGCTTAGGACACACAAAAGGAGGCTGAGGCGATACAGCACAGTGCAGCGTTTGGCAAACATCAATCACTGTTAAAGGCTGATTTAATACAAATGGTGATTAAAGGGGAATTTTAAAACCTTTACCCCTATCTTTTAAATGTATGCTTGTAATTCATCCAGTTCAACCCTCAAAACATACTTTACAGCCTAAAAAAGCTCTTTTCCCTTGCATAAAAAAAAGGTTAAACACATCTTCAAAGAACTCTGAAAAGCTCAGGCCACTGTCGCTCGCCGTGTATTTTTCTTATTCGTGTTTTCCAAGATTAATCCAAAACACAGAGAGCAACTTTTGCTAACCAAGGCTGACAGATGGTTTAATACCACTGAGACACGACTTAAGCACAGTGAACTACTGTACAAAAGTATTTACTCAGCACCACCCCTTCGAAGTTGATGCCATCAGTGAGGACATGTCTAGTTCTTGGTCCAAAGAGTACAGCATCAATAATTCAACTTCTAAAACACTCTGGATTGAATAAAGTAATGCATGCAAAAGACACTAGCAAACCAGCGCAATAATATACTCTGAAGTGTCTTATACAGCAAAACTAAGAATTTATAGTTACTCTAGTGTATTAGTGAGGTGGGAGGTGGAGCGTTGCCTTGAGCTATATGCCCAAAATGCAGATGTTAAGCTTGTATAATGTTTACCATGTTCACCATTTAGCATGATGGCATGTATAAATGTGCTAATTAGCACTAAAACAGAGGTACCAAAGCGCTTTCAATCTCCCCCCCTCTATCACACGGATTGGTAGCATATCACCCCGGACCAGCGCATCACACTTTCTCCCCCCTGGCTAGCAGGGAAATGGCAGCAGGGTGGCTGTCCTTAATGTGGTACACCATGGTGCTATAGTACTACTAAACTGAAGAGTAGGATCGCCCATTTTAACTAATGTCTTCATTTAGCACACTTCACTTCACACACCATTCCTAGATCCACGCACCTAGCTGGCTAAAAGCAAACTCCATTGTCTCTATTTTGTGTCAGGACATTACGCTGTGTGCTGAAAGTGGATAACTGCAAGGTTTATGTAAAAGTTTTTTTTGCCAGGCTTTAAACTTTGGACTTAAACTGGAATTATTTTTATAATGAATATCAATTGTTTTAACGATATCTATATTGTTGGGAGTTTAGTGTGGTCGTGGTATTTATGAAGGTGTTAAGTGTGTTGTTACAATTGCTCCCATATGCTGCTACAATCGCTCTTGCGTATGGAGGCAGATGTAACGTTTGACTGTTTCAATCAAAATTGTGACTCATTGACCGTAAAAACATGTAATGGCTGTTAACGAGTAGAACATAGGTAGAAGTTTCCTACATAAACATTGTAACCAATAGTTCAAGTGGTTTCTGAGTAATGACTTTAAAACCAAAATTGTTATAATTGCCTGCGGTGTCTCTTATCTGAAAAAGCAAGACATGCTCTTACCAAATTACGTTAAATTATCCAGTGTGATTACTGCTCAAAACACATCGATCTGCATCTGTCTATCATTAGCGGTGAAACCTGAAGTTACCTCTATTAGTGGGAATGAAAAGTTTCTGGCACAGTTGCACAAATTATCACATTTTGAGAGTTGAAGGAAGGAAGGTGAGTTTTGAATGTAAGTTGATAACCCTATCAACCCTCACAGATATCTTACAAGACAGTGAGAAACATTGTATTTATTGTAGCATTAAATATGCAGCAATTAGGCATCACATTATGAGCTGTGAGGAACAAACAACTAGAGATTTCCCTTAACGCCGTTATTAGTATTCGATTTGCTCACTGAGCTTCCCTATTTTACATCTTGACCAAGCAGAGCAACTAAAACAGCAGTAGCAGTCGAACCCACGCACAGTGATTGAATGAATATGTGGTAAGTAGGCATGTGTGACTCACTGCATGATATTTCATCAGACTTATCCCCACAGTCATCCTCCCGGTCGCAGCTCCAGGCTCGAGGTATACATCGTCCATTCTGGCAGGAGAACTGGTCGGCCTGACAGGGCTGGGCTGAGTAAGAAGTGAGAGGCCACTTAATTCAATCACATGTGCATAAGTCAATGCAGGACGTGCACTACAACTCTAATGATCGCTACATCACCAGGATGTCAATGTCCGCCCACTGCAAACTTTTTATCACTCAATCACACAGTATAGCGTGGCCGGTCTGAAGGCCATGGGAAATGTGCTGTTGCTTGACGGGTCGTCATTTACACCCTGCGAGGCCGTGGTGAACACACATGGACAGCACACCAGTGATGTCTCGCTGATGTGTGATATGCATGTCAATCTGACACTGAGGGAACATTCATCAGCCTCTGACTAATGCTCATTGATTGATCCTCTGTGGACAAAAAGCTCCTGAGAGGCCCCACCGAGGATATGGGAGGCAATGTGATATACTGTAAGTGTTCCTGACATCAGTTGCGTCTCGTAGGTGCTACAGCTCTTTGATACTGGAGAGTGCTCTCACACAAGGAGATTGATTGCACTGTAGGGAAACTACTCGAGAGCCACAAGATATAAAGGTGATGACTGCCGTGAAAACAATGTTGTCTGTTCAAGACTTTGATGAGTAAAGGAAGAATTTTATCAAAATATGTTTTATGTCTTACTGTATAGATAAAAGAGCTGTTTGATCTTCAGTCTGCATCAGCTTGATTGAAATGTATCAGTAAATCAATCACAGAAGTGCATTATTGCGAGTTGAGCCTGAATGTACTAATGTACTAATATCGCTATTTCACAAGCAATAATTCATAGACTAACTGATGTCTGTTTTGAGATAAAATGTAAACAGATAAATCAGATCTACTGAGAAGAGACATCAGGCAAAAAGTGCAGCCAATTGAACATATTTTCACGGCGGCCATTTTCCTTGGCCATCATGCTCGGGGTGCTAAGCTCAAATGTAGTACTGCTGTGTTCCAGGTTTGAAGCCGCATAAACGTCAGGAATCCGACAAATTGTTATCATTCACCACTTTACGATTGATCAGCAACTAAAAAGACAATTGAAAGTAAAAATCCAGAGGTTTTTCAAGGTAAAAGATATGTGATAACTGGTTAGCTTTGGTTAAACAAAGCTTTGGTTAGCATTTACTTCTAGCTAACATTATTGTTATTGTAACGATAGGACAGGTGTAAATGAGCTCAGAAATATTAGTGCATATCTCAGACACACTAGATGTAACCATATTGTGCCATTATGTACGGTGATGTTAAGCTAAATTAAGCTGTTAAGCTAAAAAATTTTAAATTTTACCTTAAAATATGGCTGGAAGTCCCTCCAGATTTTCACTAATCATCATCTTTTCCATTTATAAGGATTTGTCATATTTCCTGTTCAGTTGATAACCCGTTAGCTTCGGTTAAACAACAGCTAAAGTTAGCATTCAGTCACTTCCGTTTGACAGTGTTACAGTGATATAATGGGACAGACGTAAATAAACTCTGAAATATCAACGAACATCTTGGACATATTTATTTAAGCCTGTAAGTGAAACACACTAGATGTAACATTGCGGTAATGTCAGCTAGGAAGTGGTTGAATGCTAACATTAGCTAATAGGGTATCGAATATGTTTATTTTACCTTGAAATATGGCAGGATGTCCCTCACTAATCATCATCTTTTTCAGCTGCTTATCAATTTGAAAGTGGTGAAATAATAATGAGTTGTCACATTTCCTACGATTACGACATGCAACTTAGAGAACAGTGACATTATCCCAGCGTTCGAGCTTCCCACCCTTAACGTGACGTCAGAGGAAAATGGCTAACATGTGAATATGTGTGTATACTGCACTGAATCTAAGGCAAGCATGAATCCGGTACAGCACATACCTGAGCATGTAGTGTTGGCCTCATCCTCATTGTTACCACAGTCATTTGTTCCGTCACAGAGCCATCGTTTTGGGATGCAGCGATTGTTGTTGCATTTGAACTGATCGGTGGGGCAGGTGTGATTGTCTGCGAAAAGCAAAAAAGTCAGCCATTGACCTTGTAGCTCTAAAATGAAATACATTGAAAATAGCTAATAAAATAAAAGAGTGAAAAATAAAATGTGCTGATAATTCAGAACATCACATTCTCAGTCTCAGCCACAGCCAAGGTAGCTTAAATGTTTCTTAATGTTAAAGCTTCATTAATTCTCCAGCCCATCTGATCTTTCTTAGTCCTACGGGGTTAAAGAAGTTCCATGTCCATAAAGAGTTATATTCACAGCTTCTTAGTGGGATTTCATGGAGTCCCCAGCTCAACTTATCTTGCTCTGAAAGACCAGCAAGCCATGTCAGGAACCATAAAAAGGAATGATGTTTTAGAGAAGAATCTCTCTCATGTTTCTCCTTGGTGGTTTGTCCTTTAATAGAGAGTAATGGAGACTCCATAACATTTTTATAGAGCTCTTAAGTACATTTGTTATGTGGTTTTAGTGCCTCGATTTTTGTTTAATATAAAGCCACTTTTACATAATAACTCAGAAAATATACTTCACTGGAACGACCAACCGAGCTCCATATTTTCTTTATCAAAACATAACATACCCTTTATGTCATGGGCCTTGAATCTACCTCTGTGTAATAAACGTGCTGTATAAATCAAACTGCCTTGCTTTTATACATCTGACATCCACATTAGTCTGTTTTCAAGTCCGATTCCACGTAAGCCTCCAAACCCACCAAAATAAACTAAGTTAGTACATTGTTAAGGTATATGATATCCCAGGAGAGCAGATAATTGATTTTTCTATTCTGATCGTTCTGCCAGAGGATTAGATTATGGTGCTTTGCCAGCAGAAAAATATTTAAAAAATAAATAAACCAGCATCGGAGCGTTTAACGTGCTGTTTATCCGCCTGATTTGTTTAAGTGCAAAACCACTTGGCAGGAGCGAAAGGGTAGATGGCAGCGTGGAGGAGGAGCACTTTTCACCCCTACTTACAGTACCTCAGCGACATTTAGGAACACAGAGGTTGACAGTAAGAGAGAATTAGCGTTAAAAAGCTTGTGCTGTCTTGCTTGGTGCATGGTTGTGCATGTAAGTGAATTAAAGAGGCAACGTGTAAGATATGGCCACCTGTCAAGGGTAGTTCCAAACAAATAGGGGGCAGCATGTCTGCCTGGATTGCAATAGTGGATAATGGGGGGAGTCGACGCAGGCAACCGTGCCAAAGCACTGTCTGAACAAAGTCTCAAAGACTGAAGGATGCCAGTTTGAAGACAGGGGACATAGTACAGAGGCGATTTACAACGGCTCCATCCAATACTCTTACTCTGGGGGCGACTAAGATGGCAGGAAGGGACAGGGAAGACATGACATGAGAGAGGAGAGTGAGGAACCGTCATCCCCAGCATGGGAAAGCAGCCTGAATATTTACACAGTTAACTCGGTTGAATTAATTATTTACTTTGACCAAACCAACCACAATGGGTGACTGTTGGAATAGTGGATAGACAAAGAGACATTTTTGTTTCTGTCGTGTTTGAATAAAGTGTGTAACAAGGCAATTAAGCTAAGTTTAGTATGGAAAGTAATTTGAATTCAGAAGGTGGAGGTGAGTTTTTTGCTCATGTATTAGACTAAAAAAGCTAAGAGTTTATGAAACATAGCGAACTAACATTGTACGTACATCTCCCAGGTTCAAACTACAGGGTGTCAAGATTAGACAATACGTCCCTCCTCCTTGTGTTTCTCAGTGTTTCCCCCTCCCTCTTGTTCCGGGTTGGTTCCCTGTCTTTGTGTATGTCTTCCCCCTCTGTGCTTGTGTGTCCGGCTGACAATCCGCCTGCCTGCTGCTGCCAATTACCCTGCACACCTGCAGCCCATCCACTAATCAAGACTCGACTGTACATCTCCCCAGTTCTTCACTCCAGCCTTTGTCAGTTCACCTATGTGGTAACGTTCAGACCAGCCTGTGCTCTAGCTCTGTGTTGTTTCTAGTTAAACTTTTGATCGTCTAGGCGATCCTTGCTTTCATGTGCCTCAGGTCCACTATTCATCCGCAGTCCTCATCAGCCTCCTTCCACCAGTGTCCAGCCATGCCTTCCTGCTCTGCAACAGTCTCCCTACTTCATCTTCCAGAACATTTTACAACAAAATCAAACTTTGACCGTCAACTTTATTCATGTACTGCTTTTTGGGTCCACCATTTGGAAGCACAACACAGGTGAGCAATCAGAGTATTGCCTCTTGACGTACAAAGTGGTATTACAAGAGAAGATAGGCTGGAGCAAGCTGGTTAGCATGCTACTTCCTACTGCAACTTCGGTAGATACCTCTCAAAAAACACAGACATATTTGACACAACATCAAAATGTTTTGTTCCTCACATTTGATAATATGAATTCCTTTTTTGAACGTTTTAAACTACAACTCTGCCCATATTTCACACATTGCACCTTTAACAGTATCTGCACACGCAGTGTATTTGTGTGTTTGCGTGCAGCATGCTTGGCCTGCAGTGCAGACTTATTTTAAGATCCTCACAGCAGCTGTGGCTCTCCTCGTCACTTCCATCCAGACAGTCATCGTCTCCATCACACTTCCACAGGGCCCTTATGCAGCGATGGTTATGGCACTGGAACTCATCACTCTTACATCGCTGTGGCTCTGGACTGCTGCTGGAGGCTTCTGAGAGAAACAGTGGTTAGAAATCAACAAGAGACTTGCTATGAAGCATGTGCTAGAGGGAGATTATTGGCATAGCTATAATAGCACAAAAAACATGTTAATAATGTCTCATGACCCCGTGTGTAACTACTGGGATTTGGCTTACATTTCTAGAAACCCAGCGGGATAATCTCCCGCTTGTATTTATTTGTTTATTAGCAGATTTGCATGTGAATAGATAAGGCTTTTATTTGATCTATGTCCCATAGGATGAAACCAGGATTACAATATACTGGGACAGGACTGATCTTAGCCCTCTCGCTCTGTCTGATTCATTATGTCCTCCTACCTGCACAGGTGACATTGTTCTTCCCCAGAACCTGGTTGTCAGCGCAGGCACACACTCTGCCTCCTGGGATGGCAAGGCAGAGGGTACCACAGCCCCCATAATTCACACTGCATGCGTTGTCACCTGGAGAAATAGATTCCAAATAAGGTGTCTTGCTCATTTAAACATACATTTTCTAAAGCCCTCCTTAAGTGACATGAGTTTTCTGTTTTTGTTTAGTCTCTTTTCCCTTTTTGTAAAGCGAACAGCAGAGGTTCAGGGGTCACTTTACAAACCTGCAAAACAAATCATGTCATTGTTACAAAACTCATCTCCTCTCTTGGAGAGACATGCCAGGTGTGTGCAATGAGATCTATAACCAGATGTCAGGTGAATTATTTGGAACAGGGTAGGTGAGAGACATTTGACATTTTTATCCTTCTCGGGGGAATAATTTGTCTTTTCCAGACAAAAGCCGACATTCTCCAAAAGGAAAAAAACACACACTGTCACATCTAAAGTTAAGGCATAAGACACCTTTGTCACTTTCATTTAACACAGAACCCAAAGGCAGCGCCTGAGCCAATGAGATAAAGCTTTTGGTTTTGTAAGGGCCAATCAGTAATACTCAGAGGACTGGACAGCCAATTAATCTATTCAGTGACATGAACAATGGAGAAATGTCCAGCAAAAATTCTCTGTCTACAAGCAGTAGCCAACCATTTCTCTGCATCGTGTGCTTGGCATGGCATTTTCCTACTTAAAATCCAATGTTGTATGGAAATCTTGAGAATGAAAAACACTCATGTTAAGAGTCCAAAACCATATCAATGGACTGTGCACAATTATATTATTCTACTTTCAGAGCAATAGCATCAACCTCCCCTGATTGTGCCGTAAGTGTCTGAGCACTGTTTTTTTAACGTGCCTTTTATTGGATAACAAAAACAAAACACCTGCTGTGAGGGACCAATGCAGTTCTCCACTGTCAGCCGTATCTGACTCCTCTCCTATCTGCTCTTTTCAGCTTTCTAACAGCATGAATCTATCATCATTTGTTACAGAATTGAGCAAACCCCTCCAAACCTTGGTCACCTTATTTAACTTTATAGAGCGGAGCCCCAAGTGGTTTTAAAGTCACTGTCAGTGTTGATCAATGCGCTGGTTCACAGCATGAAATTTGACACCAATAGGCGTGCATACGAAATCTCTGGTGTATATTTTATATTAAGTGCTAAACGTGTTTAGGGGATTCAAATGCCTGGACACAGCAGAGAGATTCTATTTTCAGCCACTTTGTCTGTTAGGGAAGCAATGGTTCAGCGACACTGATCAGGAGCACATTGAGGAAAGGCGGCCGACCTTGCTGACTCTGTGCATCGTAGACACGCAGGCCAAACAGTGGTGGTCTCTCACTCCGCAGCAGAGTGACATCACCGCTGGACAAGTCGAGCTGAAAGACGGAGGCGTTCATGTACTCCGTCCAGAAGATGAAATTACGATGATGAGAGATCCCGAATGGATGGTTCAGCTCTTTTCCATTGTACACGACCTGCAACATGAAGCAAACATACTGTGTCATCAAAAGATTAGGAGAGTTACACAGAGACACTATCGGCAACAAAGAAATCAATAATCTCAAACAGGGTTTTAGCTGTTTGAATATGGGCTCAGAAATTATTTGATCACAGTATATGATGAATGTGATTCAATTTCCTTGCGCAAATTTATTCACGCCGCACTGTCTGCTTATAATAATGTTTGCTAGAATCTTGGCATTGATTAAATAGCATTTGCAAATAATTCATTATTTTAATATGGCAGTGTATCTGGAGTCGACAGGAGCAGTTGGGGATGAAGGGCTGTCCTGTTGGCAGTTGCTGCGGGGTAGGCGAGTAGTTTTCAATCATTTCACTGCTTTGCAGATTAACTTTGTGTCATTGCTAAAATACAGAAATTAGTTTTAGACCCATGCAATATTGATATGAAACTGAGAAGTCAAACACTGAATTATTGTCAAATTACCATGGTAGCAATGTACATTGAATGTGTAGCAGGATTATGTTGTGATCTGACAATAAAAAAAACTAATCAGGAATTAATCATGCCTTAATTAACAGTGTATTTGTAGTGAAGTATAATAATCATATATAAAAATATATCCTGTTTGCCAGACCAGCAAACCTCTCAGTTTAATTTTGTGTTATTAACATACCAACCAGACACAGACATAAAGGCCTCAGTGTGTGTGGCGTGGCGTCCATGATGTTGACTTTTTAATACAAGGGAGGAGAATGGAATTGCAATAGACATACAGGCATTTCATGAAACTGATATCTAGCTTTTTGAAGCCCTAGACCCTAAATTCTATTTGACAATAGTTTTCACTTTTTAAGGAGTACTGTAATTGCAGCCAGCTGAGGCAATCTACTGGACGATTCCAAAACTTATGGTAAGTATGAATCATTTACACACCCAAACATGTAAATATCTAGTCCAGATTTAAAAATACCAGAATGTCCCTTTAAGTTGGGGTCCTGAATTCTGTGGCCCTTACTCTACGAGCGTACTGACCCTCAACTCAGTCAAGTCAGCTAAAAATGATTCATGCACATAAGTTGCTGCATCATTTAACCACTCTGCGTTCCTTCTGCACACTGAAACTCACCATTCTTCCAGTCCCATTGAGATGAATCCTCTCAATGTGATCGTAGTAGGCATCACACCAGTACATGGTACTGGTGCTGTGGTCCAGTGTTAGACCATTGGGCCACAGCATGTTGGAGGTGACGAAAATGAGGCGGTTGGATCCGTCCATCCAGGCTTTCTCTATCCGCCCAATGCTGTCATTGACTTCATCTTCCTCCCAGTCCGTCCAGTACATCCAGCTGTCACACATACAGACACACATACAATTATTGCACCAATGAACTGACATAATAAGGCATTGCTTTAGTTCAGGCAGTATCTGCGAGTCACGCAGCTCAATAGATCACCACGAGCTCCAAACTAACACTGATCACATTCCACATTCAAACCTTGGCAGTTCATTTCAGCTGTCTGCTCCTCATTCTCCCTCGCCCTTGCTTCTTGACACTGATGTTAGATGGTTGCGCTTGTTGCAGCCTTCATCACCCTCCTCCTACTTTGATTTCTTATCAATCAATACACTTGACAGCATTTTTCTGCAGGCTTCTCTCAAAATGATTTATTCTGTATCACAGTGAAATGTGTCTTGTGGGTTCTGTTCTGTACACCCCTGGGGAGGCATGACTGTGCTCCCCACTGAGTCTTTTACACGCCGCTTTGATTCATACAGGGGAACATTATAAAGAACTCAACCTGTGCTGACAAACACACAACCGTATAACCATTCGTTAAGTAGACTGGTTTTAACATGACAAGATTGTTCCCAACTGAAATGGAAGTAAACTGGGATTCCTATTTCCCATATGTAAAACCAAATAATCAGACATCGCTGGCAATCAAAAGAGAGACCGGGAAATGATTCAAGCTTATCAACTCAAAACGTGGCTTGACTGCACATCATGGCAAAGTTAGAAGTCTCATATTCCCAACCAAAAAAATTAAAAATAAAAGTTTCCAGTGTATCTTCTGTCTACTGCGACTGCAACTCTCAGTGGGCCTGTGGTATTTGAAACGTGATTGGGTCAACGATTTGACGTGATCTGTTCTCTAGTAACCGTGCCCAGGGGATTTTCTCTGTTTGAGTGCTGCTGACTGAGCTGTGTGGCCCCCTGTTTCTCATCAATGATAGAGAGCTGGCTGAGGGGAGATGAAACAGAATGGGATATGGAGGTGAATGAACACTCCCTCTGTCTCCAAGTCATCTTTTACGACCGCATGAATTATTCAGCGATTCTACGCACTCCACACATGCAGACACACACACATACTTACATGCACAAAAAAACACATAGACACCACATCAGAAGGATTGACGGACACCTTGCCATCAAAATAAGAGAACTGTGAACTTGTCTTCTATTCTATTGAATGAAGGCTGTGGACAGTAAATATAGTTCATGATCCATATTTCCATTTATCTGATTGATAAAATAAAGGAGATCGCAGCTTCTCATGTGAACATTTTGTCATTTGAATATAATTATTAATCAATTTTGCATGTTTATAGAATGGCACCTTATTCTGAAAGGATTTAGTCATAAAAGAAATGATGGTCCTAAACAACATTGTGAAAGATTGGGAACGTTTTTTTTAAAGCCTAAGGCTGGCAAGAACATCAAGAAACAAAACAAAGAAGTTTTTTTCCTCTCTCTTTTTTTTGATGTATTTACTATCTTGAGAGGCCGTAAATGGTTTTCCAAACAATAAGGAAATTCATATGTATATAAGAAGTAGGATCAAACATGTCCTTTTATTGTATTATTTATTAATAAACTGTTTTCTTGTACAGTTAAACTGAAACCTGCGATTTCACATACGTTTTACTCCCTGCAAGAAACTGATAACACATTATTTTGCATTTTTATTTATTTATTTTTGCTTCTATATGGAAAACTGGAAGATTAAATTATATTCAATTAATTTATTTTTAATTATTCAATATTTTGTTACTCATTTAGGTTGTTATGCTGTGAACATATATTTTGTGTGTTTGTGTCAGGATGTATAGGTTTGACTTTGTATATTGGTTTGTTTTAGGTTCTTTTTGTTTTATTTTTAATGTTTTTGTTTGTTCTCTTGTGACTAATGTCATGTTTT
This sequence comes from Pagrus major, assembly GCF_040436345.1. Lineage (NCBI taxonomy): Eukaryota > Metazoa > Chordata > Actinopteri > Spariformes > Sparidae > Pagrus > Pagrus major. The sequence goes on from NC_133223.1 coordinate 25,475,762, forward strand.
TGTCAATAAAATAAAATAACTATTTGGAGGATTTCTTACGCTTATTTGATATTAATCTAAATATTTGGGGATGCTGGTTGGATTAAACATTATCTTTGACTCTAAGTTCCTATGATGGCCATTTTTGACAAATGGCTGACATTTTATAGACCAAATCAGCAAAAAAATCATAAAACAATTACTAGTTGCAGCGCAATTTTCTTTTAATGTGATCTGTTATTCTACCTTCAGGTGGTGTATACATGTGCTTCATACGAAATGGAGGAACAATGGATTCCTCCAATGGACGAAGCTGCCTATTCCAATAAGTGGAAACGGTGTTATGACAGTAAGTTATATTCACACTTATCAAGGTCAGAGATGACTGAAGCTGAGCAAAGCGCCACTCAAGTCAAAACTTTATATTTATGTGTGGAATTTTCATGTGAATACATGTATGAGATACCAAATGCAGCAAAGAAAGAGAGGTCTGACACTGTTAGGGTGACACTTGTAGTCCTTATCACATCAACACAGACTAGAGGTGGCAAACAGAGCAGAAAATAAGGTTGCCAGAATGCAGTTGAGAAATCAGTTGGAGAGATGCATCCACTTTACCTGAATACACCCTTCCAGTAGAGCAGATAGAGATCAAAGGACTGTCGGGTTCAGGCTGACTGCTCCCTCACAAGCCCAAAACTACCTTTTCTGATCATTTGTGCTATCAGTGGGAGGGTCGGAGTAACAGTGATTAAGCCTTACACAAAAAAGAGACATGATATTCCTCACACCCAACACTTTTACAGCATATGCGCCATGGCTATTTCCTCATTAGTGTCAAAAGTTTAAGGCTGCATTTTCACCATAATTGTTTCATTTTATTTTTTTTCAGTTACATGGGGAAAATGATAGATTTAATGGTTGATAATCAGTGCCTTTTCATCAGTGTGACGAATGTCAGTATGTGTATGTGGCTCGTATTTGAAAGCAGTGTCACTTTTGGGGCAGAGATCAACATAACACAAGAAAGAAAGGCAAATAGGAGACTGAATTATAATTTAGGATCTATATAGTCATGTGTTGACAAATGCACGAGAGGATGGAAAGAAAAAATCCAAATAAAGTGTTTGTAAGTTTCAGTTTGGTGAAACAGCGAAACAGCTGTGTGAGGCAAAATGTTTGGAACAGCCCTCTTGAGGCTTGAGAATTAATCTCTGACTGCTATGGATTTGGTTTGTGTTAATACGATTTAAGCCTTAAAGTGTTAATCCGTAAGATCCTTAAGACACTCAGTGAATTTGAGCTCTGCAGCGTCTCCTCTGCTGGTGGGGTCCTCCATATATAAATTCATATAGGAAGGCGTATGAGATGATAAATGAGGACTACAAAGGAAAAACTTGTAGCTGTGGTTTAGGTTCAGGCAACAAGATGAGCTACCATTTTATTGCCCATAAAAACACACACACACACACACACACACACACACACACACACACACACACACAACCCTGGACTCATTAAAACAACAGATGCTCTCTCAGTTTAACCATGCTGGTTTACTTGGGGGTGGCAGACTACGCCCCACACATTTACATGTTTTTTTCTTGAAAGGCACAAGATGTGATCATCAGTCAAAGCAGATGTCTGCTGTAGCAGATGATCTTCAGGATTAACATTTAAAGCAAACTGATGTAATATATCCACCTAAAGGCAAAGTTGTCTTTGCTAACTTGAATCATATACCACTTAGTTTATGTTCTTACAAGAACAAGGCAAGAGGCAGATTTTAGTTTGCCGCTTTGACATCTGTCAGATGCTTTTAGAAATCTGGATACCATGATTGATCCCACGGCACACCACAGAAGTATTCTCCCTTCACTAACTTTTCTCATATTTCATGCTCCATAGACAACATTGGCTGTGCTTTAAAATCTGTCTGTAAGTCCTACAAGTCCTACAATCGTACCTGAGGCAGAAAATGATGCAAAAACAAGCTGCCACGGCAAAGATTCAACAGCAGTTTTAGGTTTTACATGTAATCTGAATTTAGTAGGTAAAAGTTTGCCCTGTAAAGTCTCTATTACAACCTTTTCCTTGACATTTTAACTCACTGAGCTCCAAGATAGAAACTCTCACCCTATTTGGAGATGTGAGAAGCAAGATAATTGTATTTCTCACCGACTGTCTGGGCTGACAGATATTACACAGGTAGATATTGTAATAAAAAGACAGGAAATTATTTTTCTTTGTTTTATTTTTAACCTTATTCACCAACTGCCCACTCACACTTCTAACACGCATTTATGGCTTGAAAAAGCTACTGGCTATAACACTTTTACAGTGTCTCTTCCATACAACACCATTATTTTTTTTTTTTTTTTTTTTCTGACCTGTTAAGAGGGTCAACCACAATAGCCCTGGGGTGTGACATATTCCCTTCCAACAGAGTCTTCCGGGTCTGAGAGGCTCTCTCCAGTCTGGCAACACTGATCGTCTTCCTGTAGCCATCATTGGTCCAGTACAAGTTTTTCCCGATCCAGTCCACTGAGATTCCTTCGACATTGTCAAGTTCTACAACAGAATCAGCAGCACAGAATTAAATAAAATCACCAAATACATTACTTACGTACTTTTTAAAGATCTGTTTAAAGACAATTTTGATCCGGTATTGTGACTTTGATTGGTTCTACAAACAGGAACATCTGTATTTAATGCATGTTAAATACAAGTACTGCAAAGATAGCATTCTGATAATGTTTCCCATGGAGCCACTAGAGGAAATATTATGAATGCAATCTTTAAGTTTCTAATTCTGCAGTACTTCCCAAAGCTGTTTTATGTCTTTAATCACTCGGTAATGAAGTACAAAACACAGTGACAGTGAACCATTTGTTAACATTGCAATGTATGGAGCTTTATTACAAATACAATGATACAAAGCGGTGTTTTGCTAGACCTTTCTAAAAATCTTTTTTTTTTACAGATTAAGAGGGGTTTGAGTAGAATAACAATGTACAAAATGGCTTTAACTTTACATTACTGTCAGAGAAGAATTGCTAACATGAAATATTGCTTATAGTCAGCTTAATTTATCCTAGGGAGTTGCTGCAGTTAGAATAAAAAAAGCATTTAGACCTACCATCTTTGAGAATTGTCTCTCGGCTGCTTCCATCTATTTTTTGCCGCCCAATAAGGAAACTGGTGGTGTCAGCAAAGTAGATGTGTCCCAATTCTGCATAGTAGTCGATGGCTCGAGGGTTGACCAGGTCCTCGATTGGCTCCATGTGCTCATCGCTGGACTTGATGTTCATATCTAGGCCTCGGATGACCCCGGGACGCCCCTTACCGTAGAACAGGAAGAGATCGTTTTTGGGTTCTACAAGGCAAGAAAGGACAGACCCTTTTTTACTATTATTGTCAATTAATTGGTCTAATTCATCAATGCTGATCCCAGCATTAAACCCTCTTATTACTGGCCGCATTGTACTTATATGTGAGCTAAAGCCAAGGCCATCCATTTACCTTAATGGAGCCAGTAATCAGTGCCAATGACTATACTCTTCCCCTTCAATCACGTTCCTGCTACAAAGCTGCCGTGACAGTAGGAGACAGAAAATGCTTGAGCAAACAGACAATGGCAATACTTACCTTGGCTGTGAGCACAGCTTCTGATCTAAAATAACATGGTGTCTCAGTAGAAAGGCAAACAGGAGGCCCAGAAAGCTGAGGCAACTCCTCGGCGGCCCGCCAGCCGCTCAGGGGGTTGTATGTTCTCGAACCCTTTGGGATCCTCTCGAGATGCAAGCGGAGAAATGAAGGAGCTTCCAGTGAGAGAAGCAGACCTCTCCTCGCTCTCAGCCCCTACCCAAGAGACTGGGATGCTGGGGGTGAGGACCACACATGCCTCACTTCAATTTATCATTTTGTGAGGGAGAGACCAACTACCCAGGAGACAATTAAGGATTGCAAGAGACCCAGATATCAAACCCCACTGTGACTGCTGTATGAAGAAGCACTACCATTTAGCAACGAATATCATTATGCTTAGGGAGTGGGAACGCGCGAGCAAGAGCGAGATAGCTGGCGCATCAGAACATCTATGAGGGGGGAATAAATCAAATGTGTCACGCCAAGCCTCCCAATGCTTCGTTACCCCGATCGAAAATTGGTGGGCCCCTCAGATTGTGTCATCAATTTGATCTTCTGCTTTTATTGTCAGTGACACAATGTCCAGCAATTGATCAGAGCAGCCAACAAATGCAGACAAACTTAAAACCTCATTATGGCAATAATCAATCAGGCTCGCGACAGGTCGATAGCGGAACGTCACTTTCAAATGGGCCTGTGTCCACCAGTGCTCATCTTTGTCACTGTCACTGTATAGCGGCTCTAGTATGATACATGACCTTTACAATTGCATGTCAATATCAAAAAGAGCACTGATGCAAAACATCCTTTTAAGGCATGAGTCAGGATTCCTGCTTATTAAGAACAGGAAGCACTGCCAGTGAAAATCCTTGAAATTAAAACAAAATGAGGAAAAGCACACAAGGTTTCACATATTTACTGCCAAGGAAAAACATGTACTGACTTTTACAGGACTGCCCATCAGACCCCAGACGGTAGCCGGTACGACATCGGCAGCTTCTGGACTTGTAGCTGCCACTCAGAAGGCAGATATGGGAACACCCACCCGGCTTTCCGTATGAACCTATTTCACATGCGTGACTCCTGACTGTAGACAAAATCAGAAAGACAGAGAAATCATTATAAGCCACTGAAGCATCCTCTTTCTGTACTCGTGTGACTCCAGCTTCTGCGTCACAAGACGTGGACGATTCTGACACATACTTGCACATGTTAACCTCCACAGAAAGTGTCCTTTACCTTTTGGCTGAATGAGTTTGTGGTAAACACAGAGTCTTTTAGTATTCCCCAGGTTGGCTAGTATCTTGCTCTCCTCTGTGATGTTGAACCTGTGGATCTGCAGCAGCTCCACAGAGGAACTCCCTTTGGAAGGGTCAGAGTGGGTAGCATAGAGGTAGTCCTCAAACACAGCTAATGAAAAAATATACGACACCTGAAAAACAAGAAGATCCATGCTATTTATTTATTGTTTTTCATTATCCATGAGGCCAAAAATAAGTAAAACCACAAGAGAGACACAACAAAAAAAACAATAACAAACATAAATTGTTAAAGGGCTTTTATCTTTAATCATGCAGCAAGCAGAATGGAGGTGGGAGAGCGGGGCTGTCTACATTTGGCAGCCCACATGGGGTCAAAAGCCGGACTCCACGGGGAGACCACTGGCCCTGACACCACAGCCTCCATGCTACATTTAACAGGCTGACACCCACAGAAAGCGACATGGCTGGATGAGCTGTGTTCACAGGAAGTACACCTAAGCTCGCTGGGTCACACTTTAACATCAGGGGCACCAAGAAACATGCGTCAGAATAAATAAATAAATAAATAAAATAACAAACAAACCACTCAACCATCCCCCCCTCTCTCTTTCTCTCTCTATGGAATTTGGCCCTGGCACTCTACCTTTACATGGAAACTTTCAAAGCAATGTCACACATACTACTAAAAAGGGTGTGCATAGAATGTACTTGCATCTTTACCTCTAGCATATGTAATGCATGCTATTTGGTACTTGCTGGATTGAATATGATGACAGAATCAACCAGACAGGATCGACTTCATAAAGGGGAAAATAGAAGAGCAAGGTTGTGGTAATCAAAAGAAGTATAAGAAGTTTAATTAAACTGAAATTAATTAATTTTTGTTTTTCTGCAACTCTGTGCTCAGCATTGGTTAGCCATCGTTGAAAAGTGAAGGCCATCCTGTGCAAAATTATTCCTGAGCAGGACTCAAGAGTTATAAGTACTACCACTTTACAGTTGTGCTGCATAAGATCAATCCACAGCCCTTCAGCCAGTCAGAATTATGTTTTTATTCTGACAATAACAGCCAGTTTTCTTTCCCACGTATCGAATACAGCAGCCTGGTCTGTGGCCCTAAGTCTAAGTCTAAGTCTGATGCTGTAGTTACCTCTCTAGAGTAATTTCTCGGAGTTCCGCTCTAGCACAGCAGTGTACCACATTGTGCATATTTTGTTTTTAAGTTATGTTACGTTATTAAGTGAACCTACGTAATACGTAATGAAAGTGATGCGACTGACATTATTTTAACACAAAGCTGGATTTTCTCCTAAACCTAACCAAGTAGTTTTGCTGCCTAAAATTAACCAAGTCATTTCCTAAACCTAACCAGGTAGTGTATTGCCAAATCAAGTGTTTTTGTTGTCTAAACCTAAATAAGCAGTTTTGTTGCAGAAACCTAACCAAGTTGTTTTGTTGTCTAAACCTAACCAAGTAGTTTTCATGCCTAAACTTAACTCAGTAGTTTTGTTACCTAAACCTAATCAAGTCAAGTGTGTTTGTTTATTGTTTTTGCCTGAACCTAATCAAATAGCAACTATTTGACAACATAAATCACAGTCCAAAAGTCTTAATATGTGAAATGTTTGTCAGCAATTTTTTTGTGCCTAACTTGACTGCAGAGCCCTCACGCGCAAAACTGATGCTAGAGGGGTACAGTGTCATAGTTTGAAGCTTGAGGCCACTGATCAAGCTGCTGTATTTGATGAATCATAAGTGAGAAACTGTTTTAAGCACTATATATATGGAGGATATTTTGAGAATAAAGGATTAAACTGCTTTAAATGTGAGCAAAGTTTTACTTGTGATCAAAAAGTTCATCCAGTCAATGGAAAACATGTTAAGCGGAGCTGCATGCCATTCATCATGTGGATGCAATGAAGTGAAGATCCTCTGTCTAACTAGGCCACAGACTAATGGAGTAGGCAATATTATGCAAAGAACACCTGCATACACAATAAGGTGCTTGAAATGTTCATTTTCTTTTCTCATAAAGGGTGAATATCTAGTCCAAGTTTGCTTGAAAGGGTCTATTAATGAATAGTCATAATCTATGATGAAAGGCCTCAAAAGTGTACTACAGGAGAGAGACTATTGATATGCTCATTTAGAGGACAGCCCCGAATGTGCCTCAATTCCTTCAATTTAATAAATCATCCATTCCCCATTCAACAGACCTTTTTATATTAAAATGAAGAGTGAATTATAACAACAAGCAGTGAATATGCCACCTGTTTTGCGGTGATAAAGCACGGTGCCCTAAATGAGAAAATTAACCAAGAAACCCCCTCTCATATAACAATTTGGAGTCTCTCAATTGAAGAGGGAGACAGAACTTATGATGTGGAGCCCATGGAAGACAAAAAGTAGCGCTTACAGTGAAATATGACACTCACTTGGCTCCCGTGGATTATGGTGTGCCTGTTCCTGCCGTTGTAATCCACCACATCGATGTAATCCAAGTAGGCGTCTGCCCAGTACACCAGCTTCTTGACCACGTCCAATGCCACAGCAGTGGGCTGCTCAATTTTATAATCCACCAGCCGAGTCCGGTTAGTGCCGTCCATGTTGCAGCGCTCCACCTTGGCTACGTTCCCATAGTCAGTGAAGAAGAGCATTCTGCAGAGGGTAGGAGTGTTTAAATGATTACATTTTGTAAAGAATGTTGTCTACTTTTCTGGGAGAGCAGAGTCTCATTCATTTCTCTTCTCAGACATACTTCTTCTACATACAATCACAACCACAATAAGCACAGTCATACATTATGCATGACTCTGGGTTGTTTGGTGTTGTAGAGCATTTACCTCAGGCCATTCGATAAACAGAATACCACTTTGTTTTAGCCTAATATGTTTATCCAAGCTGCAACTCATTGAACCCCTCCCCAGAACAGCAATTATCCAATCATAGCTTAGCAACAAGACATGGACGGTCTGTCAAGCTATTGAATTGTCAACATGTTGAAGCAGTGTGCATGGGGATGTAGTTAAGATTGAAAATGAGCATTTAAAGGTCATATTGATAACCTTTTTATATAGACAGTATGTAGCCTCAGTATTTTAGCATGACATCATCTATCCGTCAGTTTCATATTAAACACCCTCTCTATTTAAAATGACTCAGCTGTAGACTGTATTTAATCAATGAAGGTTAGCTAACTGTAACTGTAGCCTACCTTGCATGGTATCTAATTATTATGCCAAAATTGTCATTAGGCGTCTAGAAATAAATGTCTACATCTGTCTGAAATCAAGGTCCCATTGTTTAAAAAATTACCAAGAATTTTGAGTGGTTAATTAGCTGCCCTAATTATATAACTGTGAAACCAGCAAGACTGACTGGCATAACAACAGTGATAAGAGACTCCTAGGACTTAGAAAGTTGTCTTTTTTGATCAAAACTGATTTTACATTAAATAGTTTCTTTACCTGTTGCATACAGCATGTCAATATGTAATAGCCATACAGTGATGACAATGACCATGATTATTTTTGATGACCCCTCTGCCTAATCGACAGACATCAAGTGTTGTACAAAACAACATAAATAAAAAATGAATAATATTCCCTATGATCAGGTACTGACATTAAGTCAGTGTCATCCACAGTCAGTCAGAAGCATCCAGTCATACATGTTGTGAACTCATCTCTCAAGAGGAAATAGAAGAAGTATAAAACAGCAGCATAAAACTCCTGCTTGTAGCTCAACTGTAGCTACACACCTGCTGTGAGCCTGCTACGAATGTCTCAGACCCCCAGCACCCTTTTTATTTACAACTAAGCCCTTGTGTGTGTAGCATGTAAGTGGCGTTGTTATCTTTCAAGTTATTCAGATGACATGAGTTTTTATTTGAAAAAAAAATAAAATAAATGTTGCCGTCGATATGTTGCTTTCAGCCCATTCAACTGAATGCTACCTGCCCAGCAACACATGAAAAGAAAGTAAATGAAAACCCAAGGAGTGGATGATGAATAAAGTAGTTTGGCATCAAGCAATATAAAAATCTGGATATTTTTCTCAAAAGTGAATATTTGTCTTACATTCAGGAGATGGCACAAACACTCTAAGAGTTTGTTATTTTATTTTTTACTTGATGTGTGATGGAGGGAGTATTATTCACCAAAGCATAAGTGGTGCATTTAAAATAGTATCATGTGTCATTTTTCTAAACATGTTAAAACTGAAAAAGCACAGTGCCCAGTCACAACTGTAGTAGGAGTGGAACAAAAATATCAATTCCTCTCCAAAATGTAGTCGAAATAACCCAATGTGAAAAAAACTATTTCTCAGTACTTTTTGCCTCCTAGTGGTCATTATTTGATTGATTTTTCGCTTAAAATTAGCTAATTTTTCTCATTATACACTTGGTTTACAGTTGACATTTTGGTCTGCAATCAGGGAGCTGCAACAAAGGAGCTTTTAAAGGTTGCTGATCATTCAGTATTTAGCAAACGCAGCAAAAGTCAAAGCGTTACTCTCCTCAAACGATTGCATTGGTTGTTTGTTCAAATGCCTCAGCAGACCAATTTACCTCACGAGGGCCTCTTGTGAACAAGTGAATTATGACTCTTGTATGTCAGGAGCAAAGGATGTAGTAGTGTGATGTTTTTATAGCACTGCAAATGATGTTAGGGATGAGGCTGAAGTGTATAGTTCGGTCAACAAAGCAAGTCATTTATCCATTGTAGTGCTCTGTCTGCAACCCATTTCCATCCACATTTTCCTCCAAAACCTTGAACAAGTCACTTTCATGCCTAAAACTATAAAACCAACCCTTAAACATAGCGTGGGTGAATCAGAAAATTATCATGAAAATGTTTGTTTTTAACGTCATATGTTCCAATTTTTTAAGCCACTGACTAACAATGTCATCCTTATGAAATGGGCAGTAGTTCAAGAAACACTCTGTAAGTTATTTTTGGAAGCAATAGCACATAATACCATTTAGTCATTTAGATTGGAGGACTCGTTGTCCCTGCGGGTGACGAAACAAGAAACAAGCACAAGCTACATAAACTCAAAGCTTCTCAGCAGATAGTTTGCGAAGAAATGTGTCACGACGCTGGACACTCACTGATATTTGCAGCAGAGCATACAACACATATAAAAGGTGTAGAATTATTGTTAAATTAAAGCACAATCCAACCTCCAAAAACAAAAAAAAAACATCAGAATGTGTTTAAATGCCTCCCAGTGAGGCTGCCTCTCTGATACATGCAGCAGAAGCTCCATAACCTGAAGGCAAACGCAATAAAAGCAGCATTTCCCATTTCCTTTGTGGTAATTTTGGGGACATTTAGAAGACATGCTGCAGAGGGCCTGAGGGTATGTGAGTAGACATAAAATGACAGACAATGTGTGATGCACAGAGGAGCCAAACCATTTAGTACCTGAAAAACCATGAGGAGGGCTTGAAAATCAATTCTAAAAGACACAGGGAGCCAGAGGAATGTGAGACTGATACTGAGAAAACAGGTGTTACATGTATTCTAATTGTTTCCTACAATAGGGACCGAATACCATTAGACAAACAAATAAAACATCCTTTACCTAAAAGCAGAGATCTCACGGACTGTCACTTTAAGCATCGAAAACCGCCCATGTCTGCACATAATTAACATGGAAGTCTTGTCCTGCTGTCCTGCTGGGGCTCAGTGAGGACGGAGCTCCAGCAGCCTCCAATGATAACAAGCTACAGCCAGAGAGCTGCGGGAAGCCGACTTAATCTGCACAAGTCAAGCCAGGGGAGAGATGGGCTGCCCTTTGAACCCTAGACCAAAAAACGTTTGCGTCAGCAAGGAACCCAGCTCCCCAAACAGGTGCACCTCCACGTGGCATACAAATGATAGCTTTCTGGGATTAGGATGGTGCTGATGCTGTACTTGTGCATTCTGCAGCTACAACCAGATCCATGTTGGATTCTGGAAATGAGCCCCCCTGATAAAATAAACCGCATGGGACCACTGGAAAATAGAACATGTCCTGCAGTGAGAAAGAAGACTGACGATGAAGATAGACATGAACACCAAAGTTGATTTCATGTTTTTTTTTTTTTAGTAGTAGCTTTCTGTCCATTTTATACAGCCGTGGTAGGAAATAGTTAATTTGTTTTCTGATTGAGATGCACTTTCTTTAGACTAGTGTATATGTAAATGATTATTTCTCACATTTGGACAGACACGGTGGCTTGAAGGCTGTAAGCTGTTTGTAGTTTTTATTTCTTGCAGTTTTGCAGTTAAAATAGATGAGATAATGTTTCATATTAACAGTACAACAAATTACTCTGTATCATCAAGGTTTTTCCTTTTTCACAGCACTTCTGGGTTCAGACTTAAAGGCACAGTATTTTTCAACTATTTATTCATAATGATTGTTTTGGTGTGAGTTGCAGAGTTTTGCAAATATCAGCCATAAAGATGTCCACCTTCTCTCGAATACAATGGAACTAGATTACAGTCGGCTTGTGTCAGCAAAACAAACATGTGGATAACTTGGTTATTCAAGATAATCATCAGACCTTGTTGGGAGCAGTCACATGTAGGCACTATTAAGCTCGTGAACTCGCGAAGGCTGCCCGAGCTCAGCCTTGGAGGATGCTAGGGGTGTCACGATTCTCCAAATCCTCGATTCGATTCAATTTTCGATTCTAAGGTCACGATTCGATTCAATTCTCGATTTTTACATTTATTTTTTATAAAGCACAGGTTGCTATGCCATTTTTAGACTAGACTTTTATGCAATATAATATCTGACCTTTGTTAGCAATGTACCACACTACATTGTCAAATTTAAAACATTTATTAACAACATAATGTAACAATAACTTATATCTTCAGTCAATTGGAAACTTAAACAAAATAACCTGCCATCTAGTTTCTCTTTTGTAACTGCAGTCTTCTTCACAGAAGATGACATTCAAGTTCACAACAAAACAAACAAAAAATAAAACAGCCATGTCCATAGTCTTCTCTGAAAAATTAAGTGTCTTAACAAACTATTTCCGAACAGTTGAACACAAGGTGCATAAGGTGTGAGTGGGCGAGCGAGAGTAAGGGAGCGTGCATACGTGCGGACAGTGAATGAATGGGAGAGGAAGGAGAAGCGAAAGGAGTAGCAGTAGTAGTGACAGCAATAAAGTGTACAATATAGGCTGCAGTTTGGCTGTGAATAAAGGCGACGGCTCCTCAAGATACAGCAAAGCTCCCTGGTATTATTTCCCGACCAGCTTAACACGTGAAAGGGGGTTCATCCCAAAGGTTAACATAAACTTCGGCCCTGGAGGAAATCATCTCCCCTGTGCTTCCCGACTACGGTCCGGGAGCCGAACAGGAATGGTGTAACACCATGCTATCTTTTGACTGGCTGTAGCTAATAGCTACTGGCTTAGCTAGTAGCTAAGTTAGAGGAGGTTGACTCGCAGCACTTCAACACGTGTGTGTTTTTTCCCCTTGGCAAGCCGACCAGACGTGACATGGGGGCGTGGCAGCATCGACAATTCTATTTTTTAATTCGAAGTTCGAGATTGTGAATTAATTTCGATCGATTTCGATTTAAAATCGAAATCGTGACACCCTTAGAGGAATGCCATTACCTTTTACATCCAACAATGTCACAAGCGTGGGCCTCTCGTACATAAGTAGATGTACTCTGGGCAGGTTTTGTTTGGAAGAAAGAAAAATAGTTCCTACGTGAAACTGCTCACAACAAGATTCACAACAAGATTTTTTTGATTATGATTTCTGGAAAAGAGACATTGCTGTTGAGTATTTTTTTGCTTGATGTTCAAGAGAAGGTGACAGTTTTTCCTACTACTCCACCATGATGTTGACATTTTCAGGTTGTAGTTAAATATCTCAATTCATATCAGATGACATTCATGGTCCCCACAGAATGAGTTGTAATAATTTCGGTGATGCTTTAATGCTTAATCTAGCTCCATCATCTGGTCAAATTATATTATTATTATTATTTGAATACTTTGGAACAAAACCAAATACCTTCAAAATCAATGACCTTCCCATCAGTAAAAGAAATGTAGCATTTCCTTCAAATTATGCCCCGTGACACAATCCAGGCAGACATCATGTTTTCGAAAATTCACATTGTTAAAACAAATTTGTACTATTTAAACTTAAAGGTGCAATGTGTAACAGAACTGATATTTCTTCACATTCTGTTGATCATTTTAGTCAATTTTGAATGTTTAAATCTAAAATTTGTACATAATGCACCTTTAATTTCCAGGGGACAGGGTTGACTGTTGCTTACACAGAATCTTGAGTCTATAATGAAAATGTACACCAGAGAACTCTATCATACTTTTTGACATCATCTACTATAGGCTTCACTGGTCTTGCCAAGCATGGCTATATAGAATTTTCTAAAACAAAGTACATCCTTTCCAGTTGTAGATAAACATTATACATGAAACTAAAATGGGACTCACAGGTAGCTTCAAATACGTTAGAGTTTTAGCTGATGAACAAACCGCACTGTCAATTAAACTTTAGTCTAAAAAAGTAAAAAAGAAAATGCTTTAACTGACAGTAGGAAGGGCAGGGAGACAAGAAGAGAATCTAATAATAACAAATAAAAAATGCAATGCCAAACCAGAGCATATTCTATAAACGCTGTTCCTCACACAGTGCTATACTATCTATCACCTCCCTGATTTCATTTGTTTTCACTCCATTGCTCTGGAGGCTGACAGACCTCTCTCACACTTGCTTTCTTCAAAAAAAGCTGTACCAATGTCTCACCAATTAGAGGCAAGAAGAAGCCTAGGAAAACCTCTGCCTTCTACAGTCAATCTAGCCAGCAGCCTGCGTGTCCAGCTCCCTTGTGGGCCAGCAGACTCTATACCCATACTGTCATCCTTCTATACCCACAACAGAATGAACACTTATTTCTGTGAGTCATGTGTGATTATAATAAAATCCCTGGAATAAAAAAATGAAAAAAACACCCTTACTTATCGGAGGTGATTCACAGAGAGCTTAAGCAGAAACTCAAAGGTATAAGTATGCTGTTATTTACCATAAGCCATATTGCTTAATGACCAGCATTTAATAAGAACACAGAGACGCTGCCAACCAAATCAGAACTTTCCATGTCATTAAGAAACCAGCAGCTAATTATAGTGATTAGTCCAAATGGCTTATAGTGATAACCCAAGCTGTTGACTAAAGTACAGCTTTTAAACTGGAAATGCACAAAGAAGCGATGTAGTTCTGCTTCAGTTATCAAATTAATTATCTGTTGAGAGTTAAAGTTTACATCGCCTTTGGCCTCATGGTGGCTGGTAGTGACACAGTGTAACACAATTAGTGCACAGAGGCAAAATGCTTCTATTGTTACTGATGCGTGGAGCGGTCATTACTGTGCTATGATCTACAGTGCTGAAAGGAACTAGCATTATTATTAGTCCATCTCATTTTCTAAAATCTCTGTCAGAAGCCTTAAAACATTATTTTTTAAGGTTTCAGCATCACTTATGCGGTAGAATATGACTTGAATGTGAATATGAATGTATGTGTGGTGTGAATATAATATTTTTTGTTATTAAAGAACTAATTGTGAACTCCCAGGAAAAGGAGTAACTAATGAATATGTAACTAGTATTTAAGGAGGCTATTGGGTAACTACCCAGCAGGATATCTCACATTACTTGAAGGTAAACAAAAAGAGTAGCTAATGATTCAGTAAATTAGTAATGAATGAGTCATCACTAATTTCACACATATCTATGAACTAATCATTACCTAATGATTCATTAATGTAGTACCTCCTGGTCTGTTTCCTAGTAACTCATCATTATCTACTATATAGTTTTGGAATTACAGTTATTCAGAATGATTCATTAACGATTAATTATCATGTCATTCTTGATTCATTCCTTACTCGCTCCTAAACTACTGACATTTTTGTGTACGTTACTGTAATATGTTACCATTGTGTACCATTCAAAACCTGCCCTGTATCCAAGCTTGGTGCCTGACCATTGCTGTGCTCTTCTCCTGCTTACTCAAAATAATAATAAGGACAGAAAAGGCTTCAAACTACTGGTAACTGGTTAAAATCTTTGGTACAGGTGACGCAATTACTGATTTGTTTTGTTTTTTATTTTAAACAGGAAACTGCTAAGAAACCCACACAATAAGTGAGTTCTGTGTGACTGGCAACCACATGCTGTAAATGTTTCACTTTTCGCTGTGGGGATATTTTTTACTCCACAGTTGCTCAGCTTTTTTTGTGATCTCTACAGAGACTAAAAATCCGTAATGGAAAGTCCTGCAGGGGCATTTTCTACTGAGGGATGTGGGGTGAAATCAGTGAATACAAATGAATGTCTCGACAGTCCAAGCTGTCTGAAGCATCACTATCCGCCAAATTACACCGCTCAAAGAGAAAAGAGTTGAAGGACAGGGAATCATTTAAATCCCTTCATTGTGACTTGCTCACATTCTACCAGACAAGTCAATTGTTATGCATAGTGAATTTTTTTCTTCTTCTCCCATGATTTTCTTTCTTTAACAAAAGATGCATGATGATAAATGAGCCTTGCAGCTCTTTCAGAGATGGTGTATTATATAGGCTGCAGAACACTCACCCCATGAGAGGATCCAGAGCTATTCCTTTAGGATTCAGCAGGTCTAGTTGTAGGATAGTAACACACGTGTCCCCTCCATGGCCACAGGCAAATATCTTGTCCGTGACTCGGTCAACAAAGTAGTAGTTGCCTGTCAGCCAGTCGATGGCTAGGTGCTCCACATCTGCAATGGCAAACAGGTGTTAGACTCCTGTTTAAAACAGTGGACGAAAATCACAGAATTCATTTGGACACGATATTGATATTTCTACAATATGTGTTATATCACATTTGCATTACATATTCATAACCTGACTGTCATACAGGCAAGAATACTGCAAAGCCAGTGACCACAGTTCAAGGCTGTGTTTCAACATTTGTAAGCGTGGCACCACTGGATGCCTGTGACGAAACCTTGGAATATCAGCCATGTTTGTGGTTTTTGTGCAAAAACCACAGCGTTGTCAGAACATAAAATATAAAATTTAACCTAAAAAAACATAAAGTTGCAACCTAAGCAAAAGTTTCAACATATCTGGTTTGCAGGAACGTATACTGCAAACATTATCCTGATGACTGGGTTGGATGAATAATAAAAATCAGAGCAGAAGAGGATGTTACATTCCAACTACTTGTCATCAGTCCTGCTCCATGTAATGCTGGGTGCTACCCTTCCCATCACGCATCTCAGTAGATGTTGTTATGCTGCAATCCACTGCATTTAGAACCTTTGAAAAAAAAACAAAAAAAACAACTTCTGATATGGAAAAGTGTAATGGAACGGTAATTCCAGTCGGAATTCATATCCGGACACTCAGGTGAGATCCATCTAGCCTGAGTTTGGTGACATATACGCACCTGACACCACAGCAATACATTTCCATTAATTTTTAATGGAAGACACTTTTCAAACTCCATGGCTCCAGTTTGTGCCTGCTTTAATAAAACATGTCTAGACTCCAAGCACGATTTTAGACAACCTTGGTGACATTATTAGGATTTTATTTTCAATTTTGAAATTTCGAACAGATGCAAAGCAGACATAATAATAGAAAAAAAGCTCATGATAAGTGAGCTGATTTTGATATATTAAATGGATGCAATGCCCCTTCAAATCACACCATGGCCACTGAGAATTATAATTGGCTGGCAGATTTGCATTCTGTTTTTGTAAAGGACAGTATAACCTGACACCTCTGATGCAGGAATTCTAAATGAATGCTCTAGTATTAAACTGTAGGTTGTAAGAGCAATGGTTTAGGCTGTGACTTCAAGCCAAAAAACTGAAAAATAGGTGGTGAAAATCATGCATTGTTAACGTCAAACATGTTTGATAAATTGAGAACTTGGATCAGATCAAAAGGAGGGAAAGAGCCCTTTTGAAGTAGCGAAGCTAGTGTAGCCAGCATGTTTGAAGGACAGCTGTAGGGGAAAGGTGAGCAGCTAAAACCGCTGAGGCTAACCTGCATCCAACCACACGGATAATGAAGGGATAGACAGAGAGCTCACAGGTATGATTGTGAGAGAGAAGAAAGGAGAGCATGAGCATGTATGTGTGAGAGAGCTCTGGGTGTCTCAACGGAAACGATGCACCGCTGGTGTGTAGGTGAGAGTGTTCAGGATTTGAGAGCAGATAATCACTCAGAGTTATCATAAAAACTAAGAAGGGAAAAGGAGTATGTACTGTAAGAAAGGGAAACTATGAACAGCTGAAAACGTACGCTGCAAACTTTGTTGTGTTCTTATTTCCCGTTCCCGTGTGAATCCGCGCAGATTCCTCGTTTCAGCACAGCGGAGTTGCCCAGAGGACTCTGTCGACAGAACCCAGCATACACTTTCCTGGTTGTGCTGGAAATCCAATGCCAGTGTTCCATTTACACTCAGAGACCTCAGGGGCTGGAGGCCTGTTCCATTTAGATGGGTGATGACAATACGATCTGAACCACCGATGAGAAGCATTGGACGGCTGTCACCAGGATCTTAAGAGAAAGGGAAAATAAGTATATTTTTGAATCTTGTTTTTTATTTTTTTTATTTCTGGAGCACAATTTGTACTGTTGAAACATTAAAGGACCAGCTGACCTCAAATAAGGACAAGAATACATTAAAAAAAAGGAATAGAGGGAAAGTGGTTTCCAGATATGGGGTTAGAGAAACAAAGAAAGACAGCAAAGCATGCCTTCACCTTCAGAGGTAGAAAGCATTAAGTAAAGTAAGAGAAAAATCTAACTCTAACACCAGATGAAACAGCACCAAAACAATCAAACAAAAAATATTTTCAAAGATTTAAAATAGTCTGATAAGATTAAGATAAACTGTTTTATGGCTCAATTGACCATACACATTCTCTGACATCAGGTTTGCCCCCTAAATGTCTGATCACATAACCGCTTCCCCTTATCCCTCTAAATCCAGTGGTCAGACATTTTTCATGGGAGTTTGACCAGGCTCTCTTATATAGCAACTGGCAGGCTGAGCACCAGCAAGGGAACGAGAGACACAGTTGGTCTATAGCTTAAAAGAGCAGACGGTGTGTTTGAGGCAGTGGTATTGAAGTGAGTAAAGACCACATCAATATCAACAATAAATGGACCAAAGCGACATATGCCGTTTTATGTGTTACAGCTGACCAAATATTTAGCTATTTAGAAAGCAAACTGACGTCAGAAGCGCACTTTTCAAGGTTCAAGGTTTATTTATTTTCCTACAACGGAGGGTGCACAACACATTTCTTTTTGGGGTGAATGTTCACCACAACAACAATTATTCCAACAAATTAATGCAAAGATAGCAGGTGTCATCACGACAACCAAAACTAAAAAGAAATGTGACTTACAAAGCAGATCGTGTGCCAGCAGAACAAAAAAGAAATGCCATTTCATTTCTTGGCATGACTCAGTCAGTAAACCATGAAAAGCATTAAGGTGTTGTTGAGTCAGATTTATGTTCTGAATAAAAATATTCTACCTTTTTAACTTTAGTCTGAGCCAAACGAGAAGAGATTAAATCAAGATTAAATCTCCAAAAAGAACATTTGTCCTGTGGAGTTTCAACTTCACTCACACTCAACACCTTAATATGTTTTTCATTCCCTGCTGCTCCTCATCTTCTGGTCTCACAGAGCTCTATCTGGAATTTATATTCATGAGCTTTTACAACTAATGGTAACCCCATCGTTATCCCTGTACCACGATCGCTCTCTGCTAAATTAATATTAATGCATGTGAGCATTGGGTTCAGTTAAGTTTATGGGTAATCATATTCAGTTTATTCCTGGTAGGACACCAGTCACATTGATTAAAAGCTGCAACAGTGGTGTTCTCCCCAGCTAGGTGTGTTGTGCCTCCAGCTATTTTCAACCCATATATGCCATAGTGACAACACCTTTAAAAAAAAAAAAAATCAGCTTCACTTTATGGTTCAATGCACAACACAAAAATATACGACATGAGGTTATGCTTGTTTATGTGTGTATGGCGGACCACCAAAACACAATGCCTCTTTCTGGTTGTTTCATTTAAGTGGGCTGTTTTGCTCATCAGGACAGATTTGTTAGCAGCATCAGGCATTAACATTAATCAGGGTGACGCTGGGTATTGTCTCTGCACAAAATACTCCAGACTGCTCCCACTTAAAATCTCATGCTCATTAATTTTATCATTATCCCGGCCTGACCACGTCTACCCAGTCCCATGTGGGTGATAGATGTGGTCACTGCTAAACCACATTAATCTTGCCCTACCAAAGCTGGTGAGCACCAAGGTGATGAGAAGCTACAAATCCGCTCCAGTTGAACAAAAATGCCCTGTTTATTATTAGAAAGGAAACATACCTACTATGCAGATTATGTTGTTTCCCAATGCAAGTGTGCCGCTCACCTTGTTTGGCTCTGCAAGATCTCCTGTCAGGCTGCAGGATGTATCCTTCTGTGCAGCTGCATCTGTATGACCCGTAGGTGTTCGTGCAGGTTTGGCTGCATGCGCCATACATGGCACATTCATCATGATCTTATGGAGAAAGGAAGAGAGTCATTTGTAACAAATTAGGTGTGCTCAAACATGACCCAAATACATAAAGTATACTTAATGTGGCCTCACTCTAACACCTCAGGCATAATTACTTTTATAACCAAGGAGCCTTTTTTGGAGCTGCAGTACCCTATAAACCTCTCTTTCTCATGTCTTCCCCAAACAGGATCAAATCCAGGAAGCAGTGCTTCTTTGTTAAGCCTCTTCCCCCAGTATAATTATGCAACTGTATGCCATGAGTTTAAGAAAGACACCACAACTCTAAAGGCACCTTTGAGAAAAAAAATCCTGTCTTCTTCCTGGCTGTCAGAAACCAGGTCAGTGGCACGTATGAACAGTGTTGTAAAAAGTACCCAAAGGTCATACTTTAGAAAAAGAAAAGTTATTGTACTAAAATGTTACTTTGGTAAATGGGAAAATCCTCAATATTACTGACTTATATCTAGGTTTTAAGAGTAGTCTGCCAATGAAAGTACTTTGTTGTCAAACTGTTGCAAATGGGTAGAGCCATGCAGCGTTTCAGAGCAAAACAACATGGTTGCATTAAATACATTTTCCCAAAGGGTCAAGAGAAGAGGGAAAAAGTAGTGTACGAGTTTTAACACAACAAATGTGATTTGAGTTATGGAAAATTAAATCATCAATATTTTCTCATTACATCTTTGCTTTTCTTCCCCCCAGGTGTGCTTGAACTTCTTTATGAAATACAAAAAGGTGAAATTATTGGTATCTTTAAGCAGGTCATTATCAGTTATCAGTATCAGCTGAAAAAGAAATCCGTATTGGGAATCCCTAATTTGCATAGGGCTGTCACGAGATAAAATTTTCTCTGGAAAAAACAAAACAAAAATTATAGCAAAAAAAATGATAGCAATCAGACATTTCTTTATATAATTTATTAAATCGTTTTTATTTATATCTTTATTACATTTTGGCAAATTAATAACCCTCAAAACACGAGTGTTTCAGTGGAGAGAGTCTGTAACCATAACTGTAAAAAAAAGGGTACACAAATAATAATTAAACTCAATTATTCGTGAAAAGGCAACCAGATGAACTCATAAACAAAAAATGCCCAAGGCCTTACATCTTCGCTGGATTATTCACACGATATATTATCATAGTGTAATATTACCATGATATCAATTTCTTTTTTTAATAAAATGGTAACCATAAATACTGTTTAACAATATCGCAACATCCCTCATGCACACACTGTTTTAAAAGTTTAAGAATGGGTTTCTTTGGCTCTGATGCACTCTGCATAGTTACTAGTAATTAAGGTATCAAATAAATGTGGTGGAGTAAAAAGTATAATATTTGTCTCCAAACTATAGTAGAGTGGAAGATGGAAATACTCTGGTGAAGTTCAAGTACCTCAAAATTGTAATTGTAATAGTACAACACTTGAATAAATGTACCCCAGTAACGTAAAGATGGAGAGAAAGAGCCAAAGACAAACTGTGTCCTGTATATGCATGTAATGTACTGTACATAAGGCCCTGCCTGCAGACAGATGGTTCTCATACACCCAGCACCTCCTGCTTATTCATCTGATGGAAGTCTGGCTGAGGGCAAAGGGAGACTTGGAGTGGGGGGGAGGCTCCATGGCAGGAGCCCCCCCTTACTCCCACTAGTGCAGCCGAATCTTACCTCTGCAGCTCGTCCCGTCCTCGCCGACCTCAAAGCCGTCAGCGCAGAAACAGAAGGTGCCGTTTCTCGTCATGACGCAGCCGTAGCGGCACCGGAGCTCATGGCAGGCTGACAGGAGCTCTGCAGGGGGGAACAAGAAAGAGAGAGGAAAAAGTCAGAATTGGAGGAAAAGGGCATGAAAGGGGCAAGGTAGTATGGGAAATTACTTTTTGATTTGGGAAATGACTTTTTTTGATTTTCACCTTGTCGTGGCCCTTTCAGTCACCACTGCTCCCTTGTCATTTGATCACAAGTTTAGACATTTTTTTTTTCCGAATCACCACGTGGCAATGAAAGTGGTGTGATCATGAGGGAAACTATTTGACGAAAAAAAGTATTTTATCACTCTTAACTACAGGATCACCACAGCAGGAAATAGAAAAATAACTGAAAAAGAAATGAGAATGTGGTATCAAAAGATATAGACTGGTGAAGAGTTAAAAGTGATTCTTTTAATAAAAAGTTTTCATGAGGCTGAACTTTAAATTTCATGATTCGGTATAAATTGTGACCCAGCAATCTAAGACTTCTGATGAGGATGATTTAAACTTATTACCAGCCTTGCATTATAAAAGAGACATTGATTGAGTGGTAGCAGCCCCCAGGAAGTGCCAACATTGTCATTTCTCATGTATTTTCTGAATGTTGTGATTGGTGATGATGCTCTGTATAGCACTAATCTTTTTTACAGAAAGGAACAAAGAACAGCTAATTATGGCATGATGAATGTGCCAGCAGAATAAATGGCACAATTGAAAATATAACCCTCTAAACAAAGCTTTAATTGCGCAGAGATTGATACGCCGCTGCCGAACATTAATTAATGTCAACTCACTGCCCGAAAGATAAAGGCTTGCATTGATCGTCCTTCGCATTTCCTGCGCTAACCATTTCACGACATTATGAAATACTGCAGCTGCAGACCACGTCATTTCTTGACAGGCTGTATTTACATTCAACAGAGTAGTGGGAGCTGAACGGCAATCAAAGCTTCAGTTATCATTACTTTCTGGATGAAAACAGAGTCACCTGTTTTGATTTTTTTCAAGAGGCGGAATTACGTGATGTCAGTGGATCCGACACTTTTAAACACTCAATGAGTTATCAGGAGGACATTTTTCATTACAGTATCTAACTTTCTCGTGAGCTCACTGACACATTGAGATGAATGGCGCGGTCTGATTGTTTGGAGAGCAATATATAAATCTAAGTGACTGCTTGTTGGAGGCCAATATTTCAGCTGATAGCCATGAAAACTGTTTTCAAGTGAGAGGAAAGAAGAATATAGCAATGAAATACGGTCAGTAACTGTTGACTAACAAGCCTTACTGAAGTTGAATTATATTCATTAAAATCTGTTAATTTTACAGTGAAATAACGCAAGAGATAATCATAAAATACCCACAGATGTAACTCTAAACTCCACTGAAGTGTGTACAAAATACTTCTATTGATATTAAAATATGCAGGCCGCAAAGTGATGGCTCTATTACCTTTCACAGCTTCAGAGAGGGCTGAGATGGAGCTACAACACTGAACTTTCTGTGTATTTGATTTTCATATAGCCCCTCAGAGGAGCTTTGACTGACAGGGGCTTGAGTGGAAAATGACTGCATTTTCATTTTTCGAGGTGATAGAGAACAAACAAACACTGAAGTATTGAAATGGTGAATGCCCCATAGCCTTTGGTCTTCCATGACCAGAGACAGCCTGCTTGGATATTTATTAATACTCCTCACCGGCTCATAGTGGTGAAATGATTCTGAAGGGAGCAAAGACCTGGAGAATAATCAACTTTAAAGAGAATCTAGAAACAAACTGTTTTGGTGGGGCATGGCTTTGCTTTTCTTTGTTTAAAAGATATGTTGTTGACATTCATTTTGTGGCAATTTTATATGCAGCTATTCACCCACAAGAAAAGTGTGACTGTAAGGCTACCCAAAGGTTGATCCACACTAATGCTGCATTCCATTGAACACGGAACTTGGAAAAGTGCAAGTCGGAAACTCAACGACATTAACCCGGATGAAGTCACAACAGTATGGTGGCGCACATATTGAACCTTTAATCTTTTTATCACTTTATACTTTACATAGTGTTTGCGATGTGGAACATCAAACATGAAGAACAACTCTGTAGTCAACATTTTCATTTCCATTCAGGTGATTCTTGCTTGATAGAAGTCTTTGCGAGCGTGCAATAGGAGCCTTCTCCTCCTGTCTCTTTCTAAGTGCCCTAATCTGTTAAATCAGATGCTGTAATTGCTTGTGAAGTTCACAGACCTGCCATACAAACATCTGTTTGCTGCGGGCGTCCATGTTTTCCAGAGCAGATGCACTAAGATGCATTTAAATTGAAAGTCGGGAATATTGACTAGGAAATATCAAATTCAGACTGTTTATGGCTTGTGGCATAACATTGTTCAAGTATTCACGCAAAGTTGGTGGTAGCAGCCTGTTCATCAGAATAAATTGTTGGCATTGTGTGTTTTTTGCAAACCATGTATATGTTTAATTTGTACAGTTCATACACATCGTGTCAACATTTCTACAATATATGTCTTATCATGCTCAGATTACATGTATATGAGCTGACTCCAATGTCAGGAAGAGGAAGGGTCTGGTCGTGCAAGCAAGAGGCCACTGTTCAAGATCATATTTCAACATTTGTAAGCACACAACCACTGGGTATTTTTGACGAGATGTCAGGACATTTTCCAGCCATTTTAGGCAACAAATCTGGATCATTTTAATGAGACACCAGGATGATTTCCAGCTGTGATTGTGGCAACAGAACCAGGTAAGTCAAAACACAATCTTTTACTTACCCTAAACAAGATGGTTTTGTGTCTTAACCTGACCAGACCATAAGCACAGCATTGACTCAACATAAAGAAATGTCAAGTTAAAACATAAAGAGACGTCAAGTGAAACATATCCGTGGTTTGAAGAAACATAAATTGCCAACATTTATTCTGGTGGGGTTGGTGGTAAACAAAATCAAGGCATAACGCAAAATCAGTAGTGTGTTAGAGCCAGTGAAATGTTTATACATCTCATTTGAGAAAGTAATCTTTTATATTATATATTCACAAATGTACTGTAAATATTATATATATATATATATATACATACATAATTTGTTAATGCATGAAAAAATCATGCACACACATTTTGCTTACATTCAAATATTTAAACCTACTGCATACTTTATGATATAAATTGCATCTTTATTCACATGAATAATGGAGCGTTTTGACTTACAGTTGAAAAATCACCATTTTGTCTCTATTGCCCATAATTGCAAATAGAAGCCCGTTTACTTTTTCTCCATGTATTAAAATACATCTAATCTCAGGGTGATTTCAAACCCATAATCATATGTATCCTGCTCTTACTTGGTGTTAAGAAAATACCTTAGCGATATACAGTATTAGCTAGGGGCCAAACTGACTGCTGAAAGTAATCACCGAACTGCGCAGAAAATGGGAGTTTTAAGCTATGCATGCAGAAGAGATTTTCACAAAACAAGTCATTTATCTGCACGAAGACACACAGACCCTGGGCTACCTTTTGGAGACGAGCTGACCTCTTTACTAGAGAGAAAGTTTTTAAACCACCAGACGTCAAAAAAGTTAAGCAAGGTCCCAACAATTAAACATGACTATATTAAAGGCCTGCAAGAAAATAAAATTCCTGTTTCGGAGCTTTCTGCACTCATATAGTCCTTGGAGACATAACCCTGTCTCCTCAACATTATGCACATATACCACTAATTTGCATTGGCTAAGAGGTTTTGTAATGAATTTTGTAATGAGGAAATGTAATGCTGCCAGATTATGTCTTTTTTTCAGTAAAGACAAAATGTTAATGTGGAAGGGGGGGGCTTATCTCGGTGCATAACATCTGTTGAGTCAGAATGAAAAGATAATTTCTTTGATCCAACTTTCTCAAAAGCTCAAAGGTGACAGTAAGGTTTTCTGTTAGTAGCCTCAGTTAACTGAGTGCCCACATCTGTACTGCCTGACTGATCTCATTATGTTTGATTACAGTTTATCTGATATGGCTGAGTTGCTGTTGTTCCTACAACCATAGAGGTATAATGAAATCTGGATACAGCATTGGAGGAGGGGCCCAGTACATTACTATCAAAGCTGCCAAATAAGTTTGACATCCGGGTATAAAAATACTCAGATCTTCCGCATTGTGGGGCCCATACAGCATGCTCACTAGAGACTTTCATAAGCCAAGTCTGCTAACTTCTGGTTGAGCACTTGGCCAACTTGAATAGGGATAAAAGGATTTAATTGTGCCGCTCTTCCAGACTTTCCATTTGTTATCGGACCAAATGGATGAAATTCTGATGTGATGCTAAAAAAAAAGATCATCCAGCATTCTACAGACACTTCTATCACAATGTAAACTTTTGAGAAAAAACATTTTTTTGGGCCTTTGTGCATTATGTGACCTTGTTATTACACAGTTTGGTCACTATGTCAAATTGACTTTCTTGACTTTCCTTCGAGGTCATAACTAATGTTGCTTCAAGACCATCATTTCAACTGACCAGTCAATTTGCTGTGATGTCATATCTTTGTGACTTGTGAAGCAGGTTGTGATGTTTGAAAAGGTTAAGGAAAGGGCTTTTACCAAACCAATCACCAGAACAAATGTTAGCCGAGTACATTTCTGAGGTGTTGCAACTTTACATTTGTCAGGTTGAATTCTCTATTTCTCTCTTCACAACGCTGTGCTTACGCTCTGGTTAGGTTTATGCACAAAAACGACTTGGTTAGGGTTAGGAAAACATTGACTTAAAAGACCTGTTCTGGTCGCCACAATCAGGAATGGAGATGGTCTGACTTCCCTTGATAAATAGCCAGTTTTGGTTCCAACAAAAACGGCTGGATATTCGGCAGGTCTCTAAAAGTATCCACTGCTGTGACTCGTACTACGGTCGGCAGCCTTGTTGGCTTGTAATAATGCCATCTCCGGATATGAAAGGCTGGAATACTGGGTTTTTGTTCATGTGGAACTTATTGTTATACTGTTGACTTGTTATAATTCGACTTATATTTCTATTTTATTCTAAATTTTCTGTCAGTGTTTGGTTTGGTTGCCTTCACATCTGAAGTATGGGGGAAAGAAATGCCTCATTACAGCAGCTCATTCCTTTACTCTATACTTTAAATAAAGGACGGTTTATTTTATTTTAAGAGGTATAAAAGAGTAAAAAAGAAATCTAAGGATTTCAGATTTCTGAAGGATGTAAAATATGCCCAGAATGAAGCAGCATGCACAAAAGCATTGATGTGAAAACATTCATACTGTACTGTACATTCATACATGCATACAATAATACAAAAGCACTCAGAAAAACACACAACCATCACTTCGTGGCTGCCACAGTTACAGAATGCATTTTCAGCTCAATTTAACAAGAGATCATTAAAGTTTTACCCTCTGAAAATGAATGCAACAGTCTGTCGGTTAGCACTGTTAGAACATTCCTTAATGTGGCAAGCGCTGACATAATGTGCCGCTGATTATGACATAATATGAAACCATTGCATCTATCTTGCTGTGCAGCTCTGAGTTACTCATGTTTAACTAGTAATTACCACACAGGGGTGAACTAAATTAGAAGCATGCAGTGAAAAGACATTTTTTCCCATAAATAGGGATTTCTTCCAGATCAGAATACACCGCATTTCAGCCTCGACACAGTCAAACAGGCTCTGAATTACGTTTACTTTCAACCTTCGCCATAGCATCCAAGTTTTTGTTATCAGGATGATTGAAAGTTGGGGTTACAACCTTTAAACCTTAATTCACTCTTGAGCTGTAGCTGCAGCTAACAATAAGAGGTGCCCGCCAATCATGTCATGAAGGCCAAACTGACAGCCACAGCTGAGAAGTGGTAAAAACACATCCTTTCAAATAACGTTAGATAACAGAAAAACTACTATGAGAATTTTAACTGTTGGTTAAATGTCACAAGAGTGACTCCATCTGCTGCCTTCAAACTATATTTTCTGTGAATGTGAGCAACTAGCTGCAAAAGCAAAACATTTATTCAGAGGACAAGGATGTGTTTTGGTTATACTGAGGGTTATATGGAGTGAGGTTGTGAAGGAAATATTGGACTTGCTGGACTAGAGAGCAGCACTCCTAGCAAAAAGGAGCCACGTAGTGCTCTACAATGAAATAACAAAACACTGAATACAATGAGCCATCATGATGGCAATGGATGGGGAGAAAGCCCAGGTCGGAAATAACCAGAATTACTCCCACCTACAAGGAGCCACATGCCGGGAAAATTTGTCTGCTTGGATAGATACATTGACAGGAGCTGCTATCTTTCTGAGACATTAGCATTTGAATGGCTCGGTGTAAACAGACTTTCTCTGCCACTTCTGACTGTCATGCACTTTTAATTGGTGTGTGTCAATTAAATCAAAGGAAAACAATGGGTGTAAATGAAACAGGTTCTTGACAGGCTGCCTTAGAGGGCGGCAAAATAAAGCTGCGTTCTGAATCTGCAGTCTTCATCTTCTGCTAACTTTGAAAAAAACAAAAAAAAAACAACAACAACATGTAGGCTGTTTTGGTTTGAATTCTCATGCAGGAAGTGGCACAAAATACAAGAGGATGTGTAATAGTATGTTTAACAGCCCAATCGCCAGAATAAATACTTTTCAAAAGTACTTATCTGCAAAGAGATAAGTCAAACTTTACATTTCTGACGCTGAACTTTCATTTTTTCTCTCATCACAATGCCGTGCTTTTGCTCTGGTTAGGTTTAGGCACAATGACCACTTTGTTTGGTTTAGGAAAACATACTATTTTGTCTTAAATTGCCTGTTTTAGTTGCTACAAACACAGTTGGAGATGTCCTGAGGTCTCATTAAAAACATCCGGATTTTGTCACCCCAAACAAAGCTGGAAATGTCCTGAGGTCTCCTCGTTTGACGTTATAAACATGGCTGGGAATTTTTTCCAACGTCTCCTTAAAAATTTCCAGTGGCTGCACACAATGTTGAAATGCAGACTTGATTTTATCCTGGCCACTGAGCTGTGTATAAGTTTATAGACCGTATTATTGCGGTTCATATCGAAATAATTGATCTCTGTATGGGTTCTTTCCTCCTCTAAATAAACTTCTGCAAACCTTACACATTACTACATGAATAAACACAATTTTGAAAAATGTATTACAATCTTGAGGTAGTAGGTGGGTAAGCTCTTAACAGGTGGGTCAAAAACTGATGCTGCTTTCAGCCATCTCTGTTTACTCACTCTCAAGCTTGTGTGGACCCCATGTGACCTGTGCATTATTATTCATCGCGTGGTACTAGCACACTTCCCCGTTGTGAAGCTGTATGCAAAACGACGACATGCCGGGCTGAAGATATTCAAAGCTAATCCTTATATCTGCTCAAAGACGCCAGATGATCAGCTTTCCCTCTTGGCAAACACAGAGTGCTGCAGGGATTGTATATCTGCCACCAAGTCTGCCCGATGCCTTTCATATATCTGTAGCTATGCATTGCTACCTCTGAGTACGTGAGTCAATAGTGAAGTACAGTAATGGCATCGATAGTCTGCAAATATGCTGTATGTACAAGTATGGTTTAGTTAGTTAAAGCTTTTCATTTTCTGTGATTTACCCTTTCAAAGTTGATATTATTAAACACTGACATTAACATAAACTTTTGCATGCCGTCTCCTGCAATTGAAGGATAATACAGCTGTGATGAAAGGCCCATTGGCAAAGAAAGAGCAAAATTACGAACTGTAGCCACAAACACGATTTGAGAAACTGCATACTTAATTCTTTCTCTCAAAAGTATAATGCCTGCACCTTAAAAGAAGTGACTGCTGAAGTTCAGAGCGCATGCAGAAATATTCATGAGTTGGTAAACAAAACAGTAAACAGGCTGAGCCCAGTCATCCACTTTCTCAATGTAAAAAATTCAGATTTATAAAATGTTGAAATCATTGTGAATATGCCATTAAATGTATCTCAGTATGTATTCACAACAGCAAGCCTGGTCTAATTTGCAGTCTGGTGCAGTCTAATTTACTCTAATCAGATGTATCAACAGAATGATTCTAGCAATTGCACAAAATTAATTCCATCTGTTTTCACATTATGCCTGTTAAAAAAAAAAGATGGTGGGTTGAAATATGGAAGGCTCGGTTATAGCGGGTTTTGAGAAAATTATCATTTGCTTAAATTCTATCAGTCATCTGGAAATTTGCAATGTCAATATAGCTCTGGCAAACCAAATGGTGTGCTTAAATTAGAACAAACCATGAGGTCCAGTTTTCACAATAGGGAGGGGAACCAGCCAATTTAAGGCATAGATACTGTTTAATTAGCTGAGTTTGTAATGAATTTATCAGACAATATAAAGAATTGCTGAAAACTACTTGTACTGATCAACCCTTGCAGTTCTGGTAATTAAGATAACAAAAATCTTAGTGTCTATAGCCACTAAAATCAAACGGAAAAGGAAATTATTTGACTTGTATGCCCTTTTTTGTCAAAATTCTAATTACAAAAAAGAAGAAATTGATTTTTTTTTTCTTTTTTTTTCTTGCAGTGGTGGCTGACTGCAATTTGGTTGGTGCAATATCTTTGGTGGTGGTGAACACTACATAGCTGATATAACATGATCTAAAAGTAGCCTGAAAGCCTCAATTTCCCAGGTGGAATACCATCTTAACGTTAATATATATGTACACAGTGCCATGGATATGTATTGCTAACCCATTATCCTGATTGACAGGTCACTATGGTAGCGAGTTGTCAATCACAGCTGTAAACAAACCCCACTTTATCATCTATTTTACTCTAAATATGATTTACAAAATGAACATCGTGGTGTATTAAAGAAGACTTGGAACTAAAGACTGAGACCATAGACTCATTAGTAAACTGATTACTGTGCTAATAAATTAGGTGAGAATTGGGGTAGTTTTCTCATAAGCTTACATACAATCTGACTTCTTTTTGAAACCAATGGAGTCGCAACCTGTTGGTGATAAGAAATAATGCAGGTTCAAGGAACTTCTGCAGCCAGAGACTACTTCCACCTCTTTTATACAGTCAATGGTTTTAAACTATTCACTAATGGTACATAACCAATGCATTGGAGACTTGGTAAAAAGAGGAAAAACATCTTTTATAACTGTTCAATACAGAGCTATTGTGTGCTCTAGTCAGTAGTGCACCACAGAAGTTGACAGCTTGTCTTCTACAACTCCAACTCTCAAGTGTCTGTCAAAAGTTGACATGGGGGACGGCTAACCAGAAGCCTGACTCTTAGACACAAATCTTATTCCAGACATTCATCCAAAAAAAGTCTTCTTCAGAACGATGCATAACAAGCACAATAGTTGCAGTATCACCATAGTTTATATTATCCTACACAAAAGTAAAGAGAACTCAGATTTCAGTTAAACATGTCTGGGTTTTATTGACAGCAGCATTGAATTTCTGCCAATTTTGGGCAGAACAATTCACTCCACACCATCACTGACACAACATCGGAATAGATAAGGTGAGAAGTGAGGTCATTTTCCCATAAGCCTACATACAATCTGACCTATTTTTGAAACCAGTAGTGTCGCAACCTGCTGGTCATTAGAAAGAATGCAGCTTCAAGGCACTTCTGAGAGACTACTTCCACTTATTTTATACAGACAATGGTTTTAAAGGGATTCACTAATGGTACATAACCAATGCATTGGGGACTTTTATCACTGTTCAATACAGACCTATTGTGTGCTCTAGTCAGTAGTGCACCACAAAAGTTGACAGCATATCTCCTACAACTCCAACTCTCATGTGTCTGTCAATGGTTGCCATGGAGGACAGCTACCCAGAAGCCTGAATCTTGGACGCCGTTTCCACAAATTCATCTAAAAAAGGTTTGATCTTCTTCAGAACAAAGGAAAACATGCATAATAGTTGCAGTATCATTGTAGTTTATTAGTTTTTAACTCAGACTTCAGTTAAACAAGTTTGGTTTCACTGACAGCAGCATTGACTTTTTGCCAAGTTGGGCCAGAAAATTCACTCCACACCATCACTAACACAAAATGTCACACATCTATCAAGCAGACCATTCGAGCAGAAGTTTCTCAGACCATCCGCATTCAGCCACACAGATGGCAGCGTATGAATGGTGAGTGTGGCACTGTCCCTCTGCCAATACAAACACGAAGCCTCACCATGGGCGAGGAAAGGCTAACCCAAGGCTAACAGTTAGATTGCCCCATCTGGCCTAATTATGGTTTCCCTTTAGAGATGGCCATGGCCTTTGTGTGTGAAAAGCCAGTATTACCCGAAAACTCTGTTTGCAGTCAAGGCCTGTAATTAATGTGGGACCAAATTAGGATGCAAACCCGACACAGGAGGTACACCCAGGCTGGCTCAAGGACCTTTAATGAGTGGATTTCTCACCCATAAATTAGAGGCTTAACCCATTCTGTAGGTCTGTAGCTGTGGTTGGGATCCTCTGGGTGGCAGGAATGACAAGATTGATTTCACAACGATGAAATTGGGTCATGAATTCCCCGAGGTTCATACATTCAAGAGTTTCCAGAAGTATGTGCAGGGAAATATTATTTGTATAAGATGTGCAATGATTGGAGTGACACCATTTATTGACAAGGCTTTTGGAAAGTTATCTGAGAAGCTCAAGTGTGTCGGCTTTGATGTGACATGGAGCTGTCCGGATGGTCTAGAAGGTATAATTTTCCCAAGAAATTGAGAGATACAAGCGCATATACATGTAGTTCTCAAAAAAATGTAATCCTGTAGCTCAAACCAGGGCTCAAATGTGACAGTAAATGTTGTTAATCCCTCAAAGCACAATTCGCTGAGGGATTTGAGAACTGGTACACTGCCAGGCTTCTGACATGCCCTTAAATATTGGAAGAAACATTACGGGTGTGGGTGTTGAAATCTTCCTGCAAACAATGAAATTTTAATTCTAACCACTCCTGAGGAAGAAAATCCGCTGTAATAGGATTTGATGACACCAGATTGTTTCCTCATATTAGTGAGAGTAATGATATGAGTGACAATATCTTGCCAGATTGTGGAACAACAAAGTAAGATGCATGAAATATTGATTGCCAGTGTCTGCTGTTATTTATATAGTGTGTAGTGGGGCCTGGCAGTCAATCCTAACCAGTGTTACCAGGATAACAAGGTCTGGAACGTAAACTCCTCAAAGAGCCAAGCAAACCCTGACACAGAATTTAAAATTGGATGACTTTAATGTCATGTAATACTTTGACAAATTCCTCGGAAATCACTTTTTAAATCACCAAATGCATCTGTATCGACAGCAGAAGTAGGTAATAACACTATCGAAAATTACAGCCTCATCTTTGGTGGAGAAGTGACTGCAGTGAGGTAGAATAACACAGTAAAAAGCAGAGCACAGCGCTGAGAGAGGAGAGCGATCACTTTGACTACTTACTGTAAATGTTCCATCCATTAGAGGGGCAAAAATTTAATAAATATGCTAATATGTTGCAGTCTGCAAGGCTGGTTGGCAGCACATTTTCAACCTACTGAGAATACAAAAAAAACGAAAAAAAATTATGGAGCTGTGTTCGTGGCTAGTCGTTTCGGAACAAGAGCATCACTTATCACGGGCCCCTTCACCCCGGAGAAAAGTGTTTGTTTGTTTGAGTTGTCGTAATGAAAAGTTAATCAAGTGAGATAATTGAATGCTGTTCGGAGGCAGAGTGTGGGAGGGAAGGTGCATGTTTGACATTGTTTATTTTCAGAAGCTTTATCATAAGAAGAAAGTACGTTAATGTTTTCCGTATTATTTTCAGTGTCAAAATGTCAGAGAGTGTTAGAAAAAAAAAACGATTAAGTTATGTGTTTGCCGAAGAAGATGAGCCGGGGAGACAATGCTTCCTCGCTTCAACGTCAGTAATGAGATTTTTTATTTTTTTTTTACCCCGCTACTTTTCAAGCCAATGTACTCTAGAAGGCAACTATAATTTAAATCCCCAAATAGCTTAAATCAGTGCTTTCTCTGCAGAGGGCAAACCCATCGCCTTTGACAGGTTGTGCTGTGACATGGAAATCGACGCTGCATAAAAGTCCGGATTACCCTTACGTGGCAGAAATAGATCCATGTATTTTTGAATCAAAAACATTAAAGAGGCTGTCATCGCGGAGTGCAGGGAGAGGCAGACGCACCTCATCATTGTAACGTTCGGCAGTATTCAGTGGATAATTTTTGCTGACGATTTTCTGTTAGAGTGAGTGAGATCGACACAGGTTGACACTGAAAGTCCAATCATGTCATTAATCACAAACAGCTATGCTTCAGGTAGCAATTTGTGACATTGTTCGTCTTTCCTTTCAGTGTCATAAACCTAGTTATTAAATTTACAAGTCAAGTTCTTTTGCAGATCAAAGCCAATATGTAACCAGCATATAAAATCTAACTAGGAATGGGGGAAGTCAGTCACAGCTGCTGGTGCTGAGGTATCAGTCTATATAATGACGTCATACTAAATGGTGCACAACATTCATGTTTTTAGTATGAGTTAAATTAGCCAGGATAAAATGTGTCTAATCATTATTCACATATATAATTTACAACAATTTGAGAATGTTTAACTTTTAACAAACACACTTGAACACCAACATACTATAGATCAAAGCAGCCACAGCAACTACAGTCAACAACAGCAAAGAGATGACGTGGGAGATAAATTCCCCAGACTCCCTTATAAAATCACTCAATTTTGTGAACTGTTGAGTTAGGAGGAGTTTTAAAAACTTTATGAAGCACTGTTTCTGTCTTCTACTAAATTCTAATTCTAAATCATTTGGGCCTTCTTGTAAATTCGGCACATGTTATAGCCTCGTTTTAGGGGGTGCTGCACCCCCCTCAGCACCTCTAGTTCCCGCATCCATGTATCTAATTCACAATAGGTACGAGTAACACAGTTATAATGGCTTTTTAATGCTTTCAGTGTCGAGATGCAACCCAACGATACAAATATAAATAAATGGTTGACTCAGTGTTTAACCTTATCAATTCAAAGAAAACAGTGAATTCATCCAAGTTCAAATATGGATGTGTTGCATATTATCATTTTCAGGATAAATAAAAGCAGCTACAGGTTTGCACTGTAGCTGCTCAACACTAAAAGGGATGTTAGCTGTCCAGACTGACAAGACAAGCTGTTTCACAAGCCTGGAGGTTTCACTTCTTCAAAGGTGTTTTCCAAGGTGATGAGGCAGAAAAAAGTGAATTACCTGATAACGTTTAACTGAGATATTCTGGCACCTTTTTCCTTGAGCTGCGTTTTACACTGTACAAGTACCTGTTAAGCTAGGCGCTAACTACCTCAGTGAAGTGTATTTTATGCAACATATTCTCTAAGATCATCACTTGTTGTAGCATCACTGTTCTGTGAGAAACACTTATTTATAAAATGTCTCCTTGTCATGACCCGTGTTCAGCTTTGTGACAATGCATTTTCCAGCTTTTCCAGGTTGTTGTTTTTTTAATACTTCATTTAGCTTCAGAAGTAAGCAAATTTCATCACATTCAAAATCACAAATTTGGAGATACATGTTTTTTTTTTTGAAGCGATCTGAAAATGTAACAGGTAGTTGTTGTTCAAGTAAAGTACAAGTACATTACTTGAATATTTGTGCTTAATTACATTCCACCATACGATACGATATGATACGATACAATTTGATACGATACGGTACGATACGATACAATACGGTAAGGTACGGTGTGGTATGGTACGGTAGGATACTAAATACTTAAACGGAGTGTCACCATACATATAAGACAAAAAGTAGGAAAATAATTAAGAAGACATACACATTTCAGGGCAGTATAAAATAAGGGGAGAGAACAGCAACATTATAATAATACACAATAATACACAATAATAAATAGTGCACACATCAGTATGACTGCACCCTAACATATTCAACATATTCATGGCGAGCAACATTCCACAGTACTTAGATTGGCTAACAGTGATAGTCAGCAGCAGTGTTCATTAAAAAACTTAACTGCAGCCGGTACAAAAGACTTCCTGAATCTCTCAGAAGAGCATCTCGGCATAACAAGCCTGTCGCTAAAAGAGCTCTTCAGCTCACTAAAAGCACTGAACATTGGATGATTCTCATTTTGCATGACGCTCTTGAGCTTCCTACCCATTCTTTAAACTGGACCACTACTGACGCATTGACTGATATAACACTCAGGTCATGCCTAAGCCTAACATTAACAGCGTTACTGACGTTATTCATAACCCACAAATTTTAACAATGGTAGAAGCACATGGAGAGAATTACAGTTCATTCAACTCATGTGAACCGAATTTAGACAGAATAGATATTAAAATGCTGAAACAGAACATTGATCTATTTTTCCCCCTCAGAGAATACACTTAAAAGCTTCACACAAAGAGAGAGTAGAGAGATTGGGGAGCAACAAACTTCCCCACTGGGGGGAAAAAGCTCAGAATCAGAGCCTACATGAGGATGAAATGGAATAGCGAGCGCCAGCAATAACTGTGGCAGCCCTGCTTGTATTGTGAGCAGTGAAGCAGCTCTTTCATTGGCATTGCGAGAGTGAGCACACGCGTGACAGCTTAAACAGAACACTACAGTAGAGAAGGGGCTCTGGATATGTCTATACAGTACGTGAGTCGAGTCACTCATACTGGGGTTTTTGCAGTGCGATTCGAGCTGTCTGAGCTAGCTTCACAGGCCTCACTCTTTCGTAGGCTGAAAGGTTAACAAAGCATGAATTATATCCATTGTGTGCTGTTTTGATATTCAAATTGACCTGTTTTCTGTGTGAGGAGGAATTTCTGCTGCTCCACACTTCACACCATCAACACACGACAATGACTGATTCTGCAGTAAATGTCAAGTAATCATGAGCTATTACTAAATGAGGTTATTAATGATGAACGTAATGGTTCAGGTCGAGCTTAGTCAGGGACAAAAATACCAGGGTGCTTATTAATGTGTTGTTTAAATGTCAGCAGAAGTGACAGACGTGAACTGCATGTCGTCCCCATATTAGCAGACACCTTCTAACACGTATAACTGCTCTAAAAATTCTGCTATGTGAGTCAAACATTCACTCTGAATTAGAAGAAACTGCAGTCGGAACATAAGTGCTTCTCAGTTCAGATAAACAGAAGATATAGAGGACAACCCAGCAACATCAACTACCATTAAAAGTCAATAACTTAAATTGTTGTTGATTCAGGTTTTGTGCTATTTTGTCAATGAAAGCTAAGGCAGCTAAAAATGCTCGCTCCTATGATAGTATTTGCAAAAATATGATGAGAAAAAAAATCACAGCAGAACTGCTTTTTCCTTGTGTTCTCCACACAGATTGCACACAGCAAAAGCAATAACATTAACAGATGTTTTTTCTGGTTTTCAAGCGAGAATCACAAGTAACATGCATTTTTAATGTGGATCTTCATGTAATTACTGTTTGGCTCGCTCCAAGTCCCAGGTGCATGCTCTCCTACCTTTAAGAAAAAAAATATCCCTATGATGGCCAAAGCACGGTATTGCAAGGTCATGAAAAAAAAATCTCATAGCCGGATAGCTGCTTAAGCCAATATTCACACTGCTGCGAAAACCGAGCCCAGGCTGTGATGTTTTATACCATGCATCTGGCTCATAAAACTTAATGCTGATGATCTGCCTGGGCATTCACTCTCAAACGGCAGTGTGCAGCATGCAAGTGACTGAAGCCAATGTGTGGAAACAGGAATCTTGCCGATTTCCAACCAGCTTTGTACCACCACAATGTCGGTATGTGCAGCCGAACAATAAACTTCTCTCCATTTCGCCTGCACCCAGAACACCCCTATTTCAGTGCTGTTGTGTCAACTACAGATTGTTTTTCCGCATTTTTGTACGCCTGCATTCACTGACACAAAGAGTGTAGTCGGCTGAGGAGAGAAACAGCCACCCTCCTCTCCCTCTCTCTCTCTCGGATCGAGTAAGGGACGTCTGGACCAGATGAAGCTGTATTTCTCTTATGTTTTTTATTTTTGAAAAGTTATAAAATGAGTTACCTCATGTGACTAGAAACTAATCACAGTATGATACAGACATAACTGTATTTTAAAAACTATAAGGATTTATATTAAAATCTTTAATCTAATTCAGTTTCAGTAATATCGTCTTTCGTCCAGTTTAAATCTGATATTTAGCAAAAGAGTCAGCAAAATAATTAACTTATTCCACATTATTAATTAATTTTTTTTCTTTTGAAAAGAAAATCAACTTTCTCTACCCACTGAGACAAGAAAAATCAATCATTTAGATTTTTTCTTGATGGTTTCCAGAGCACATGTAGTATTCCCACCTCTAACAGAACAAAATTCTGTGTAGCTTTTCCTCAACATACTAAATACAGTAATTTGGCATCAGTGGGTTTATAATGAAGCTCATGTGCAGTAAAAGCATAACTAAATGATAATCTAAATTTTCGACTTTAGCCGTACTGTGGTGGTAATGAACAGTAATGAAATATTAAGCCACATATCTATCTTTTATCATCCAGTTATGTAATTTCATATGCTATATAGTTGAGGCTGCATTGCTGACACTCACTGTGAGACAGCAGTTTGACAGTGTTGAGTTGGCATCATTCTATCAGTGATCTGTGATGACACTGCTGTAAATGTGCTATCATGATCCAGTCTCCAGTCTTCAATTCTTCACTGTTTTCAAAGAACAGAATGAAAACCCGTCAGCTCAGCTCTGACAGTAATTTCTATTTAACCATTTTGTCTTGTTTTTTTCCCATGAAAAAAACAAACAAACCAAAAACAAAACAATTTTTTGTTTAATCACAAATTTAAGATGTAACACATTTTTGGTGAAAAAGTGAAAATACTGAGTCAACAATTTGAGCAGACATGGAGCATCAAATTAAGCTTTCATTTTTAAATCTTGGAGAGACCAAGCCAACGTCTCCAAATTCAGTTCTTTAAGCTCCAGGCTGTTCTTTCTCACAACTATGTTCATTTAGCAGACATTTGTTTGTGCTAACTTTCTGGGACCGTCCTGAAGATAACATATGACGTTTGATGCCGAATTATGTTTATTTAGGGCTCGCTCAATGCAAGCAGAAGAGACTTCAGAGATCCCATGGCACAGCCACGAGCGTGCGATTACGAATGAGCAAGTTTCCTGAAGGTGAGCGAAAAGAGTTTGGTGGATTTCCATCTGGGCACCTTCATATCAAGGCCTCTCGGGATGTTCGGCATGTATATTCATAAGAGGTGGGCAGGAAAGGGAGGGAAAAAAGTTTTGTGAGAGACCCAGCTGGTTGCCTAAAACTTCTCTTTGGTGACCTCAATTCCTCCTGCTTCCCAGAGAGTTTGGTCTGTCCATGCGGGACTAAGCATACTGTACAGTGTGTGTCCCTGAGTGAACTTAAGCAGAAGGTTTACCCCACACAAACTCAGTGATATCTTTACCACGGAATCAAAAAAATGTGTCGAAAGATTGCAGGAAACTAAATTCCTTTTTTCTTCCTCACTAATTTATTCCTTGTGAAAGAATCAATCTTTCTCCTGCTTTAGGCAAAGAACTCAAAGCGGCTGACTGCAGTGTTGCATTGAGAGGTGGATTGTTAGCATTCAGATCACACATCAGAAAGTGCCTTCTGAAAGGAGTTTAGGAGACAGAGGTGCCATGTTACCCACTGACAAGGGATGTGTGAAATGATATGTATTTGGCAAGAATAATGTTGAATCCCTTAAGGGTTATGCAAGGCCATAGCAAGGCAGGAAAAAAAAACAAAGGAACGTGGAAAAGGTGTTGTCGGAGCCACAGAAAGCAGAGTTTAAAACTGGAATTTCATTTGTGCACGGCACGGCAGATCACTTGATCAAAAATATTACCAATATCAACTTTTCGTTTCTCAATTTATAACAAAATTTAGAGAACACAAAAAGTTGCCCTCATGGTAGAAAGAAGTATGGAGTGTTACACAGAATGAAATATGCAGTAGATCGACTGTTCGGTAGTCTTGGGCTTTAAGATAGCTGACATTCTAACCCTGACGCTCTGAGTGAAAAAAATTTAAAATGCAAAGCAGTACATCCAAATTAAACTGATGCATAAGAGAGCACACATGCTCCTGGATTTAGCAGTATTGGAGTGAGGCTCTATCCTCCATTTAACTTATTGCAATTAAAGTTGAAGTGAGAAAATAAAGTTTGTGTAAATGGAGAGTGGAGGTGTTGAAACCAGAATGAATTATGAAAAAGATCAATTGTTTTGTACCAACAATGTATATGTTGTGCAGAGGATTGAACTCTTTAGAAAAGTGTACAGAAACTTAAAAAGTCAATCTGAAAAGTGCTTTTTCATAGCTTTTTATTTAGATAAAGATAAAAAGTAACAACATATCAAGAGTGTTTGAAGTACTCATTATAAGATAAATTAATTATATTTCTCTTTTAAAAATCAGATTATATGATTACTATTATCCTTTTTAACAAGAAAAGAAAAGACAAAAAAGAAAAAATTATCTTTCATTATTTTGTTTTACTCTTGGATCAAGGTTGGCTTGCAAAGTAAGAAAACAAAGGGGGGAAGTTGTGCGCAATAAAAGCCTTTTCATTTTTTTGTACTTAGTCACTCAAATAGCAGAATGCAGCAATTTACTTCTGGAGGAGGATCCAGGACGTCTTTGCCGTTTCTTTTTCTCCCAAAATAAAGAAAGATTAAAAAAAACAGAATTCCAATTAAAAATACTATTTGTCTGACCTTCTTTCCTTTCAAATTTATTTCGCTTCCTCTTAGAGACTGTGGCCAATGAGTCATTACTGCTGCAAGTAAAATGCTGCAAGGTGAGGCTTACTGCTGTTATTTTTTTAATTGTAAGCCGGCAGTA
Organism: Pagrus major; assembly: GCF_040436345.1. NCBI lineage: Eukaryota > Metazoa > Chordata > Actinopteri > Spariformes > Sparidae > Pagrus > Pagrus major. Next base: position 25,515,962 of record NC_133223.1, read on the forward strand.
AATTAGAACGTTTTCTAATCAGTTTCCTTTAAGGGGTTGGTAATGGAGAGAGTCATTTACAAGTTGCAAGGAGTATGAATACTCATCATTGTGTGTATTTGCCGTATGTGCGAGAGACTGCTCCCATGAAAATAAAGGTGAATAAGCTGCTAATAATTTAGATTTTTATCACCTCGTCCTTCCGGCATCAGTGGATTAACAGGCATATGTCTCTCTGTGCTGACACACTCCTGCTGTATGGAAGACATTTGAGCCTGCAAGAACTGCCTGCGTGTTCTACCTGAGCTGACTTGAGCGTTTCTCCCGGGTTGCTTTTTGCATTTTCATTAAACCTGACATGACTTGAACACGATATTTGATCCAGTCTTGCAGACCTCTTATCCTGCTTTGCTGTTTGGTTCAATGAGCCGACCCTAAGGTATTAGCCCCGAGGATCATTTGTAGCTCAGGCACAATTCACTTGAAAGAAGTATAAAATGTATGCTCTCGTACTTATATTAGGATCTCAGTGCCCTGAGAAAGGTCGTACTTAACATAACATAACAACACAGTCACCAGAATAAATGCTGGCAATGTACATTTCTGAAAAACCATGGATATTCTGAAACTTTCTCTATCTTTATGCTGCAACTTTTGTTGCTTTAGGTTTAATTTTTTATTTTATGTTGTGACAAGGCTGTGCTTAAGGTTTGGTTAGGCACAAAAACAACTTGGTTAGGTTCAGAAAAAAAAGTCCCCATTTTGGTCGCCACAAAAACAGCTGGAGATCTCCTTAAAAACACCTGGTTTGGATGCCACTGATGGAGATGTTCCTACTTCCAACATAACATATCATCAGTTAAAATCATCAGTTTTTTTTGTCACCACAGACATGGATGGATATCTCCTGACTTTTAGTCAAAAATATCTTCTTTTTGGTCTCCACAAACACAGACGGACATGTCCCGACTTCTTGTCAAAAATATCCATTTTTTGCTACCACAAACATGTCTGGAAATTGGCCTGAGGTTGCCCTCAAAATAAACACTGGTTCCCTGCTTAGAAATGGTGTAACACTGTGGTCTCTCGTTAAAAACATCCAGTGGTTTTCACACTTGAAACACATACTTGAACTGCAGTCACTAGCTTGGCAGCCTTCTTTTTTAACTCCACCACCACCCCCTCCACTTTCTGATATGGAAGTCAGGTCAGAAACATGTAATGTGAATGTACATAGCCTATAACATTCATTAATGTGAACATATGGGTGGTTATCTGAGGTATATTTCTAGGTGATAATAAATGGCGATTTTTAAACCAAAACAAACATGTTTCATATTGTTACCATGACTTCCCACTTCAATCATTTTGATTTAATCCAGGCAATCTTCAAAGCAAGCTCATCACTGCAAACCAGAGTATAAGGAGTGAAACACTGGAGCAAGAGTTCTCTGCTCCTTGCCAACAAACAAGCGTTTGGACTCACAACTCCCGACTGTGAGTCAGAGGCTACCGTGTTCTTGCACCTAGCACTCACACAGAGACAAAACCCAGCATGACTTTAACTGTCTTACGGGTCAAAATAGGTTGTGGCTTCTGCCAGACAGAGGCCACCGTAGTGCCAGGACCGCAGCAATCAGGATGCAGACGTTGCCTTATCACAGAAGCCAGGTGTCCTTAGCAGCTTGCTATAGTTGAGAAGAATGCGAGCAACAACAAAAACTTGTGTACAACACGTCACCTGGTGCTACCGTCCTACTGTGTCTCTTTCCTGCTCTGACAGGAAGGGATGATGCAAAGTGACCTTGGCAACAACTAAAGTTTGAAAGTTAAAGCTAAAGCGAGCAATGAGCCTGAAAGAGCTGAATCTAAGTGATACAAGGGAGAGATTGAATGGTGCTTAAACTCCTACAGACAACAACAAGCACACTCTAGCTTCAATTTACTTGACTGAAGTTTGGTTTAATGAATGTCTTAGTTGAAGCGCATTAACCGGGTATTAAAGTAAAGCATTTTTCACAGCTGTATATTTTACAAATGTAATGCAGATTTAATGTGTGAGGGGAATTTCACAATCTTAATAATCCAAATAAGATGAGTGCAATCTGATTAATTAACATAATAATGAGAATACCCATTTCACTTATGTATTCTAAACCCAAGGGGAAAAAGAGTCAGGATGTGAGAGCACCGTTAACTCTTACCTCGACAGTGAACTCCTTCATCGTAGCCATCGTCGCAGTCTCTCGCCCCGTTGCAGAGTTTGTTGAAGTGAATACATTTTTTTGTCCCGATGCACTGTATGTGATTGAGGGGACATCTGATCACCACCTCTTGTGCACCTGAGGAAAAGAACAAGAGTGATCAGTGTCAGAAAGCTGTATCTTCATGTATTTCAACGTTAAAGGGGCCCTAGAGAGTTTTTTAATTTACAACATCAATGAGGTATTAATACAAACTCAGGAATATTTATTTTTCCATAACTGGATAAAGAAGGTCCCCCAAACACTGTTTGAAGCTAGAAAGGTGGCAGGGTCTGCCACATATAAACAAAGTAAAACAGTATGAAACTGTCCTTTAAGGTCAGTTTGTTTATTCAGTCATAAAAATGAAAAGTTTGTTTATTTAGTTTGTTTAGGCATAAAAAATGTCTTCCCCAAAACTACATAGCGCACCTTTAATAATTCATGTTTACTGCGAAACCCAATGAGCTTTAATGTTCATTTCTGCATATGGAGTAGCACTTACAGTGGGAGACTGAGTACCATATGTGAAATTAATTTGCATATGTCATTGTCGCCATCATTTGTAATTTCTGAAGGTAAACAATTTCTTCCCCGTATTTTTTGTCAGTAAAGTGCTGATACTTCAAGACCTCTTTTATAGGAGGTGGTAGAACCTATGCATATGCAAATATATTTATACTTCGCAGCATTGTTCTGTACACACAACAGATGTTCGCCACATTGCTTCTTTGCAGATGCGCTGGTGAAGTCCCATAACAAACTGCCCGACTCCCCCTGCCAGCCAAGCGAACGGCGGCGAGCAGCTGTTTAAGGATTCATGAGGCACATAGGTGACCCTCGTTCATGTGGCAGCCACAAGAGCACATAAAACACAGCTGACCAGTGCACCAGCACTGTAAATGTGTCACATCTCCACCCCAACTACATTGATATCAATTACCAGCGTGCCGCTGCAGCCACTTAATGGGAAGATTTATCGCCCGCGTGATGGGATCTGTAACAATCCCCCGGAGTTCTCCCGCCCCTCGGAGCTCACATCCCAGCACATTTGGACCATCTTGACTGGGCGGTGACTTATTCACAACATCTATTTCTACTTTGTAAGGTAAGAGTTACCGCAGTTAATGTGGCTATTACAATGAGGGCTGCCATCCTCTGCTGATTTACAGACGGGAGATGTGGACAAGTAGGTGTGCGTCTGTATTGACACAATGATGGCTCATATTAGTTCCTCCTCCCGAGCATTTTTATTGCTTTTAAAGGGTAGCAGGAGATATTCCTCTTTAATGAATATTTCTTGGCTATCTCTTCAAGCCCAAGTGATTCACACTATTTCTATGCCATATTTAGGTAAGTCAAACCCAAGTGACCTTGTCTATGAGAGTTCATATTTCATACATGAGTGAACTGGCAGCCTCAGCTGGGAATGTGTTTAAAGCAACGCTCTTTTCATTTCTCTCCAAGCTCCTTTTGGAATGGACTTTTTGATGTGTGTGCTCTTTTCAAACACATGCATGACTTCACGCAGATGAATCTATTTGTAAATCCATCATCCATACAGTAAAGGGAAATAAAAGAAATGTATAAAGGCTTAACTTGGTTTCTTAATGATCATCACTTACTAAACACCAGGGATTCCATCTTCAAATGTCACCAATGCTCTTGAAAAGGCTGAGTTTGCATTCTGTATTTACACACTTGACTTTTAAGTCAGCAATCGTTTTATAAAAAAAAAGGGAAAGCAAAAATATCCTTTTTGAAATGCTTCCATGTCTTAAATTTAGAATCAGATTCAAATAAGTGGGCGATCCCAATGTGTAACTGTTATACATTTCAAAATACACAGGAAAGTTTACTCATTACAGAGAAAAGGACACACTGTCACAGAACATCCAACCCAGTGCCACACAATAGCACATGTCCATTTGGCAAATGTACTATTTAACACACAGCTGTAAGGGTCTCTGACAACGTTACGGTGTTGTCAGCCTCTCCCCTTGCTTTCTCGCCACATGGGTTCTAATCTAATGTGATAAGGGGAGGGATGGCGCATGAATATTCAGCGGCTCTGATCTGTCATGCAGGGATACACAGATGGTCTCTCAACGGCTGAGGTGCTCAGGATGCCTCCGTCAATTCCCAAACTACTGTACTATGTTGGATGATTGCTCAAAGTCGTACATACAGGATGGTACACCATGTCACGAAACACATCCTCTGACAGCCATACCGGAGCTCTTATCTCCTCAGCTTCCTGTTCCAAGGCGCTGAAAGATGCTGAAACCCTGCATACTGTATGTTCAGTTTACATTAGGTCATCTTTAGCCCTCTCTGGTTACAGCCTGACCAAAGCTGAATGGAATACGTTCTGTTTAAGCTTGGAAAAAAAGGGCAAATAAACGAAAAATGCACAAGTAATTGCAACACCCGCTGGGACATTAGTGATGATTATCTGCGAGATTAGAATCCTCAAGAGCAAATACATACATATAAGTGTTACTACAGTGTGTTGCAAGGTCAAATATTTCACAACTGCATTTCTAGATTCACAGTCTTAAGCATATGCAAATGCAGCAACAACCTTAGGAAAAAAAAACATTTTCCTCTGAAATTGGTTTCTATCATATGCTTATATACAGTAATTATGAGGTAAACAGCGAATGAATGGTAGATATAAGGATATCTACCATGTATATACATGGTAGATATCTTTATATCTACCATCCATTCACTGTTTACCCCCTGCTTTAAACTCTTGAGCTGTTTCAACGAGTCAATTTCCCCAATGAGGAATCAATAAAAATATTATCTTATCTTAAAAATAAACTTACATTTATTAATTTCAGTATTATACATTTTTCACAGCAGTCAGTTTGATATGTCATAGTAGGAAAAGCACAGGTGTCACCAATAACATGACTGATGGGTGACTTTTATCCAATTGTATCAGTGAGACAGCATGCACAATATACAGTATGTGCTATTCCTCCAGTGTTAGTGTTTTGATATTTTTTTGAAAACCTTCTGCTTTAAAAGCTCAGCACACCCACACATTTTCATTTCCTTTTATTTCTGGCTGATTAGACCGGCTGCTCAGGTTGACAATAGGTAGACTCATGCTGGAAATTATGGGACATCACCAAAACAACATAACCTAATAAGAATGATAAAGCTACAGATGCAGCAAAACTGACAAGTGGTGTTAATCAAGCGTGGCTTGTAGACGCCGACATGGTCCTGAGAGGTCTAATCAGACACAGTAAGTGCAAACACCCATTCAGCCTGGAGAGAAATAGTTGATTTTTGAGTCTCATCCCCAGGTCGTCAAAATCTGATGCTTTGGGCTGGCGTCTGAGCCGAGCTGCCAACCAGAGGTGTCAGTATTTGACAACCTGGGGATGAGACTCAAGCATCAACTTTTCTGTCTCCAGGAAGTTACATTTAGTTGTTTTAACTGAAGCTAATGACGGTTTGCTCTTGGAGACTTAAAGTGAGTTGAGGACACATCCGTTAGAATGAAAATGTCTTAAACTTCCTGAATGTCTTGTGGTGCACTGACACTGGTTGTTTGTCCTTATTTTTAAATGAGCTAAATCACTTTGTTATGCACTACTTTGTACATTGATTCTCTCACACACACATCAAAGGCTGAAATACAAATTGCAGATAGATAGACAGACAGACAGACAGACAGACAGACAGACAGACAGACAGACAGACAGACAGATAGATAGATAGATAGATAGATAGGCATTCTGAAAAACATATCAACGGTTGTAAGTCCCTGTTGTATTCGGCAATTGCTGATGTATAAACCTCCAATTATTTTAGATGCAAAACTCCACATCCTCAGTAATGGTTTGATAAATGAATAATGTCCACAGATGAAATGGTCAACACACACTTAAATACCAGTTTAATCATAACACCTTGAGTTGGTGGCAGATGTTCCCCTGGTGCGCTTCTAAAAAAAAATTATACCACGATGTGCTTATTCAGGTAAAGCGGGAAACATTTAAGTCCAGCATCAATATTTATAAATGTCTTATTTCACCATAACACAACTATAAATTAAATAAAACATCCCCATTTAGTCTAAATACTCCACATTTATTACCGCCACTGCTGCAAGCGAACAATATTCGTGTACTGAAGATGAGATTTATGCCCAACAAATCATTTGCAGGAAAGAGTTTTTAAGATGTGACTCGTGCAGTGCAGCAGGTCAGCATCAAGGATGAATGCTGAGTCATATTTGACCTATCAACACTTTTATCCTTGATTCAATAAAGCATTGCAAACTGTGGAGGCAGCCAGCAAGATTTTAGATATAAGAACATGTTAATTAAAAATCATGCTGCTGTTTGCCTTCTTTGAGGAGTGAATGAGGAGGAATCAGCTGGGCCAAAGTAATACCTCTATTTAATGTAAAACGAGAGGCTTCTAGGGGAGAATTTCAGCAGCTATGTTCATTATGATAATCATGCTAATCTGATCCACTGCCAGTTTGTGCGGAATAATGAATTCCTAAAAGAAAATAACAGAGCAGCGATCAGCAGGGGAGACTCCTTGAACTTCCATGTTAAGAGATTCATCGCATCCCAAAGAAATAAAGATTTATTTCTTTTAATTTATGGCTCAAGCTGATGATCAAAGTGGCATCCCGATGCCTGACCTGAGGCAGCTTTAGCATAGACTTCCTATAATGTCTTTATAATGGTAGCTAACCGTCTCTTTTCTTGTGAATCCCACAATTACAATGACATTAGTTACTGTATGCACTCCATTTTTCAACCCTAACCTCATTATTAATCTTACATAGATCACTGATCTAATCATGAGCAAGATGAGAGTGCAGAAGCTTTTTTGTGAATCTGAACTTGAGCCAAAATATCAGAAACAGCACAGACAGCAGTACAGCGGCTTTCACTCGTTACACTGTGCTCCAGCGCAGTACTTTGCCCGTAGGCAATAAAGACTAACCTTTTGACATATTGCCTCATTCACCACAACAAATACACCTGGGTAGGCAGTAGAGAACAATTTACCCCCTTCCACCTTGTGTTGAGAGAAATATACACTTTTACACAATTTGATTTTTCTTATACTCACACTGGGCATTAGGTTAGAGCATAAACTGAAGGTTAAACAGCATATGAAATGTGTGAGTCATGGACTTTTTGTGGGAAAAACATTTTTGAAGTCACCCCCTTAAGTATAAACTCAAGGATTCAGACAAATTGCTATGATTTCACTGGTTTAAATAAATGTGTCCAAGATGTGTGTTGATATTTTAAAATTAATTTACGCCAGTAGCTAATGTTTTCAGTTTAATGGAAGCTAACAGGAGTATCACATATGTTGTTTTACCTTGAAATATGGCCAGATGTTTTCATTATCCATTGTCTTTTCAGTTGTTGATCAGTCAGGAAGCAGTGAAATTATAACAATTAATCAGATCCCAGCCTTTACAGGACTTGCAATCTGGAGCACAGCGGTACAAAATTTGAGCTTCCCACTCTGAGCTCCATGTCAGAGGAAAATGGCCACTATGTGAATTTGGTCCATGGCTGGAAGTGGTAATTTCAGCCAATCGTAGTCCAATATTCAGCATACACAAGTAAATGTGGCATCCTCCAGGACAATAGAACAAGAGACATCTTATGTCCAGTAATTAAACTTCTGGAATTGTTCAATGAGGCATACAGAAAAGTGCCAATTTAAAGTATCTAAATGTGGTAGTTTTTGTGTATGCTTTAACACAGTTGTGGAGGGGATCATTGACTGGCTACTCACTATTGTATTATTAACCAAATTCAACAACAAGCAGTTCATAAGAACCAACCATGACAAAGAATATTTTCCCACATGTGCTCCGACGTCGTTTCGCATGCTCAGTCCTTAGTTTAATTCTCATACCATCCTTTCATTCACCCCTCTCACTCATGCTCACTCATAATTGCCTGTCATTATCTGGGCCTGTCAATTGATATCGGCACATCTATCCAATAGCACAGCGACACACCTCCACTACTAGCCCATCATATTGCTGCTGTCTTTTTAATGCAATTAAATGAATTGCAATTACGAAACGCTTTTATCTGAAGTACTTACAAATGTTTTTTTCCCCCATTCACAAGCCCACACAGACAAAGTTTTCGCCCTGACCATCGGGATCCAACTCTACCCCCTGAGCCACAGCTGTCTCTGAACAATGTGTGTCATCCGGAGACTTTTAGTGATTCCAGTTCTATGGTAACTAAGTGAACAGATAAAGTGCAATGGGGTAAACAAGAGCAGAGTTAAGTAATATTACAGCCGTTACTCACCAGTAGTAAACTGCAGCTCACCCTAGCCTCTTCCACTCTTAAAAGGTGCAGTGGTCTTAACAGGAAGGACTCTTTAAAAGAATAATTTTCCTGTGTGACCTTTAGATCCTTGGCATTTGAAAGGATGTACTCAGCCAAAAGAGCTTATTTAGCTGTATTTGACTGACCACAGGCATCAGTAATATTTCCCTCAAGTTAGAACCTCTGAGGACTCTTCATGGAAGATTCTTCATGAAAATTAAAAGAAGAAAATTACTGCATGATGTGATTTTTAGTACAAATAGAGAAGATGTTGATGTTGCAGGACAATGAGCAGTCATTTGACTCCCGACAAATCACAGAAAAGGCAGCCAGTGGCACATATGAACTGATCAGCTCCCAGGTGGGAAAATGTGAATGCCTTTGCATGTTTGTGCATATGCATGGCCAGCATTTGGTGATCCTCTGCCAGGCCCATACTGCAGCCATCTTCTGTTTTTGCTTGTTTCGGCAGCTTTATACCTTCAGTCTGGTCCTCAGCACATGAAACACATGCTGACTTGGACGGAGGCCAAACTGACAGAGCCAATCAAGGGCATTCACATGTTTGCCTCCATGAAAAGTCCTTGGTAGCCTGGTTTGTACATTTAGGACCATTGTGTTTCTGTATTTTGCTGGATTGGCCCCTTGTCTTACAGACTTGTCCTACAGGAAGGTGCACTCCTCTTCTTTTAGCAGAGGCCAGCTGTCTTACCCCATCTCAAGCTCCCAAGCTTACACGTCCACGACCTCTCCACTGAGACAGGACAGGGATGAAATTCACACTCCCATCCAAGTCCCAGTCCCTGGCAACTCCGCGAAAAGACAAAATAACACTGCATCTCTGGGATTAGTAAGTGTAAGGTGATGAGGTCATTTAGATTTTGAGGCTTTACATTATGTAACAAAAAAGTAATCACATTACTGCACGTGTTACTCTGTCACACTTGATTTGTGTACAGGACAGTCTACATTGCTGCACAACTGTGTTTGCTGTTTAATAAAATCAACACACACACAGTTTAAATAAATGCTATTTATTTATGATAGGGAATTAATTAAATATAACTCTCCCACAGCAAACCGCACAGCTGGTCTGTTGGCCTGTCTAATCAGATTCTCACATCATGATTACTCGTTTGATTATTTTTTATTTGCTAAACTCTAAACTACATGTTGTTAAACAGCAGCAAACAGTGAACAGATACAACAATATATGTTGCATTAATATGACTAAGTCTGGCTAAGGCAACAACCTATTGCTGATGGCATTCATAAAAAAACCCTTTTTTAATTATCAAATTATAAGTTTTGACAAGACACTTATGCTAAAAGAAGAATACTGAGAGAATATACCAATATTATAGTATGTCCACAGCTGTGTGTGCATTCCTAAAGCCTGCATTCATACAGATCGGTCATTAAATAAGAAATGACTTGGCTTGTTAGCCTTTTTGACCTGATGTCGAACCATATATATTTTAGATCCTACTCTGCTGCATGAACATTAAAGGAAATGAGTGATTTGCTCCTGAATAATGCATGGTTTCACTCCAAATCGAACACCTCAGGTATGCAAATCAATATTATTTGCTACATCTTATATGCACTGGGCAGAGTAAATGAGAAGAAAAACCTGAAAAGTAATATGCACAAAGCTCCTCCGACACCTCATTTCCTGTGTGCTGTAGCTTACTGCTCGCTGTAAATGATGCGGAGTATTCAATCAAACGTATTAGAAAGAGAGGAAAAATGTCGCCGGGGTGCAGTGGAATGAAGCCGGGTGTTGGCATCTGTGACATCCAGGCTCTACTGTATAATAAAGAATCAATACATCAGTCGACAGAGAGGAATGAGCAGCCTCGGGACAATGTAGTAAAGCTGCACTTCACAAACGCCACACAAAAAAACAGCAAAAAGGCCAATTTATCATTATTTGGAAAACAACGACATAATTAGTCAATAGAGATACTTTTGTGACCAACCATTATGCAAATGTTCCAATCTAATTGTTCTGGGGCCAGCTTCAAATGAATAATACATACAGTATATCGTAGTTAGAGAGGCTAAAACCAATATTCACAGAGAAGAATGATCTCATTAGGATTATAATAAACAGTGTAGTATTTAATGCTGGCATTCTTTATTCAAAGACACATACACGATTGCGATAATGTAATCTAAGTTAATGTCATTGATGCAATGAGATTCTGATGTATTGCTTTGCCTGAAGTGATTTTCAATTGGGACAATCCACACAATATATATGTTTTTTTAAGCTCTTCAACATATCCTATAGAATAAATGTTCAAACAAGCAGATACAGACCCAAATTAGATATTATCTTACTTCCATGACCTCCATTCAGGAACATTGGCTGTGATGATTCAAAGGTAGGGAAGGTGATTCTTGAGAAAGATAGTTGACTGTTGACTCTCATTCCAGGGCCGTCAAATATGGATGCTTTGGGTCGGTATTCGGCCCAAAATTCAAACCCAAAGTGTCAGTATTTGACAACCTTTGAATGAAACTCATCAACAATCAACAATCTTTCTCAAGAATCGGCCTCCCTACCTTTAAGGATAAGTCTCAGTCTCACTTGATTTGCCTAAGTTGGACTGCTGAAGGCGAGCTTTTAGCTCGATGAATGCAAGTCCAAAAAAAATTCACAATCCTTTAAGCTCTAATTTTGGTCTCCACCAACTCCTGAGGGAAATATCAGGTTCTTTAGCTGCACGCAGCTGGGGGGAACAGACTTCCCTGAGAGAGTAGCAGATGAAAACGGCACATAGAGCTGGAATATTTTCACATCTTACTCTGTGAATAGAGGGTTTATTTTGATCAAACCAGAGGCGATTGTGGAAGGACAAACAAACACTGTTTTTTATTTTGTTTATGTCGAGTGTGTTTTGAGATTTGTTAACGGGCCATTAAGCTTGTACGTGTATGATTGTATTTTTCTGTTTAGTAAGCAGAGGAAAAAGATCCCTTTCTTGATATTTTGTGAGTTTATTTTGATTACTTATTAGACTAGGTAGCAAACTCGACGCTTTTATATCTCCAAGCTGAAACTGCAGGGAGCTCTTGGACTATCGCCTCTTGCGGTAGAAAGTGGTATTCGGAGAAAGGACGGGCCAGAGCTAGCTGGTTAACACGCTTATTATCAACAATGTTGTTTCTTCACACTTTGTTGATAATGTTATGATGTGATATCATTCAAATCACTTTTTTAAACCAAGTTATGTTTCCAAATCTAACCAAAGCTTCACCATAGCTACAAACAAAGGCTTCAAATCACTGATAAGGGTCATTCACTAAAGCTATACAAGCAAAAAAAAAAAGCCTGTCGTTCAATTTCTACTGTGGCAATTTCCATTAATAATGGAAATCTGCAAGACCATTTCATTGTTGTTACTATGACAAGATTTGACCTCATCTGTGATTGGGGCAAGAGAGAGAGCACTTGAAAATGAGTTGAATTTAGGGAGTGGATGACACTGTGAACTAACCATACGTCTTTCAAATAAAATGGAGGAGCTCTTCCATCCGTTGGCCTTGGTTTCCCTCCATTAAATTATAATTGTTTGGTGAAAAAGCCTTGACCTTGGACTTTATTTATATTCCACACTATGTAATGAGTTTCAGCGCCTAAATTGGTGTTCTGGCCTATAGTATAAATCAATTGATCGTGAGCGAGCAAATACGTTTTTTTTTGTTTTTTTTTTTTGCTTTTTTGCTTGAAGGGATCTTTAATGAGGACCGTGGTAGAGTATAATACACACAGCGAGTGGGAGGACATGTATTTTTTTCCTAAATATCCTCTGGCAATAAACCAGCTCCCTTGAAATAATCATTGGACTATGACCATGTTTATAGAGTGGCTATAAGAGCAGGCATTAGCTCATCCCTTTCACTATCTATTACACTACCCATTATTTATGATTAATATATAAATAAAGGCCAATGTCACTGAATCATGCTCTTTAACAGTCAAGTCCTGGCGGCTGTATAACTGAGATGAACAGCACTCGTGTTACAGGACACTATTCTGATTGGGTGTAACGGCATATGTCACTGTATTTGCTCTGAGTTAAAGCTCATATTGCTGCGATACTTTGTTCTCTGCAGCAGGGAGATAATGTAGACTTTAGTACTTTAATGTCACACTGGTACCATGACAGCAAACATGACAGCAAGTTTTTTAAAGTATGTCTTCTTCTTTGGTTCTTAAGGTGACAATCTGGGACGCTGTCCTTTATAACACTCAAAATACAAGGAGGGAATACAAAAGGGAAAATGTTGGCAGTGCAGCTTAACTGTCGAGATGGGAGTTGTGAGGGCAAAGACAAAGCAGTAATGTACTCCTCCCTGTGCATCACTTCTGACATGGATGAGACATGGTGCGACTGCAAGATTGTCACCAGGCAACGAAATTCATTCTCGCCTTAATAGTTTCGCCAGAGACAAATGCGAAAACACACGGAAATGTGTTAAAATGCGGCGAGCAGACGACTGAATAGCAGCAAATGATATGTTAAGGGCAAAGAAGATGACTTCTCTTTTACACAACTATGACATCTTGACAGAATAGGCAGTCTTAATCACAGAGACTCTAAAGCATACAGCCTTCGTGGGAATTAATGTTTCCCAGCGCACAGACACACAATATTTGTTGTGTCTGTTCCCCCGCCTACTGAAACTACTGGTAAAACAGATGGCGCCTGAGGAAGTGTACATAAGTTCTGTTCCAAATGTAAAGGAGGGAGAGGGAGAGAGACAGTGAATTAAAAAATCTTATCTCAAAGCCTTATGCCTCGTGCTGCCGAAAAAACAGTCGATTATGATGCCGCGCATGGCAGGTTAAAGGACAATGTGATGCATCTGATCTCAAATCAAATCCAGGTGTCAGACGCAGGGCTAAGGAACCAAACATGATATCCAATTAACTTCCGCAGCGCCAACACTCACAGTCACTCTAAATGTTGTAGTGATAGCGTTAGGAGAACATAACCTGCGCATTCCTAAAAAATCATCTTAACAGAAGACAGCATCGTGAAGACAGAATCATGCAGATTTAATGGTGCAGCGCTTTCAATGAATAATTCTCACAATATGCACAAGAGACGCCTAAATGTAAACATGCTGCTTTTGTAATAATGGCATGTTTTAGGGGTTTTTTGATGATTCAACAGAAGGGTTACGTGTCAGCGGGGAGGGTGAGACGGAGAGGAAGGAAAATAAACGTTACATAATGCAAAAGGCCCTGTCCTTCAGCTCAATAACAAGGTGCTACGCTACATTACCCCCTAAACCTCCATCCTGCTGGAGCCAATTCTCATGGGAACCACACACATTTGTGATACATTTATTTCAATATGGGACTTGCCAGATAAAATACCCTGCAGGATGTTGATAGGCAGCCTGAAATACACTGTCTGTAGCTGCAGCAGCTTCATCACAGACAGACAGATCAAATATCCTCTGCACTTCTAAGCAGTGTTTCCAGAGGGGCTTTGTCAGCCACTTCCAAATGTTTGAATGGCAATGTGAGTTTAACATCTAAGAAATGCACTTCACAATCAGAATTAAGTTTATTGTTTGAGTATGGTTAGAGGAAGCTAGCTGTGACTGTAAAAATACAGAGCTAAAACAAGAAACAAACATATACTGTAAAGCTGTTGTTTACAGCACAAACCTTTTCACCAGATGAGAGCAAAAATATTGGACAATCCTGCAAAACCTGAAAGCGACGTTTTAAAAATTCATGCTTTGCAATAAAAGAAAATCCTGACTTCCACCCCTTGGGATCAATAAAGGCTTTTCTTATCTTAACAGCGGGGTTAAGGTTAAGGAAGGGTCATGGTTATGTCAAATAAACTGAGGTTAAGGCATGTTAACTAAAACACTTTGTTAAGGCGACAGTTAGACATTCGAGTCCCCTGCATTAATGTCTGATGAGGTACACGACCCTCCACCACCTCGACCTCACACACAGACTGTCTGCCTCTTTGAATATACAGCTTAGCGCTTCCTGCATTAGCAGAGAATGTATCTGCAGACAAAACAAAGACACTGTACTGGACAATATGACCTAAAATCCACGGTATCACAATTAACTGTCTCATTTTCTTGTAAAAGTGCATGTTAATTTATTCACCTATTCTTTAAAAGCTGCAATATTATCTAATCCACCTAGTATCTATTTTAGAGATGGGGGGTAATTTGAGGGCAGCAAAAAAAAAGCTTTAATACAAAATGAACATATTGTCACCTTATAAAATTGTATTAAAAAATATGTAAGCAAACAGTTAAAGTTCCCCCCAAGGCATGTATTAAGACATATAAACAAATAGTATATACAAAGTATAATTTTCACATTAAAACCCATAAACTGGCACCTAATCCTACCTCGTTAAAAATTCCCTGATTAAAAAAAACGTCCATTCTCAGTGTATATGCTTCACATTTCTATATCACACTTGTTTAAAGGGAGAGACCACCAATGTTACACATTAAAGTGTGTTTACAGGTCTTGGGGAGTGCTACTGCATATGTGAAAAAAGTAGTATAAAGCCTTTTGTGGCTCTAGAGGGAGCTGCATGTAATCTGATAAATTGTCTCCAGTGATGTCACTCAGTGGCTCAGTTGCATTGTGGGTAACGTGGGCTGCAGGTTTAGAAAAACAGTCCACTGGTCTCACATTGCACACTGTTGCACTCACTATGGACAGTTTTAAAACCAATGTTTAAAATCGACACAGCAGATCCAGAGATATCACATTTATATACCACGTTCTTTTCTTTTTAAAACCTGACGCCTACATTACCCAGAATGCAACTTAGCCACTGAGTGACATCAATGTTACCCTTTAAGTTACAAATTGGTCCCAGATTTACCCTCCAAACTATGTGTGATGTCACAAATCATGCTTTTCATCTATTGTGATCTATTATATACATTCAGCAAATGGAGCAACATTGATTTGGAGTCATGTTTCTGACCATCTGACAAGATAAAGTGATATACTCCCTTCTTAGCATTGGTCTCTACTAACTACTGAGAAATAAAGCAAACTCAGTTCTTTATCTGGTTAAATGCTAAATTTCACTATCATGTTTCTAACTTTGTCCATCTGCAATTTAGCGCTGATCAAGTAGCGCAACATACACTGTGTGTGGAACAGAAACCCAACAAAATGAACTTGGAGACGCACAAATGCAAAAACATGAGTGGAAATCAACAATATCCTGGATAAATGGAATCCTAGCTCCTCCTTTGCTGTAAACACACAAGATGTATAGAAAAAATATAAGCATTCAGACATTTAAGGTAGCAAAAAACATTTTCCTGAACTGCTTTTTTCCACACCCTGACCTTACTCCCACTAAAAGATACTGCATAAGGGCATCACTGTTATTATTTGTGTTGCACAGGCTGAACAAGAAATCAGTTACCGAATCAGACTTAGTAGAATAACCATGAGATTGAGGCGCTGAGCCCCCATGTTGGATCATCATGCTGCTTGTTTTCACCCTCCCTGTAGGATACTGATGAGTTCAGTATAGAGAATCTGAGGACTTTAGAGGAAGCCATGTGGAGATGTGCCCTCCCCTGTCGTCGAAAGGGAATAAATGGAAGAACCCCAGAGATAGCTGTCTTTGAACAGTCCTCCTCCCCTGTGCCTTGAGGACAACGAGATCAGCGTCTGTGCTGATTGGGTCGAGCCAACCTACGGCCATGAAACACAGCGTCTGTGACCATCTTTTTGAAGTCAGCTGCTGACCCCTTTTATTGTCTTTTCCTCTGGGAGTGACAATTCAATCAAAGGATTCACTGGTCGCCACGTCCACCAGATTCACAAAGCTCCTCATGGCAGCACTACTGAGACGAGCCAAAAGTCCATGAAATCCTTTCCTGAAGGATTCATGATGGATTTAAGTTCTAAGACAGTGTTTGCAAGCATGTTGCATCGATACAGTGGGAGAGCTGCGTGCTGACAGCCATTAGCAGCGACAGTTTTTATAAAATTATACTCTAAAAGATATTTACAGAAAGTGAATTATGGCTGTGCCACTTTATCTCAAATGCACAGCGAACGAGCGATCCGTATGTCCCCAGACAGTCTTGACATTTAGCCGTCCTTGTAAATATGATGCACAAACTAGAAATGTGATTATCCAAGAGGTTTGACTTTTTTATTGCACTGAAAGCGTTTGCTTGAACTGCACACAATTGGAGAAATGCCATTTGCTTGGTTTTCTTTAGCCGTTCCCGAAGGCAGGCGGTTTTCCCAGCTCCCTGAATAACTGTCGTCAGCTGTCCAGTCCCACGAGGCCCGGGGCTGAGCGGATAAACCGGTGCCTCCTTCCAGTCTCTAGGTATTGCAATCCAAGGCCACCTTCCCTCCCCTCCTCCCCACAGGCCCTGTGATTACATCTCCCTGACCAAGTCGGAGCAGGGAGGAGAGAGGCCATCAATGGCACCAACATTTTTATATTTCTAGACGACCAGAGTGTAATGTATTACCTTCTTCGTCTCTCAAGATAATACATTCCTCTGTACAATGCCCCAAATACTCACACTGAAATCAAACTTCTGATCTCTTACACCTCGTTTTTGTGCGCTTTTATTTTAATCCTCTATGGCTTCGCTCAGTGCATATCATCCTATATAAAGGATCTTTTCTTCACAGGTGACTGCAGCCAATGCTATCATTTAAAAAAGGCAGGTTTCATTCCAGTCCTGTCTTCTGTTTGCAGGGCAAAGCTGATCTAATTCCCCTTTCTATCAATATATAATCCATGATAATGAGCTGTGCCAAATTCCTTAGATGAATATGCAAGGGCTTCTTTCTACAGGCACTGTAAATAAAATGGAGCCAGCATTAATCGAAGTGATAATTAATTGGCTTCTGGAGATTATACGACTTGGCCCACAGCAACCGTGTAGAGGTAATATTATATCTATTATATTTAAAACATGTTTCACAAAGTGACAGAGGAAGGGAGGGAGAAAGATCAGAGGTGACAGAGAAACCAATCAGAGAGGATATGACAAATCTGCTGGGAATTGCCCCGTGAACCTGATTTTAAATTCAGTACAACTAGATATGACATTTATAGGATGGTAACGTAACTTACTTTAAACGTAGCTTAAATGTTGATTCCATCTTGATTACCAAAAAAAAGTTGTTTTTTTTATTTTATTCTTTTATTTTATTCTTTTATGTTAAGCTCAAACCCAATCGCCAGAATAAATAAAACTTTACATTTCTTCATGTTGCAAATTCACCTTTCTCTGGGTTCAGTTTTTAATTTCATGTGGTGACAGCACCACGCTTATGTTTTGGTTAGGTTTAGGTGAAAAATCCAATTGGTTAGCGCAAAGAAAAGATCATTTTTTTTATGTTTTGGCTTAATACACCTGTGTTGGTGCCACAAACACGGTTGTAAAGTGTCCATACTCCATCACCGTCCCCTCCACCTCCTGATATGAAAGTCAGGTTACAAACATGTAATGTCGACATGAAATGACATGTATTGTAAAAAATGTCAAGATGGTACGTATGGCATGTAGAAATCGTAACGTATCAGTAGTTTGCAGAAACGTTTACTACCAACATTTTATCCTGGCGACTGAGCGGTTTGCTCATCCTACAGTTAGCCAAGCTGCTGCGTTAAAGGAGTTATGAAAGACGAAGAATGGTCAAAGTTGATGCAGCAGAGGCGAAGATATCGTGACTTTCAGTGCATGGGTCACGTTCCAAAAACACCCGATGTAACATCTCCCCCTGCCACGAAAAAAGGAGGTTTGGCGGTCAAGCATTACAGTGAAAAATCTACTTCTAAAGTTCAAGCTGAGAGTACTTGATGCCATCATTAGGGTTATGTTTCTTTTTAATACCTTGGATATAGGGGTGTGCGATATGACGATATTAGATCGTGAAGGATTAGAATGTGTAGACGATCTGCCAAAGTGCAGAGATCGTAGGGATCGACTCTAGGGCACATTCTATAAATTGCAGTTCTATGCTGATGCACCGACGCACCAAACGTATTACGTCATCAACCTGACCGACCAATCATAGCGAACTACGGGCAGTGACGCGCTTTCTTACCCGCCTCCTTGTTTATGTGTGTAGCGGTGAGCGGTAGTGACATGGAGAGCCATGGCTGAAAGCCAAACGGAGGAGTTGGTCGCTTTTTTAAAAAAAAAAACAGCGTTTCCCCATCTCTCATCTCTCCCAGTTAGCCTCTCCACCTGCCGTCTCTCTCGGGTGCGCACACACACGCACACACACACACACACACACGGGCGCATGGATAGGTCGCGCTTGGCTGCTAATAAAGGGTAAATGCGCTAATTGTACAGTGTTCAAATTCCCGCGACCCCCCCTCCACCCCCCCGTCGGATAGTCCGACCACTGACGGACTTATTTGACCCTTTTCAATAAGCTATTTAGTGTTTTGATATACTTAAATCCTGTTAAAATGACTGTATTGAATAAAACAAACAGTAATGTCTTCATTGATATTTTACTTGCAAGAGTGCACTTTATCAGAGTGTTGTTTACCTTTTAGTATGTTTACGTTGTTTGCACATGTTGGCAAAACTGCAACTATTTAAATTAAAATCTGTTCAGAAAGGTTCTTTGGCCTACATTGTCTGTTTTTCTTTTTTTGATTTAAGATCGTGATAAAATCGAAATCGTGATTTTATTTTTAAAAAATCGTGATATGATATTTTTGCCATATCGCCCACCCCTACATGGATATGATCACTTAAAATCACAGAAGACGTATGGCTGTTAGACTCAAATGCCGAGTAGAACCACTCATGAGAATAAATGTGCGTGCATCTGAAAAAAGCTTTTTGTCCTCTAAACACGCCTAAACGAGTCAGGTCAGTTTTATCTATACAGTGCAAAATCTTGACAAACGTTTTCTCATGACATTTTTCATTCATATGTCTTGACCACATTAGAGCATTGTCTTTATGTTTGGCTAGACCTGCTCTAAATGAACAGTCCCTTTATTGAAAAAAATCTGAGATACATGAGGTGATGCGTTTTGAAGTCATTATTATTATTATTATTATAAGTTATTAAAGGTGGACTGCTATATGTAGCCAAGAGATATACCTGCAGCGACTCACTTCATCAACAAAGCCTCCAGGGGAAAAATATGCAGAACAACACAGCACTCGGCATGTATCCTATTAATATGATATCTACATTTGCTTATGCAGCCTTTAGAAGAAACTAGCCGTCCTTCCATCTGGTTTCTATACATCCTGCCTCCTATTGTATTTTGTCAGCATGCAACAGCAACATCAAGAGGCCACCTCTCATACATCGGAGAGCGTGTACGCAGCTCTGAACATGTAAACAGCTGGTGACTGTAATTACATAGTTGTTATATAAGCAGTGAGACCTTCATCTTTTCTGCCTACCACAAGTAGCCTACTTGATATATGACCTCCTGCACACTAGGGCTTTAACAATTATTGTACACTGTGGTCAATTTATGCACAGATGCCACTGCCAGAGCTATAAAGTCCTAATTATACCCAATAAATCACACTGATGACGAACCTGGAGTGAATGTTAATAATTTGGTTTTGTTGCCTGTTTTTTTGGCTGTGATAGGCCGTGTGGCAGCGACAGTCTCATCATGATTTACTCAGGCTAATTTCAGCCCATAATAACGTGGAATTGCTGCTATGTTGATCCATTAAAGGAAATCTATGTCCCAGAAGTGTGTAAATAATACCCACGAGCCTGCATGCCACAACCTATTTTGATGTGAAGGACGAATGAAGGTTTACGTGACTGCAGTCGGATATGCCAAGCAGGTTTCTTTGCAGCATAATACAACCACTTCCAGTTGTTTACTGGATAATACAGCACTACTAATAATAACCCCATTTTCTGCTGGACTGGGAGTCTTCTGTTTTTGTCTGAAATGATTAGCTGTTTTTGTGCTTCCTGTCCTTGTCTGTATCAGTCAATTAGAGTCTGTTTGAATAAATAATGCACATGCACCTAGTACCTAAATTTAAAACAAATTATTAAAAATATCTTGCATATTATCTATTAAATCCCAAATATTGGCGCTTTAGGATGGCGACCGACCCAACCTACAAGTCCTATACAAGGAATATATATATAAGTGTATTGCAGGTCACGTGTTTATTAAGTCTTGATATTAGAAATTGAATTTCAGAAACAACGTCAGCACGGCTCTGCTGTAAAGTTGGTCAGATGCAAGTTGTGCCCTTATGGTTCTCACCCCTCGTGAACGATTATATGATTAAAACATCTATATTGAAAAATAAACAAATACATTTAAAACACTGTCAGTTTTCAGATGTTTTAATATACAGTATCCCAGAATATAAAAAAAAACAACTACATTCCAAATCTACTGCAAGTTCATGTGGTCGGCAAATCAAAAATATGAAGAGTCAGTCATTTTCTTTGTTTTTTCCCCATTTTGTTTCCCTGGCGTGTTACAGTTTTAGCTGCTCAACTATAAATCAAATATACCAACATGAACTTTTAACTGGTTATGGAACGCGAGACCTTCAGGGAGAAGATTGGCCTTTTTTTTTTTAAGTTTCCAATTGCTGGATCAAGTGTTGGGAGTTTTTAAAAGTAAGAGCCCAGCAGTCACCCTGGCATTATAATACTGACATGCCATCCATCTGGCTCTGACAGATTTTTCATTACAGTTTGATGTTACACTGTACATTTGATCAATTCACCGTACAGCAGGATGTGCAGCCCTTTAGTATAACATTTTGCCGTTCATCCAGCTCCCGTCTTTGAAACAATGTGGGGTTTGGGTAAAAACACAAAATCAGTGACTCGCTGATCACAAGATACAGATTTGGGGACAGAAAACTTCACTGGACCAGAGAGATGATCATTGAATGTTTAAAATTGGAGCTTATACATTTATTCTCAGGTTAAAGGACTATTAACTGTTAATAAAGTTATCGTCATTGAAGTTTCCAGTTCACATAGTCTACATGTCTGTGGACTAGAACACCTGGAGGACAACAACAAAGGCACAGAAGTCTTGACATCATAAAGCAATATTTAGTGGAACATCTTAATAATAAACACTTAACGCCTGTAGCATTGAGAGATGGTAGTCTGCAGCTTTGGTCAACCTAAATTTATGTCAGTTACTACCATGCTGACCATTTTTTTAAATAGAAACATACAGCTTTTATATGGTTAGAGAATTCCAGTCCTCACAATGCTGCTGTCCACCTTGATACGCAGTTACATATAGTTTCTGTATCAATTGTAGCGTGCTTCAAAGACACCTACAAAAAAACGATGTTTCTCTCTGCTGCTGCTGCTCTCTGTGACACAGGAAACCACACACTTCTAATGCCTTATGAAGCCATACAGGTGGAGAGTGTTTGATACTGAAAGAGATACATTTTTGGAGGAACATCACTTAATGCATGTTAACATGAGCCCTTATACTATATAGGTGACAAATGAGGTGCTGTGTCAGAATCCCATATGGCTGATTTTCATTAGTGAGCAATGGATGGAATGAGTGACTTACAAAGTCTGTCAGATTCGTCGGAGTCGTCGGGGCAGTCCGGCTCTTCGTCACAGAGCCAGGCCTCAGGGATGCAGGTTTCCTCGTCGTGACAGTGAAACTCCCCAATGTCACACAAGATGGCTTCTTGGATGGCATGAAAAAGGGTGGAGAAAGAGAGAAAAGATGCAGCATGAGGTGATGGTAATGAACAGGTGGATCACGGCAAACTGGATGTAAACTTGAACATGAGTGTGAGCGGTTCCACTTTCTTCATCTGATGAAAATTCTCATGATTATAGAGTACTGCAGTGTTAGTCCTTTTGTCAGTGGCATATGTTTTAAAAAAAACCACAATTCTTAGTCAGAACAAGAGGCCGTAACTTTTTTTTCTCCACACGATTAAAATCTACCGAAAGAGGCAGACGACACAGACGCTGCCCAGACATTGTGATTTTGACAGCTCCTCTCCTCTAACAAAGACATGATGTCCTTTGCGCCTTGGCAAACTATTACAAAGCAGTTTGGCAAGTTTGTTCTTATCTTTTTGCCTCGGTGGTGCTGTGCTTTCAATTGATGGTGGGACTGGGGGAGTTCAGTGAAAGCCCAGTCAACTAAAAAGTCATCATAGCCTTTCAATAAAGCGAGCATCTGTCAAAGTGTTGACATGTTTCCTGCCGGTAGCTGTCAGAGACTCAGCTCCATCATTCCGCGGAATGACACAAGCTTTTGCTAAAGATTTCAACGCCGCCGTTACTCCTCCTCAGCGGCGAGCAAAAAACGGCAATTTGTTTCTAAGCTTAACCCGCAGACAATCAGACAGGCTCTGGCTCCCCCTCCCACTCTCTCTCTGTCTTTTTCCCCGTGTGTTCCTAACCCATTAGTAGTGGGAGTGGGGCAAGTGGGAGATCAGGTCTGCAGCGTTTGAACAGTGAGAGTGATAATTCAACGCACCGCTGCTCCCTGTCCCGGCACCCTCCAGCAAATTCACTACCCAGGGACAAATCTGAAAAGGTCAAACATCTCATCCATTCTGCCTCTCCTATTCCCACTGATGCAATATATCTGAAATCTTACAATTTAAATCAAGGTCTCTTTTGAAATATTCAAAGCCCCTTTTTTTCACATTTTAAAGAGGAGCGCATGGTTAAAATTGAACACCAAAGCCATCAAACCTTTAAAGAGAAAATAAATTAAAATGCATGCAGAGTGGAAAAGAGATATCTCAAGGTAGCCCATTGCATGAGGAGCACGTTCACAATCATTATTTTGCTTCTAAACAGTGGAACATTAATAATTCATCTTGCCAAATATTTCCCAAAGCACTGTTAACTTCATAATAACACAAACTACTTTTGTGCAAAGCCAACAGTCAAATATGCTTCCTCTAACTACCATCAAGCAACACAATATTCTGATCTTCAGTGAAACAGGCTGTCAACCCTGATGAATATTAAATTATCGCCGCAATAAATATTAATACAGCACCGTCTTTTAATATTATGATGGACTGTGCATGATTTGACTGTTTCGTTGTAAATCATAATTAGGTTCACATCATTTTGTGACATTGATTGCTTCCAAGTAATAATTATCTGACATGTAATTTTATGTCAGAAACCAGCCCAGTCATCAGAATGGAATGTTGGCGTTTTATGTTTCTGCAAATCACAGCTATGTTCAACTCTGTGCATGTCATACGTACCTTATTGACATTTCTACAATACGTTTCATATCATGTTCACATTAAATGTTTATGGCCTGACTTTCAGAAGAGGAGGTGGAGGGGATGATGGTGGAGTTACAGCTAGGCCAGAAGGCTGCCTGGTTCAAGACTGTGCTTCAACATTTTATAAGCAGGACACCACTGGATGTTAATAATGAGACATTGGGACAATTTCCGGTTGTGCTTGTGGCGACAAAATCAGGTTGTTTTTAAAGCTCCTATTGGTAAGATGCTGCAGTTGATTTTTGAGTCTCATTCCCAACTCATCAAATGCTGACACTTTCGGATGGCGGACGACACCACCTACAATTCCAAGTTTGGAATGAGACAAAGCCAAAACATCTTTTCCTAACCCTAACCAGACCATAAGCACAGCGTTGCCACAACATAAAATTAAAAATGTTACCAAAATAAATGTTAACTTGCAACATATCCGTGGTTTGCCCGTGGTTTGTTGTATATGTACATGAGCCGACTTTCATGTCGGGACTGGGAGGAAGTGGGGATTGTGGTGGCGTGGGGACGGCGTTTCCACATCTGGAAGCATGAAATCACTGGATATTTATTAACAAGACGTCTGGACATTTTCCAGCTGTGATTGTTTGCGACAGAACCAGGTAAGCCAAATCATCATGTTCTCCTAACCCCAACTAAGTGGCTTGTTTACCTAAACTTAACCAGACCATAAACACCACATTGTAACAACATAACATGTTTAATTTTAGACATTTCTCTCTCTCGACTGGGTTGCACAAGCAGTCCAGTCTAAACACAGGCACTTTTTGAACTCATAACATCTGTAGTGCATAACAAATGAACTGTGTATGACCTGAATATTCTGAATACATTATTTACATTCCCTCTCACAAAATAACAAACCATCAATGAACACATGCTGGGTTCGAGGTTGGCAAAGGCAGGCTCAGTTTGCTGAAGTCTATGAGGGAGAAATCTCCTACGCCTTTAAAGCTGAATTGATTACCACTGAAAAGCAGGGGGTCGGTTGACAGAAGGGCCGTGTCCTCAGCCAGGCGATGGAAGCCATGAAAGAAACTGCCCGTGGACCTCGGAGAAGACCGATTTCCTATTGATGTTCTACCTCCTTTCATGCCACTTCACCTTGGAAGCTGAGGGTGCAAATATGAGGCAACCAAATGACCTCTTATGTCAATTCATCTTTTCCCTTCAGCCTCTCCTTGACTTCTCCGCACTGTCGCAGCAGCTGTGAAGGACAGCGGCACAAACAAAACAACTGTGGGAAAAGTAACTGCTGTTTTTCTTTTGTTCTTCTTCCATATACTGCTGTATTTGCATGAGATACATGAAGGAGCATTTTACACGGCATTATGTATTTTGGAGATAATTCTATACAAACATCAAATGAGAAGCGATGGCAGGAATAGCAAATAGAAAGGAAGGAAGGCTGCAGCCGCTTTCAGTAAGGAGCGGAAAAAAACCCCAGACTGCCTCTATTACCATAACAGTGGGGAACACATAGTGGCACTCAGCCGGGCACATTATCATGAGCTTCATTCCTGACACCCAACAGCCACCACTGGCACAACACTGTGGCTCATTAAAGCCATTGAGCCTTTGAAATGTGCCAGAATTTCAGAGGAACAAAAGAGTTTTTGGAGGGAGGCAGACAGGGAAGATGGTTGCAAACCTGCTGAAGGAGGACAATGCAGTTAGCACTCAATGCAGCATATGTTTGATCAACATATTTTTTGCTTGAGATGTAGTATAAATTCAAGAGTGTTGACCCAATTACTAAACATGTCCGGTGTGCGGCAACATGAGCACTTAGACGGCACAACAAATCTCTTCATCCTGCATTCTGCAATATAGCCTCCACTCCCTCCCGTTTGCTCAGTCCTATAAAACTCTAAATTACAAGAGAGCTTAGGTCTTCATTTATCTTTCTAAACAATATTATATTCCAATGAGGTAAGCTCCAAACCACTAAGGAATTACAATCCCCTGAATTGCATCAGACACACAGTTCACAATGTGGTTCAGTGGATAAGTCGTAAGCCACAGGCCTATTCAAACAAAAAAACCTGTGTTGTAAAAGCTGCAGTGCAGTGCACATACTGGTGAATTAAACGTCATCTGTGTTGTACAGCTGAAAAAAAGCAGATGTGAGAATATTCCTCAGTCAGGCCTATCTTACAGCTGCAGGTTGAGAAGGGGCTGCTTCTTCAAGAAGCTATTTGCAGCTCATCCAACTTCCTCCGCTCTACATAGAAGGCTGTGTGTGCACTTGT
Source organism: Pagrus major (assembly GCF_040436345.1). NCBI lineage: Eukaryota > Metazoa > Chordata > Actinopteri > Spariformes > Sparidae > Pagrus > Pagrus major. The sequence continues at coordinate 25,542,089 of NC_133223.1, forward strand.
CAGGGCAGTGATAGTCCATTAGACCTATGTTGCATTCAGGGGGCTCAAGGTCGACCAACAGCCAGTGTGGGGGGAAAAGAGAAAATAGCAGCTGAATACTGTGTATCTGAAAACCAAATGGAAATATGCAGCATATACAGAAATATAAATGCACACACACAAAATTATTTAATTGAAAACTGCAGCTGGTGGAGGAAACAATGGTCCTGAGTAGAATTTGAACCAAGGACTTTCCTGTTATATGATATGTGTTAATGTGGCTCTGTCTTTTTCCTTAAAATGCTCACTTAAAGCAACATTATGGAACTATTTAAACTTAAACCAACAGCTTCAATCATTTTCATTATGTTGATGGTACAGTGTCTTGTAACAGGATGAATGGTGTCTCTGTCTCAGCCACTCTGCCCCCCATCACTTATTTCTGCACTATGTAACTTCAGTGAGAGGGTAGGATCACAGTGTTACATACACAGAGTTAACGTGTGCTTCAACCATTAACTGGAAACTTCCTTCTTCATATATGCTAAACATATTAGAGATGGTCAGAGACTAGTGCGCTCTCAAGGCTCCATATCTTCAACTGAACTATATAACAAACACGCATGTTGCACATTTTAACCAATCAGAAGCTATTCGCATCTGACTACATTCTTAATTCATTTAAATTATTTCCACTATTTTTCTATTTGTACATTATGTATTAGGCTTACATTTTGGTTTTGGAGTCAGAATCAAGCGGCTTCCCACGCACAATCCTACAAAGAAAAATTAAATAAATAGTTCAACATTTTGGCAAGATTTAGTTGTAAAGATCGATCATATTCACGTCCATACAGTAAATATGAAGCTACCTGCACCAGATGGTTAGCTTAACTTAGCACAAAGACTGGGAGCAAAGGGAAACAGTTGCTACATTTAGCCAAGACATAAGCTACCGCAAGTTTTTATCCAAATGTATTGCAAATTGTAACTGAATTTGGAGGACATCACCAAAAGAAAATGAGAATGAATGCTTGTTTCCATCCACTACTGTTATGTGATAGGAATTGGTTCATCGAAATAAGTGGCCTTAAAATTTAAATAATTAAAAATGGGTAAATCAGAGAGAAAACAACACTGCTCTGTGTAAGGTCCCTCAGAACTGTAGGCCTGACTGTATGATTTGTGTCTGTCATCACGCGCGATTGGTCGCTCACACTACACACCGACACAACGTTCAGTCAGTGTGTGCAGTGCAAGTGGCTGCGGTGTGGCAGGAAAATAAACCGCACAGGAGAAAGAGGGATGAAAAGAAAGACAAGGTAGGGCTCAGAGGGAGCGCACTGAAAGGAGAGAAGCCCGGGAGGAAAGTGCCACTAAATGCTGTAAAATTACAGATATCATGAGCAGGGGATATGGTTGGTGGTTATAAAAGAAAAAGGCTGGGAGGGTCGGCATCAGCACGTCATGTCACAATACCATATTTTCCAGACTTCATTCTATGTTAAAAAAAAGACCTAATAACCTCATCTTTTCTGTCAGGTGGAAGTATCACACACTGAGCTGCCAGAGTGTCATGATAAATAAATTCATGCCCAGTCTCTGAAGGGAAATGTCAGGTGCAATTAAACACCCCAGAAGTGCACAAAAAGACACATGAATAATAGAATTATGGAAGTGCAGTTGACCAACTCTTGAAACTGAAGACACGTGGCTGTTCTTAACTATTTTGATGTTTTGGGAAATATAAAAGAAAAAGACGTGACATGTAATAAATATGCAGTATACATGGTCTGTTGTAAACAGAGTGGTTGTGGAGATTGCCCAGGACTGACGCTAGATTCTCAGCCTGAATTATTATCCCAGGCTGCCTCTGGTTGGAAAGAAGAAAAAAGAGCTCAACTAGATGACATTATTAAGTTAGCACCAGTCAACCTCAAACGATATAAAACAATGTAGATATCATGATAAACATTTGGCATTTCTGTTTCTTGTATCAGTTTGATGAATGTTACAGTGTTCTCATCACTCCATGCAGATTTGGTTTAGTCTGCTGCCATTTTTCATCTTTTCCTGGCAGCGGAGGCTTCAGTCGTCAGTGGATGTTTAAGTCGTGTTCTTCATGTACATCATGATTTATTTGCTTTGGCTGTGTTTCTATTATGCTTTTGTCTATACGTCAAGTTTTCCACTTCAGCCAAGCTTAAAAAGTTTTTAGTGATATTTCAAGGTTTTTGCTCAAATTGAAAATGTGCATAATAACAGATGGATGGTAATGACCCTGTGTCACACCTAACCCTCTGTGAAACTTCATCTTTTTACTTTTCTATCTTTTATTAAACAAATTAGATATATCTTTTGGGAGGTGGTAAAATGGATTAATTTAACTAATTAAAACTGTGTAAATAGGTTTAAACCAATTTTGCTCGCAAAGACAGAAACCTGCAGATAAAAAAGATGATTTGACCTATGGAAATAAACCACCTGAACAAAGATAATTTGAATTTGAAATAAAAAAAATGAGAGCATTTTTAGCAATTTGTATTATGTATTTCAATAGTATCTACAATACTGCTTAGCTAGGCTGACTGTAGCTTCATATTTACCATATATACACAAGAGCCACGTTAATTTTCTCATCCATCTCCCAGCAAGATTGCAAATAAGCATATTTCCCAGACCGCAATCCAATACAAGACAGTTTGTTATGAGTTGGCTTAGCAGCACTTCATTTCCCATTTTTAGCATGGTACTTATAAAACCCCAAAGTCGCACAAAACCGGTTCACTCTCATTCCCTTTTGTCTTTTTTAGAAATGTTTTGAGAAAAGTGTGAAATGACTATCTGAAGTAGACAGGATGGGTGGAGAGAAAAAAGGGTGCTAAACACTCACTAAACACTAAACATAACAAAATAAGTCCTCGAAAAAGCACTGATGTCAGACTGATGATATATGTAACACTCTGAGAGTACGAGGGTGGAATATTCTGCTCAAAGACACGTGTGATTGTATAACATAAATCAAAACGCACGGGTTAAAATACATCACATGCAGATGTTTCACAAGTAACTGAGGCCACAAAAAATCAAATGCACTTGGAGAGTTTCTGTTTGCAAGTAGACAAACACACGCTAGAAACCCACCTCCATCCACATACTGTACACGCAAAGAGATTAGTGATTTGAAACCCCCCTCACAGTGTCAGAGCAGACTTAGCGTCCTGGCCAGCTGCAGGTCATATGCATTATGGATGAGCGTGGGGCTACGAGCCAAACTAAGCAGGTTATTAACTATAACAACAGTATAATGCAGTCTCTCCCTTAATCTTCATATCTTTAAATCTGCCAAAAGATGCAATGTAGTGCGGTGCATCTCAATGACGCCACACACCTGCATAATGAATCTTTATTGCACGCGTATCTCTAGAAGAGACATATGCCACGTGGTATTTAGACTTAAATGCCATCCATGTCAAGTCTGATCAGAATATGAAGACTAGAGAGAGGACCGTGACCCTGCTCACTGATGAATGATTTCAGAATGTCAGAGCACTTCTGGACGCATAGTCCTCCCCGTTATACGTGCACGCCGGTTCTGCTGCTCTCCGACAAATCCTCCAAAAAATCTTTTAAAGGAATTCTTAGATATCACAGGCAGGTTGTGTTAAAATAATGATGTAAAAGTAAGGGAAGTAATTAGAGTATCTGAGGTATAACAGCTCGTACCCGGGGCCATCCCTCATGGCAACACCGAACAACTCTGCATTCTTTCTCCATGAAACGGGTAAGAAATCAATGCTGTAAGACTAGGGGGCCTTCATTAGATGCTGTCTGACCTTCACCACAGAGCGAGGTCACTCTTGTTTTCTCTACAACAGCGGGGGCATGTCAACAAATTATTAAAAGGGAGCACCAAAGTTTCAGAAGACGTTGGCAGAATGGCCTCCTGCTCCTTGGTATAAATCCCTACAACAGTAAACAATGAATGATTAATAAGGCTGATCTTACGCTGTATGCTTTGTGCTGACCTTTAACTCCACATGCAAGGATTTTATCAAAGTCTTCTAGTGTGCTCTTGAACCGAGCTCGTTCACACCTGATCTGATTAAGGTGTCAGGTTAATGTGCAGCTCTTAATTGGATCTGATGTGAAAGTCTGCAGCAGAAACATGCAAGACAAGCGGGCCAATGAACAATAGAAGTGGGCATGTTCAAGAAATAATTACCAGGTGGATTAGCATGTTGATGGCTCCGGAAGACAACGAGCTGTAATCCAATGAAATGTAATAACTCAAAGGATTATTTTAGTTATCCTCACCCTGGCTCTTATTTTCTAAGCGTTTTTGCCATTATAATGGTCCAAAAATGTAAGTCTTAACTTGCGCAGCTGCTCAATAAACAAACCCAAAGTGTGATCAAAGCACATGTTGTCAACACAGAAACATCCACACTGCAGTTACAAATGTTTAAATAGCAACATCTCCGTTCAGACTGTCCTTTTGATTCCTCTTTCACGTTGCTCAAAACCGCCTTGTTTACCCTGCTGGCTGCGATTCGCCCTGTTCTTCTGAAGAACAGCATGTAACTGCCTGTGAGTGACAGCGCTTTACTTTGCTTCTTGGTACAGTATGACTCCAAACTCTTAAAATTTTACAATCAGCCATATATCTCACCGTATGTCTGACTTTTTATGAGTGCGGCTCAGTGTACGAGCAGGAACCTATAAATAGGGCTGATTTTTAGTATCTCTGACTGCCAATATCAGAGGATTTTTGGGTTATGTTTACTGTTCCTGTTGACATACTTTTGCAATTGGTGATGCCTGTCGAGATATCAGAGCCGGAAAAGTCCACATATCTGTCTGTAAACACAACTAGTTGATTGACAAGAGCATTTATTCCTTAGCAGCTTCTTTTTTAGCACAGTTTGACAGTACATCTGCGTCAGGCAAACTCGGCATGGAGTCAGGAAAGTTGCGATGTACTGTAGATTTCATGTGATTAAGAGCAGGTGTGGGTGCCAAATGATTAGTAATTCAGCTCAAGATGATCATAATTACGAATAATCATGTATTTGTAATATTTAGAAGGGAGAAATGCACAGACACCAAATATGAATAAATCCCTCAGAGTACAACACAAAAAATATATGCATCTAACTCTAAAGGTATAAATCAATACAGGAGAATACATTTCCAACCCCACAGGACTTTGGAGTGAAGCAAAAATGTGTATGAGTATCAAACATATTCATTAGAAAGCAGTCATCAACTAAATGGACGATTTTAAAAAAAAGTATGCTTTAATCTTACAAACATAAAGAAAAGTTTTGAAACCTTAGAGAACCTTAGAGTGGTGGTTGAGTTACAGGTGAGAAGGCTGCTAAGCCACAGTTCAACAGAGACCAGGGTTGTGTGAGTGCAAACCACTAGATATTTTTGAAGAGGTACAATACAGCTTCAACATTTGTAAGCAAGATGCCACTGGACATTTTTAATGAGACCTTGAACAATTTCCAGGCTTGTCTGTGGCTACAAAAAACAGATGTTCTTGACTGGTACATCTCCAGCCATGTTTGTGGCAACCAAAACAGTTATTTTAAGCCGAAACATGGCCATTTCCTAACACTAACCAAGTGGGTTTTTATGCCTAAACCTAACCAGAGCATAAGATAAGATAAGATAATCCTTTATTAGTACCACAACAGGGGAATTTCCATTATTACAGCAGCAAAGGGAATAGCAAAAATGGAGAAGCATTAATAAAAAAAACATGATAATAAATAAGTAAAAAACAAGATATGAACAAAAGATTAAAAAAAAATAATAAAGCAGTAAGAACAGTACAAGCAATATAAATAAGAAACAAACTCAATAGTTCTAAAATATTTACACAACTGCACGTCTGTATTGCATCGGGATGCTAAAATTTCACATAGGGACATTGAAATTGCACAGCTGAAAGTCAGTTCTGGTGTGTGTGGTCTACTGGGAGCAGTGCTGGTTGTAGGAAGCAGTAGCAGTCGGAAGGAAGGAAGGACTGAGAGCTAGGCACAGCAGTGTCACGAGTCAACATTGAATATTTAACCTAAAGAGATGTAAAGTAGCAACATAATGAGATGTCAAGTTTCAATATATATCTGGGGTTTGCAGAAATGTACATTGACAAGATGTATTTTGGCAACTGGGTTGACGATCTTATCTGATCCAATACAACAGCTCTGCCATGAATTTTGCCTTTACAAAGATAATAATGTTCAGTTTTGAATGACTCTGTCTGAGAGGTGTTAATATAACTACATGTTTATTAGTGAGGTCGCAGTTTGCAGTGGTGTTGAACTGGACTGCATTACACTAGGAGGAGAGAGGGTCCAGTACAACACCACCACACACTCTGACCTCAATAATAGACATAGACACATTAAAAATTATAAACTGTGCATGAGAATGTTCAGGTGTATCTGATGACTTTGTATAAAATCCATTGTGCATATTTTAAATTGGTCCGAGGTGGTAACTGGTTTGAATGTAGCCTCTGTATGTGAATTTCATTTGCATGAGAATGTGTCATTATACTGCCAATAATAGAAAAGTACACCCCCCCACACACACACACCAGCCTCCTCCCGCCTGGCCCCCTTTCTGTGCTCCATCCAAGGTCACCTAATCACTGTGTTCCTTCAAAGACCTCTATCTTAACCAGCAGCAGTCGGAGGGATTTATGCCCCGCTCCATGTCATGATTACCAATCAGGTGGAGTAATAGCTGCTTAAGCAGACAGGGTTTTTGTCATCACTGAGGGGTGAAGTGCCAGTCAAGGTTTCCACTGGGTTTTTTTTCCCAATGGGGGCTGATACTCTGCGGGGCATGTCAGTACCTTGGGTGTAGCCTCCAGATTAAACTGCATTATCAGAGTGGACTGAGAGTTGTTATGGTGAGGGATCACATCCTCCCTTCCCCCCACCCCACCTCCTGTACCACTGCACACACCCAGTGAGCTGTCTGTTACCTAACAACTCCATATCCACCTCGAAAACCTCAAAATGGATTACCTCATTAAAACTGAACAAATAAGTTTAAATCTAATTTCTCTCACAAAGATAGAAACCTGCACGTAAAAGGAATATGCATTGACTTATTGAATTTAACCACCTGAACAAAGATCATGTAAATTTGGAAATTGAAAAATGAGAACATTGTGGCACTTAGGGAAATGTATTTCAATAGTTTTCTATAATATCATCAAAGTCTAACAGGGAAAATGAAATGAGGAATGGGTATTACATTAAAGGGAGACTTCCCAAATCCACTACACAGGTATATTCTAAGTATAGCACAGAAGTCTACTGGTGATAACAAAAAAAAAAAATAAATAAATGAATAAATAAAAAACACAAATTAAAGCAACACAAATGAAAAAAGGAGATTTTGTTAGGTTTATGTTCTCCTCTAATCACCCTCTGGAGTTGATTTTAATCAAGTGCAAATACAAAATCATGCTGCAGGCCTACTCGCTTACATCTACATGAAGCTCTTCACGAGAACTAATCAAGGAGCTGAACATAAGATAAATGGCTAAATGAGGATTTTCTCTGAGACTGATTCGCCATCAGGTACATTTTTGCTATTTTTCTAATAAGCCCAGAAGAAAAACAAAACCTTTGACCTTTTTGATTATTAAAAGCAAACTAAATATTATACTTTTTTTCAAACCGTCTATGAATTTAAAACATAAGAAAATGTATTCAGAGGAGATTAACTGGCCAAAATTCAATATTAAATAAAAAGGCCAGAATCAGCAAACGGCACCTTGGTTTTTACTGTCTTTACGGTGTAATAAACCACTTCGCATTGCTAATGTGACATTTCTGTCTCGTTGCCTGCCACCGGACCGTAGAAGCATGTGATCAAGATGGACTTGCCCTTTATTTAAGTTTTTTTTTTTTTTTTTACTCCACTTTACTCCTCAGTGATTTCTGCAAAGTTGCACAGCTGGGAGTCAGCTCGCACGGATCTGATTAGCTTCGTTCCATTAGAAATGGGGAAACTCGTCTCCTCAAATGTGCCTCAGAACACAAACCAGCCTTATTAACCATGATGGCTGTGTCTGTTTAAACTCTTGTACATACAAAGAAGAAAATGCCACCCAAGACCACTGCACTGTTCTTTCCATGTGTGACTTAGAATTAGCTTAATAAATGTAGTTTATGTTATTATACATCCCATGATTACAGATAATCCATTACATTTAAAGAGAATAGTAGAATTAATTGTTTTTTATTGCCTAATTCTGGCTTTTCAGTATAGTTTATTTAGAGTCGCAGTGTGACCAGTGTGTGCACTGGTCTCGTTACAAACCCTATTATTCTGTGATCACGATCATTGTTCTGCTCAGGAGGCTCTAAAGTGGCTAATTCAGATAAAACCAGGAGCCAGTTTTTACTGCAGGTGCATACATAATACCGCTGCTCATACTTCTGCACCGTCAGCACACAAGGAATCGATTTGAAAAATTACATCCAGCTCTCCTTTGAGGTCCGGTGGGTGACGAAAGAGCTTTAGTGATAAGGTGTTTGAGGAAACGTGTGCTGTGGATCACGTTATGATAATTCGGTCTGACAGTACAGAAACTGCTTTGCACATATGGAATTTACTTTAGATTTCGCACAATTTCTAATGTAACCTGAAAGATACGAGTAAAACATGAGCAAATGGTTCTTCTCCTCAATAAATCAAACCCAGTGAAACAGCATATTAAAGCAGTACAATAGGCTTTTTATTTGTAACACTAAAATAAAGCACAGATATCATGTGTGGAGTCAATCTTTGAATGTATGAAAAAGTGTAAAGAGTTCCCCCCTCAGTTGATCTTCATATTGCCACCATGCTCTCTATTTTAGCAGATAGGTTGAAGAAAAATATGCAAAGGGGATTTTTTTTAAGAGATTAGGCCACAATTTTTTATGTTTGGTTTTTAATTTGCGCTCTTTGTTGTTGTGTTTGTAAGGACATCAGCAAGATCAGAGAAAAGGCTAACGAGAAAGAAAGAAAGAAAGAAAGAAAGAAAGAAAGAAAGAAAGAAAGAAATTTGAGCAACCACAGCCCCTGTATTCAGCATGTCCCTGAATGCAATTTTAAACTATAAGTGAAGATACTAAACTTGCAAGGAACAAGTATTTCATGAAGGAAAAAAACGAAATCACATTTTGTTTCCTTGGTAACTTGATATACTGTATTTTATTAAGTTTCTTTTCAATGACAGTGAACCGGTAAGGGTGCATATGCATTAAGCTCTGCCTTGTATTGTCTTGTTTAAATGAGGCATTAATTTGCAGTAAAGGTACTGTGGTTGTAGCTCTATTACAGTTTTATTAACTATTCCAAAAATCACTAAAAATAGGGCCATTGGAGGGACAAGCATGTCAGACAATCAAGTTGTACAGTAAATAAACCACAAGGTTTGAGAAAATGAAGGCATAAAGTGAAATAACAAGCCAGACTGTGTTTAAAGTTCCCAAATTGATGTTTGTTTTTGACTTGCTCTATATCTCATCTATGTCAGCATCAGGCCCAAGAAGTGCCAAGAAAGTTGTTTTGTTGGAATTTTAAATGTTTTGTTTGTTTGTTTTTTCAAGAATTAGTAACTGCCTGGAAAAAGATTAAAAAAATCTCGATGATTCATCCTGGACTCAGGGGGACTTTATTCACTGATTTGGGAGTAAGTGGATCATGTTTTATTTAGTATTTTCTGATGTCCTTAGGCTGCTTTGCCTCAATTCTGGACAGAATTGGCTTTATATGTTGCTAACGTTACTGCTAATCGTACAAGGGTGATTTATGGAGTTTCCTGATGGACAGGTACCAGTAGCTTTGTTGCTAAAGTGATCGCTAACTCAATCTCAATCTGCTATTAGCTCGTTATTGGTCCTATTTGCTGCAGGAGCTAAACCGTTAAAGAAAACAACCTTGGTGATGTAATCCCTGTCCTCACACTGGCCTCTGTCTTTTGGGAGACTGTGTTGTTCCGTCCTGTTAAGGCCATGTTCACCATGAGCCATGAGCCATGAGCCATGAGCCATGAGCTGCCTGTCTGGGCAGAGTCTGCAGATGGCTAGCTCCATGGCACACATTTAGCTGTACTGGCTACTGCAAACAGCAATCAATATCTCTGACAAAGTCCCCTCCCTAAGCTGCCTGTTTTTACAGATACATGTAACTATATACCAACAACACAAATGGCACTCCACACATTTCATGGGATCTTTAAACATCATCCACAGCTTAATTCCTCAGGCACAGCAAGGAATTATTAGCAGCATTACTCAGTTTATATCTGAATAGAGTCGCAGCTAATCTGGAAAAACTTTTGGCTTGTTTACAACCTGCATAATCCTCTGACTGCTTGTTTGTTGCTTGCTTGTTGCCCTTCTGGAGCCTTTTCTTTAGCAATGTTTAGATTACATCTCAGCAATTAGAGCGCAGTGTTACCTGAATTGATGGCCAGAGGAATGAAAACAAGACCAATGTTGTGGTAAATTCTAGTTTTCCTTTAACAGTAAATGAAAGGTGAGGACAGAAGAATCAGATGATATATTATAAGATAATAACAATCAGATATTAAGATTAATCACTTGCAGTATTCATAAATTAACATTTGAAGATCCACACCATTATACAGATGTAACTGTTTATGATTACCGTTCATTCTCTCTGTAATGTCCTACACCTTAGTAATTGAAACAGCGGTGGTGTTTGGGCCATTTTGCAGGCCAATACATATCAATTATGTATAAACATGCCAATGCGTATATGTGTTTGTGCACTGTGTGCTTAGTATCCGGCGCAGGTCCCAAAGCTAATGAAAGTAAGGAAATGATAAGCAGCCCATATTACTTGTTAAACAAAGCAGAGAAGTGCTTTCCTCATCTCAGCCCGAAGCAAAGACTAATCTGGCTCCATTAATACATCCTAAAAGAGAAAATATCTAAATTCCTCTCCAAAGCTCTGGGACAGGAAGAACAGGCTTTTTGCCCTGCAGATATATAATGTGATTTGTATTATAGGCTTATATGCAAGCCCTCGTAGAATCCTCAATGAACCCGGAATATAAAAGCTAAATCCAGGCAGTTGTGGTGTTGATCATGACATATAACAACTCATTACTTTTTTCACCAAAATACAAACATACCATGGGCCTTCTGAACATCATGGTGAATGTATTCACATACGTTTGAACCTATATTGATTTTATGAAGTTAAATCCCAACTGCCCATTACTGTATGCAATGCACAGGTTTTGCAAACATATTCAGAAGGACTTTAAATCTTACATGCAAAACGAAGCAAAAACTAAGAAGGACAAAGGACAAAAAAATGACGAACCTGAAAGCTGCATCTGCCCTTTTACTTTGCATAAAGGTCATATTCTAAAATGGAAACTCATTTTCAATGAGGGACTTAGAATATCCGACTGTGGGGATTTTGTGTCAGCCCACTGTACGCCCTTCGAGCCTTTGATTCTTTAATTTGCTTCTTTGTCAAATAACAGACAGATGAAATGTAAGTGGGACTATTTTCTAATGTTTTTATTGGTTAAAAAAACAAATTAAATAAAACATAGGACCCTCCTAAGCATCTGGTTTAATGTACTTCAGTAACATGTTACAGATTATTATTGGAGTTTTTAGTAAAAATCTACAGATCTACTTTTTAATAATAAGCACGTTGGTGCCAAGCAGGAACCAAATAAATAGCATTTTTTTCACCTGAGCTGCAAATCAAGTGGCATGTCATATTCTACAGGTCATTGTGCAACACCCTCCAATGAAGACATCCTTGATTTCAATGGTTCTGCTCAAACTGGGGGAAACTCAGCTCCTTCAAATTTCTCTACAATTTCTGTTTTGTTTTGTTTTTTTATATTTTTTTGCCTTTTAGCTTTGTTGCTGAAAAACAAATTGCCTATGGCAGAAATGAATTCAACACTGAAGAAGAAAGCAAGAATTTGGATTAAGAGCAGCAGACTTTGAGACAATCACTGCCTGTGGCATCTCTCGAACCTGACCAGCTAATGTACAGTTGCAGAGAAATAAAACGGACCACACTGAAATCAGCCACTGTTGTTCTTACATCTTTAGACCTGTCTCCAACACAACTCCTCTGATCAAGCTGTTGCACTCAACCATGTTCCGACTCATCAGAGTGCCGGACTCTAGCAGGACGAGGATAGGTAGACTCTGTGTTTACATCATTGATGCGTGGTGCTCAAACGCGGTCAAAGTTGATGGATCATTACCACCTTGCTTTTTCCTGGGTGTATACAATACTATGCTTATAGCCTAAATAACTGTTTGACAGAGTAACACACATTTCATTTAGTTATGCAACATCGTGTGGAATGTAATGACAAATCAACCTTGAAACTTGAAATGTGAGTTGATTTGCAAAGAGAGCACCAAGCTTCCAAGAATCTTGAACGGGACCGGTTTCAGAGCCAGAACTAATTTGGGTGGTAAGGAGTATTTGAGGAACTGGAGATTAAGAATATTACACTTCCCCCTCCCTCCGGGGAGAAGACAGTCACCACCTATCTTAAAAAATGTGACCTACAAGTATCGCTATAAAAATAAAAGTGAAAATGAATGTATGTATCTGCGACCAACCGAGCGCAGGCACACTGATTATATTTCAGTGTCACTTTGGTGCTCCTGTCGTATCTTTCCAAGTTAATTTCAGAATGAGGCATCAGAAGAATCTCGCTCTCACACAATCAGACCTGCACATCTTTTTTCTCCCAGAGCTGCTGCGGGATACAGGAATTAAAGGATCAAAGTATTTGATAAATAAAACTGTTGAAACCTCACAGCAAACACCAATACAGCATCAGTCTTCTCCGAATGCAACTAAAAATGAAAGAGATTGTCCGTATTGAACAGGGCTATCGGCAGTTATGAGTAAAATCCATCAGAAAAGTCGATCGGGTCGGCCTCTCTGGGGCATGAAAGTGAGTCAACAGAGGGAGGATCGGATCTACTTTATTGCCTGATTAAAATCAATTTGGTGTGTCCGATGCTGAAGGTGGAGGGATAGAATGAGCAATCTCCTCTTCTCCTCTCACTGTTGAGCAAGTGCAGTGTGACGGTGAACGCCGGCTGCGACGGCTCTGCGACTCTATGATTCATGACATGTGGCACCGCAATGAAAGAAAAAAAATTAAAAAGGTCATCAGACGTGCTCCGTCATGCAAAACAGACAGATGTGATTAAAAGATTATGAGACGACTGTTTTGACAAGACACGGTAATAATGATCCCTCCCATATGAAAACGAATAACCTCTCATGTCGTACACCGCATGCAAGATCACATTGGCTTAATCCAATTTCATGTTTTCACTCAATTTTCAACATAATACTGTTATCTGCAGTGAGCTTTCTAGGCTGATTACATTCTTCATGATAAACGATAAAAGATAGAAAACAATACGCACCAGATTTGATCTGGCCGGACAGAGAAATACGGTTGTAATAATACGCATAAATGCAAAATAATGTCCAGTGAAAGATGTGATTTTTCATATGCACTCCAGCTTAATTAGGTGTGAAAATAATAGTCTGGCATTACAGCTCCGAATGACCGAGAATAATGTCGAGTTGTTGTGGAATCGTGTTAACTCTCTTTATTACTTGGTTTCTGCCCTTTATACAGCTAATTAACAAGGTTGTCAACAACTTGTGGATTTATGTGCAATAAGTGCATCACAGTACATGCATTCTTTAAATACAGTGTGGGGAGATCTGATTAGCAGAGGAAGAAATAAAACAACTTATGTGACCTTTTAGGCGCCCTGTTGAACATCAGCATCAGCAGAAATAACAAAGCCATGAACTAGTGCAGCAAAGCAACAGAGGTGGGAAGTACAAATACTTGTCGCAAAGACAAAATCTGAACAATTTCAAGATCCTTTTGATGAGAAGTGGATTACAGATAGCATCGAATGGGGAGAAAAGGTGTGTTAGTGTCTTGTATCTGCAGAGACCCTGCAGCCCTCTGCCTGGGTTTTATTATTTTTTCACTTTGTTCCTGTGCTCGGGACACTTTACCAAGCCAAAATGTCAGTAATTGACATTCTGGGAATCAGACACAACAATCAACTATCTTTGTGGTGTGTTTACAAATCCTACTGATTCTACCTTTACGTTTAATAGTCCTTGAATTATATCAATATGACGTGAGATTCAGTTTGCTCTGCACAGAATTGGCCAGTAGAAATGTCCTTCAGAGGGATACTTTTTGCTTCTATACTTCGAGTACACTTCAGAGTCTGTACTTTATTACTTTTAATTGAGTAAAGAATGTGTGAACCTCTGCAACCTCTGCAAAGCACTGTGTAGCAACATGTGATGCAAGAATCTCATCTTGTTATAAAAACCAGATACAGAGGGAGCTCTTACTTGTGAGCTGTTAGCAGAGTGAGAACATAAATGTGTGTATTTATGTCTCCGGCACACTGATTTGAAGACAGGCTTGGTGTTTGTCTTCATATCTTAGAAAGAAATTTAATGAATGCAGTGGAAAAATAAATCAGACCAATCGCATTAGTGCATCAGGTTAATTAAACTTGATTACAAATAAGCATTCCCACAGAACTGAATTATTTCCCTTTCACCATATCTTCAGACAGTGCCTCAAGAGGAACCTTTTTTTTTTTTTTTTTTTCACGTAGCGGTAATAAGTTGTCATGGCAACATAGAGCACAGATTTGTGGGAGCAGCAGTCTGTAAAATCTGACGTGGTATGACCAAAGGAGAGGGATAATCCATCAACGGCAGGACTTAAGATATTGCTGTGAATTAACAGGAAGGGAAGAGATCAGAAACTCTGAGGGGCATACACACACACACACACACACACACACACACACACACACACACACACACACACTTGTGTCCTCTAATTATTCAAACTGATCTGAGGATACGGTTACCGAATGTAACATCACCACATACATTCGTGGCGACACTTACACCGTCATTATACAACAGCACACAATTTGCAAAACAGGCTGTAATGTTTTATAGTCCACAACACATGCCTGCTTGCAATATTAACAGAAGATACAGACTCATAATCATTAAGCATTTGGCCGGCTGCTGCTCTGAAACCAGCGTGAGGCTCTATCTCCATCGGCTCTTTTTCTCTCTGCCTCTGTCGCCTTCTCCATAAAAGGCCATTGTCTGCAGCTCCATTCATAAAAGTACATTAACTTTAGCTGATTACAGTGGTAACCAGCTACTTGGCTCCAAGATATCTAAGGCAACATGATAGAATTAGTAATGAACAATTTCCAAAACAATATAAGAGGTCAATACTCAAAAGCTAAGGCTAGGAAATACAAATAAGCTGCAGGGGTTAGCAGCAGTTTAACCTACACCTCATCAGCAACACAATTTAAAGAGTAAGTTCACCCAAACATGAAAATGTGGTCATTATCTACTCACCCTAACGCTAATGGAACGTAAGATGACATGTTGTAGTCCATAAAGCATTTCTGGAACATTTTTGGGAGAACTTATCCTTCAACATAAGCTTATTTTAGATCATTTAAGGTTTACTTATTAGATCCATCAGCGTCATGGCAAAAAAAAAATCACAGCTCTATAGCACCGTTAAGATGATGTTGAACTCAGTGTTTCTTCTGGACCAACTGTGCCAGCAGCTATATATAAGAATCAGCCACCTGTCAAATTCATACTCTCTCACATAGTAACTGTAGCTTCTGTCAGTTATTTAGCTCAGTTAGCCGTGCAGCTAGCGGTCTTGACTGGGAGCTTTGGACCCGGGCAAGCCAGGGCTAGATTCTTCGTAGTATACTGTAGTGGATATATTGCTTTATTATTTATTTTAAATTCTGACGATAATTTAAGTTATTTTCAAGTTATTAGTTCCTAGTGCATTGTTAATAAAGTGATTAATGGCATTGCCATGTTACATATTTATATATTTATATATTGACTAGAAAAATACCTGATAGTGTTTAATGACTAAAAAATCTTTGAAAGTATTCTGTCATTTTTTTTTTTACATCACTCAAACTTTAAAACCAAGTATCACTGAACAGATGTTGCCCAGTTGACTTTTTGTCATGCATGAGTCGACACTGTCAGCAGAATAGTCATTACACGTCCTGCAGTGGCGCTAACAAACAACGCAAATTAAACATTCTGCTATCATCGGAATGAAAACTGCAGCCGATCATTTACAACACACTGAACACTAGGGATGTCCCGATCCCGATTGCGGGATCGGGATCGGGGCCGATATGGGCATTTTTTCACTGATCGGGATTGGCAATTTTGAACGTGGACCCAGGCCCGATTATTTTTACGTCAGCTGTCGTCAACGGAGCACAATTTGTGGCAGAATGCAGTCGTGCGCGTAACGTTAGTCTGGAGAACCTGTGGATAAAATGTCTGTAGTGTGGAAATATTTCAAATTAGAAAGCGAAAGCGAAAGCAGTCCAATGGCAACACGTAACATCTGCAATACGACCGTTTCG
The DNA here is from genome assembly GCF_040436345.1 of Pagrus major. Classification (NCBI taxonomy): domain Eukaryota; kingdom Metazoa; phylum Chordata; class Actinopteri; order Spariformes; family Sparidae; genus Pagrus; species Pagrus major. The sequence goes on from NC_133223.1 coordinate 25,558,621, forward strand.
CAAGCTGGTAACAAAAGAGCTGCATTTAATACTACAAGTTTGATACGGCACATAAACAAAAACACGAGTTCACTCAAGCAATACAGGCAAAGGCACCGAAGCAACAAACACTCGTGGATACTTTCAAAAGGAAAGAGAAATATCCTCGAGTCAGCGACATGGCCACAAATATTACAGAGAAGGTCATTGAATTCATCGCTCTGGATAACCAGCCTACCTCTGTGGTAGAGGATCAGGGTTTAGTTACTGACTTTGTTTACTTGTTTTTTTTGTTAAAAAACAAAAACAAAAAAACTAATGAAAACCAATGTTGCAATAGCATATGCAGAATAAGAAAGAGCCATATGAAAATATTTACTTTGTTTCAACAAAATAAAAAAAGCTATTAAGAACAGCTTGGATGCAGGTGATTTTTTTCTTAATGCAGCTGTATTATCTAAGAAAATATTAGTTAGGGCTAAGTATCGGATCGGGACTTGGTATCGGCAGATACTAAATATTAAATGACTCAGATCAGGATCGGGGTAAAAAAAACCTGATCGGGACATCCCTACTGAACACAGATCCAGACCACTGTAGTCACCATGCTGCTCCGTTTAACCGTTTAATGAGAGACCGTAAAACATGACATGTATAATGCATAGAGCATGTTCAAAGCCATGTGTTTTAAAATGTTTTTTTACAGCTCGAGTTGCGTATAGACAATAAATGCAGAAACTGAGAGAGTGGCTGAGAGACGCAGATGCAGTTGAGGCTTTTCAGCTTTTGTACACCTCTTTTCTTAGTGCGAGTACTTGATGTTATAAACATTTTTCTTTTTTGCACACAAGGTGTTTCCAAGGGTGCTGATTGTCTCTGGGTCTTGTGAAAGTCCTGTTTACCCACTGCATTTTTAACGGAATCCAATTAAGAAGGAAACAGTCACACGGTATGAGCTTAGTCTCAGACTTCAGCCCGTTTAGACAGTCAAAATGGGTTTACCATGTAAGTAAACATTAAAGCAACCATTACTGTCTATTGTCTGTCTTGAATAGGGCTGTCGGCTTCAGTCCATCTACTGTAGCATAGGCATCATTTTTCTCTCCTATACTCTTCACTGACGTGTTTCGCCGTGCTGTCAAAGACAGCAGCTTTGTCTTGCTTGTTGTTCAGTGAATTATAGCAATTCCTGCTTGGTGGAAAAAAAAAAGAGGCTGAAAGCTTTTAAGCTTTGCAAGACAAATGATAGCAATTCCTGCTCTTGAAAAGATGAGAAAGGCTTTCAAGTTTTCAAACTTGACAGGTAAAGAGAGGGTTTTGTACTTTGTACGGGTACGCAACTTATTTACCGAGCGGCAACCAGAAAAATTCTATGAAGCACTATGATGCAATGTTAGAAAGGGCAGAGTTATGGAAATGCTCTTTTGACAACAAACCTTAAACTGCAAGGAATGGCATGGAGAGAACTAGTCTGAGTGTAGAAAGCTAAACCTGTTTATAGACATTCATTATCAGGTTAAATCTAATGAACTAAACAGAAAAAATAATGTGTACTGTGTGTTCCCCTCTCATCGTCTCCCTCGTTGGGATTGCTTAAAGCTGGGCTGTCAGCGATGTCAAAATGTAAGCCACGGGTTGTTTCACGGTTTCTTTTCAGAGGTACAAGATAGCTGGTAGCTGTTTTGTGAGTCTTGAATGAGGGCTGGCATCTTCCTATTCCTCCAAGACACTGCTGCGATGCCAAACGCAGCGCATGCAGGCGCAATGGGGTGTTGGAAGGAGACATGAAACGGTCATTCAAAATTGAAAATTAAAGTTGTTCAAAGTGAATCAGTGTCCTTTTTATTTTTTTATAAAAGAAAAAAGAGGCGAAGTGTGAGAACAGATGCATCCTCCTCGTGGGCGATGTTGCGTAAACAAGAAAGCGATGATGTAATGTGAGGAGTTTCAAAGGACTACAGTTCCATATTAAATGGCTCAAGCACAAAACACGTTTATTCACTGAACTCCCAAGGCAGCATTATGTCGACACCTGAATTTATGCTTATACATATTTTTTTAAAAAAGGCTGTGGGAATGTTGCTATGATAAAGAGCTCATTAGGTACAAGATGTAAAAACCCTGTTACAGCTCATGGGCTGACAGTCTCAATATTGTGGCACAAGGAGCTGTGTGTAGGAAAAAACCCTACAGGTAATATACACTCTTGCAGTTAAGCTGTGAGTCACTTCCACCAAACCCATGTTTTTTCGTCTTCACAGGAAACAGGTGTGGCATCACCAGACTCAACATATGACTTCATTTAATTAATAACTTTCCACCACTGGTCTTCCCGACCTGTAATGTAGCTGTGCAGTGGCTTCTTTTACAGGGATCCTGCAGAAACCTTCAATCGACTACCAGATTAAATGAAAACATCAGAAAAACGGCAATGAATACTGAGCTGCTTTCTCATGGATTCGAGATTGTTTTAGTTAAGTGTCGGACGTTGTGCTCCTTTCAAAGTTGTCAGATAAAGCATCCTAACATTTTCAATTAACCAAGTATAAAGAAGTAAACAGTAAGAGCCATTTTCAAAAATAGTTAAAATGAAAAATGTCTCAGTCCTCACGACATCTACTGAGATTTGTGAGCCATAAAAAAAAAAAAAATGTACTGACTCAAAGAAGCAACCCTAAGATGCAGGGGTTTGTGGGTAAAAGAAGATTGATGTTGACAGCCAGAAATTCATCACGCTTAGAAGCCCAACTGCAACAAAATGAGAGCAAACATAGAAAGCAGCAATAAGTCCAGCACATTGAGACTAGGGCTGTGTGAATGTAAATGCAAATCTAATACATTTTAGTATGAAAATAAATCAGCTATAAACTGACAGATTTTAATTAAACTTAGCACTAACATCAAGGTCTCTCTATGATTCATTTGATTAAAATGAAATCTTGGTTCTTAAAGCTGAAAACGCAAGGCGTGCTTTGCTTTTCTTAAATCGTGCAGCATTGGTGCGAAAGGCTGCTTTTTCAAGGAAGCATGAAAGCTGCCTGTACGCCTAAGGTGCTGTGAGACCAGGGAGCCAGGTCCCCTGGTGCCCCCATGTTCGAAAAATAACACTGCAAAAGTGCCCTGTTGGATGCCCCCCTGTGGCAGATAAAAAAAAAAGATAAAAGTGCCCTCAACAATGGCCCATTGTGCAAGAAAACTTGTGATGAAGTGCACTCAAGGCTGAAAAGCTTCCTTTGATGATAGTGATGTAGTAGTTATACTTTAAATCTGACTGACATAATAAAACTATTTTAATCTTAACCAGGGTTGGAACTGTTTCAAAACCTGTCACCACGATGAATGTTGGCAATTTACCGTACGTTTCTGCAGACCACAGATGTGACAATGGTTTGATTGGTTAGGCACAAAAAAATACTTGTCTTGTTTTGGAAAAAGATCATGTTTTGGCATAAAATACAGCTGGATTGTCCGAAGGTCTCCTTAAACCTATCTAGTTACAAAAGCTGAAATGCAGTCTAGAACTGCGGTTACTGGCTTGGCAGTCCACCACCATCCCCTCCACCTCCCAATGTGACAGACAGGTCTTAAACATGTAAAGTGAACATGATATGACAAGGATTGTAGAAAAGTCAATAGGGCACGTGGACATGTACAAATGTGAATTGTCTGTGCTGTTTCCCCAGTACTGCATCATGTCCTCCTGGTGCCCCAATGCATGCAGCTGGTGCCCTTCTTATTTTTGCCCCTGCCTCGAAGACAGCCTGAGTCGTCCATTGACATCAGGTCAGACAGATCCACCGGTTCATGCGGTTTATGCCAAATTGTGGCCCTCCCTCCGGCATGAGGCTTTGTTTGACATGTGCGACACAGTGAGAGCTCCCGGTGATGTGGAGGTGTATATTTCATGGGGATTAGATGGTCCCTGTACATGAGATATACTGCATATGTAATTTTGTACATACAGCTAATCCCCATGCTGTCATTACGGTTTCAGGTTTCAAGTCAAACCACTGAAATAAGACACTTCTCAGATACAGTTAGTACAAACATAGTTACCCCAAATCATGTTAATTAGTAAGTTATAAGCTGATGGATAAAGGACTGTGCATTTATTTGACCTTAAGCAGATGTTTTTTAATACCAGAAGAAAGACTTCACCATTAAATAGATAGTCGGTCTGAACAGTCTTTCACAGAGCCTGTATATCACAGAGCTCTGACAGAGATATCTGCCTTCCCGCTATGAACCTACTGGCCTGGTCAATGATGTAGTTTCAGGCTTTTCCTCCATTTGATATTTGCAGCTGTAAAACAATAAATCATAGAAAAACTCACAGCTGTCTCAGTAAAAGACACAATCAAAGTTTGGTCAATTTGAAGGAAAGTGAGCTTCCTAAGGCACCACAGTCTCTGCTCCTTCTTCTGAGGAATCAGTGTGTGCTTCAAATGAAAAATTGTTGTCAGGTATGATTCTAGATATACTTATTTATAGAGAAAACATTCATACAACTTTAAATGGTTATTGGCTGGCATGTAGACTCCGGTGGAACATGATACATGATAGAAATGACATCATTTATAGTTGATATCTAGAACTTTCAAACCTAATACGATGTTTTTTTTTATGCCAACGAAAACCAAATATTCTGAACAAGAAGTCTGAACATCTCCAGCCCTGTTTGTGGCAACCACAGCAGGTATTTCCATCCAAAACATGATCTCTTCCTAACCCTAACCGAGTGGGTTTTGTGCCGAAGCCTAACCAGACCATGAGCACAGTGTTGTGACAACATAAAATAGGAAATTGGACCTAAAGTAGTAAAGTTGCAAAGAAGTGTAAAGTTCTAACAGTTCTGCCGCGTGAGAGTAGAGTTATAGTTCCATGAGTATGCACAAAAAAATCCTCTTATACAAACCAAGTCTTGTCTTGCTAGATTGTGACGTTCACAACTTTGCTTTAATGCACTTGCAAAGTTTCTTGTTAGTTCATAAATGTCATGCTATTGATGCGAGACAATGCGGCTACTTTAAAACCGTCAGAAGTTCAACCTGACTTGAAATGTCTGTATCTAAAAATATACAAAAGAAAAAGTCATCTTTGTGCTGATGCTCTGGAACCCACTTAACATTGCACCGCAAGGTCAGAGCTGTCGCAAAGGTGTACAGATAGTGCAGCTGCAGTACACAGGGCCATGCAAACATTTCCTATTAATTTATCTATTTTAACAAATAAGGTTCAAAAGTGAATTTCTTTTCTGTCTTTTCAAAAAGATGTGATGACATAAGTGCTCACAGAAGGTCAACCTATTGGAAATGTTACCAAAGAAAAACAGGGTCATGTGGGTCCACCTATGCATTGAAAAAAGGTTTTTCCTTTCAAGACGGATTACACAGATCATACTGCAGAGTTTGCTGCTAATAATGCAGAGGAAGAAGAGCTCGACACACTTCAAAGTGCTTTTTTTTTGGGGTGTGTTGTAGGGGTTGTACAGAGCACACAAAATTTGAAAACTGAAAAACGCAGGCATTCATCATTGTGGTATTTGTCAGTATATTAAGAGTTTGGAAATAATAAAATATTTGAATGCATCAGTAATAATGTCCAGCTTACAAAGCAAACAGAAACTGACACAGAAATATATAAATAAAGAAGCTGTTATACTTTGACTGGAAATTAATTGACAAGAAAATTCTGGGTAGGTTACATCATGCAGAAAATAGGCGGTGACAATCAGCACTTGCTAGCATAACATTAGCTTGTTGGTTAATAGCTGTTGTGGGAATACGAGTGATTTAATGTTCCCATTAGAGGGCCTTGGGTAAATAATTCAGTGCCATTGATTAACTTTTACTTGGTCCTCAAGACAGATAAACTAACAGCTTGTTCTCACTCCCGACGCTTCAAATACAGCAATGTGGTCAGTGGCCCGACGCTTCTAACTTCCAACCAGGGTCCGAAATTAACTTTTTGACTCACCAGCCAAGTGGACTGGTAGATGAAAAAATCCACCAGCCAAGCATATTTTTTACCGGCCAAAATAATAAATTGCCTTTTTGTGTTACATAAACATTCATTTCCATACATTTCATTGAGATAAAGTATTATGTTGAATACAAACTTAAAGAAGAGGCCAGAGCAAAGTTGAAGCGTAATTATTTTTTAACATATTGATGAATGCATTTGCTATCAACAGGAGTTAAAGCAAGAAAATCTATCTATCAATTGTTCTATGTCTCGGTTTTTTTCTTTGGTATACTGGCGACACACCCAACAGCTCATCACTAGAGCCGAGGCCTTTTCACACAGAGTCTCCGTATTATTGCAGCAGCAGCAGTTCGCATATTCTCCGCCGTTGGTTGTTCACACAGAGCCGAGCAGCTCCGGCGTAAAAGATGAACCAGAGTGTAATTCACACAGCAAGCCGGCGCTGCGGCTTCAAAGGGGGCGTGACGGTACGCATCATGGTTATGACAGGGACAGACGCTGTTTTTCGGGCAGAAATGTGACGAAGAGTCAGTAGGACAGACACTTCTCCACTAATAACTGCGGTATTTTTTTTCCTCATATAAGTTGCCAAAGACACGACCAGTTACTACGTTACTGTTGTTTGGTCCTGTAACGTTGCTTTGTCGGACATTTATTTTGTTGAGTGATGGACCTGTTTAGTTATCAGACAGTGAACACCATCAGATCGACACACCCTCGCTCCGCGCCGCCGGCCTATCCGTTCATACTGGATCGGTTCGCCAATAATGCGCCTCTGATCTACCTCCGGAGGCGCATCAGAGGCGGAGGGAAATTTCACCCCTCGCCGCATCTGAGACTTTCACACAGTTTGTGTGTGTGTGTGTGTGTGTGCGCGCGTCCCAAAATGCAGTAGACTCTTAGTTTTACTACTATTGTGGTACAAACATTTACCTGCCAGAGCGGCGGATAACCTCCGCGATTTACTCGCCAAACAGAAAATTTACCCGCCATTGGCGCTTGGCGGGTGTTAATTTCGGACCCTGCTTCCAACCATTTGACAACATTAATAACACTCCAACATACTATGCAAGCTGTTAGTCAGCACGCTTTATTTTGAAAGTCTAACAGGATGTTGTGTACAGGGACGCGGGAAGGCAGTCACAGCTTTGGGTGCTGAGGGGTCAGTCTATATAATGACGTCACAGTAAATGTTGCGCAAGCAAGGAGATAAGGAGGAGCCCTTCACGTGTAAAACTGACGCTATAGTCTGCCATATTCAATGAGCCGGGAGTGAAAAGGTGTTAAAATTAAAGCAGTTAGTGCAAGCAAAAAAGCTTTTGAACCAAAATACATTGATTTTAATGTACTGAAACTTTTAAGCTTTAATCTCTAGTCAGCTCTCAAAATGGTCTTAACACATGACCCACTTGCATCAGTTTCATTTCTGGATCAGTTATAAGCTATTTGGTCTCACCACTACTGGCCATAATGTGTGTAAATGTCCTTTCTTCATTATTTTTTATTTAATTTTTAAGAGTAAAGGACTTTGAGCAGAATTTATAAACTTAATTCCCTATTGTGTTCCAGGCGCTACATGTTCTAATTCCAGTTAGTTTCTACATGTACTGCAAATGTGCAAAGACAAAAAAGGACAAAGGGGGGGGTGTGAAGGGACATGTCTAATACCTGATTGGATTTGTCTCCCATGCACATGACCACAGGCAGAAACATGCTGTAGTAATTTCACACCAAAGCATGGCTGATGTTATGGCACTTTGTCATTTTGGTGAGGGTATGGGGAGAGTTCCAGTTCAGCGATACCCTGCTTGCGATGACCAAATCTGCCCTATTTTCTCTTGCCTAGCTGCACTGACCTCACATGATGAATGCTTTCCTCAAGAGAGAGAGAGAAACAGGGACTGTTATTGATGCTCTCAATTAATAACCGCGCACACCACCAAAGGATTCACGTGCAGCGTTCAGCTCACTGTAGCATCTCAACAAACAGCTGTCAGACATTGTGCAAGATCTCTTGGTCATTATTTATATTAATAATTAATACATAAAAATTCAATTGTATTTAAATAGTCAAAAAGCAATGAAAAAACGAGGACATTGCATCACATTGCAGCTGATGCTTCAACCATGTCTCTTTTGTTCATCTTTCAGTTCTCAGACTGAATTCCATCTGTTACAATAAGTCAAGAGTTAATCATCAGAACAGAAATGCTACTGCCACATAAGGCATCAAATATCTCAAACACCTATCTGTAATTAAAAATCAGTTCACTGAATGTCCTCAGTGCAGAGCAGAAATATCCTGATAAGATTTTCGTGTTCATTAAACAGTGAAGCCAAAAAAAGACGTCCCTGTTGGCAGCATGTTCCTGCCACCTGCTCTGTGCATGAGGCCGAGCCTGCGAGCACCAGCAGTCAAAGTGTCTCTCCACCAATGGGCAAATGGCCCTCTGAAGGTGATAGACTCAAGTGGCCTTGGGCCAGCGTGAGTCACTGACTCCATGTCCTCAGCACCGCCACCGAGCTACTCCAGAAACTGCATAAGTTCGCCCCCCAGGCAAGGTGACTCTCCTCCCGCCTAAAATGTTTTCCCACCTGGCATCTTGAACTCTCATCACCTCCTCGCCACACCCCGAGGAGCAGATGCCGGAATGCTACTCGTCACAGTTTCTCAGTGACCACAGCACAGTGCATGAATAATACAATCATTGAAGTGTTTAAAGCGACAATTATGTAACTATTTTACCTCAAAATAACAGCTTCAAATCATGTTGATGGTACAGTGTCTTGTAATAGTGTGAATGGTTCTGTCTCAGCCACTCCGCCCCTCTATCACTTGTTTCTGCACTACACACAGGACTGACTACAGCCAGCCATCCTGGCATGGTCCTAGGTTTTAGTTCAGTTATTTCACTGTTTTATTTTGAAGAACTCCTCTTTCATTAGTTAATCAGTCTGTGTTTATTTAAGTCAGTATTTTCCCTCATACTTCGTCAGGTCGCCTGTGTTTGCTCCTTGCATGTCCTCTGCTCTCTGTTACCCGTCACTTTCTGGTTTCTTCTAGGTTTTGTATTCTTAGTTTTATTCTTGGATTCTCTTTTACTCTCTCTATCTCTATCTTGAACTTTTGTTGCCAGCCTTTTTTGTCGCCTGCTTTTTCATCGCCTACATTTTGATTTTCGGATTCCAGCTTTATAAATTAAGCTCACCTTTTGTATCTTAACCTGCCCACGACTGTGTTCACATTTTGGTCCTCACCTTAGTTTGCTAAACCCTAACACATCAATTTCTTAAAGACAGTGAGATGTTACTGAATGGTCTAAAAGCAGGTACTAAGTGGACATTTGTTCTTATAATACTTAGTTTAAAATGCTTGCATTAGATGCATGAAAACTGTGTAACTGAACTGGATATTTGGACACCTATAGTATTGTATGTTAGCATGCTATTGTACAGTACTACCAGCAGTGGTAGTTTTACATGTCTACAACCTCCTTCCTGTCAACTCCTAATTTTCTCATGGTTCTGTCATGTTAAAAAGCCATCTTCTGTTTCACTGCTCCTTCTGGAAAGCAACTACAATTTTCTTTTTTGATGACCCTCAAAGGAAAACAAAGATCATCACAAACAGATTACAGACATTTCTTTTTGTTTGTTTGCCAGATTAGCTTGTTTATTCACATGCTGTTAAATCACTGTGGCATGGTGTTAATTGGTGACGAAAAGCAAGGATGTAATTTACGCCGAAGATGAGGAGGGGTATGTGCCCCCGTACTTTTACATTTTAAAATTCAATTTACTCTTCAGAACTCTATAAACAGTCCTCTCTTACTGCCGAGCCACCTCCAGATGAGAGAAGCTCTGAGTTGATAAAAAAATCGTTGTGCTCATCTACTTTGTCTTCAGTCATTACCGTGCGCTCGCAGCAGAAAGCTTTACAAGCAGCAATGAGTGCTTTATGTGCTTTATCGCCCCGTGTTTTTCGGCTCCCAGGCTCCAGACAAAAAACTCTTCTCCTCCTCTCCATGTTTGACTTCCTTAGTCAAAAATGGTAAAATGTTAATTTCTTTGTGTTGTTCAAGGCTGTAAATCGACAAATGTGCTTGAGTCTTTTTCCACTTTGCTGGCCTTGATCTGATTCAGCTGCACATTTCTGAAGAAAGCACACCTTTTTTCATGTTTTAATTATCTTTTTATTTACGGCTTTTTATCATAATAGTTTTCTCATAAAGCAGTAAAGGAAATAGTTATTTTCAGAGTATTTGTGTGTCCCTGTTTCACTTCTGAAAAGAAAAACTTGAGTGACAAAATGTACATTTAAAAGAGAAATGAGCATTACATTACCTAAATGCAAGAGCAAGAGCAGTATTGAACGCAGGGTGCTGTAATATGTGATTACATATTAGTGGAGCCACTGTGGCTGAACGCAATTTTAAGAAATCACATTAATCAATCTTTAAAACTTCTTTATCCCTGGAGACTTTTGGGTTGAAAAGCATCAGCTCGAGGCCAATTTTTTGTTTGACTGTGTTTAAAACAGACTAATTTGCAGATTCGCATTAATCTGAAACCTCTCAGTTCATTTTAGATTTCTAAAGTTATCAACAGGCAGACCATAATGCCTCTGGATGCAATTTAATAGACCTACAACAAATCAGAGCAACAAAACTTGTTATGTAGCCCTGAGCGACCAACCCAATCGCCAAAGTACTTTTTCTGCAAAGCCTCAGAAAAGTTTGTTTTGTGCTTGTTTTGGTTGATTTTTCTTCATCTACTTATGCTCTGGTTAGGTTTAGGCACAAAAACCACTTGGTTGGGGTTAGGAAAACTTCATGGTTTGGCTTAAAATACCCATTTTGGTCGCCACTATCACGGATGGAGATGGTCCCCAGGTCTCCTGAAGAAAACACCGCTTCTCACACTACAAAAACAGCTCAAAATATCTGCAGGTCTCCTGAAAAAAAAAAACACCTAGTTTTGTCACTACAAAAACAGATGGAAATATCCCCGGGTGTCCTTGATATGCACCGGTGTGAATGAACAACGATTTGAGGCAAGAAATAGGCAATGAAGCAGCAGAATCTTGATTCATACTCAAGTTTTGCAAACTTGGACAGACCTGCAGACTAGACACAATTGACTAGACCTAGTAATAAGTAACATGTGATTTGACTTTTCAGGTCTGGGCTGGTCATGCTCACAGTATCAAACACGCGCCCATATCGCTGCATATTTAACAGTTGTGATTGGCCTGTCACAAACCATGATCCATCTGAACAGGATGGTGAGTGAATGTAACATGGGCTCACAAAATCATCTGGTTTCCAGGTTATGTATGTCTGGCCAGTCATGCTCAATTCATAGATATATATAATATTAAGGAGTGAAAGGTCCCCTGTCATTTTCAAGGTGCACACTTCTTAAAGTAACCTGTGTAGAGACATTTCCTGCAAAATTCAAGCAGAATATCTTGGACGTTGCTTTACCTGACAGCAGATATTTGCCAAATATAGCAGCCAAAGAAATGTTTTCCTGCGTTAAGAATATGACAAAATATCCAATTTCCTCTCCATACAAAGCTCCATTTGCCTTTCACTGCGCATACATCAGACGTACTCGAAATGTGCAGTAGAGGCGAGGCTGAGATGAAAGAAAAGCCCTCCAGTCTTAACAAGGAAAATGTAGCTTCAAGGGCAAATTAGCTATGAGCATCCTCAGAGGGATGGATGGAAATGGAATGATAGAGGTCTAGAATTAATATATTCTGCATGTTTTAGTTAATCTCTTACCGCGCTAGTCCTGTGAGAAAACTTAAAGTGCTGCAACTAAAGTGACAATGTGAGAGTAATTGTTTTGCTGCGTAACAAGAAATTAGTTTGAATGTTTTTCAGGGGATAAAGGGACTCGAATTTGTGGCTAAATGACTCAGTTTCGCAGAGCGTGAGCAACAGGGTTGGGAGAGCAGGCCTGTCGAATGTGAAGATGAAATGAAGTGTTGAGACTGAACACACTGCCCAGTTTGGTAATCAGCCCCATCCACTCCTCACCGACTTGATTAATGTTTCTAATCAAGTGACGTCCCCGACCGAAAGGGCTCCTCACAGACCTCACCTAATAACACTGACAGCAAACAACTCCAAAGCGAATATCATACACTCAACATTCATCTTTGGTCTCTCTTGTTAGGTTGACAGCCATTATGAGATGAGTGAACTAAAACCTACAGACTGTGTTGTGTTTTGCAACTTATAATTCAGCCCAGACGCCAGGATAAAATGTAAGCAGATAATGTTTTTTACAAATAACGGATATGTTCAAATTTGTTCATGTCACTGGCTACCTACCAACATTAACACATCGACAAAATGTGTCATATTACGTTCACAGTACATGTTTATTTCCTGGCTTTTGGCTTATGTTGTGAGGTGGAGGAAACAGTGGTGGAGTTAGAGGTGACAAGGCTGCCAGCATTGCGTTCCAGTATTTGTAAGAGTGAAACAACTGGATATTTTTGATGATGGACCATGTGTTTCAACATTTTGCCAAAATATGTTGTTTTCCTAATCCTAACCAAGTGTTTTTGTGCCAAAACCTAACTAGAGATTAAACACAGCATTGTGACATGAGAGAAATTGACCCTAAGTTTTAACTTATCTGTTGTTATGCAGAAACGTACTTTGCCAACATTTATTCCGGCGATTGGGTTTGTATAATTGTAACATCCCATATGCAAAAAACTGGCTAATGAACTCAATTTTCTTTTACCATGTAACAGGGAACAGCAACTGCAACACCAACTACAGTATGGCAGTATGGCTTCCAGACAATGTCACAAGACACCACAGTCATGAGATCAGAGTCACCTGTTTTTTTTTGTTTTTTTTACCTTAAGCATGCAGATCACCTCCCACATGAGGAACAAGTCAGCCCATCTGTCACAAAACATCTGGAGCATCTGCAGAAGCTCATTCACTGCCGTTCCCTGACTTGCACTGGGTCCTTGAAGGTAATGGTTTAAAGCAGCGGAAAAAAGTTCCTTACTCAAACAACGTCAACATTTTACCAAATTACGAAAAAAAAGAAAAGTCATAGAGCTCTGTAAATATTCTGCAGCTGCTTGGCTCAACCTCTAATGAAAGAATCCCTTCATATTTGTGACTACACCCTGCATGTGCCTTTTCACGAGCATCCACCATCTGGTGATACCTTTCCAGTTGGACCACTTGCCAACTGGGCAAATCAGTTGGTGGAGTTTTACTCTAAGTTAATGTTAAAGCTAATAAACACTAAGGCTGAGGATCTTGGAAAATGAGCGATGAACTTTGGCACACTCTGCTCATTTTTCCCCAATGCAGCTGCATGGTTCAAAACAACGTTCAATGTTGGCGAGAACCCTTTTCTTCATATGTGCTCTGTCACAAAAATATTCTGAAAGTTTCTCTTTTGCCCTCATGTTCACAAGGAAATAGTATTGTATTGCTTCCCTGCTTGCCTCCTTCTATTCAACAACTCTGTATGACAGAAACATCAGAGTGAAAGGAAACAGTGTTCGAAAGATGAGATGGAATAACAGTGGTAACAAAAGTACACTGGATGCAAGCAATTCTCCATTTTATGTGTTCCCTTAGCCTGTCACAAATACCATATTACTTCAAATGAAGGCAGTCGAGCCACCAGAATAAACCCACAGTATCTTAAAATGTAGAAAACAGGTTTGTCTGTTTACTGTTAATCAATAGGCTGAATATCAACTATAGTAGAACAGAAAAACAGGTGCAGTTGGTTCCAGATGTGATCTGTTGAATGAATTCCTGTTTTGTTCAGACATTCAAATAGGCCCAGTGTTGTGCCCGTCGATGGCTGTTTCCACTAGATTGACAAAGCGTCAACCAGTTAGAGCTTTGTTAATGGGGTTAATGATGGGAAAATCACTTTCCCACACAGTTAGCTACATCCATTAAATATGGCCACACAAAATGGCCAAAAAAATGGTAACAAGCATGGATGAGATCAATGAAGCTGTACAGGCAGTTCTTAGTCAACTTACAGAATTAACAACTCTTTAATCAGCATATTGATTGTTTAGGAAAATATCAACTGCTTGTAGCAACAGCTACCACAGTGAAAATGATGTCGGATCGGTGGATATGTTACACACTACTGGTGGTTAGAGTGTCAGGCTGAATGAATTGAGAAAATTGAAATTGCAACTTAGGCTACAAATGAATCATTACATACTTTGAAACCTCTCAGAATCTCATCACATAAATCTGAAACTATATCTGCATGTCCCAGGTTTTAACATTACTTTCAAACCATAGAGCTAAACAGCTTCTAAAGTTGTGAAATTGTGAAGCTGGACCAAGATTAAATTTTTTGGGTTGATGCCAATATTAAGGAGTTAAAAAAAAATTAAAAATCAGATATAAATACACACAAATTTGTTCAAATGATAACTCAAATGTTTTTTGACAAGTAAACTTAGTGGGAATTTAATCATTAGAAACGACCCAAGCATCGCGCACACACACACTCCTCATAGTAATTCTATGTCCTCTATTCCCCCCTACCAGCCATGACACAGTATTTTATTCCGATCTCATATGGCTTCAAAAATATACATCCCTTTTTTGTGTTACGGTTTGGCAAAAAGGTGAGCACCCAAATGCAGAAAACTCGGGAGGCAGACAGGATTGGGAACAAAAAGCAAGCTTTATTTAACGAAAACTGAAATCCAAAAAACTATGAAGAGCAAAAATACCCAAAACACAAAGTAGCAACACAAACGCTAAAACAAAGAGAGAGAGGCAAATTACAACTCAGGAAAAACAAGAGAAATAAAGCAGAAATATAAAGCCAGGAACAAAAAACAGAAAAACATACCACGAGGAGACACAGAGACACGGGAACAGGCTCAGGAAATAACACAGGTGAGTAACACAGGACAAACTGACAAAGACAAGAGGGAGCACAAAGACTATATACACACACACACTAACGAGGGGATGAAGTACAGGTGGAGTGAGGCGGGGAAAGGACAGGTGAGGGAAAGCAACAGAAAAACACTGGAAGGAGGGAAAAATCACACAGAGGGAGGAACTGAAAAGCAACATGTGACACATGAGGACCCAATTTCAAAATAAAACAGGAAATAAGAGAACAACAAAAAACAGGATCATGACAGTTTGAATTGTTTAATTCTAATGTTATCTTCATACAATGTCTTATCTATAGTCAAATAACATCTCATCAAATCGAAGGTGCCTCTGCTTTATGTTTGTAGAGGGTAAGAGGTTGGGATGAGAGAGATTTGTGTTATGTGAAAGATGAAGGAATGCTATAGCTTGTCTTTTATGTCTTGGGTTTTTTGAATGCCTGAATGTTTTATGTGATCCTGACCCAATCCTTTGATGGTATAAACTATTTCACATAATATGTTTTCATATTCAGAATAAACATTTATATATGTATCTTGTGGTATTTTGTGCATTGTAAGAAAGGCATCATAGTGCAACTTAACAAAGATAATAAAAAAAGTGCATATCAGAAAACATATAAGTCAATACTGATATCTGTGATAGGCCAATATCTGCCGATGACATCGTCCAATCGATACATGAGTCGGGCTCTACTGGGAGTGACACACACTGCCATAATACTAACCTGTTATTTTGTTTGAAAACGTAATGACGTAATAAAAAAAATATGTTAAACTTTCTTTCACCTCTTGCAAATTGCTCGAGGATATTTGTCATTTCCTGCATGCATATTTGTTTGGATTAGGTAGCTAGGGAAACTTGTTCAAAGAAATATTTTTATCATTCAGCAGAGGGAATATTTTTCCATCAAGATGGTTAGAAGAGCATTTGAGGACTCTGGAAATTCTCGCTGAACGACTTCCTGTGTTTTTCAAAGATGGCAGCGTACTTTTCAGAATATGTGATACTACTGCAAACTGAGGCTTGACACCATTAAGAAGTAAGTAAGGAAATATATTTATATTTTTTTGCAATTGATGAGTTGACCCTTTGTCATTATAAAGTGCTTAAGGTGGTGCACATCAGATATGGGAGAAGATACATCCGGTCTGGTTTCAAATTAACATCATCAGGTAGCCTGAACTCTAAAGTCTTCACAGTGCTCCATGGATGCACGTTAAAGCTCTAGATATCCCTGTCAGTTTGCAAAATATCACCTTCGATAATTAACAATGCTGAGAGGGTCCTCTCTGGTACAACCAGTAGCCCATACTTCAAACTCTAATTAATGTTATCTAACTCATTACAACTTCTCACTCGTGTGTGATGATTAATGTTTATACTGCAGTATGGAGAAAAAAAAGCACACATTGTTTACTCAGGTAGACCAGTAATTAGCGACAGATGATTAGTATCACCTGAAGGTCAGTTGAGCTTATGAGGAGACTAAAAGGAAAAGTGGGTATAATGAGAACAGTATTTGTAAACAGTCCGTTTCTTTTTGTTCTCTGTGTACCTTCAAATCTGTGTTTTGTTCTCAACGATGATTTATACTTGACATGTTGCAGATCGGCCTAATTATACGCGTTTGTTTTGATAGGTAAAAACTTCAATGCACCATCAAGACTTCACAATGCAGTTGTATTATGGAGTGCACTTCTAAGGCAGTAATGAGAAGCCTTTGTATCTGCGTAGGTGATGTTGATTTGTTCTTGCCATCGACAGATCCAGGGACACCCCACTGCGGTGCATTGGCAGTGCTCACCAACTCACTGCAAAATAAAGTGATGCAACAGCCAGTTCCCTACAACGAGATGCACCTTACGTGAAGGATAAATCCCATTAGATGTGGGAAGAATGCAGGTCGGGTCTCAGTGTGTTAGCTCAAACAGCAGCTCTTAAGAAACGCACCCCCTGGTGTGGAGAGCTCGGCAAGTTCTGTTTCCCAACACATTAGAAATTATCTCCCTCAGAAATCCAGTACCCACTGTTTGTAGCTGCTTAAATGAAACTCAATGTCACCTTTTTGAGCTGATGTAACAGCACCTCATTAAAATAACTTCTTAAAACCCTTTTGTCACTTTTATTTCACTATGTTACGACGATAATTGGTCATACGACACTGAAACAGCCTTCATCAGAAAAACTAGCTTGTTTTTTGCTGTATTCAAGGTCAAGCTCATGTTATTTTTTTATATTTAGATCCTATTATATAGAATTATACAGTGGCACTGAAGTGCAACTTAATAGGAAATTAGAGAACACAAAAACAAAACAAAAAACACGGTAGTGCAGTTGTGTTTTTTCTATATGCCATGGTGGTTTTTTTCTATTTGCAGTTGTTTTTCTACTTGCGGTTGTGTTTTCCTAATATTGGTTGTGTTTTCCTATCATTGGTTGTGTTCTGTGATTTGTATTTGCAGTTGTGTTTTTTCTATTTACTGTTGTGATTTGTACTTCAGGGCCATTGTAGGAAACATAAATGTGAATCAAGACTATGACATTTGTCTTTGTTATTTTTCTTCAAAGAATTTATCTTTCACCACTGTCAAACTAAAACACGAAGCCGAAAAAAAAGGGGTTTAAACACTCCCACCATGGTGTGTGCTGTTTGCATCCATCACGCAACATTTGCCATATAGGGAGTCAGGCGATGAGGCATACCTAACATCGAGAACTGCACCTTAAAGCCAGAGAAGAAAAAAAAAATGCGGGTTATTTTTCTACAACTAGAGTAATGTGCTTGTAATTTGGTCCGTGGTAATTCTGCCTTAGGTCTCAGTTGACACATTAAAAATGCACCCCGCGTCAAAAGGCATTTGCACAGCCCAGCGGGTCCATAGGAATCAGCAGAGCAGCAATCAATCCCTGCCACAGGGTTCTGTTGTGGAGATGACAAAAAGAGTTACCCTGTGATGTTTGGACCAAGACAATAAACATGCTTTTAGTTCAGTCTTACCATTGAGGGATGTGAGAAGAGGGTTTGCTGAAAGTCTAAAAGCCAGGAATTGCAGAACTATTATAAGTAAGAAAGAGGGTCAAGGGGGTTAATCCTCACCCATTTTGTTCGCAGTTTCCAAGAAACTGAGCCGAAATATGGAAAATAACCCACAGTTCATGATCTCAATGGCTCCAATATCAATACTGTAAAGCGAGGTATTAGGTAGTTATGTCGTAACACATTTCCTAATGCACAGTCTTACTGCACTCGCTTTTGGCATATGGTGTGATTAATGTTCAGACACAGGTAGTCATTGAAAAATATATCTTTCCATTACCGGATTGGATCATTTCCTTTTATTGAAGACCAACGGTTGCACACAAAGTCACACCACAGCAGCATTTTAGAAGAATAAAGTTGTCACACCCTTTAGCGAGTCCCCCGGGTATACTGAAAGGAGTGCACTGGTGCCCCGAGGGTGTGGCTGCAGGCTAGCTGGATCTCGGAGGCTGCTGTGGGCATAAATGTTTGATCCTGGCCTCAGCTCTGTGCATCAGCATATGATATCACTTTGTCGCTGGAATTGCTACAGTGCAATCTTGTTCGCCGCATTAAGAATATCAACCTTTTTGGGATCCAAGATGATAGCAGCAAAACTATTTTTTAGCACAGCTATAGGAATCACCAAATACCATTATCCTGTGACTCATCTGAATACAAAAATATCAAGTATCTGATACTGTCGCCATCGCAGAAAAAGGCGTTCAACAACTGAACTCCATATGAATATATTTGAAGTGCCTACAGCTCTGTATCAGGCAGCCAGGAATCTGAGAGCTCTGATTGCTATATTTCAATGTTAAAGAGAGTGATGGACAAACAGCGTTACCACTTGCTATCACAATAGAGAGACTAAGTGGGCTCTTGAAGGGCCACTCAAACTCCCAGCGTCACATTGCGATTTCTTTATACAACTGTCAAAGTGGTAGATGGTGTTATTCTACGAGGACTATTAACAGCTTCTCTCTGTCTGTCTCTTTTGTGTGTCGCTGTGGAAATAGTTCCAAGATCATCAGATGGCCTTCCCATCATGCATTACTTCAGAGGAGAGAGGGGGAGCCTTTGTCACTAGCAGGTGGGAAGGTAGCAACAGTTGCACCTTGGCACAACATCCTTCATCATGTCCACCGTTTATGCGGCAGTTGGCAAGGTGGGCAGGCCATGTGTTAGCTTTTAAGACTCTCATTAGTACAGTGAGCATCAACAGTAGTTTAGTTCAAAGCTGTTACTTCAAAACATACAGTCAAGGTGCAGTGAAATGACACTAATGTTAGCCATAACATGCAGGGATGACAACTTAGCTGCAGGGTCGGATGAGTTTTATGCATTTTTTAAATAAAGTAATTGCAGTCGTGGAATTGGATGTAAGGGGAAACCAGTCATTTAGTGATGTCAGTTAAAAAAGATAATGTGATTTAAAGCTCAATTAAACATCTGAATATCAGGATGTTATCAAAGCAATTACAGGCAGAGAAATAGTAAAAGACATTTATTGAAAATGTATTAAGTCTCCAGACAATTCAATAAATTGAACATGAATTCTTTTTTTTTTAGACGAGGAAATAAGTAAAATACAAAAAAAGCTGCCAAAGACAATTTTTGCAATTAAACAAAGGTCCTGTGGTTCAGCACCATGGACAGCGCTTTTATCAACCAACAGCTGACATGATGATGATCTCTGTGTGCCTACCCAGGCTTCTTTTTACAAGCTGGACTTTGTTATAAACAAATTTCATTCCAAAGAGAGCTTAAAGCTTCATAACAACATACAGTATTATGTTAGAAAACATCATGCAGAAACTAAGGAACCTACAAAATAAGGAAGGGTCATTACATCACCAAATCTTGCTTTGGTGCCAGATTGTGGTGACAGCCTCCAGAAAATGAAAGAACACACTTCAGAGGGTAGGTTAATGACTGATTGTTTTTTTCCCCCCAAATGATTGACAGAGCTGATAATATTGTGACCAAACGGTGCCAAATATCGCTGATGAGACTACAATTACACTGCGAAAAGGAGCCTTTCCCAGACAAAATCGATCATCCATCATGAATATCCCACAGACTCCAATACAGCTGTCACCACAGTCTGGCACCAAACCCTTCCTTCTTTTTTAGGGGTCCTTGACAGAAACAAAATAAGTCGCTAAAGTTGGGTCAGAGTTCGGACTAGCCATTTTAAACTTGACATTGGTCTACATACAGGGACGCTGTCTAAAACGTAAATAAAACAGGATGCAGTTATTTGCAAACATACTGTGTTTACGGACAAAGGTTTTAGGAAGTCTTCCGACGCCCATGTAACAATATCCCTTATACAGTCATGTCTTTCACAAAAGTAGTGAACCTCACCCCCTCCTTACGTTTGAATGACTGAGCCTTTAGAGGATGTTTCTTTCATCCCCAATCGTGATACCTGACCTGTTCAAACGTGTTTAAAATGTTTCGCTGGCATCAAAATCCTACAGAAATATGTTCAGGTGATGAGGTAAAGCATTATATATATTGTCTTTCTACCGTTGGTACATGTCAAAAAGGATTAACAAGTTATCACAGTGTGTTTGGTTTGTTGTACACAGTGTCACCATTTTTTTTTTTTTGGAACCAGGGTTGTAAGATGAAGTCCATGTAAACATCAGAGTCTGATTATGTTAATGTAATTATACTCCCTAGTTGGATTAAGCTTCAAGATAAGTGTACTCCCATTATAGCTGCATTACTGAAGGGCATTTTAACCAAGCAAATAATTCAAGCATGACTCTTTATCTGAGTTCTCACTGCGTATAGTGACACACCACAATCCAGCTTGAGGACACATGACAAAGATGTTCTACTGCCTACACTCTGCCTTGTTCTTTATGAACACTCAGTGACTAACTTTCATTGTAAACACTCTACTCTATTGGAACTATTGTTAAAACTATACACTGAAAGTATGAAAGTCCACAGAGAGCTAATGCAATTATTACACAATCAACAGGAGGATGTACCCCCACAGAGCATCATGACAGAAGGAGCTGATGCTAAGTATTGGTGGGATGTTGTAATCTAATGCAGAGGAGGAATCTTTGTCCATTTATCTGACAATGTTCTGCAGCATGGAGGCTGGAATATTAATGAAACAAAGCTCACCATCATCTTTCTAATGGTTGCACTGATGCAAATGAAGGCAGTGAGACAGTTTTACAAAAAGAAGTTGAGGACTTGTATTTTCCTGTAAACAATTTTTGCACCAAGGACAGCTACAGTGAGTCAATGGACGCTTGAGGCTCTGCTAGCATACACAGATGTTGCAGCTTCTGTTCCTTAAGTGTCTCAATTCATAGGCAGACCGCAGATCTCTCTCTGTAAATTGATGTACGCGTTGAAAGCTGGCAGAGACAATTTTACAAGATTTTAGCCAATCTTTTCTGCCATTCAACATCTGTGCTCACATGCACTCCTCAGTATTACTCCATATACTGTTTTATGTCTCTGTGCAGCTTAACTATGGCTAGCGCGACTGCAAGCTTCTGATTTTGTTGCTTTACAATCATTACAAGTGAATGCCAGGTCATCTTACAACTCTGATTCTGAAAAAACTGTGTAAAATATAAAAAAAACAGAATTCAATGATTTGCCGATTACAATTTAGCAAGGTGTTCCCGAGCAATAATATCTTAGTAAAGTAGTGAACCTCACCCCATCCCTGCTTGTGAATGACTGAGCCTTTCAAAGATGCCCCTTTCATACCCAATCACGATACCAATTAACCTGTGGGATGTTCACTGTCCTAACTTGTTTGAAACATGCATTGCTGGCATCAAATTCAGAAAAGGTCTATATTTACAAAAATCAATCAAGTTGAAAGAGCACTCAAAACTGTTCCTGTGGTAGCTCCCACTACTATATCTGAAAACATTACCAAAAGGCGCTGTTACGACTGATAACAACCTTTCAAGTTGTCCAAAATTAATTAACACTACATGAAGTCACCTTTAAGGCCACGTTAGGTTCTGTATGTAAACTTATTCAGGCCCTTATTTTAATGGGGCACATACAAATCTATCTACTAATCTGCTACTAATTAGGTCTAATTTCAATGATCAGTAAGTCTTTATTCATGACTTCTCTTCGATAAA
Source organism: Pagrus major (assembly GCF_040436345.1). Taxonomy (NCBI): domain Eukaryota; kingdom Metazoa; phylum Chordata; class Actinopteri; order Spariformes; family Sparidae; genus Pagrus; species Pagrus major. The sequence goes on from NC_133223.1 coordinate 25,580,685, forward strand.
CCGGGTTATCAGCTTCAATTAGACTTTGCACAACTTTACTAGACACAAGCTAATTTACTCTCGCCTTATCTAAAGAAACCTCTCTTGTTTCCTCACAATTCAATTAGCTCTGACTCTTTACAACCAAGTGGTCTTAAAGGATGCACGCCTCGCTGCTTCTTTCAAACGTCGCCTCTCACTGCGAATGTGACATTTTATAAACATCTTCTGATTAGTATAACAATTCAGATTCACTTTACTAATGAAAATGTCGCTATTTTCTGTTTTCTAACTTCTGAGGTCTCTTTCCTATTGTCATAAATATGGATACACCAAGGTGGCTATTGCCGGACCACTATGCAATAGAAGAGCTAATGGATCGTTAGAGGTGGGAAAAGTCATTTTAACAGGTCTGATAATTGCCATTTATCGCAGCTGATGTTTTTACACATTAAAGAGCTTTTGCAATAGTTTGTAATGGCCCATTACAGTGATTTACTAAATCACAGGAATCAGATCCACCACACTCCCGGCCTTATTAGAATTTAAAAAGTTTTTCGAAAAACACATACTCCAGTTCAGGGCCAGTTGGGACAATCCAGCGAGTTTACTCATATAAAAACCAGTCATACAAAACTGCCTGTTTACTTTCTGTCTAGCATGATCTCTGAGTGGGTTGTTGGTGCACACTTGGGTCAGTTTGCCACCTCCACACCTTCAATAAGATGATGGATCTGTGTGTCTCTGTTCTGCCCACTTTTGAACTCTAGAAATCAACTCCCTCTTCACATTAGGTCCGGCTGCAACTCCCTGCAGTAGGTGGAAATGCGTGAGAAAACTACTATCAAATCCCTTTATTTTTGGATAAAAATCTCTCAGATCTCAGGTCTAATGATGCCAGCGTTCAGTCAGATGTAGCTTGGCCTTTCCCATTAAAGTATTTGCAGGATAACCAATTAAGGTCAAAAGCATGTCCTTTCTCTAAAACTTTCATTGTAAGGAGGGCGACTACATTAAAGCTATTTATACAGAGAGAGAATCAGAGCTGCACAGACATGTGGTATATGTCCCGCTTATTGGCCTGAGGGTAAACTGGCTGCTATCAGGAGACAGCGCAGGGTGAGGTGGGGCAGTGGTAGAGGTGTGGAGGGAACCGGCAGAACAGCAGGTGGCCAGCTCCCTACTGTTCAGCCATGTGACCTCTGGAAGCCATCCAGCACTACCTCTGCAAGACACAACACAACCTCACCTTTCACGTCACACCTTCTCAAAAGAAATCCCACAACCACCACCCACCAGCCAATTAAAAAGTTATGCATAATTTACCATGTCATTTTCCAGCACAATCAAATTGAATATGATGTGCAGCTAATTCTCAGAAATGTTCCTTCTGCAAGCAAGGACGACTATGGAAAAAGAAATAAGTCCATAACCCGATTCAATCATTCATCGTCTTAACCCTAAATTTTATCCTTGGCTCACCTAAAGCAACATTATGTAAATATTTCACAGCTTGAAAATCTGTCTCTCTTGGAGCGAGTTCACCTCTCTGTCACCTAAGGATGACTGGTTGGGGCAGCTGTCCTGATAACACCACCTCAGGCTCCAGGGCAACCAAGGCCAATAGATATGACGTACTGGGCCTCAGACTCTTACAGACAGACAGTCTGTCTTGTACTAGGGTGAAGGTATCTCTGTCTCAGCCACCCTGTGCCTGAGTCACCTTTTTCTGTACTATATAGCCTGTATGGTTTGGATCACAGCACTTAACGTTTTACGGCACTATGTCACACACACCACCAACTATCACGGACGTTGGTGAAAGTAAATCCTCCTGCTGCTACCTGCTGCATATGAAGTTTCTGATAGACAGACAGCTTTTCTTGTTGCTAAAGTAACCAAACCAAACTTTACACCCAACAATACTGTTCCAGAATCCTTGGGGTTTGTAATAATGATATCCATGTGGCACTTAGAAACTGTGAAGGCCCCAATTTGCACAAAATACATAAAATGAAAACTCACATACGGCTGGTCTCAACTGTTTTTGCTGATATGATAAATGCAACCCCTCCAGAAATGTGACGGCAATTTTTAACTACAGGCCCGTTAATGACAAAGCTGAAATATCTCACATCCCCATTGTGCAAGGCCAGCACAAAGAGGCATCATGCCTGTGAAATGAAAGTAACCTCAATGGGAGAGCTATCCCCGACTATTAAAATTGTGGCCTACGGGTGAAATCACATTACAGAGGCGGCTCGAGATTCTTATTCTATTCCACTCTATTCTTAGCAAGCTGAAGGCAGGTAAAACACATCTCCTTCATCCTTGGTGTAGAATGTCTCCCACTGTTCCTTCAATTAAAAGATAGCAGTAAAATACGACAGGCGCGGGGCTGCGATAGCGTAATTGCCCACTACAGTCGGCATTTGGGTGTGAGGAAAGCTTGTCCGTTTAAGCCTGGAGGGGGCACAGCGAGCAGAGGCAGGGCTGACACGCACAGGGACATTAGCGGACATCTCTCATGATCCAAATCCTCTCTTTTGCTTAACAGCTACAGTTTAATTGTCACTAGGTCTGCCAATCATCCGGTGCACATACCCTCGCTCCTGCTCGTCCTTGCTGTTGAGATAAATCCTTGGGACGGAAGCCAGACACTTCAGTACACCTGTGGCTAAATACTACTTATTATTTTCCAAGCACGTAGACACAAATCACACACAAACAAGCAGCAACGAATGTTTCACACATTAATACGACTGTAAAATGTTTGGGTTTTTTTTTACCAGTTTTCTCTTGATTGAAGTATTTTTTTCCCGGGCAATCAGACAGTGGATGGCGTCAACTAAAAGGAAATGACAAATCTGTGGGGTACTGTAGATTGTTAACAGCTAGGCAATACGTCCTCCTTTTAATCTCTGCAAGGGCAGACAGCGAATCATATCAGCTAACTCAGCAGCAGTTTCGCTCAGTCAAAAAGTCAATTTGAGAGAGTCCAGCTTGGTTGGGTGAAAGCAGTGTTTTGTGGGCTGGTGAATCGAACGCCAGGAGCCACCCACTGCTTAATGATCAGCTAATCTCACAGGAAATCAGTTAACGGTTGCTTGTCTCCCGAAAACGACCTTCTTAACTCCACTGCAATTCCCAGCCGATGAAATTTTGCTGCAGTTTTGTGCTATTTAGCAAATCTGCTCAAATTGATACCACTAAGTAAAAAAGAAACAAATGCATGTTGTAGACATGACACCGTTGTATCCACCCCTCTGTAACATGTCGGCCAAGTCTCCTCAATCAAAAGTCTGTCTCTCTAACCAGTATTCCAGTATATATAGTGTCAGCTATGCCACTTTCAAAGCACCTTCCTCTCCTTTAATAGAACATTGTCTTCTATTCTTTATGCCTTTGTAGGATTTCTCAGTTGAGCAGTCGTAAACGTTTGCCCCTCAAAAAGGACGCATAATCATCACTTCTTCTTCCTTCATTTTTAATTATAAACCCTGGATGAAAATTACAGCCAAAAAGAAATTACATCTAAGTTCTGAATTCAATCAGGCACTTGTTCCATTGTCATACCGTGTTACACAGTATTCATGCCGTAATTGTTCCGTGAGTGGGGAGTAATTTAATTTGATCGCCCATAATGTACTTCCTTCATAAATGAGGCCCCATCAAGGTCCACTGAGATTGGCAGCAGTCTTGTATCTCATCACATGTCATCTTATCGCTTTGGTATCATTACGATGAAAAAGTAATGAGATTCCAGATGAATATAATCTATGCGTCATTCTCTTTCTGAATTTTAAACCTTAAAAATGGGACTTCAGAGTGCATGTTTGTCCCTTTTTTAATTATACATATGTAAACGAGAGGGCTTCAGTCGTGTCAAAAAAATCATTACTGTCACCTTTTGCATCTCCATCCATTAACTGTGCATGGAACAGTAATGAGGAGGAAGCAGAGTTTTGCAGGAGGGATAATGAGCATGTGTTTCACTGCTACAGTACATTGGCAGAGACACCCAGCCAGACAGTAATTGAGCTGACCGACTGACCAGTGTTTTTAACTTGTGCTGCAGACAAACACTCACACTCGACCGCCTCCAGTCAAAGAGGAAAAAAAAAACGAAAGATACAACTTGTCCTTTAGAAAAAAGAGAAATAAAGAGAGGCATCTTAGTCTAATGAAGGTCTTCAGCACAAAAATACATCACGACACAAACTAGGAAAAAGAGCACATCACTAACACTGAAGTTAAAAGTTCTATTCCCACTGGGCCCATCTATATTAAAAAATGAAAGTGCTCAAGATCTGCAAGGTGCTTTTGATAAACACATCCACCCGCTGGCATATGGCATGTTGTGAAAGCTTTTCACCCACTCCCGAGAACAATCAAAAGTTACATAATGTCAAGAAGCAAGCATACAAGGAGGTACAAGAACACACATGAAAAAGGCTATTATGAATGAAAAATAATTATCTGAATGATCTTTTCCTTTTTTTTTTTTGTAATTTCCAAATTAGCAGGACTGAAAAGGTGAGGAGCTCTAAAACAGCTTTAAATGATTTCTTCAAATTCCTCCTTCACTGAAACCGACAGGGAGCAGTCCGCCCACATGTCCTCCGCTTTATGTATATGAATTTATGCATTGCTGCACCCAAACCATTTATATGCCAGACACAAAGCAATCTAGCTTCAGTCTTTATATCGCCATGTCCCATGATGAAATTCCTCACACACACACACACTTTTCCCCAGTGTAAAGGTACAGTCTAAAGCAGTTCAGCTGTTAAGATTATGTTCTGTTTGTGCCAGATACAATCCAGACATAGCACATCCCCTCTCTCTGAAATACGACTGTACCGCCGTGCTGCCCTAAAGCAAGACACTTATTGGATCTGCGACTGCTCCAGTGGAGCTGCTCGGTGCCCAAAAGTACAAGAGTGTGGTTTTATTGGACAGTGTGTGAATGTGTCTGATGGATTTAGTTTAACAGGGGGAAGAGGGGAGCTAAATCACATCAGCATGCCCATGGTTTTAATCTACAGCACAGCACAACAGCACACTATCTGGAACAGTGAAAATATGTGGTGCATGCTAAAGCCTGCAATTAACTGTACAAATCCAAAAAGTGCTTCAAGTGGCAATGATGTTACCAAAATGAACTGATGACCGCACTCTGCATAGGCCTGCTGGAGCTTAATGTAATGGGCTTTACTTTTACATGATATTACTGATGATATTTATACATGTTTACCTGTTGCTTCACATCTCTGGTTATAAAAACGGTTACAAGTTGATTTTTATTTTTATTTTTTTAACCAAGCTGTCAGAAGCTTTGTAAATGCTTCTGGCATTAATCTATAGGAGTTTGAACACACTGAATTATGAATTTATTTCTCTTGCCCACATTTTTTAATGCAAACATAAGCCTGCAGATTAACTGTAACTGCCCCTGTTAGAAGGAAAACACAATAGGTCCACATTTTATATTATTTCATGGTCCAAGTTCAAGTTAGATAACAATATCACTGAAAATGGACAGTTGAACAGATTGTTTTTCTTAAGAAAATAGTCAGGCAAAAAGAAATGCCATTTTGCGACCGCAAAATACCCCTGTCTAAGAGAAACTGGCAAAAACTCTTTATAGTTCTTTATGTCCTTATTTACACTAACTTTATAAAATAGTCAAAAGCAAGTGCTCAGGTGAAGCAGCATATTCAAAGAGCAAAACGCATAAAACTACATGAACTTACATAATTTCAGTCTAGGGCTTTAAAAACTGTGTCACTTGTCTACACGTTCATTCATTGGCCGTTGTAGGCTCTAGGTTGGGCATAGAAGCTCATGTCTGCTCAAATACGCTGTCAATCAAATGGCTGCCATCTCAGGATCTCTGGTGTGGAGGGATAATGGCATCTGCTGTGAAATGAGGAGTCTTTTTACAGGGACATTTGGGAAAAAGAGAAGACTGATTTTGTCTGAGTTTGATGCACTACTGAAACACCCAGACAATTATTGGTGATTTAGCAAAACTTGCTAGTTTGTTGGGTTGGTTGTTTGTTGATTGTACCTTGCTGATGTAGTTTTATCTTGAAATGGTTTGCAAGAATCTAAGCTTTCTGATGATGTGTGGAATGACTATAAAGTACACTTAAATTGCTTATAATTTGAACAATAAGTACTGTACTTATTGTTCAAATTACATTACTCTTTTGTTGTCATAAAAACAATAAATCAGAGACAGCTTTAGTCATAGTGATTCATTTTTTTTGGGAATATAGTCAACATTACATTCTAGACACAGATAAAAAAAAAATCATAAAATAAGATGACTATCTAACAGTCTAACAAATTGAATTTGACATTTCCACCTGCTGGTTATATGAAAATGTCAACAAAAACAATTCCTAAGGGTTAAAGGAAGCTTTTGGTCATGCTGAAAGACATGACCTTTGGTTAGAAATAAAAAAAACTAAAATACAAAAAGAAATGGTCTAATTTTAAACTGACTAACCAATTGAACTTAAGTTGTCTACACTGAAGGTTAACAGACGTGACCTCCACATCTCAATATTTCACTGTGTTAGTTCAGTTTCCAGCTACCTACTATTTCTGCTGAGTCACTTTCTGGATGAAATTATTTTCATTATCTAAATGTGAATTTGTTCAATTTTGTCAGCTTAATAAAGGCTTTTGATGAAAGATGAATGGTGAATTCTGTCCCTATTTTATTTTATTTACTGTAGTACATAGTATTACGGTGCTAATGAGTGTGTAGATGGCTGTGATTGTTATTGACAGACGTATTGGTATGATCATGTAGCCCTCTCACTCAACTCTGTTTTGGGATTTTCATGGATACCCCTTTTTTGTAATGTTTCACTTGGTATCAATGATGACGTGCAAGCTGGAGCGCATACAGAAATCTACCTTGAACCCGCAGGTCAGGATACTCACACCCGAACCACGGAAAAGCGATCCAGCAATTTCCTCCAAAACCTCTTCCCAGAGGCAGAGATGTGAACAGAGACCCGTCTCGAGGCTCGGTCCTGTCCCGAGTCCTCCGTCCTGCAGCATGTGGCAACGTCCAATGTCAAAAACTTGTCTCCTGATTAGCAGCTAGCGATGCTAACCGCTAGCAAGAGCCCCATCATGGTCTTCAGTTTGCGCCAGGTACGAGCCCTCACTTCTAAAACACGCTCGGTTAAACTCTTTTAACAAAATAAGCAAACACTCGCATAAACTCCCGGCTGATAACGGTAAATTATACTTTTTCATAAAGTTGTTTGAAGGTTTGCTCGGACTTCACGTCTTTCCGCAGCTCTTTCTCTTCTGACTTGCCTCGTTTTCCCGCTAGTCCCGCCCCTCCAACAATCCGACAGGTTAATCCCCAATAACAGAAAAAATGATTGACACCTGCCCAAACAAATGAGAACCCAAATAAGAGAAACCTGAGGCGTTCAAAGGCCATTCAAAACATAGGACATTTTGGTATTCGCCACATTAACCATACGAATAATAATAAATAATAATAATAAACCCATATAAACAAATTAGCAGGGCACTACAATCATTTTTATTCATTAGCTGTTGTTGTAGTTCAGTAATAGTAATATTATCAGTATTACAACTGTATAAAACATGACTACTTCTGAAAAGCAATGCTTAATTCCACCTATATTCAGGCTAATCCAAAAATGGGCAAAGACAGTGAACGCAGACCACAGCACTTTAAGCACACACATTATCCCTAGACTACAAAGCACATCAGTCATGACCATTAATAAAAAAGTATCACACCATATCCTCAGATTCAGAACACTGACACTGATTTATACAAGAAGTCTCCATCTGATTGAACAGGGAAATTAGTTAAAGAGACCACTACTGCTTTTTCATTCATTTGCTTTCTGAGCCAGCCTAAAGTGGCCATTCATAGAACTGTGCACATTCATGGCTTTATTCGACAGGAGGGCTTAGTAAATTGACAGGAAATGGAAAGAAAAAGAAGGGCAGTGACGTGCAGCAGGTCGGATTTGAACCCTCGGCCGTGCAGGCGAGGACACTGCCACTACAGTGCACACACTCTACCAACTGACCTACAGCATTTGTGTATATTTATTCACTTTTTTTTAGCTTGCTCCCCTCCGACTTATATAAACTTCTTTCCCACCTGACCGTGGAAAGAACAAGCGCTCATGTATACACCAACACCACTTTGTTATTGGGCCAAACTTTTGCAATGGTCCTGCATTCATTGTTTTGTTTTCCTCGTGTCATCCTGTTCTGTCTTTTGTCTTGCAATAAAGGAGAAAAAAATGCATTAAACGGTGATGATATATGTAGGGGATTATGCTTGCAGGCTTATATTCTGCTGTATTTATCAAAGAGAGCTGCTGGTCGAGTGCAGTGAAAATGGAAACTGTTCAGTGTGTGTTTACTGAAACTGTTTCTCAGCAGCACGAATTGTTAACAATGAGACAGATGGAAAATCGGCAATGGGATGTTAATGTCAGGCCTACCTGATTCTCTTTCCCATCAGAGCCGCAATCTATCACACCACCAGCCTTGCTAATGATCTCTGACAGATTGACAAGGCCTCTCTTTGGAGAAATCTCATAAAAACAGGCACGTGTATTGATCAGCAGGGCTCCAAATAGCATCCAGTTGATGCATATTTTATTAGTCTGCACAAAACAAAACAGACACAGAACAATCTCATTTCCGAGTACTTACACACACTGAAATTGAAATGCCTCTCAGCCCAATGACTGCAGAGGAAACATGTGACAGAAAAGTGATACAGTAGGAGAAGCTGTTTCCCTTTGAGGCTTCGCTCTAAAAGGGGACAAATACAAAGAGGCCGCTTGCTGTTGGACATGAATTTAATTGTCCTGGAAACGCTTCAGTCCCTCATTAGGAGCTCAAGTCTGAGGTCCGGCGCAATAAAACACCAACAGTGACAAACCCATTTTCACATGCTAATGGGGTCCATATAGCCCCGACTCCAGCAGTAAATATGGAGGATTTTCCTTCATACGTGGCACCTCAATACCTGAGCAAAGTCACTTCAAGGTGATACCTGGGAGAATAGGATCCTGAGACCTATTGACTTTGTTCATTATTAATTCAGCTTCAAGCTTACAGCGGCAGCAGCATCATTTCAGAAGCAGGGATGAGAAATTGGAACAGCTGGAGGTGTAATACTGTGGCTTTTCTCTCCGGCCCACCTGTCAATACCTACACCAAAAAAAGATGGAGGTTGCAGCCCACATGTAGGGTCAAGACAGAGTGCCACTGGAATCCAAATTTTTTGTCTTCTGTGTACGTGAAAATAAACTACAAAAGTAGTTTGTGAAAGTTGTCCCGCAAGTAAACAGAGCTCAGGAGGGAATCCAACTTTGCTACTAACAACACGTCCTCTCTCTGTAGGACATCTTATTATTTATCATTTCTCACACAACAGAGCCGCAATGCAATATGGACCCAAAACGTTGACAGCACAGAAAGCCATTATCATTGTGCAATTAGATATTTCCAGTTCCAAATTCATATCAAAGACTGTAGCAACAGCTGCCACCAATGAAATATAAATATTCCATGCAAAGCCAAAAACATTTGGAATTGAAGTCTTGGACCGGCAGCACTGATTTCACAATTTATGAGGAAAAACATGTCACCTAGAAACCCAACACACCAGCTTACTGCAACCTGTAGCCATCATGCTCGCTGAAACAGAAAGCAAACATTAATGCAATATCAGGTGGCTGTGATAAGAGAGGAGCAGTGTGTAATGACTGTCTAAGACAGGCCGTCAGCAGATCCATAAAATGTTATTACTGCTCGAGATAAAGCAGTGTCGATGGAAGGGGATAGATGTGCTGCTGTAAGTACGTGTCAGCTTTGTTCCACTTCCCTGTTTTAGTGACAGCCCTAACCTTTCACTGTAGCACACCTGACAGCCTAAACCTGTCTACTTTCCCTGGTTAGGCTGATGCTGCTTTCCTCCCGTGAGAAACAGGAAATCACTAACAAGCTCAGCCAGCAGGAGATTCCAGAGAAACATTCAAACCATTTTGGTAACACACACAAACACATTTAGCACATGTAACACAATAATTAATTTGCCAATAATATCTCTTCCTGTGAGCACCCATGGTAAATGGTCTTGCATTTATATACAGCTCTCCTAGTCTGCCGAACCGCTTTGCAACACTTGTCATACTCACCCATTCACACACACATCCATACACTGAAACGATGGCAGAGGCTGCCATGCAAGATGCCAACCTGCTCATCAGGAGCGATACAGCGCTTCCTATCCAACTGCCCCATGATATTTCTGTGCTCAGCCATTCACACATATTCACACGCCAATGGAAAAGCTACCGGGAGCAATTTGGGGTTCAGTATGTTGCCCGAGGATAGTTCCACGTGCAGCTGGGGGATCCATATTGAACCGCTGACCTTCCGATTAGTACTTAGCCTCCTGAGCCTCAGCTGACCCATATGTGGAGACTGGTGCATAAATATTTGATGAGTCGCAATATAGTAAAACACAGTTGTAAAAATATAAAAATTAAAATGTCTTTATATCTTCCTACATAACTTCATTATAATGTCTATTTAAGGAATGTTTATAAGCTGCGCACTAGGGGCATCAAGATTTGGATTCCAAAAATCAGGATCTGCGATTCTGCCTGTCTTTCTTTTTCTTTTCTCAACTGTACAAAAAATAAAACTATACACAACAAAACCAGCTGCCAACTCACAGTATACAGAAGCCTTGTCTCTTGTCTGTTTCAGGGGGAGAAATTATCCAGCGGATTTGTACTTCTCAGTCAGTTTGTCCAGGAGTTATAGGTCTTGGTTGAGCTGAGGCTGATGCTGCAAACCGGACTGACAGACTGATCAATGGTCTCTCTGTATTTATTGTTTATTGTGTTAATTACAGTTACTGAACTGCAAATACAGACGCTGATATTCCAATCTTGGTTTTGTGATTTGATTTTGTGGGGATCTGCAGGAAAACCCTTTGCAGACTTTCTTTCTTTTTGCGGTTGTGACCTGGATAAGACTCTTGGGGGAAAACAAAGCAACCATTTTACTGAGTGGATTGCATGTAGCACGTGGAGAACGCATTTTTGCTTTATGTGATACACCCATCCAAAACTGAATGGTCTATTTTGCAGTGCTGGTGTTTGGTGACGTATATTTAATTGCTACTTGTTGTTTAAGTTGTTTTCTTTCGATGTTTATTATTTTTACAAAACGTGACAGACCTCCCTCTTCATTTGAAAGTGTCAAACCTGCTCCACTACTCCACCACCCCACCCCCACCCCCCGAAATAGAAACATGGCTGTTATATCACTCTTAATAACCATGTAGCCTCTCTTTTAAATCATTTTTTTCAATGTAAATGACAGCTGTCAGGTCACAGAAACAATGATCCGCTCATCCTTACAAATCGAGATTTGATAGTATAACAATGTCATACCCATCAAAAATGTACTAAAATCCTAAAACCGAGAGTCAAATTGAATCATAGATTTAGAGAATCATGACACCCCAACTGCTTACATATGCTAAGTAGGACTTCAAGTTAAGTTTTACCACAATTGGGATTACAAATGGCATATGTGCTCTGAGTTTGTAATACAGCTGCAGTGTGGTCAGGAGTAAGGAAAGTAGCACAGCTGTCAGGATAATTATTCAGTGCTCTGTTAAGATGTTGTGCTGCAGAGGAATTCAGAAGTCGTCAGTGATAGGAAGATTACACTCCTTGTACAAGGATGACATTTTTGACAACTCTGAAGTGACGCGTTTGTCAAAACACATCTCATAAATATTCATCAGACGGCTAATCTCTTTTGAAAACACAGTACAAAGTCCAACGGCGGCGAGGTTCATGGAATAAATTCATAACAAATAAATATAAAAGGAGGAAGCTGATGTTAAAACAGTTAAAATAATGTTTTTGATCAAATATTGGAATGTTAAACTGATTTTAAAATAGCCAATTAACACACATATCCAATAAATCATTGTTTCCTTTAAATATATATCTTTGTTTTCCTGTATACCCTTTCATTTTTTAAAATAAATCAATGAATGGCAATTGTTAATGCTATGTGTCCTTTTCTTCCATACATAACACTGTGAAATTAGACTATTTCTTAATGATTTAATTGACTAAAACTAGATTTAAACTGACCACATTCAAATAACTTAAAATGTAATTGCCACTAAATCAAATCTAACTACGGTTCAACAATATTAAGCACCTTTCAGTTTATCCTGTTAATATCAAGTAAAATGTCAATAACCTCTTATCACAGCTGATTGAATTAAAGCTCAATTCCATCCCACAGTAGCATCGCCACCACACGGGTTGAACGACCCCTGTGCCATCTAGAAAATGGTGTGACATGAACACAATGTAACCCCAGAGAGGTACTCCATCACTATACGTCTGCAGATTAATGGCTGAAAATGTCACAGGGAATAAGGTCACGCGCCAAGAGACCTGGCTATGAAGAGACATCTGAGCACTTCCAAGTCTGAGTTGCAGTTCCATGGTCCAGTGAGAAGCCAAATGTGCTGCTGTCAAGCCCTGCCTTGCAAACACACATACGTGCACACACACTTAACACCGGCATAGTGTGGCCTCAGTGATGAGGGAGGACAGAGACAGGGTAGACTTTTACATGGAACATTAGACATGATTAGAAACCATTCACTGAATGTCCCTTTTGCCACTTCGATGGCACAGGCATTGCAGCCAAGTCACCGGAGATGGTGAGTTCATTCTTTACTGCGACACGTGACAAGACACAAATGCTGATGAGACAATGAGTCAATGTCAAACTCAGAAATCAAGCTTATTTTAACACAATAATAGGCATTACAACATCCAGAAAAAAAAACAATATGGTTACACTTGATTTGAAAGGCTGTGCATACGACTGACTTGACACCTTACATGAACATGAAGGAGTCTTCATGAATATTTATGACTGTTGTCAATTGGTCATTTATGTCGCTTTTAATGCTAAGTTGACATTGTAACAAAAGACATCTCAAAGAATGTCATCTTTATAATAAAAGTGACCTGACTGACTGAACGACACTTAATGACAACAGTTATATCACAAAAATAAGTAAATAATGCCCTGTTTTCCCATACATAGACTCTATGTGGGCTCATTGTGGTATGGTAAGTCCACAGCTGTTTTTTTAAATCTAAAAGTACGTACAATGTTAAGTTAAAATAGAAATTACATTTTTCATATATACACACACATATATATATGTATATATATATGCTATATATATATATATATATATAGTATATAATCTAAAGGGGATATGGACCAATTTGCAGTGGAGTTCCAAAAAAAAGCCAAATCACTGTGACTTAAGAATTGCCTCAGGGGTAAAGACTTGTATTTTGTGACTGATGATCATATTATCTTCTCACATATGTGCAAGCCAGTGTAGTTGGTGAACATTATCATCTTATCCATCAAAGAAATTACTATTATTTCCACCCCTAATTAAGCCTATGAATACTCAATAGTCACAATACAATGTGTCAAAAATTGAATTCAAAAGCGGCATTAAAAACTGTTCTAAGGGATCTCACTCATGTGGCACTCTTGATATTCTCTCGGCCATGTCGTTGCCTTGAAACAGATGATAATGATGACCAAATACTGAGCAGAACGTCCTTGCTGCTTCAATCATTGAAATGGGGGGCTTTATACAATACAATTAACAGTATTTTTGCAGCATACACACACAATATGGTGACTGATTTGTAACTCTCCTGCAAGTGGTCTGAAAAAGCTCTTTTATATAAAATTGAGGGTTACAACATCTTGCTTGCAACCACCCTCCACTTAAATTAGAGCGTTGCTTTTTCCCTGTTTAAGTGTCTGTCCATGTGGCATACAGCAAAGCAAAAGCAATACAAACAGCCAAGCTAATAAGGAAGTGTGTTTGCAGTGGAGCGAGAGCAGCAATATTCTGTGTTTTCTTTTTGGCACGAAACGCGGGCCAAGATATCGAGGTGAGGTTTGGAAAAGAGGGAAACGATTTCAGTCCAGTGTTAAAGTGTGAAAGTCAGCCTGAAGTCTCCCACACCGATTAATATGCACTTTCCCTTAAGTCAATGTCGAAGACTCTACACCACCTGCTTCTGCCCTTATGGCATGCCACCTGGGACACCTTACAACAGGCTTCAATGTCAGCTGCTGCTTGTTTCCTTTAGAGAAGCAAAGGAATATAGTGATGGACAGAGAGCAGGATTATTTAAAGATTCAGTCAATATCAGCAGATTTTTTGCTACAAAGAAAAGGATTTGCTCAGTGTTGCAGCCCTTCGCTCTTGGCATGTCTTTTTCAGAATCACTTTCACAATCACAAATTTTTATTTTATATTGATGCATTTTGCTAATCATATTATACATTGCAGCACAGTGCTTGAGAAAAAGAGCTATACAACAAGCATTGAGCTGTGAGGTTTGATGGAGGCGGACGCCACTCCGCAAAATAACCAAAACGCATCCCCCTTGTAGGCATGCCGTTTCTTCTGTCCTTCCACTGCTATTTTATTTTAATTGTACCGACCGAACCGGCATTTGCCAAGTGTAATTGGAGAAAGCCAGCAGCATGTGGCTACTTAGTTAGCAGGAGCCCCAGGATAACCGATTAGCTCAGAGATACAGGGTTACTGTGTTTCTTGTGATACTACAGTTGAGAGGTGTGCACACAGTGGCGCTATACCACTCAGATTGACGTCCACAACAGAGCAGTCAGTCCTCAGTAACGATTTAGCGCTGGTTATGCTACCTGTGATGCCACAATACTTTACTACGAAGCCTTGTTTTCATCAGCTCCCATTCAACCTGAAAACGTATACTGCATCATGTTCTGATTACAAACCCAACACTTTCTGTATCCATTTCAAATTAAAAGTCCTGAGGCTTCTATTATGAAACGTTTCCAGGAATGTGTCATGAAAAAAATTACCGTACGCACTTGAAAAGTCGAACTATAGAAACTATAGAAACTATAGAAAAAGAACAGTTAGGTTGATGGTTGTTGTAGAATGAAAACACTTTTAACGACACAGTTGTCCTGATGGATTATGTTCCCCTCAGGAGGGTCTGAGTCACGTGCGACTCTTAGTGGTAAAATTCAGTATTACCGGTCCAGTCTGGCATTTGGCTTAATGTCAAACCACCTCTCCCTCTGTAGCAGAGAGTATGCAGGAGTATAGGGGTTGTTTAGTTCAATAGTTCAATCTTGCCTGACTCATTGATCCTTTATCTGACTAAGGTTTGTGGAAGTTAGAATCTATCGCCCCGACCATTGGTCTGGAATATCAGTAGCCTAACCGTGCTGTGTATTGATAAATGCATGGCATGGACTCCTGCCCAGCTTTCAGTTTCGTCTTGGATCTATAACATTCTCCACACTATACTATGTATTATATATACGTATATAACTATAGGGTTAGGTGGTTCAGAGGTGGTTCTGCCATTGGGCCATCCTGCCTGCTATAATTAAAGGTAAAAGTAATATGATGGTCAGACTGGGGTAGGCTGACTGGGAGAAAAATCTCTTTCTTTTCCCAAAGAAAGATAGATACTCAAAGGCATTTGTTTTGCAATAATTACGCTGATGTTCTATTTCACCAATGTCTATTTGTCGAAACATTGTGAATTGCTGTTGAAGTGCAATTTTCTCAGAGCCGGAGCAATAGCTTTATCAATAGCTCCTCCTTGATTGAACTCCAGCTTCAACAACCTGCAACAAATCAGCATTTGCAGACACCCACTAAGCAACGCCATAATCATGTTTGGACTGAGAAAATCAAATTCTCAGTCAATTATCTTGGCCTCAAAGGAACTGATAATGGTTGCTCTTAAGCAGTAAATTGGCACCGTTTAAATGTAAACACAATGTTTCACTCTGCATGTGTTGGCTCAGTGGTTTAGGTTTCCTTTTTCTGGTCCAAGGCCACTTTTTCACTGGTGGGCTCATGGTGGGGATGGGAGACAGGACGCTGGTGTACACAGAGGTTCTTGGACTCCATTAACATTATCAGTAAACCCCATCATACTAACAGTGCAGTGAAACGAATGCTGTGGCAACGCCATAGCCAGGCTCCTAGTGGCATATTCAAGAGCCAAAAAATGAAGAGAAGAAATCACAAAGGCTGTGTCACGGCACGACTGAACACAATATGTTGTCTACCAGTCAGTCAGAATGACAATGGTATATAGTGTGACACCTACACAGTCTTAAAATACAGTGCCTCGCTGTCAGGCGTATCAACAACCATCACTCCATGTCAGAGTTTTCTGAATGTAAAAATGTTGTGGCTTTGCTCCACAGGAGGTAAATGCTGGTAAGCCATCCACAGTAGCAGAATAGTTGAATTTAGAGGCTGAGGTTCTGTTTTTCCAAAAAACAGCTCCCTGTTTCTTCACGCTAGCACCGCCAAGACTGTCTGACAGCTTGTTTGGGTTTTCATAATGCATATAACTTTGCTTAAATAAAAACTAGATGCCTCTCAGCCATGAACTTTCCTAAATATGTGTTTTTGATGTTTTCTGAAGCCCGGAAGGTAGTAAAATAAAAACAAGCACGATTTATTGCCATTTATACCTCTGACATATAGACCGCAGTTGCCAGATGCGGCATTATGACCATACAAGGTAACTTATTCATTTTACAGGTTTGTTTTTCCATTTCGCCGGGATGTTTTCAGTCGCCCAAAATTGTCTTTCATTGTTTATTGTTTCTATTCAATAATTTATTTTTTATACGCAGGACCTATTTGAAGAAAGTGGGAGAAATTGAGAGAGAAGTTGGCATTTTACCCCAGAGATTTATCATAAAAACTTTAGAAACAACGATTGGAAGACTTAGAGAGGAAGAATGAGAAAAATAACAATTTTAAAGAGGCTTTAGCAGCGTTCCAAAAACTGAGTGAGGGGGAGTCTGATGGCGGAGAAGTTTCTGACTTCAGAGACGTGGATTGGCATAAGCAGCAGAGTTCAGACCCGGAGCCTGAGAAGACCATTGTCATTGAAATTTCTGAGGTATGCATCATGACTTCCTTAGTTTGCTCCTTCTGTTGTTGTGTTTTTTAATATCCAAATTCAATAAGATGAATGACACTCCCAAATTGTCACATTTGTCAGAATAAGGACTGATGGTTTCTTCCTTTGAATAAGTCAGAAACCACTGAACAAATATCAACAATATCTATAACACAAGATAACAGGGGCTTTTTCATCCATTGCCTGCAAAAGCCCATGATAGCCTACACCACTCATTTGATGACTTAAATAATTAACCACTGTACAATGAAAATCCATAATATACCCAGCAGTAAAGTTGGCTACTAGTTATATATTGGTGTAGTTGTATTGTAGCATCGTAAAGCACATGAGAACAGCAGCAGTAAATAAATCAATATGCATTATAAATGTTATAAAAAGAAAAAGAAAAAAAAAACATAAATTGGCACGGGACTTTTTGAAATGTTGCTTATTCTGCTCTGTGCTCTTTAGTTTATTTCCCATAATTTCGAGTAACTTTATCAAACTAATACATTATTGATATGCTTGAGAACATGAACAATGAAATTATATACAGTATTGCGACATAAGCTTTAATTAATTATTTGTATTTTTCCAGTTTTAATTGTGTAATATGTATTGTTTAAAAGGGACAATGAGAAAACTAGTAGCCTTTGTATTTACTGTATTATGCAGGGTTGGTGCAATATACAAAAATCAGGTATACTAATACTAATATTACAATTTGATTGCAATTTGATTGTACTTTTCTTTTTAAAGATTTTACAGTAAGATGTATTTTAAATTTCAATGTGAAAAAATAAATGAATAAATAAAGAAAGAGGTCGTATTTGAATAAAAGCCCCACCATAACATTTCTTCTGCAAGGAAAGGCTTAAAGGTGCAGTTGAAATTGTTGCTTCTGGTTGGCAGCTCATCAGATACCGATGGGATCTTCATCCAGAACTGATTATTGCACCTTTAGATAAGACGCCAAATAACTGCAACTTCAATCAAACAGCAATGAAGGAATGAGCAACCTGCACTTTCACTGAGCCACGTCTTCATGAAAACTTCATATTTCTCCTTGACCATTTGATGGAGTCTCGCTCCTGCTGTTGCTCTACTACCTCCATTTATATACAAGACACTCTCTAGAAAAAGTGAGCTCACTTTCCTGAACCAGCAAATAGCCCGAAGCAACAAACCACCTTCTTTGACATTCTCACTGTCAGTTTTCGCTGGAAATAATGAGGCTTATGTCAGCCAGGAAGATGACCGCTTGACTCATCTGTCAATAGTGAAGCCTGAGGATCCTCCAGATGTTTTTCTTGCCATACTACTCTATATATGAAGCTCATTGATTCTCTCAAATGACCTCCTTCTTCACAAAATGACCTGAAAAAGTTCACTGTAGAAATGGCCTAAACATGAAGGCAAGAAAGTATCCAACAATCTATATGTACACAAGACCTTTTTTTTGCTATTTCAGAGATGGAGTTCTTGATCCTCTCCTTAGCTTGGACTAGTGTTTTGTGCTTTTGCAGAAATGTTGCTCATGTTGAAAGCGCAAAAGACCATCCTTATTCAAAGAGATGTGAAAAGTTCAGACTGTTCGTGCCAGCAGCAGGGTTTGGCACAATGTTGTTTGTTGTTATCGCTCCTGCACATATTGCACCGATCTATGACCGTGTTGAATGTGGAAGTTGCAGCCTCCTGCTGCTCATGCTGATTGAAATGGTTCACAATGTTTCAACACACTGGTTTCGCAAAGCTTTTTCACCCTCTAGTTTCCTATTTTACAGCTTCATTCCAGCTGTTCTGATGCCGCTCAGTCCTCGGAGTATTTGTTGAGACTAACAGTTGATTGCACATCCTACGTAAATAATGGTACCATACAGGAGGAGAGACTCTGCTGAGTTTAAACTATGCACCGAGCACAATCCACGCAAACACTCAGCTACAGCACAATTACACACTAGTAAGGCCATATGGACTGGGCACCATTTGGAACAGTACACTTCAATAAATAAAATAATATAAAATCATCCTCATGCTAATGAACAGATGGTTACATTTCTAAATTTATGGTTTCTTTCTCTGGGCTCTTTTAAAGTCAACAGAAGAATCCAGTTGGATATCACTATCCAAGCAAACTGTAGCTATAAATAGTTATAAAAACATTATTTACTAATTGTTTGCTGACATGTCAGCCAAACAGCTGTTTGAGTTGCAAAGTAATGATAAAAAATGTCCAATGAGTACATGTAACTGCAAGTGACACAATTAGAATCTCTCTTTAAAAATGTAATTTCCCTAATGCAGGATTAGTAAAGTGATTTCTTACTTTCTTATTTTTTCTTTCTTGAATCCTTTTAGCTGCTTTAATGTCAGTGTTGTTTTTACTGTTCACACTGTCATTGCCCCCAAACAGCAATAGAAGACCCAGTGTACACTACCTTTACCAGCACTGTAGCGGTTAGCTTGGCTGGATGTCCAGCAGTTTATGTTAAACGTGCATCTTTGTCTGAGACCTAAACAGACCTATTATGAGAGTAAATATTGGACTTACATTTCTGACTGTAATGTGTGCAGACAGTAGCATGCTAATGTTGCTCCTTGTCTGCTCGATGTGTGAGTTAGCAATTTCTGCATGCTAAGATGTTTACCATAACAACGTCATGTTGTAGTGGCATGATGGGAGTTAATTTATAAATCCAGGGTTACAGAAATAAAATGCTACTACTGCAACAATTATGATGCATGAATACAGAACCGACTATGAAATAATGTCAGGGGAGTTTTAATAACAAACACATTGACCAAGAGTACTTTTCTCATGGTCTTTTAAAATGTACCCAAATTCCCTCATGGTAGGTAAGCAACTCTGACAATTTCAGGTATGTCTATAGATTATTCCAGGGATTAGAAGCAGCTTATTTATTTAAGATTTTTCACCTAATTCTGTTCTACTTCTGGGAAACAAGGTTTTCAATGTGTGATTGAGGTACTGACCTAAGTTAATGCACCGATAGTGCACCGAACAGATGCAACACGAGAGCCAAGACACAGCGTGTACACACAGTCCTGAGGAGGAACTACTAACATGAGTGAAAACATGTTTATATTGCAATCATAATCACAAAAGACGAAATGCAGTTATTGTTGTATTGTTTAGCTGTAGATGTATGTTGGATAACAAGGTTTTATTAGCAGTAGGCATCTTAAGTTAAAAAGTTTAGTAGAAAAGTACAAATTTAAACTGTGTTTTACTTGTTACTGTGAAACGATGCTTTGTAGATCCTCATCTACGGCAGTTTTCACTGTAGCAAATGTAATCGCATGATATTCACTAAACACAGCACATACTGTATACTCCTCATACCCAGGCCACAGTTGACTGACATTTTGATGTCAACATTTCCATGTACTCTTAGCTAAAGAAAATGGTAGGATCTCATTTTCCAGACTGTAAAACATGTCAAGTAAGCCGCAGACATAAAATACATGTACATGGCCTAAGGCTCGCTCCGACAACGTGCTATAGCTGACATTAAATATTGAAACAGAAAGCTTTAATATTGCTTCTTCCGTACACGTGAATTCATACAAAGTCAGTGCAATGCAGCGCTAACAAAAACCTTCCCTCAGTGTGACTCAATCAGATCATATATATCTGAACTTTTAGCCAAGGCTGTTGTTTTGAATAAGAATTCTTGTTTTCTTGAAGTGCCATGGTGCTGCCAATATAAAAGGCAAGCACAGCACACAAACACAAGTGAGACTAGACTATAAAGAGAATACAATGACAAAGGGAAAGTTTTACAAATGCCATCAAAAACTTCCACAACTGGCGAAATTGTCAAAGAACAAATATGAGTTGTTTGTCTTTGTGCATGAGTGTAGAAGTGGGGTGAGACTTCCTCCTCCCCTGTTTTATTCCCTGATGTGTTACTGTAAGACCATGCGTGTTAATAATATATATACAGTAATGTATTATGTGTCAGGGGTAGGGATTTTACAATGGGAGACATAGAGACAGAAGTATATATAATCCTGAGAGTTGAAATATAAAAAAAGGTCAATATATTTAACAGATGCAAAACAAAGTAAAAAGACAGAACTGCACAGAAGTGCTACATAAATAAAGATTATTTACTTAATAACAGGATGCTCAATCTTCGGGTACCTCTGTGCTGCATCTCCTCTCAGTAATAACTCTTCCCAGCCACAGTCACACAGCAGGATTTTTAAGCAGCCCAGTCGCCAGGATATAATGTTAGTACTTAACATTTCTGCAAACCACAGATACATCCAAGGTTGCCATTAGTACCAATCGTGGCATATCAAGTTCACATTATATGCTTATTAGTCACCTTTCACATCAGGAGGTCATTACAAGCCGACAAAGCTGCCAAACGGCCGGTCACAGTCCGAGCCATAACACTGGGGATACTTGCTACTTTGCTAGATCAATTTCAGTAACATATTTCATCCAGGACGCAGTATTATATGCAGAAATTGGTGATAATCTGTGGTTTTGCAGATACGTGCTTAGTTAACATTTACTCTGGTTATTGGGTCGTTTCCAGTCATAGTACTTCCCAATAACAAACAATATATAAAAAAAGAAGAAATTATGATGGTACAACACCAGCAATTTCTTTTTTCCTTTTAACTCACGAGGTGATTCAAAAACAAAAGCAAGAAAAACTTTAAAAAAAAAAAAGTTTTCATGATATTGATTACTTGCTCTGAAATGAGACATTTTTGATTAAATGAAATGTACAAAATGAAAACGATAAAGTGACCACCACCCCAATTTGTGCACACTGTTCCCTCGACCATCTGCAAGCGCTGGCCTGCATAGCTCACGATGTCAATTAGTGCAGAGTTACATGTAAAAAATGTAATGCAGACATGGCTCATTACACAGTGACGCATTTGCTTTCAGACAGTACTGGAAGGCTGCATCCATGCGAGCGACAATTACCTGTGTTTACTGTGCAAAGCAACTGAAGCTGATGTGAATGGTGTTGTTGGATACGTAATTTAAGCGAACCTGCAATGGAATGGTTCAAACACACTGCAAAATGTGACAATTTCTTATCAAATCTACTTTTGGCTTCTTGAAAATTCTTAAAAAAGTATCTTATCAGAGTATTTTCTACAAAACGGATGAGATTTCAAACATTTTATTGTTTCAAATTGTTCTTGATTGAACTCATGGAAGTAAGACTTATATAGAAGTGTCAGTGCCACAGCACAGTTCAGAGGAATGCAAGAAACAATGTATATTGGTTCTTGAAGTTTTTGTGGCGTATCATTACTGTTAAGAGCCCTTGTTGAGAAGGAACCAGTGTTGAATACTTTCATGAAGATAAATAGATATCCTAAAAGCATATTCATTGAGTAATCTGTCAGCTTCTACTTAGAGTAAGTCTTCGATTTAATAATTAAATGAGGAAACAGGATGTTAAGAAAGAAACTTTGATCTGATATACATATGGCGTCTTTATTCTTAACTGCACAGTTGCTAAAAAGACACATATATCCCTTCTTATGTCTGGTTCAACTTTAGTTCTCCCCCGTGTGTGCGAGAATACATATCAATATTTAATGCCACAAAAGGGCGATCCCATTTTCTCATCCTACCAATTGGTATAAAAACAAAGATGCAGCGCTTTGGCTGCCGTTCCAGGAGAAGACAGAGAGAGTGAAACAGGGATGAGCTTTAAGCTGTGGCTCGGCTCTCCAGAAAGTCATTAGGTCAGAGAAGTGTGGAGGATGGTCGGCGAGGGGCCTTTAATAATGAAGAGCTTGTGATCCACAGGGAAACACCGCCTGAAGCAGCCGTTCACACTGCGGCGGCTATGGAAATGAAAGATTTTGAGGTGCAGGAAAGGTCCCACCACGCATCTAAAAGAAATACGCTGGCTAACGCTCTTTAAAGTGATAGTTGTTTGATTTGTTGACAGCGTTATTCTCTGACAGTACCGCACCATAAACTCTATTTCTCATTCCTATTAGAGAGTATCCTAGTGGTGAAAGTTACCAATAAAACCCACTTATTATTGGAAAAAAATAAACAACATTCATGTCACAAATCATGCAGTGGAGGCGACTAACTCCATTTGCAGACAACACAACAGTGAGGAATTGGGCACATCAGAATACCGGGCAGATGCAGATCCCCTCGCCAGTCTCCCAGGCTTTGAATGAACATCCAAATTTCGGCTTCGGTAGCAATTTAGAGGCGACAACTAGCAGTTGCACACATGGCACATTCTATATTCTCAAACAGCTCTCCAGCAGGGCTCCATTCACATCACAGTATGAGCAACGGGGCTTAACTATCAGATGTCACATTCATAAGCTCCTATCGTACTCGAAATGACCTGTGCAATATGATTCTTTTCCGAGCAATGCGAAAACAACATCATTCTTATTCCTTTCACTTTCATATCTTTAACAATAAAAACCAGACACTTATCAAAGCATGCAGAGCTGCAAAGGGGGGTGTTATATTAACATTACACGTTTTGTCACAGCGGATGAACCGATCCCACTTCCTCTCTCCCACAACATACTCTCCAGTTATCTGTATACCTCACAGGGTGGAACTGATTGGGATCATTCTTCTCTGTGCGAGGTGGCAAGCGGCTGTAAATGTGCATCACTTCTCACACCTATAAAAAATCTGAAGAAACAGTATTTAAAGGATTAGCTCCTTTGGGAAATATCCTTATTCTTGCCGAGAGTGAGATGAGAAGATTGACAGCACTCTTGAGTCTGTCTGGTATGTGAAGCTACATCCCGGAGCTTAGTTTAGCATAGAGAGAGGGGGCTTTTTTTAGTTAGTAAAAGACAGAGTATAACAGAGAAAAGCTTGTGGTTTCACAGGGGTCGGGCGCTGTAACTTCCTGGAGTGATGTCAAAACTCAAAGAAGTTACTCTGGTACATAGCCCCTTCTCAGTGTCTGCTCCGTACCGGAAACCTGATCCATTCAGCGCATGTTTGAGAGGTTGGGGATGGGTTAGGGTTCAAACCTGACCTAGAATGAATCAGGTAGCTGGCATGGATCGAGTACTGACAGTGGGGATGCGGCAATTTATCAATTTCAAATCAATTTCACTATTAACCACAGTTTAAAATGTCACTGTCTTGTAACTGTAAAGGCTCAGCTACGCCGAGTGCCTGTCCTCATCAGAAAAATAACCATCATGTTGTTAGACAGCGACCTCTAGTGGTTGTGGTGATTATTACAGCTGCAAAGGAGGAAGTCAGGCAAAGTCACCTAAAGAGCATATACCCTATACGGATAGGGAGGAGGTCGGGGATGGATGCTGGAGTTAAACAAGCACAAGACTTTCACTCAGGAGACCGTTGTTTGTGTGCAGTGCAAAGCCAGCAGTCAATGGCGAGTTCTTTGAATTTATTGACCTAGTGAAGCTACGTCACATACATAACGTACATTTAAAGTAAGTTACTTAGGTAATGTAAGTATGATTGTCACTGAAGTTACAGGAGCAATGAAGTCATTTTAACCCAAACCACAGCAAGAAAAGGAACAGTGCAACTCACCAAAACAGCATGTAATCCCCCTCAAGGGCATAACACCTGCATAAGAGATCAATTCATTTCTTTTATTTTTCTTACAACTGCACATTGACCTGACTGAGGTGTGAGTAGTGTGTTATTTGGTTTATGTATTAGTTTGTGGGGGGTCAAAATACAACTGAACTAAAATGCTCATTCATCCGTCATTATCATCATTGTTATGTATTGTTTAAATGCATTTTAATTGTGAAACTGTGAAACCTGGATTGTTCCTCAGACTATAATCGTACAGTCAAAATCTATAATCATTGCACCCCTAGCTGACACCCCAATGTGTCATTCATACGCTTCTGTTTCTATCACTGTACTAGAAATTAGACATATAGTGTTCATTAGCTCTCGAGGTGCCGGTAGTTGTTGCTTTGTTTCTTTATCTAGAGAGCTAAACCAGATGTCAACCGTTGCTTTCAGTCTCTGTGCTAAGCTAAGCTAACTGTCTCACGGCTGCAGCCTTGGTTTTAACTGCACAGACATGAAAGCGGCTCTGATCATCTCAAATATTTCTTGGTAAGACAGCGAATGAGTGTTTTAATTTTCCCAAAAAAGTGAAACAATTTCACCCTTCACAACGGATTGATACCTGATCCATTTAATAGGGCTATTATCGCTGCCAACACTGACTGATTTTTAATCAGTACCTCTCCATTTGTCACCACTGTAAAGTTCAAGTTCAGTTCTGGCAAAGACATCTCCCTGAGACCTCCTTAGGGACACTGTAACCACGGAGATAAGCGACACGTCCTGTGTGAGGAGTGTCTCGGGTAGACAGATGCTGGAGCCTGACCTCTGATAACTGTGTCAGGGAGCTCGGCGTGATGGCAGAGAAATCGAAAAAAGCTGGTGCACTCAGAAAACACAGGCTGCCTCGAAATATATCACCACAGACTTAATTTCTGGATTGAAGCTGCTGCATCAAAGACTTCCGGGAGCTGATGTGCCTTGTCCTGACCGACTGTTATGAATGATGAATCAGAGCACCGAGGTAAATTTGAGTCAGACATGAATATGTTGGTTAGCTGAACAAGACTAAGGTCAAGAAGAGAGTATCTAAAAATGAGAACTGTCATGTCATGCTTGCCACCACTGATGATGACAGCCCTTGAAGACGCTCTTTTTGCAAGACTGCTTATTTTTAGAATTGATTCTTTTTTTTTTTTTGCGTGCACTGTAGTCACTTTTAAGGAGCTTCACAGGAAAAAGACTTGACACGCCTGACAAGACGACGTACTTGTCAACACAGTTAATAGGCTGCTTTGGTGAGCCGTATCTCAGGAGAGGTCGCTCAGTTACAGAAGCCACTTGTCAGGTAATTTCTACCTCTGCATAAGAGATTAGGCTAAGAGTCACACAGCCAATTAGTGTCATTACAATGTCTCACAACATTAATGCACAGAAGACAGATCCATCTTGATTGTTGTACAATCTCAGAGGTTAATAACCGAGGGTGTAATGTAATCGCCGTGCGTTTGATTGAGCCAAACTCATGAGCCACGAGATGAAGCACTTTAAAAACAATCACCAGTAAATCAACACTTTGTCATATTAGTCACCTTCATCATTAGGCAAAGCTTTTGGATTTACAGCACCGAGTAGAAGTCCGAATGTAAATGTGGAAAGACGTCTATTGATTTTGGAGTGTTTGTGATTTAGTAAACTGAGACATTGATTAGAAAACGCTTTTGTTTTTTTAAATGCATGAGGGGCTGGCTTGATTGATAGAAAGTACATAATACAAAATTGCCAGCTGCAACAATTTGTCACATAATTGATCAGCTGATCGACAGGAAACTAATCTGCAACTATTTTCATGAGCTATTAATCATTTAAGTCATTTTTTCGAGCAAAAAAGCCAAAGGACAGATACAGCTTCCAAATGTGTTGCTTTTATTCGTGTGCGATCAGATACCGAATATAATTGGATTTGGGACTTTTGGTTGGACAAACAATTAAGTGAAGTAACAAGGTGCTTCACAAAATAAAATGCCATAAAATACAGGTGCAAAGCCAGTAAATCAAAGAGAAATAAGATGAAGTAAAATGCAATAAAACAAGGGATTTTAAAAGGAATGAACAAGAAATATAAAACACAGAGAGATGAACATACTTGCCAACCTCGAGACCTCAAAAATAGTGAGGATTTCAAAACCAAAGTGTGGATCCAGGGGTCCTGCCCCTGAAAAAACTGAGATTCGAGGACTTTGTTTCCTGCCTTCTGACATTTGACATTCAAAGAATGAGAACAACAAAACAATGATTAAAATGCAACAGATTTTTGTGTCAAATAATTTGAATTTTACTTTTCATCTCAGAAAGCAACACAAAATAATTTGCCCTTGGTATAATTTATCACTTTCCATTCATTAATTCCTTCATTTTTTTGCCCCTGCCCTTTAGAGAGTCCGTGCACACCACTGCCCTGTGTTGGTCGGCCTGTTGATGGAGGTCATCCCATACAGCCCTTTCCTTTAAAACTGCGCAAGAAACGGGAATACTTCTCTCCAGGGCATCTCAAGTTTGTTTAAATATTCTTTCTCCTCACCGTCTGTCACTCACTGAGGAGGATAGCAGACTGAACGCTGCGCAGTTCCAGAGACAGGTGATGATAATTAAAAGGGGAAAAGTGTGAAAAATTCACAGGGACATTGTGACCCCGGGAGGAAACCCGGGAGAGGGCAAAGAAAAACATGAGTCTCCCGAGAAAGTCACATTTGGCAAGTACGGAGGTAAAACAAAATATAAAAGAGCAACATTAAAACCTTTGAATCGACATTAGACAAATGTTTGCTGTTTGTGGGGCGAAAACCATAAAAGCATGATCCCCCTTTGTGTTAAGCCTGGACCGTGGTTCTGTTAACAAGATGTGGTTCTCTGATCTTAGGGCTCGTGGAGCGATTAAAATAATCTGTTGGCTGTTTGAGTTCTGTTTAGTTGCCTGTTTGCAAGCTTGGAAAAAACTCAGCTTATAGTTTACTCAGCTATAATTTATGTTGTTCATTTTAATTATTAATGTTGGTAATATCCATGTAGTCCGTCAAACTGTATAAAGATTGTGCCCTTCAACTTGAGCTTGACCTTCCTTTTGTTGTGATGTGTGATTCATGAGCCTATATACGTCAGTGAAGGTTTTACTTCACCCATCCAAGGCTCTGCAGACATTACAGATGAACGCTTTCTGTGGCTCTGATTAAAATGCAATGTTATTCTAACTCAAGCTCTCTCTAAAGTTCTTCTATGTTCAAGTTAATGCTTTTATGCTCAATTCTAAGGTACGCCGAGGTAACTCTTTTTTTAAAATTTCATTTAATCCGTTTCTTTGACAGGGATAATACATGTAGGCATTGTTACATCTAATTAAAATGCAACCTATGCAAATATGTAGGACTTCTAGTCGTGGCTAATTTGCTGTCCAGTCTCTGGTTAAGCTTTTCAGGAATAAAACACATGACACAACAACAAAAACAGACATTGGCGAGCAGCCACTACAGACAGTGAACGACTAAGACCAACAATTAAGAACGATGACTGAAAATAATGACAGACAAAAAACAAGAAAAAAAAGGTCAAATATTTCTGCTATATCAATCATACAACTCTCTACTTTGTTATGATGAAGTGCATTTCACTGTAAGTACTTTTTCTTTAATATGACGATAAAGACAAGCTACAGTAAATCATCAAGCCACAAAGGGAAACTGACCCAGTTTAGTTGACGTTTGCTGTCTAATTATGAAGCTTATCACTTTTCCTTCTAGTAAATGCTGCCTATTTTCTCGATTGACACTTCCTGGTTAATGAGGACAAAGTGATTCTCTAATGATCGTAACAGATGTGATGTCTCTGCGGGGACATATGCGACACTGTCTTTGGCTTCAAGGGCTGGAACAATCAGAGATGACACCGATTCATCAAACATCAAACTTTTTCTTCAGACAGACTCACTCTGCACTAAGTGCTGTTTGTACATCAGTATGGGCCGTCACTTCAAAAGCAAGCAAACAAACATGGAACGACACCCATTACAACTGTGATAACACCTATGTCGCCAGGCAACCCTCATGCAATCTGTTGCTCCGAGGAAGCGCCCATTTTGCACATCAACATAAATGTCTCCCCAGCATGGAGAAATGGACCATGAAGGCTTTCCATCTCTTGATGAAACATTTCCCGAGATGCACTTGTTCCATCACTTTCCTTTGTCCCTAAAACACCTTTACTAGTGCTGTCTGTGCTGCCTTCTGTTCAGCTGGCCCCATCAAACTGTAAAACTTTCTTTCCTGGAATTAAGCCTCTGATTTTTATCCACTAAGGGCTATTAATTGCTTGTACAGGGATGAAAAGAGGAGCAGATCATTAAAGAGAGAACAGACAGATAAAAGGAGAAAGTGTACTGATTGCATGAGATACAATAAGTAAAAGTCATTATTTTGTTTGGTCACTATTCCGTACATTCAAATGCAGTCTCTCAACAGACACAGAGCATGTTTGAAAATAGAAACACTCATGACTGAGTGCATAGACAACTGCCATGCTTAATTACATGTATGCCTGTTGCTTCCTTTGAAAAGGCTCTCGAAAGTAAGGAAGCGTCGTCAGGTACATTGTGTTCCTCAGTTATAAAATGGTACAAATAATGGAATTTTGTATGGTTGGCAGCACTTAAGATAAGGGAACACATATTAATTAGTTGCTTATTAGTATGGCATAATGGCTCTTATTATTCTGCATGCCCATATTCTACAACTACCAGACCATAAACAGAGATTTGCCTTAATAACCATTACTAATTCTAACTGATAGTTTTTCAAGTAATTTGAAAATTAAAGGGGAATTCAGGTATATTTAAAGGGACCAATTTGTAAGAAAGTTGATTTTTGTGTCTCATTTCGGAAGCATCATATACTGGCGCTTTGAGATGGCGGCGGACCCTACCGACAATCCAGTGTTAGTATTATACAAGTTGGCAGTGAGACTCAAAAATCAACTTTCTTACAAATTGCACCATCTAAACCTGGGTCTTATATTTACATGTGTTGGTTTGTAAATGATTTATACTTGCCACAAGTTTTGGTATCGGTGCTATAGATCGTTTCAGCTGGCAGCTGGATGCAATAGCTGCAACGTAATCCTTTGGGGCAACTGTGACTGTCAAAGTTACGTTTTTGCAACTGACTGGCTGAGGTCGTTAAGTGTTTGACAATATTACGGAAATGATTCCCATGGAGGTTGACCTTTTTGTTATCCGTCTCATTCAAGGACAAATCTTGTTGAAATGTGACATGAGTCAGAGTTGGAGAGAGTAGTTTGGCATTTACGTAGAGGAACTGCCAGCAAGAATTTAATTCCAAAACCACGGCTGAATATTTAACCGAGTTTGACAATCTCGATGAGGCAACTATGGTAAATACTCACCTCGCGAGCTTTCAGAGCGAGGCTTCTCCCTGAACAATAGTGTTTCTGAGAAAACAGATTTATCATTTTAGAAAAAGGTCTATCTCCATAGAAATCAGTTCTGTGATGTTGTCAGAGACTTGCCCCAAAGGATTACAGCCATTGCAGACGAGTCACGGCTGCCAGATGTGGCGATCTACTGGATTGATTCCAAAACTTTCTGGTAAATATTAATCAATTACAAACCCAAAATATAGGGCCCTGGTTTAAAATGTCTGGAATCTCCCTTTAATAACCCACACTTTAGAATGGGGAACATATTCTGAGTAAGAAAGACTCAATTCAAAGTTTTGCGGATTGTTACATAGGAATAGACTGTTTATGAAGTGTTATTACAGGAGAATGACTAGTCTTGTGGCACATGACCTTATAAATAAACTACCACCTTATATAATCAATAAGCAGCAAATCAGGAGGTAATTAAGGGAAAACTCTTGGTTAATGGCCTAGGAGTTGTGGAACATGGTAATGCAGAATAAGGTATTATAAGTGCTTTATAATTACTAATAAAGAGCCAATATGCTACTAATAGGCTAATATGAAACTAGTTAATGGTTAATATGTGTTCCCTAATCTTAAGAGTAACCGTGTGCTTAATGTGCAAATTGCCAGAAAGAAATCACCTCTTCTGACAAACGTCAAATCCTTCTACTTACAGAATACTTTTGGCACTTGGGGCATGATGCAACTTTACACAACACACTTATGATGTGACAGAAATAAAACACCAAAGCACACCAATCATCTGATATAAAACAAAAAAAAACAACAAGTACAGGGGTGTCATGAAGATGTCCCCAGCCAACAACCCCCTCTCTATAACAAAGCTGGGGTTTATTAAATCTCGTCACGACCTCGGGTATTTACTCCACATTTTTAGCCATCATCTCATGATGACTGTGACTGTGGGCTAATGCGTTTCCAATACCTGAACACTATCCTGGTGTGACCTTTACTTGATAATTGTGTGCCATTGATTGGGCCACCGCCTACTGCATCAGGTTCAGTTTAAACCTAATTACTGCCACATTCCTCACTTCAAACAACAGATTTTCACACACATATCTGCACTCATGCATACCTACATGACACACACAGATGTTTGTGGACATATTTTTCAGACACATTTATTTTGGGTCTCTGCTCACTGGAGTTTTGCCTTACTTGGCTCAACACACAAAACATTTCAGACAGATTTCTAAATGCAAACCCGACCGAGTGACTGAATGGCTAGCACTGTCATCTCGCAGAGGAGAAGGATCCAGTCTGTTTTGTGTGAAGTTTGAATGCTTTTCATATTTTCAATGGGTTTCGGGTTTCCTGCCAAATCGAAATATTATCAAGCCTGGCAAAGTGGGGACCCAAATTTGCCCCTAGGTGTGAATGAGTGTGTGAATGTGATTGTCTGCGTGTTAGCCTGAGACAGACCGGAACTATCTCCATGTGTTTCCCTGTCTTCTGCTCAATGCATGCTGGTACAGTCTGTTATACTGAAAGAAAACATGAATGCTGGGCTGTCTGCAAAGCTGTTTTATGAACATTGAAACAATGAACCCATTAGACACCACTTTGTGAAGCAGTTAACATCACATAGTATGAAATGTCGGGACCAAATTGACAGATTATTGATAAAAATCTATAAGAAAAAATTTTAAAAAGCAGTAATGCAAAAAGTATTATTAAAGCTTCTGATGCACACGACTATACAAAGTAAATATCCACTCTTAAAGCTCAATATATGATATAATCATAAAGCAACAGACGTAGTTATGGTGTCACTATGTGCTTATAAAGTCAGCATGTCTATTATCTACACATATGAACTTTTGCATTGATATCAGTACATGTATTAAGACATATACGCAATATCAGTGAAACCGTGGAAAGTAACGACAATGCAGGCAAACAGAAAAGAGTTCAAAGCAGCTACACTCCCTGCAACATCACCGTCAATAGGCCAACCCTCTCACTGTGAATCTTCCAACCCAACTGCCAAAATAAATGTTGGCAGTGTACGTTTCTACAAACCACAGATATGTTGAAACTTTACATTTCTTTATGTTAAATTTTTAATTTTATGTTGTGACATGCAGCGTTTAAGCTCTGGTTAGGGTAGGTTAGGGTTAGGAAAACATCATGTTTTGGCTCAAAAAACCTGCTGATTTTGCTGGAGCTCGACACGACCTACATAGCCTCAGTATCTAAAGGAGTTTGAAATGAGATTCAAAATTCAACTTTCTTACAAACTGGACCTTGAAAACTTTAAATACTTATTTTTCTTGTGTTTGCTTCTTTAGCCTTAAATGATCTCAGGAAAAGTTTTCAACTGGAATTCGACAAGAATGAATCAGGTATGGCGCTGTTAAATTAAAAGTATGGGCAATCATAAGTACGTGTATGTAAAAGTAGGCAAAATCAAAATTAAATAGAAAAAAAAAATCCAATCACTCTTCAAAGAAAGAAAAAAAGAAAAGTGGCCAATACTCTCCAATTGTTGACGTGTCTAAGGCCACAAAAGCAATCATAGGAATGTTCTCTCTACAAGAAACATATTAAATCCCTCAGTGTCCAGAGGGGGTTTTATTTCTCTAGGGTTTTCTTCTTGGCGAGGGCTGTTTCAGGAACAACTGGCCCTTATCAGGCATTGAGTAGTGAGAGATACCTGTGACAGCGGACATGTTTGAGGCCCAAGTGCTTAATCTCTGGTCTCGGCTACGGAGCACTGAGGCACATCACTAAAGCAAGAGGGGAGCGACTGCACGCATTTCAAATCAGCAGACACGAGAAATGGAACGGCAGAGAAGAAACCACGTAGCGTGTGAGTGCGAGAGCACCGCTCTAATCGTATCAAAGACTTCTACAAACAAACATGGGTGAACTGTGATTGATGGGAACGCAGTTAATAGGACTCCCAATCCAACACTGTGTGAGGGGGGGAGGGTGGTGGGGACCAGAGATCAATAGCAGCTCGGAAGCATGTTAGGGAATCATACTGAATCAGATTGATGACAGCTGGTGGTGATGTACTTGGCAATCTAATTTTAACACAAAGTAACTCAGTGATAGTGCTGCCACAAGACTGAACTCAATCCTCGTGGGCCAACAGTATCACAGCTGTTGAGAGTGAATTGTGAGCCTGCTGCAGGTGTAAGTAGGGGCAGCAGTGCGGTTATATCTTCGATTTTCAATTCATGCACTATGGCACGAAAGTGCATTAAATTATTCATCTTTAGTGGCCATCTCACAAATATTTTAGGCCCAAAAAGCTCTTTTAGTGCACTGCCGGGCTTGGACATAGATTGGCTCTTCCAAACTGATTTTGAAAGAATCAGACTGGTTGAAATTCTCGGTGCAGCCCAGAAATTCAGAGCAGTTGACAAAAAAGCGACTGCACATTTGAGGATAGCCACTCGTTGCTTTGCACACAGGCATGAAAACGATGCCAGTAATTTCCCCTTTCTATCTTCTCATCTAACTGGACTAGACTGTCAGGGAGCTCTGCCAGGGACGACAGCCACAACACAGACAGGGCGCAGACGTTCATTTTAGAGCAGCTTATTTTGCTCATGTGCATGTGTTGTTGTTGTTGTCTGTGTTTGCACATTTGCAGCCTGTGTGAGAGAAGGTTTTTACTTGGTATCTTGGTAACTTAGAAACCCTTACAGCTGTGTGCCTTATGTAAATACTATAAACAGCCTTGCATCTCCACTAAAGATCATCTCAGTCCGTGTATTCATCTTCTGGTTAATGGCTGAAATATACTGCAGCTCTTTAAAGGCAATGGCTTGTGAGAATGACTGAAAAACAAATCAGGCAAAAAAAATAAAATATCTTCACTTCTGTGTTAAGCTGTTCCTGCATAACGTTTTAATGTTTAAATCCATACGGTAAAAATTATGGATTATTACAGAGTTGTGCATTAAAATGAAACACATCGATAGCTCAATATTTCTTAATTGCTTAAGTGCACCAATTTCTCTTTTTAAAAAAGGACGCAGCGCGGCATCACCAACGGGCCTTAGGTTTGTCTGCTGAATGAAGCTTGTTGGGGGATGGATGAATCCCTCCCCTGTTCTGGTTTTCTGGGCCAAGTCTGCATGATGGGGCCCTGAGCCCTCGGTCTGTGCCAGGTGGCAGCTGGGAGAGAGAGTCCCCAGCCAGGCTTCAGCAGCCCTCACTCTGGTCCTCTGGCCACCATCGTTGTCACTCGGGGCTCGACACCAGCACTTCTGACCTACACGTTGGTCATGGTCAGCCTGCAGAACCAGTTTGTCTTTGTCCACAGTTTGGTCACCCAATAATTCACCATTTTAAAACTATTGTAGACAATAAGGTTGTCAAAAATATACTTGCTATTAGCCATGCGTTTCAAACAATACAATATTCACATTTAATAGTAGTGAAAGTACTGAAGCTATGAGAACAAACAAGTCTACAGTCAGATTTTAATCTGAAGGCTGCACAGAAGTGTGTTCACTGACTTTTTCTGGGGCAGTACTGTGTGCAGGTTTTTAATTAAAAAAAAGAAAACAAATATCATATTTTGTGTGCCCATTTTTACAATATCCAGTCTTTGTGATTTCCCTGTCAGATTGCTGATAAAATTAACTAATTTACAAATGTGCTAATTTGGCTCTGATGCTGCATCATCTCACACAATGTCCCATCCACAACAATATCTGATTGGTTATATGTCGCCATTAACCACCTGTAAACACTGAATAACATGAATCGGCAAAGTGACTTGTAACTACATTTATCAAATTTTGTACAAACGACGTATAAAGACGTATAAAGAAGCAGAAAATGTCAATACTCAAGCACCTCAAAATTCTACTTAAAGGGGCACTATGTAGTTTTGGATAAAAAATTAAACTCAGAATTTTAATATTTACAATATTAATGAGGTAATAATACAAACTCAGACATATTTATTTTTTCCATAACTGTTCTCAGAGGAAAATAAGGTCCCCAGAACACTGTTTGAAGATAGAGAGGTGGCAGGGTCCGCCACATATAAACAAATTCTTTATTTCTAACGGCCGGTATCAGTATCAGCCCTGAAAAGCCATATCAGTTGATCCATATTCAAGGTTTTAAACTCTTACAAGGCAAGATTCTTTTTCTTCTGCAAAACTTCAATGAGATGAAAACGGTAAATCAAAAAAATAGTGCTTCAACACAGCAGAGCATCCATCTCTGATATTTTCACCTAAATTAAATCCTGCTATGTCTGGTCTCAACACAAGCAGGAAACGCTCTCTGCCCACACGAAGTGATGAATCAAATCTTAAAGTATTAATCAGCGAGATGCTTGTTGTTGGGGCTGGGCCATGGACTCGGCTCACACATGCTCGTACATTAACCAGAGAATCTCCATATTGCCAGTTTAATATTTGGACTTGAATGTGCCAAGAACTATAACGGCTTCTACTTCAAACAACAATGAGCAAACTCTCGGTACAGGGTGAATTGCTCCCACCAAAGACTATGTTGAAAAGAAAAGGCCCCGAACACTTTTTAATTTAACAGCATGATTCATCGTGTTAACTTTGACAGCTCATAACGCTAATATAGCTTCTGTGTCTGCGTCTGTGTCATCCTGTCAGTCTGGAAACTCCGATGAAGTAGAGAACAATAGAAAAACACCTCCGCGAAAACGATTTAGGTCAGCCAACTGCATGCCAACCACTCAGCTAATCAATCAGAGGAGCTCTGTCCTTCTAGCAAAGATAGACAACAGATGCCAGTGATTAAAAAACAGACTTGCATGAGGTTAACCTATAAAATACTGAAGTTATGCTCCAGATCCTTCTCTCTCTCTCTAAATATATATATATTTGAACAGTGCTGTACACCAACTATTCCCATGGTAACACAACCTCTGCAGGAGAAGTCCCTGCTACCTTACAATTGAATTCAAGTGAATGTTTGAGGCGTACTCCACAGTGGATACTTTACTAACTGGTCGAAAGCTAATAAACAAATCACAGGCTACAGCTGCAGTTCCTCTGGGCCCACCTCGACAGAATGGAGGAACTAATAAAGAACAGTTATTTGATAAAAATGTCAGAAAATGGTGAGAAATGTCAATCAGTGTCACTCAAAGCCCAAGATAATGTCCTCAAATGTCATGTTTTGTCTACAATGTCCAAAGATATTCAGTTTACTGTCATGTAGGAGTTAAGAAACCAGAAATTGTTCACATTAAAGATGCTGGAATCAGAAAATCAGGTTTTTTTTGTTGTTTTCTTTAAACAATTACTCAAACCAATTAATTGATTCTCAAAGTGGTTGGCAATTAATTTAATATTCACAGTTCTAGGTGAGAGCAAAAGCGATCCACAAGAATCAGCTGCTGCCGCATTGACTTTGACACATGCTGAGCACACAACGTAATGCAGGAAGCATCTCCTCAGGGTGCTACCTCCATCCACCTAACAGGTCACCCTTTCAAACTGGCAGACAGACTCTTAGCCTGAGATGCAGACACTTTCCCCCTTTTGAGACCCTTCCAGAAAGGTTTTTTTCCCAACTCACGTATCACTTCTCAGAACCCAGCAGCATACCAACTTTAACCTTTACTATCCAGGCAGTCCATAGTAATTCTCACTACACCACTGCGCATAGAAGATATACAGGCAGAAATTTAAGCCAATCGCCCATAAATAATGTTGGAAAAAGTATGTTTCTGTAGGCCTACAGGTAAGTTTAAACTTTACATTTCTTTATCTTGCAACTTTTACCTTTTTTGGTAACCACAAACACAGCTGGAGATGTCTCGAGGCCTCGTTAAACACCCCATTTTGTCGCCACAAACAAAGCTGGCAACTGTCCCGATGTTAAAAATATCCAGTGTTGAAATTAGTCACAAATTACAATGTTGAAACCAGACTTGAACCCCGGTCACTGGCTTGGCAGCCTTGTCCCCTCTAACTCCACCATTGTTCTCTCCACCATCAGATATGAAAGTCAGATAATAAACATGTAATGTGAAGGTGATATGACACGATTTGTAGCCATGTTAGCATAGTACGTAGCCTATGACAGCCTTAGCAGTGGGGCATGATGCAAGTACAGTATGGCTGTGAGAATCTGGACCTGTCGTTGGTTGTTGTTACAGCACTACTTTTGGTGTTGCTCTTGAGAAAATGCATGTCGCCACTAAAGATGATATCTGATTTTCGCACGTGAGTACAAGACTATTTCATAAGTTGTTCTGTTGAATTTTTGTTTGAGCAGATGGTCCTGCTTGTGCATATGCATGGGTTTTTCCCTTTTGACAAGGCACATTACATCACCCTTACATTTCATTTTATGACGCCTTCTATCTTATCCATCACCCGCTAATGACCTCATACTCAACTTGACTGGAGAGAGAGAGTGGTTTATCCCACCACTGCCCTTATGAGCCCCATTTTCATTAGCATATTTGGCAATAAAACAGTTATGCTTTCCTCCATTAATAATTTATCCACACTTCTTTATCAAGCAGCCATTTCAGTACACGGCACAGCCCGGCTTTTGGATTATTCTCCTGCAAGATGGGGCTCCTCTGAAGAAAGACTTATTGATTCGTTACTCACATTTTTTGATTATGCTACATTTCAGGAAAATCTAATATGAAACGTCAAGCACACCACATAATTAAGTCTGCCCAGAATAGCAACACAAACATATCATGTGGGTCAAACATGTGGCTCCTCCATCCATCGGTAATCAATTCCACAAGTCAATTTACAGCCAATGGCTTTTGCAAGGCGAGCCAATCCATTACTGATTCAATTGTAACCCATTAAGGCTGTGAGAGGTGATATTAAAGGTGACACAATCAAAATCCGATGGCTTCATTCAATAACTTTGTTCTCCAGGAGTCGGCCCTGCCCCACCATCATACTGTACAGCATAATGAGACTTGTGTGGGCTGGTTCACTGCTGCCTCTTGATAGCTTGAGGCCATTCTTCACCTCTGCCCTGAGATAGATGTAAGAGCTCAATGACAGCAACACTTAGCTGACATCACTGGATAGATGTGTCAGCTGTTTTAATGTCTTTTCATAGCTCGTAAAAGACCGAATGCAATCCTGCAAAAATGCTGTCTAAGCACTTCGCTCAGATAAACCCTAGAAAACCAGTAATGATGTTTGAAGTACTTTTGGGGGAAAGAAAACTAAACATTGAGGTTCTGTAGAAGTGCATAATCTGCTAATGTACCAACCGAAGCTGACCTTCTCAGCATGTTACCAGCTGACAGGCTGTTCTGACGACTCGTCTGGTTTTCCAGCCAAAACAAACTTGTGAAGCAATAGTCAATAAAAAGCACCTGAAGTGCAGAGCACGGGGCTTGAATGCCAATGACAACACCAGCCAGTGCCCGCTCCACAAGTTTCCAGCCGCTGACTTCCACTTGCACAAGGAGAAACACATTGCTGACTGCTGCATCACCTCCTCTCTTCAGACCACCCCGTCCCTTCATCCCCGTCCCCTGCCTTCACTTTATTTACTCGTTCCAAACCGGCTTCGACTGGAAACCACATGTGGTTTCTCCCATCACCGGGTGAAGACAGACTAGCCGGCCGCGTTCCGTCCTGAGGATCACTTATTGCTGAGGTGAACACTTTTGAACAGGATGCGGACCGAAAATCGAGCTACAAAGGAGGCCTCGCAGCTGGAGGGCTCATTTTGTGTTAATGCCTTCCAGAAAAAGACGTAAAGCAGCTATGAAAACAGAATCCGGTCCGGCCTTTGAAGGTCAACCTTTAGTCACTGCCCTGCTGTTCTGATCATATAACACCAACCGAGTGTTATAGAAAGGCCTCAGGGCTGTCACAAACAGTATGAATTTTTGGTTTTGTGTAGCTAAAGGCGGGTGATTTACATAATCTCCATTTTGTTGCAATTTATCATGTCCAACTGCAATTTACTAACCAATTTCCTGCTTGCAAGCCATCTATTAAATCAGTAAGGATACAATGGTGACATTAAGTAGAGTGAACATTTATTTAACTCAGCAGCACTAAGGAAGCAGAGTTATAGATAGTCATTGTGCACATGTCAGAGATTATTAATGCCCAAATCCCTGAATTGTTGCATGGTGCTCCGTGCCAAGAGTCTGGGTTTGATTAAAAAGTGATTCAATGGAATTAGGCCAATTTTAACTCTAAAAGTTAAGGAGTGAATATTTGATGCAATCATGACACATGACAAAGAGCTTTAGCCAAAAGAAATTACCATTGCAACAGTCAAAATTAGGTTAGAAGTAGTCGTGTTTGTAGTTTTAGCGACACTTTTTCCTTTCCTTGTGCCAAATACTTACTTTACACACCCATACATATATATAAAAAACATTTATAACACATCTTCTGCTAACACTTATAACATTATGTGTACATACTTCCAAATTACATATATTTATCTGCCAAAGTTGTACACTGAAGACAATAAATGCTACAGCCTAAAGTTTATCCTGAGGCTCTCTTCTTCCTCTCCCAGGCGTTTTCCCAAGTAACTGGCTGAGTGTAAGTGGTACTCCAGTAGTGTTGCACTTCCATAAAAGTTAGAGGACTCACAAGAGACACAGTTTCAAAGGACTGGTCAAAATCGAAGCAGCACAGACTTATATCTTGACTTCTAGGCCCCGGTATGGATCAAGTTCAAGTTCCAAAAGCACTGAATCCTACAATGCAGGGTATCTGAGAAATGTTAAGACTCAGGCTCCAGCAGAGATGGTGACATCATGAGGCTACTTTTTTTCAGCCTTTATAGAGAGCCACTGAATGCATTACAAAGCTGTTGTTTACAGGTTGCATTACACTACATTAGTGGCGTGCCCCGTCTTTTAGATCTTTTGGATGTGAGAAGCCAACTTAGTCACCAGAATGAAATGTTGGCAGTTTACCTTTCTGCAAACCACTAAGTTCACATTTGTGCCTCGTCACATTACATGACTATGATCTGACTTTCATATCAGGTTCATAGCAGGTACTTTAAAACATGATCATTTACACCAAGCTAGAGCAAAGTTTCAACATATCTGTGGTTTGCAGAAACGTACATTGCCAACATTTATTCTGCTGATTGGGTTGTAAAAGTCAACTCAGCCTTTGTGCTTTTTTGTGATTTATAAAAAAAATCATTGTATGTTTGTGTTTTATCTTGCTAAACTAAATATTGTTTGGTTTCAGATTTCAACAGGGCACAGTTAGATATACGCTTCTTGGATTAATTATGTACCAGTGAAGTCAAAAGTATCGAAATATCGATTCCAGTTCTGTTTTGCTTTAGTCCAAATGTTGTGTGTCATTTGTAGAGCTGCAGCTTTTAGTGAATTAATCAATAAGTCGATCAAAAGAAAAAGATACTGCCAATACTTTGATAATAGATGGATCGTGTCATTCAATTTTCAAGCAAAAATGTCAAACATTTGCTGCTTCCAGCTTCTTAAATGTGATCATTTGTGATCATCTTTTCATTGTCATTCATGATATTAAATGAAGAGTCTTTGGATTTTGCACTGTTAGTTGGACAATAGAAGCAATTTGAAGAGGTCACTTTGGGTTCTAGGAGAGCTTTTTTCAAATTTATTTGACATTTTAGAGACTCAACCAGTAGTGAATTCATTATTTTAAAAAAAAAAAAATCATCAGATTAACTGATAATGAAAATAACTGTTATGTGCAGCCCTCCTCATTAGTAGTATTGTCAGCTGATTGACATTACCACACCATCCTTAACAGCTGGTGACTGGTTTTGTTAACTTTCATGCTAATCACTGGTCAACAAACTGCACACAGACACTGACTGACTCCTCCATCATCTATACTTTGTGCTGGCCATTTGCGCACACATGCACACACTAACACACACGGCCAATCACATGCACTCCTGCGATACTATCTCCCTATCTCACCTAATTAGCTCCTAAAGGCAGCCTTCCCTGCATTAGTGCGTGGACCTATCTGTGTCTTCCTCTGTACTATCATCTTTTTTAAATGGGGTATACATTTCAAACAACCTTGAGCTGTTTGTGCCGGGCGATGCTTATCTGGTGCTGAGGTCACCGACCGAGATCAAGAGTGTTTGGGATCTTTTATTTATTTATTCTTTAAAATTATAACAAGCAGGCAGCATCCTGGTGTGTCTAAAACTCTCAAACCATGTCGTTCTGTCACATCAGCAGTGCGCTGCCGGCCAGGTCAGCCCCGCTCAATGTTAGATGGACACAAATGATAAGGAGTGGAACACAGTGGAGGCACTTGAATGAATGAGCTCTGGAAAGGCTTCAAATTCATGTAGAGAAAAACCATGGGCTCACTACTTGGCATTCAACGCAACAACGCCGCCACAAAGCAAATTCATTTCTGACTAATTAGGCTAACAACCAGCTTTGGTGTTGGAAGAAATAAGAAATACTATTATCATTACCGTCCATTTAGACACAACTACAAGAGCTTTCATTTATTCTGGATGTAGTGCGGAGGAGAAGGATGGAGTCTGCTTGCGGACAAAGACGCAGGTCCCAACTACACTTTTGGATGTGTGTGTGTGTGTGTGTTTGACTCTGAATGTGTCTCAGCTTAACTGTATTGTTGGAGCAGCCCAGGCGAGGCAATCCAAAGGCGTGTAGTTCTTCACTTTGATTCATGCCACACTAATAGAGCTCAGCGCTGCTGCAATGCTGACAAACACAAAAAAACTCCAACAGCCCTTTTAAAATTTCAGGTGGGTGTGTTCTCGTCTTTCACCCTCGCTCAGAGCGTCCTCGGGGGGTTCAGGAGCCAAATTCATCTTTTCATTTCATGCACACAGAGAGGTAAACAGTGTTTTTCTTGCCTACTGTGATCGCCCAGCAAAGTCTAAGTCGATGTTTCTCCACGCGGCGTTGGGGGGCGATTTGGTGAAATTTGGGACGGTCTCGCAGCGAGCCAAGTCTCGACACTGATTGCTATGCTGGAGAGGGAAGAAGTGATGGAAAATGTGACCTCGAGGGCAGCAATAAACACCTTTTCTGTGCTTTTTTTGGAAGAAAACTATGCACATGTCCAATGCCCATTATTTAGAATGTATCTAGTCAGATGGGAGCCCTGAATAATTGAAAGGCAGGACAAAAAAGTTGAGTTATAACTATCTTATTAAGCAAAAAAATCAGATTTTCAGTGTGGTAATACTGAATTCTTCCTCCTGTGAGGATCTTAAAACTCAATGAGTAGCCCTTCAGTGAATGCAGTTGCTGAAGATACAGGCAACACTAACTGAAAAATGTTCTTGAACTCTACTCTGCAAATCAAACAGCCTGATGGAGAGGTGAGTTCAGCCTCATCTTTACATCCACAGGGACCACCGCTGATGGTGAGGACAGCGCTCAGCATGGATGCAGACATGCTGTAATTTTGTGACAGACGGCTGTCACATTCAGACGTGCAACAGTCGAAACGCTGCTCAGACACGAGTTCCCCTCACATCACTGTGGATGTACACTACGGTTGACCGTGCAGAACTAGTCCTATCAATTGCGTCTCCATCTCCAGCTCCATCCGATCATTCCCCGCATCCTCTCCTCCCGGCGGAGACACCAGGCTCCAGCTCGGGGAGAGACAGCACACACTTTGGGCACGGGGATATTTTCACCTGCTGCACTGTAGGATAGCGCCGCAAAAAGAGCTCCGCTTTATGCGCAGGGCAAGTTCAACGTGTTAGTAGAAAAGGTGGCACCGTCATTTGTGTGTGTTACCAACTGGGACGCAGCACAATGCAACATTTTCAACAAGAGAAAAAGATGCAGACTTCCAGCGTGGCACCCCAACACACTGGAGGGAAATGAATGAATGACGAGCACATTTTTTTACATGATCAACTCTCCATCGTTCATGAATTGAAAGCAAAGGGGTTTTTAGATCCAGCATCGGCACAACATTTGGCACCGGTGACAACACCAGACTGCACTACGACGGCCTGTGGTGCCAAGTTTCACACGGACTGC
This sequence comes from Pagrus major, assembly GCF_040436345.1. NCBI lineage: Eukaryota > Metazoa > Chordata > Actinopteri > Spariformes > Sparidae > Pagrus > Pagrus major. The sequence continues at coordinate 25,623,811 of NC_133223.1, forward strand.
GCATCCCCGACGGCCCGGGTTCTTCCTTACCTTTCTCCTCGTCCGACACTCTCGAGGGCTCGGCGCACGGAAATAATCCCGACAATAGGGCTAGGAAGGCGAGTAGAAACAACTCGGACATGTTTCCGGAGAGCGGGCTGTAGAGAGCCGCGGTGCTTCTCCTGGTCCTGCTCCTGGTCCGGGTCCACTCTCCCCCTCCACCACCACCCCGGTTGCCGAGCGCCGTTATTCGGTGAACCAGTGCGCAGAACAGTGCAGCGCTCCCCCCGCTCCGCGACACATGCACACCGCCGCTCCGTACAGCAAACAGACGCACCGGAGACCGCAGGGAGAGATGAGAGTCAGAGGGACGGAGGGAAGGAAGGCGGGGTGGGAGTGTAGGAGGATAAAGAATGAGTACGTTTCCTGGCTTTTCTCAATGATTAAATGCCGTCAAGGTGGCGCAGCTCGCCTGAAATTCATCATGTTGGTTGGCTGCACAGTCGGTGGAGTGGGTGTCAGAGGGGGGTCCTCAAAAAAAAAGGGAGAAAAAGTCAGAGGATGTAGGATGAGGTGTGAGTAATGTCAGCTCTACCTCTCTCTCTCTCTCTCTCTCTCTCTCTCTCTCTCTCTCTCTCACCAGCAGAGTTCAATAGTCTGTGTACTCCTACAAAAGCCTACATCCCACAGAATGAGCCTGTAGTGTATAACCTCATAGAGAGATCAGAGTACAACCATGACTGCTGAGCTGTTGGACTTGTTAACAGTCACAGCCAAGGACACCCCAAACTGTCAACCACTGGACCACACAGAGAGCACTGCAGTCTGGAACAGCACAGATCTGAAAAAGCCCCCAGCTACATGAGTGCAATTCAAGACAGCTCTCTCAAATATTGTCCTGTGTGAGATGCTGGAGTTAATTTTGGTGCTGTTCTTGTGTTTTTATTTTGCACCAGCAGTTCATGAGGGGCCAATAGGGGCTACCGTCGTTCGCTTATGTCCTCGCAAGTATGACCAGGTCTGACAGAGTCAAACAGAATGACAGAAACACAGCAAGGAAAATTCAGTTGAAAGCCCTCTTGCACAATGGACGTGTACCGCTGGGATAAACACCCCTCGGTCAACCACTTCCACGCTGCTCTCTGAGAAACAACAAAGAGCAACAAAGAAACAAGATAATGGTAAAAACATGCGGCCCATTTTAATCTACTGTAAAGTTCAAATGGCTCACCAGAGTCTCAAAGGAACAAAGATCACAAATATGGATTTAGAGTTCCCAACAGTCAAAAAATATTAAAGCAACATTACATAGAAATTGGCATTTTGTGTGATTTGGCGCCCCCCACAGTTTCTAAGTGCAACACCATTGTCATATATACAGCTCTGTAACAATTTGGCAGATGTAATGTAGGTGATCACTACAAACAAAACTCATTACATCGTAACAATGTTATATGTTGAAAACTTGTATGTGACACTGTGATCCTACCCTCTCACTAGAGACAGAGATAGAGACACCAATCACCCTGTTACAAGACACTGTGCCGTCAAAATGATTCTGAAGCTGTCTTAAGGTTAAAAAGTTACATAATGTAATGCTTGACTGCATAAGTTCAAATGGCTCACCGGAGTCTCAGAGGAACAAAGACTACATATTTGAATAAAGAGCTCCTCTATTCCAGGGCTGTTGAACTCGAAACTTTCTTTTCTTCAGCAACAACATTCATAAGCTATTTTAAAGGACGCTTTCCCTCCTAGAATGTGGTTTTCTTGCAATACCTCATTACAATAAGAGGTTCACTGCAGAGTTTTTGAACGCTATTGCTGTTAGTGTCTATTATGCCAGCATGAGTATTCATTTCTGTGCATTGCACTCTATTCCTTACATGCCTCCCATTTCACCTGTGTTATTCACTTCTTGTCGTCTTTTGTGAAATTTCCAAGGCCATGAAATGAATTGCTCTGGATGGTTATGGTCAGCGTGGTACTGAGAGTGCTAGGCTCTTCTGGTACACTGTGGCTCTTCTGGTACACCGTAGATGTTTTCTATTATTTGGTGTGGAAGAACAGGATGTCCAACTCGGTCCCTTCAATCTGTGCAGAAATAACATAACTGTACACTTCATAGTTGCATGCAGTGCATACGCCACAGTCCAATTTTGCGTGCAGGTGTGATGCCAGTCCTTTCCATTGAATCCTGTGGAGAGCAGATCTATAGTCAGCTGACCTTCGTCATCATGCTAAGGGTCCAGTTTGTAAGAAAGTTGGTCAATGTTGACTTTTTCTTTCACAAGTGACACTAACGCCAGTCTCCTTTGTGAAAGGACCCATCCGTCAACCCCATCCTTGACCCTGCTTTGACTTTCTTCACTCTTTATACTACGTGACCTCACATTATGTCTGCATGGTATTTGGACGCATCTGTTTTCAGCAGAACTTCAAGCAACAAAATGTAAGTTCCTGGAGAAAGATAGTTGATTGTTGAGTCTCAGTCCTATGCCATCAAATACTGACCCGAGACGCCAACCCTACCAAAATATCTGGGGATGAAACTTGACAACCAACTATCTTTCTCCAGGAACTTAAGTACATTTTGTTGCTTTAAATGACGCTTTAGATGATTGCTGTAGTGAGACGGTTGGCCACCATCCGAAAGTGCAATATTTGACGAGGTTGGGAGTGATTATCGAAGTCTACAGTCGTATTATATGTACGCAAATTGGGAGATAATAACATGGCACAGATGTGGTGGAAGAACGTGAGAGCATGATTGAAGCAGGCAAGACTGGTGAGGGTCTTTCTGGACAGAACAGAAGTCCAACGCAAAGGTGGTACTGTTTTTATTGGAGGAGTATATCAATTTATTTGCTCCTTTGTATGTTTTTGCGTACTTCAGTAGTTTGCAGGTAGTTAGCCTGAAAGTCAGGAGAGGCAATTCTGGAGCAAGATAGTTGACTGTTGATTCTCATTCCATTCTAATCAAACGCGTTGGTATTCGACAAACTGGGAATGTGACTCAATAAGCAACTATCTTTTTCCAGATTCGCCTTCCCTACCTTTAAAGGTCCAATTTGTAAGGAAGTAGATCTTTAAGTCTCATTCCAAACTCATCAAATACTGATGTTTTGGGATTGTAGGTCAGGTTCTTACAAATTGGGCCTTTAACAAAAAAAACAAAAAACATCAGTTGGCCTCACAATCTCACCTTAAGATCCCTTTAGTAGCAAGTCTGGAGGTTTTCATCATATCACAGGATCAGCTGATGGAGTTAGCTAAGTATAGGAGCTCTGGATGTCTAATAAAGAGACCTTGAGGTGAGATTCTGCTGTTTTAAACAATGAATCTTAACGATAAAGGTGGGGACCTGTGAATGAGACTAAGCCATCAACAATAGTAGCCCTGACTGAGCTGCCAACCCAAAAGTGGCGGCATTGGACTCAATCAGCTCACCTTTCCCAGAATCTCTCACCCCACTATTGAAGATTTTGTGATAAAAATGTAATTTTGAACTTCTGCAATTCTGAGAACGAAACAAAACCTCTTCTCCCCACGAAGGTCATAGTGTTATGATAGAAGTTTCCAGAAAAGCTATTAAACAGGCCTTGAGATGAGACTGTTTAGCTTGTTCATTAACACTTAGGGGAGTGCCATTGTTCAACATGACACTTCTACAGTGTGGTTTTCATATCTCTCTGATGTTAGCTCTTATTTCATCAAAAATAAGACCTGCATGGCCCATCAGTTGGTGATGTTTTCAACCTCAGTGTTTACACCATCAATCAACAGCAACAGCAAAGACAAGAAGAAAAACATATTTTTGTGCTCTCTCTCCTGGACTGGTCAAGTAGCATCTCAGCAGTAAAAGGTAAGTAAATCACAGAGTGCAGGCTCGTGAAGACTACCCACACAAAAGACTGCCCACGGCTGGGGCCACAGGATGCTACACTTCAACTAAAATCCCTCTACAGGCACTCTCTGAACTGTTATCTTCATTAATTTACTATATGTTGTGTAGTGGTTTTAGCGAGAGAAATAGAGTGTTTGCAAATAACAGATCTAATACTAATAGGTGAGGATGGGTGCTAATGAAGTTACAATGCACCGTCTCTGTTAATAACTATCCCTTGACCTAATGGCAAGAAGAAACTAAGAGCTACATCACTTTAAACTCCACTGATGAACCAAGCTGTTAGTGCTGCTCGCATATAAGCAGCCGTGTCCTGTCACAGCGTTATAAATTCATTAAGCGAAACACTGTTTAAGGTGACAAAGAAATGTATCTTAGATGAGATTGCAACATGCTGAACTTTCATGCGGAACGATCTGTCATGTTTTATTATTGAGTTGTCACAAAGAATGAGGAAGTCCAATTCTTCAAGGACATATCACATCGAGTCTCTGCTATTTCTCGTTGCTAGGATTGCACTGTTTCTCTGCCTGTGAGAGGAAAAAAAAAAAACAGATGAATAATTTCATGAGGCTTTCATATTTTTTTTTTGCCTCGAATGCTGAGAGCTGACTGCATTTTTTTCCCCTCGCAATCATAGTGGCTACACTTTGATTGAACCGCCTCAGCTTTTTCTGACCGTTTTAAGTGCTCTACTTATGTTCTGAATGATTCACATGTGCTAGCACTAGAGCCATGTCAGTGTTAATATTTTGTACTCATCTGCCTCTTCTTTTCACCTTTGGCCTTAATTAGCGAGAGTCATTCACGTATACACGATCGCATCAACTTAAATTTAACGCCCTTTTGGTAAATTTGAGTGTTGCCATGCACAAAGAGGCCATGCGCCTGTCAATAAGAGTAATGCTCAGTTGGCTTCAGTGCACATGTGTCAGAGAGATTTGAGAGCTAGTGGCAGCCCCACTACAGAATGGCAATGGTAGGGCAGCCTAATAGCCACTCGAGCATTGTGTATCACTCACTTGTGGTACAGGTCCTGACATACAGGACTGGATGGGGCCTGTCACGAGTTACAGACTGACACGCAGCTATACACGCACCCCACAGTACCTCGGTGTCAAACATCTGTTTGAGGTGACGCTCTGTGGGTCGTTTGCTAGCACCATGCCCTTGGAGCTCTTCTTGCTGACTGACGTGAGTGATGGTGGCTCAGATACCATATCAGCTCCCGCACTGCATTTACTTTTTTTGCATGACTCTTGCTTTGGATGGCGATGCCGTGGTCCAAAATTAGCAGCAGCTATTGACCCTGCTTGACCCTGTCATAGTTTGCGGGCTCATTATCAGGCTAATAACTCCGCCGCTGTGTTTTTTTCCCCCTCAGCTTATAGGCTCAGCATTCTTCCCAGCTGGGTTACCACAAGATTCCCCTCAGAAGTCAAAAGCAATTTTATAAAATGAGGAATGAGCAAAGATCGGCCGGCAAATCTTGTCTGGCGTGCGTTTTGTTGCTATTGACAGTTATTAGTCAGCAGTCGTGTGACAAGCCATTTGTTGCATGAGTCACTGCACTCTCATCATGCTGAAAATGACTTGCAATTTTTGAAAAGGTGAATGCAAACTGCACCCCTGTTGCATTGTGTCAGGGTAATGTGAGGGTGAAGCTGTCTCGTGTGTGTTTCAGCAGGATATACAGCCATCAAATTGATTGATTTGATGGCTGTGGACCATAACTGAAACAATTCTACCAAAAATTGATGTTTTTTTGTTTGTTTTTTTTGGCTAGATATTACTCATTTGTCTTGACACAGAAGTCATCAACAGTCAGTGTCAGTGTAAACATACATATTTTATTGTATAAGAGTTAATTGTTCCTCTATGCAGTTTCATGCACATCTCAGAGGAGATGAACATCACACATTTAATCCTCACAAATACAGAGTAGCTCCAATGCCATTTCCTGTGCTTGTAATAAGCTGTTTGGTCTGATGTGCGTTTTGTTCCTTTTCACAGTTATTAGTTGGAAATGCAGGAAATGCACTGAATGGAGGTTGGTCCTGTCTTGCTTTCATCTGCCCGGGCCATGAAGTGATGAGGATCCACAGGTGTTCCCCAGGGTCTCAGTGCTTGTTAATCAAGCAGTTGTATGACAAGCCATTTGCTGCATAAATCACTGCACTCTCATCATGCTGAAAATGACTTGCAATTTTGGAAAAAGGTGAATGCAAACTGCACCTCTGTTGCAGTGTTTCAGGGTAATGTGAGGGTAGAGCTGTCTCGTGTGTGTGTTTCAGCGCGATATACAGCCATCAAATTGATTTAAGAGCTTTCACTCACACCAGTTGGCCGTAACTGAAACAATAGTGCCAAGTATGGATGTTTTTCATCCAGATGTGACTTGTTTGTCTCGTCACAGAAGTCATCAACAGCCGCCGCAGTGTAAACAAACACATGTTATTGTATGAGTTAATTGTTCCTCTATGCAGTTTCATGCACATCTCAGAGGAGATGAACATCATACATTTAATTCTCGCAAAAACAGAGTCACTCCGATGCCATTTCCTGTGCTTGTATTAAGCTGTTTGAGGACCAATTTCAACAAGCAATTTCAAGTTAATTGCCTTTGTGTGGAAACGAGGAAAAAAAGAAGCTTCTACAATCTGTATTTATCTATTTGTGAAGGAGATACCTCGGTCCTGTAAGTGAAGAGCAGCGTGGCACCAAGACTATTTTGAAAATACTGTATCTCATTTTTGTCTCCTTTTGTTGTTACTCGTTGTTTAAATTTATTTTTGAAATTACGCTGAGACACTATATCAATCTCAAGGGAGCGCAAACAAGCAGACACAAGCTCACACACACATTCAAAGACACACTCTCTGTGGCAGGCATTGCACTGACTTACTACTGCCATCTAGGGACACATAAGATTTTAAGTGCTGCTCCATGTGTACATCACAGTCACATCGGGGGCACTGCATACTCTTTATTACCATGGAACTATTAAATTACAAAGCAAGAAGGACACATAAAAAAGTGCACTGTGTGTTCTTGTGTTCAAAAGACACAGAAAGAGAGCCATCGTTCACTATTAGATGGAAAAAAGCGCAAAAAAATGCCGTCTGTCCATACGTGTGTGACAGTTCAAGTCTTTGTCCTCTGCAATATTTTGTGCTCGTTCCCAGTGGACGCCGGGGCTGAAGGAGCCACAACACAGACAGAGTAGCTCGCCATCTCTCTCCTCTCACAGCTGGAACATGCTCCTACTGAATAATGAACTCAATCTCGACTCTGCCTCATGGGGGGACCTTGGAGCCGCCCTCAGCTTAGTGCAAGGCTTTGTTGCCCGTATGCGCGTGCTCACAGGCACGCACTCACACACCCCTAGACGCTGTCACTCCTTCCTGCCACAAGTAGTTGTGTGAGAAATGTGCTGCTGATTGGCAGTAGAGAAAAAAAACAGAGAGAGCAGGAGAGCCGCGAGACATCGCAGGATCATGATGGTTTCAGCGTGGAGGAGGGAGATGTGTAGGCAGCGAGAGAGCCAGTCGGGGAGGTTGGTGTGTGTGTGTGCTGTAGGGGTTCAATTGCAGTTTCCCACTAGTTCAACCCCCCGTACCTTTGGGGGGGTCCAGGGAAAGTGGAAGGGGGGGAGGATTGGAAAAGAAGGGGCGGCGGGTTGCGTGTTGGTGGTCACGTGAGGAATGAGATGAAAGAGACAGCCGCTGGATACCGAGCTAATGAATGGCCACACTTCCCATCCGTGATTGAGATTTAAGAGGTGTGGGTGGCTGGAGCTGAAGGGGGTAAGCAGCAGTGGTGAGTCAGCTGACCTTTCAGAAAGCCCTTCACCTCGGCAGCCTCCACGAGGAGCCCATTAACCGCAGAAATATGACAGCTTTCGATTAGATCCACCGTAATTACCTGAGACACTAATGAAATTTGTGGGCCGCCGTGTGGAGAAACTCCACAATGTAAAAAAAAGCAATGTCAGAGTGAGAATCCTTGAATGTACCGAGTGTGTTTCTGTGGCTTTGATAGTTCAGTTTACTGTCCTGTGCTTTTTTCTCTTGGTGGGCAGCCATCCTGCGTCTCTTAACTCATAGTGACAGATCCACTTCATGGTGCTTCTTTTCACAAGCTGTGGCAGCAGGCCAATACACGCGCAAGGGCACACATACACACACACACACACACATCTCCTCAGCAACATCTAAATAGGTAATTATCTGACTTGTAAGAGAGGGGAGGTGGCAGCCAGTACTCTCCACGTGATCAGCCTAAAACTAAAGCCTCTACTCAGCAAAGGAATATTAATTGCCTTTTCCAAGTCGACAGGCGGTAAGGGGAAAGGGAGAGAGAGAGAGACTTGCCTATCAACAAGCAGCGGCGACCAACTTCCCAGCAAGGTTACTGAATGGCGTAATTGTTGTCGTCTCCTTGTTGGAGGGAACAGCACGCCAATAATGTCGGCGGTTATGTCTGCTTCAGTATTGCTTTTGTGTCCGTCGTACCTGTGAGGACAGGGGGATATTTGTTCAGCACTGAATGGAAAGAGAGAGAGAGAGAATATCAGGCGAGAAAGACAGAGAGGAGTTGCAGGTTTTCAGAGGTGATAGGAGAGGAAATAATCCATTATACTGCAGGTTTTTATCATGCCTGTGTGAAGGGTCAGAATTCGGTTTTCCTCTGATCAGTGGAGGAAATCAAATACAGCAGTGATCTGGAAACGTCCTCCCACAGAGCTCCCAGGTACTGACATCAAAACAGCCTTGCAGTGTCGAATATTAGCAATGTGCAGCAGGAACAGATTTGTACTTTTTTCTTTACTTGACTGGGCTCATTGATATGCACCGTGGTTCCACCCTGATAATTGCCTGCTGAGCTCCAGATCAATTCTGTAATTTGCTATCAAAACTCAATGATGTCATGTGTGTGCAAGTCTTATCAGACTTAAATGAAAAAAAAAAGAAAAAAGAGAGAAAAGCTACAATAGATAGCACAGAGGAGAAGGTGAAAAGCAATAGGTGCTGCTTTTTTCAATGAGTATGTTAACTTATCACGTACTGTAGCTGTGCAGTTTGGGGTTGTCATTGTTATACACACAGTGAAGCCACAATTGCTCCAGTAACAGAAATAATGTGTGGGCAGAGCTGAAGCCTGACAGGTCCCAGCATACTGTAATATCAGACACAGGTTGCTCTAGGTCATGTTTAGTTTCATGCCTGGCGTGAGTTTGGTTATTTTTTAATGTTTTTATATAGACGGAGGCCATACCTTATTGTGACAGGCAAAAATACAGTATATAATGAAATAAAGCAGGCTTTTGCATAAGGAAGGTCTGTGAATAGCTCTGTTTTGAAGTATACAGTGTGTTTACAGGTCTTGTGGAGTACGACTGCATATGTGAAGAAAGTAGTATAAAGCCTTTTGTGGCTCCAGAGGAAGCTGCATGTAATCTGATAAATTACCTCCAGTGAAGTCACTCAGTGGCTAAGTTGCATTTCGGTTAATGTTGGCTCCAGGATGGAAAAGAGTGTGTGTGATAAAAGAGGCGATATCTCTGCTTCTGCTGTATCGATTTTGACTGTCCATAATGATACCATAGTGTTAAAGGAGTCTAATGCCAAACCAGTGGACTGCTTTTCAGTTGACCCTTTGACATGTAAACACAGTATAATGTGTGGAGGTTTGATGACATGATAGTGCTCCACAAAGTATTTATCCGTACATTTTAAACATGATTGGGAGAACATGGAGTTATCATGGTTGAGTTTTTGATAATTGTTAGCACTGTTTAGCGTAACCCAATGTCTTGGGCTGGCATACTGATAGCAAAGTCGTTAAATGCCATCTGCATTTTAGGAGGTTTGGTCACACAAGAGAGGACACAGTCAGGTAACTTTAGGCATGATAGTCAGGTGACCTTTGCTGTCATAGTTACACGACTAAACGCTGTGAAACGATTACATTTGGTTGGATTTAGGAGTCAAAACTACACGGTTTAAGAAAAGATAAAGGTTTGGGTAAAAAAAAGTATGTGGCACAAGTTCAAAACAGTTAAAGGCGGGGTCAGTGATTCTGGAGAAGGGTATATTGTTGAGTCTCTTTGGGTTGCTCGCTCAGTGAAAGCAACTATTGTTGTTGTCCAGTCTCATTTTCACCCATCCACCTCATCCACCTCCCTACTTGAACATTATCGCTCTTTATACTGTTACCTGACTTTTTTTTCCTCCATAGTGCTCAAGGGTAAAATGTCACTGTAGAAACTTCAAACCGATTGTGTTAAATGACATCCATAAAAGAAAAATTGTTTTGTAATTACATCCACAATGACTGAAGACATTGGCATGTTAATCATACACCATTTGGTGAGAACAGGCTGGTATTGTTTTGGTACCCGTTTAACTTCAGGGCTTGTACCAAAATGATCGGTAACACTAAATATACTTTATACACAGCCCAAGTCCCTTCCCAATTTGTAGCTGTTTTATTTTGCCATGTCATTGACCTTTTGAAAAGATGAAAGATGATACTGGGATGATACAACATGTTTTTTTTTTCATAGTAGACATTTTGACTTGCCACAGGTGTTACTAAAAACATTAGCTCTGTCATAGTGATGGATCGGTTCTATTCAAGTCTCCCAGTAAGCCATGAAAGTGACAGTGAGCCAGCATGCGCAATACCACGTCCCTGAACTGAAAAACCAAATGAAATTCAGCCACTATATCAATTTATTATTTTCATCTGTGACATGTCAAAATGTCTTACCCACGTAGGTGTTTTCACTTTTCTATCTACCTTTAGTCAGAATTGTTCTGGGGGTTGACTAAGGTTACCAAACTGCATACACCAACAAATTAATAAAGGTTAAAGTCATATAAAGAAGATGATAAATATGTCAGTCACGTCCGTACACACCCACACAGTTCTTACAAGTCAAGTCAAATCAAGCGAAATAAGAGTGAACACCTGTGTGGGTGTAGCCAAGGCTGTGCAAGTCCTTCGAGTGCCATAGGCTGGTACGAAGGTGAAAGTAGTTTACTGAAGTTGCCCCAAAAGTATTTTTTTCTCATAGTGCATTCATGTGGCGTCAGAATAATCTGAATAATGAGTTGCTGATGGGGAAGTCTGATGTGAATGGCCCCTCAAGTCGTGACAACAACTCTGTAAGTCAGTGGTGAGCTTTACCAGAAACATGGCGGGCACAAGTAAATAATCGGTTGACATTATTATCTACCCTGATAAAAGGCAATATTTTAGTGGTTGGTGGTGATTAACTGGTGCAGCAACAAGTCTGGGCCAAGGTCAGCTATCAGGATGTCGTCTAAATGATCTGAGCAACAACATGCAACATCACATTACGACTTGAAAGCTCGTGAACACTGAACACAAGTCAGAAGAACAACACCCCAACACAGGAAATGGGACCATTAGAGGAGGAAGTGACTGCAGGGAAGAAGACTAAAAGAAAGAAGACAGTTTTGCCCAGTGTTGTAATAATTTCATTGATTAATTACATCAGTGATCACATTTGCCATCCGCTAGGCGGTTAATTACTTAGGTTTGCTGAATTGCCTTACGTTGACATTCAGTTTTTCATAGATTGTTTCAACCTCTACAGAAGTTCTGCCTCCTGGAAATGTTTGTCAGAACAAAACTACAATCATCAGTTAGATTGCACGGTTGCTATATCAGCCAGGATGCATCTCGAGACAGGCACCATCTGTTTCTTGAAATCCATGCCAAGCTTAAAAGCCAGTCAAAAAGAACCCTTGAGATAGAGAACATGATCTCTATGTTGCATCAGCAGCGGCATACACAGCTGATAGTTCTTTGACACTTTATCTCTAGATGACCACTCGCGCTGTCACATCCAGCTTGGCCGTTAAGACCCTCCCTGGCTGTCTTCGCTCTGTCATCTCCCTTTTAGCTCTCTCTGTTGTTTATCTTGCATGAGTTGTGTTGATAGCATTTATGGAAGATGACAGTTTGTGGTTGTGGCTTGCCGCCTCACGTAATGGCCTACTACCGTTTGATTGATGGACAGTTGGAGAGAAGGTCGACCACGTCTGGAGTTTCCTCTCCCCGGCCTGTCTCTGTCTTCATGTTCACCCTTTACGCAACATTTACTCTGAACAAGGTTGATCAATCAAAAACAGTACTGGATGGATAATTGATTCTTTTTTAACGAATTGTACATTTGGAATCAGTGTTTCAGGATGTGTTTTCACAGCACCACGCATCCCCCTTATGCACAGATCAGATGAGCTCTCATTGTGCTCGTTGCAAGTTCATGATGTGACCTGAGGAAAAGCATAGCTGGCTTGTCCAAGCGCCCTTTACAACTGTCTTTCCTTTTTATTCCCCTTTTCTTTTTAGACTCAGGTCAGACAAATCAGTCTCGACAAGTGCCGTTGAGGCCAAACAACTGCTCCTGAGAAAATGCTTGTCATGCTGTGGTGAAGCTGCACACAAAAGAAAACAAGGAAAAAGGCAAAGAAGAGGACGCAAGGTCATCATCAAGTACCTTTTTTTCGATCTATTCACAGAGCAGTTCAAATGAGAACACAAACCCTCCCTCGAACAGTAATCTCACTCGAATATCATTAAAAATGCCAAATGAGCGGAAGCCACAAAGCCGCTCATTTCTAAAAGAAAATATAAAGTAGCTGTGTAGGTTTCCTTTTAATTCCATATGCCAGCACCAATACTGGTCCAATAACATTACAGACAGCCACAACTTTAGTTGCATGGCTTTAGTGGGCAGAGGCGTGTACCCACATGAAGAAAGACCTCTCCAAAACCACAAAACACCTTTTATATGAGTTCAGCCTCTTTCCCTTTGCTCTACAACTTTGCAGTCTGTTACATGTTCGATTGAAAACACCTCTGTTCACATCACTGAATAATTGGTACAGATGTTCTGTTTGTTGCCCACAACTGTTTGTTGGCTCAAGACCATTGCAACCATCGCACAGCAGCAGCACTGGCTGAGACACACAACTCATGAAGGCAATTTACATACTGAAGCTTCTTCTCAGAGTGATTCAGGGCTACTTTGAATTTCTCTGGATATCATTATCTCAGATTGCAAAGAAGTGTCCTTGAATCCATTCAGAAATCATGACAAAGAAGACATACTCCTTTTAACTAGCATCAAAGTAATCCAATGTCTCCTATACATTCATGGGCACACATTCAGCATACTTTGAATGATGCATCCAGATATATAGTTTTATTTAGACATGTGATTGTTCTGGTAGAACATATTAGCTGTTTCCAATTGATACAAGGAAGTGTATAGTTCAAGTTATTTTTTTGTTCCTCCAATCCTTCGTTCTGTTATTCAGGTCGTGACAGCCTTGTCATCATACCCCTTTTTCGGCAGAAGAGGATATTCGCTGACAGAGACCCTGAATGTCTCAGTGACTTCTGAATCATTAAAAGTGAGCCAGCAGTCAGCAGGGTCGTCCGGCTCCGCATGAGGATACAACCCGTCACTCATGTAGTGTCCTAACAGGAGAGTTAGATCAGGTGTCATTACATGTAGAGTTTATGAAGGTTAACTAACTTCTGTTGAGGAAGGTTCTCAGTCATCCAGCTCATGGTAATTCTAAGTGCTGTATCGTAGGCAACTGGACTTGTTTCAGTTTTTTGAAGACGTTTCACCTCTCATCCAAGAGGCTTCTTCAGTTCTAACTAACTGGAGGGGAGCCGCAGGCTTTTAAACTCTGTGTGGGAGTGTCTTTACAGAGTCGTTAAGGACACGTGTGAGCTCTGAGTTTTCAGAGTCCTTAGGGCCACTTGTGGGTCGTTGACCCAACTGGTCTTCATGTTGGTTGCTAGGGGTAGGTGAGCCCAGGTGTGAATGGTTGTTGTTAAGCTGTCTGGGGAGGGAACTCAGTACAGCATTGTACGTGGGGTTAAGTAATGTCATAAGCCACCTCCTCCTCTGTTCTAAGACAGTCGTTTCAGTCTGATTCTTTTACTCCTCTTTCAAACCAACTGTCTCCTTTGGCCAAGATGTTTACATTGTCTATCCTAGGGACAAAACACCCAGGCATAAGCAGAGTAATGTAGTTTATACTGTTACATTGGGGAGACAAAACAACCTCTCCATAAACGAATGGCACAACACAGGAGGGCCAACTCCTCAGGTCAAGACTCTACTGTTCACTTATATCTGAAGGAGAAAAAAAAATCATTCCTTTGGGGAAAACAATGTAAACATCTTGGCCAGCGAAGACAAAAACTGGGTGACATGCTGTCGCCCCTTCTTTTCTCTCTCCTGTCTTTAACTTTTGTTCTTTCCTTTGTGGAAACCGAATTTCCTTTTGGGGAGCATGACAACGGTGCTCCTCATGGGGCTCACTGTGCAACGCCTATCCGCTAGCAGCATCTTCATGCAGATACAGGGGGGTGGTCAATATGGATGTTTACTAAAAACAAGTTAAGACAAAGAGACCTATATTTTGAATAAAATATTATATTAAAGGTACAGTGTTTAATATATTGATTATTTAGCGACATCTAGCGGTGAGGTTCTAGATTGCAACACTCCCTCGCTCACCCCTCCCTTTCTGAAGACCTCAAGAAGCTCCAGAAGCTCCAGTGGCCCTCACAGGACAAGAAACTCATTTTCTAAATACGGACTTGTAAACAACAGCGTTGAGTATTTCTACTAATTCAAGTGATGAGGTAAAGATGTATTTAGTTATTTAGTCTATAAAACTATAGGTTATAACTCAAAATTGCTAATAAATATGGTACATTATCTAGGTCTTGTACCATTAGCAGTGGGGGGAAATATATATTACGGTCAGTTGTAATCTTTAACGTTACTCTTACCTGTCCAGCAGAAAGCAGGACACAATCAATCTGCAAACATTTCTCTATTATCAGAGATTTCCATCTGGGAAAGGCATCTCCAATGTTTCTTCCTTTTTAACGGCGTCAATTGTCCCGATCTCATTCAGTTTTTGTTTCTTCGATTCATGCTCCTGTGATGTTTCTTCTACAAAATAAGTATGATCCCCCATCCTCCACTTCTCTCAATACATGTTGTTTGGCAGGAAACAGCAGCCACCTGCTCTTTTTCTTCTTCTTGTTCCAACCCGGTCATTTCTGGCGGCAACACGAAAGGCCCTCACTAGTGCCAGGTTTGTCCGTTCTGAGCTACTGTAGAGACATGGCGGTGCAACAGGGCGACCTCTGTGGATGGGGACCCGCTCCCAATGTAGATATACGCCTCATTCTAAGGTAATGAAAACATATTCCATTTTATGCCAAGTTTGTTCTGCTAGATGCCACTACATATACCTACATGTACCTTTAATTATGATGGGTTAATTATTAACATTTTTTTTAACTTATCTTTTGTGGCCCCCTGTCAGTCACGGGCCCTGAGAATCGTCCTAACATTTCCCCCCCATACGGCACCAGTGCTGCAGAGGCAACATTACTGATGGTAAAATAAAGAATTTCAAAACTTTCTACAAATCTTTTTTTTTTTTCTTTTGTGGTTTTGAATAAGAGCAGTTGTGGACTGACCTGTTCGAGGACGAGTGCTATTTGGACAGCGTCTGGCACTCTGCCTGGACCACTAAGGAGGTATGAATGGGCAGCTCGTCCTTCTTCTCCTCTGCTGTCTTCTTCGCTGCTGCCTCCTCTTCGTCAGCAGGAGCTTTGAACTCCACCTCTTTATTGACCTCATCTGCACTCCCATCTGTAGCTCTGACAGGGCTCCAACACAGTGAGCCCAGCTATTCTTTAGCTGATTTTGTATTTGGTAGACTTTCTCTCCTCTTGTTTAACACTGTCAGCGAGGGGTTTTTGTGATGTCCCTCTTTGTTAACAGCTAAAGCAACTCTCAAGGCTCTCAATACTGTAATACACTGACATGGTGTTTTTTTTTAATTATGTATAAAAATATGTGGTTAATGTGAAACTTTGTGTGAAAGTTTCTCTGCAGCAAAGATTCTTCACCTCCAGCAAGTCTTCTTCGTCTCTGCTGGTTATTCTACTGTGAACTTAGCTTTGGATAAATGACCTGAGGTGATGAATCCACTGCGAACAACATGGAGTTATCAGCCGCACAAAGACTTTGACTCACAATGAGGCTGCTTACATCGACACTGTTGGTAGGGGTTGAAGGAGCCAATTTCATTTTCACTTTCCACTGTTTTTTCTGGGCTCGCATCTTTTCTCTGCAGAGTTAAAACAAACATAAGAATAAACCATGTCAAGCATATGTAAATTGAAATGCGAAGCAGTGGCACTTCCTGTGAAATACACCACAGGTCAACCAAACAGTCCGTACCGCCAAGGAGTCCTCCCTGTATGGTTTTCTGCTGAGGTCTTGGCGGCAGGAGTGTCCGAGACAAGGACTCTGGTGGTTCACAGCCGCAGGGTCACTCAGGTTTGGAATAAATTAGACTTATTAAAAGGGATTGTTTGAAATGATTAATCACTCTCTATAGTGAATGCAGTGTGTTGCAGCAGTGTAGGGCTGAAATGATTAATCAGCTAATTGTTTTGTCAACAAAATGACCGTTCAGTTTCATTAAATGATGAAACAGTTCAGACGTTTACTGAGCAAAGATGCCAAACATGTTCTGATTCAAGCTTCCCCTATACAATTTACTGCTTTTGTGTTTTATGAAATTGTTTAGACTTTTAGTCAGACAAAACAAGACACATGAACACGTCATCACCAGATCAATATATGGCCCTTCCCATAAAGTAATTATAGGTAGATTAAATATCATCAACTCTCAATAGTTTTGTATTTTATTTATTACAGGGCTGTTGTATCAGTGCATTAGTTTAACCTCAGTGTGCCCCAAAAACCCGGCAAGTGGCAAGTCTATGTTTTTAGCAGCAGGCCTAAAACAATGTTGGTCCAAAGTCCAAGTTAAGATGTCATGATAGGTCAGATGTGCTTATTTTTGAGGCTGTAATCACCGTTATGTAAACAAAATATCCGAAACGACAATATATCGTGGTCTAATATAACAGAGCTGCAATTTGCATTACATTGTACAGGTGTTTCTATTTTCCACTGTCTTTATGAGAAACTTTTCTTGCCTCAGGCTTGAAATGGAGCGCAGTCCTCTCTTATTTTTCACAGTTGTTTCAGTAGCAGCTGGATTTTTCTGTTAAGGAAAGAAAACTAAATACATTTGACAGCTCATCCGTACCGCCTGGGGTCTGCTTGTGAGTACGTCCAATATCCAATTGCAGAGTGTGGTAGTCAAGCCCCTGTTAAGTTAGGTTTAGCAGCTCCATGGGTGAGATTGCACTGAATGCTGAGCTGAAGTCAACATCAACATTGTGACATAGCTGTTCTTTTGTGTGTGAAGACTGAGTGGAGGGCAGTAGACATGGCATCCTCTGTGGATCTGTTGGTTCTGAAAGCATACTGGTGAGGGTCCAGGCTGGCAGGGATGCTGTCTGTGATGTGCTCCTGCAAGCTTGAAGTCTGTATCTTGTTCCTTCATGGAGAACAGCAGCTGTAGTTCACTTGGATGCTAATGTATAGGCTCTACCAGGAAACGTATCGCCGTTCAGTGCTACTATAAGTCAGCCTGATACATTAAAAAGTCAGCTGGAGATGGTTTTTTCATCTACCTCATGTCGCTAATTTTGTCTTAAAAAGCTTGCCAGCTAAAGCTAATAAAATCTGTCAGGATAGTGGTCATATTAGCCGACAGTCAGCAGTCACTGGGTATGCAATTACAATGCTCTTCTCTACTTCTGTCTGAAATTGTGAACCTACTGTTTCAAAGATGTCTATAAATTTTGAAGTGAAGTAGAAGAATGTAAAGCTTTGCAGACACAGAAACAGCAGCCTCAGTAAAAAGTGAGTGGCTTACTGAAAGGTCTGGTCTGACATCACCAATCTCACACCATAAAATATTCTGACTGATTGTCAGACTTTAATGCCCTGCCGGACCAGACACACCCTTCTTTGAGAACACGCTGTTGGACTTTGAAGTGTTCTAAAAAATCATCTTGTATGACCTCTCCTGGATAATTTCTTTTGCTCTTTCTTGCCTGTTAGCCTCCCCATCTCTGCTCCATACTTATCTCCTGCTTTTCAGTCTAAATTATCAGTCTGTCGTGTCAGAAACTGTTGACTGTTGCTCTCTGCAGCCGGCTGAAATAGCCCACAGTGGCTGGCTGCTGCTCCAATATCAGCCTAGGTAACGCTTTAGCTCATGCCCTGCATCATAGTGTAGAGTGTAATCCCTCCTAATTTACAGTGTAATTATTTGTACAACAGTGTACAAGTACGTATATGTAGGTACAATGGGACAAGATGTAAGTATGTAATGTAATTATGGGTAACATTGTGGGAATCTGAGTCCAGTATGATCATTATTGAGGAAGTTTGCGGTAATGAATTCTATGTTAATATCATATAATACCAACACTAGAGGGCTACAGATAAAACAAAATGAGGACAGGCAAACTGCATAGCTCCTAAATAACTTCAGGGTACATTGCTGTTTTTTTTACTTTGGAGCAAACAGAGTCCCTGTGAGAAGCTGATTTTTAAAGAAGTTATTCTGTAACACAGTAATTGGTAAGTAAGGAATCTACTGCAGCTGCAAATAACAAAAAATAGGCTGCGCTTGTACAGTTTGAATGGAAAAAAATTCTCAAGGCAAAATGACTATTGCAAATTCAATGAAAGAATGTAACAGAATGATTTCCAGAGACAGTACAGCATGTACTTGTACAGTACTTGAGGGTTGCACAGAGATATATCTTTAACTAAAATTGTAGCAAGAAAAGGCTCTCAGTGGAACAGATGCCTGCTGTTATTTCGTCTTTGTTTTCATTTGGTTTAGTAATGTCCTGCCAGTATAGTTCATCTGCTATTCAAACCACAATGCAAATTCAGTAGAATTAATTCCTCATAATATGCTAAACAGTTTTTTAATATTTCTCATTTAATATCACCCATACCTGTCATCCACAGATGTTAAAACCATGTAACAGCCATGGTCAAGACCCCTTTCTCACTAAAGTGATATTGTTAGTGCCAGTTTACTCAAATTAGGAGCCAAATTACAAAAATGTATAACTTAATTGAAGATATAAACATTTCAAAGATGATTTACCTGTTGTCCTTTCTCAACCTGCTGCATCTAAAGCCAGTCACCAGAATAAATGCTGGCGATGTACATTTCTGCAAAACGGATATGTTGCAACATTGCATTTTCGCACAAACGACTGGAAATTGTGCCAAGGTCTCCTTAAAAATATCATGGATGTCATGCTTTACAAATGTTGAAACACATTCTTGAACTGTGGTCACTTAGCAGGCTTCTGGTCTGTAACTCCACCACCATACCCTCCACTTCCCGAGCAGAAAAGTCAGGTCATAATGATGTAATGTGAACACGATATGACACATTTACTAGAAGTATGGTTTGTAGCCTATGACACAAACAAATGTGAATAAATCAGTGGTTTTGAGGAACATTAACTGCCAACATTAACATCCCCCCGGCTGGGCTGAGCATCAGATTTCTGTTTTGTGCTGCACAGCACATACTCCACATATGCCAAGCCCCTCCTGGAGCCATGTTGTATTCCTTGTATAACTGTGCAACAAATGTTGTCATGTGAGTGGTTACACAGCAACATCTGTCACTAAAATTGGCCTTAAATGTTTTGAGTTATAGCTATTCCGCTATGCATAAGACGGGTGACCCCCCCACACACTTGTTCAATGAGAGGTGAGCGTGCAACAATGAGAGAAATGCCAGAAAAGTGGGTCCTTCATGATTAAGAGCTGTCGTTCTCCGGAGGCATCGTTGTCTCTAGGGACACATCCGCTTCCTGATTGTTTGGCTGAGCTTCAGCCCTGCAACAGACGATGGAGAGTGACTCCCCCTTCCATTGTCTGCCTTTGTTATACAGATGGATAGATGCGTTTTATTTATCTTACATACGACTTCATTAGTCTCTACTGTTTTTACAGATGTGAATGTGTTTCAACAGTCATCCAGGAGGGCTCATTAGCCCCTCTGATTGGTGGTGAGTCGTAGGCATTTTCACTTTTGCAGGTCATTGACACCATGTTGTCAAGCTAATTTGTGAAACCACTTGAGACAGAGAAACCGAGATGATGTTGTTGATGACATGTCAAAGGGGTTGAAGTTGAGTGAGGTTTAATGAATCTATAGTCATATTATCATTGAAAAAACAAAGACCTTTGACCTTCCTCACTGATATCAATTAACTGATGTCAACTGAACACAGTTGCTGTCACTGCTAGCTATACACGATCATATTATATTTTTTAATTTATTGATTTTTTTAAATGGGAGAGGTGGGGTGGAGTACCAAAAAATAAAATCTCACAAAAACTACAACGAGGCCTTTGAAACTCTTTATAGTGACCACATCAATAAATAGTAAATTTATAGTTAATTACACTGAAGTTAATAGGTGTTTCACTGTTAACAATGAAAAAGGATTTTAAACATCAAATGCAACTTTATAATAAACAATTGCATTATAAATGGTTTATTTCATTGTTTGTTTAACTAAAGTTTCATTGACTGTCAACCTATTTATGATAGTTATTATAAAGTGTTACCAAGGCCTTCCTCAGCTACCTGGGGCCAAGGTTCTACCAGCAAAGACATATTTAAAAATATATAATCAATTACTCACACATTGCTCGATAAAATCATAATTACTAACTTCAATCAGCAGCAAAAGTTAATACTAACATTACTTTTTACATTGTTGGAACTGAGTTTGGTTCCATCAAAAATGCTTTTAAACATTTTCATACCCTAAATACTCACGTTTTCTGCACTGAAATACAAAAAGAGACATTGTGGTTTAACACCCAGTCTTCAGTTTGGAAGGATTCAGTGACCACAAACAGCAATTTTAGCCCAGGATGACATAACCTGTAAATAAAATGGCTGGCTTAGTCGACAGCCAAACAGCTCATCCCCAGTCCATGCACCAGGCTAACACATCCTGGACCACTCGTCCCATTGCACTTGCACATTGCAACTCCCCCATAACTTCCAGGTCCCCGTGTTGAAGTAAAGAAGCATCACTGGGATTAGCAATTGTAATTAAACTCTTAAATTTAAAATAGTAATCCCTACAGTACTTGTTATGGAGAAAGTAGTTATATTATTGCATGATTAACTTGGTAATTTGTCACTGGCCAACACTGCAAATGTGTTTTATGAAAGAGTGTGGCAATAAACTTCTCCAATAGTATGCACCTGGGTTCCTCTGTGAAGTGCCAGAAAGCTTGTGAGATGTAACAGAGAGCACAAAACAAAAATGCAGAAATAACGAATCAGGCAAGTACGTGTAACCATCAATGTCCTTCATGTCAAAGAGCGAGAGCAACACCAGCAATTAGTGTCAAAACTATGAAAACCCTTCAAAATTCTGGATTTTACCCTTCAGATTTTGTTAACTGTGTACAACTTCCATGCACATCACTCCACAAGGAGGGAGATGAATAATTTTGCCTGACTGCTTTCCTGAGCCAGGAGCTCCACAGAGATGGAGTAACTGAAAAGGGGAGGAGGGGACCATTGTGAGATGTCCAAGTGGGAAGAAGAAGTGAGTGAGGAGAGGCTTAACCAGCTTGACATTGACATCCTGGCCAAAACATTCAAATTTGCCTCTCTAAGAACTGATCACTGCCAACAGAAAAAAAACAACACCCCTGCCACCACAGTGAAACAATTCCAAAAGGCGATATTTTTCTGAATAATCGCTTCCAACCAGTTTATCAAACCTTACAGCACAGGAGGGGGGAGGGCCTTGGCTTGCCTCATTGGGACCTGAACATTACCAGCCTGCCAGTGGACAAGTGAAGATTAACCACAATGTTGAGAATAGAAGCCCACTACCAGGGTTGGGTCAGTGACTTTATAGAAATTACATGATGATTTTTGTAATTAGTAAGTACTTTTGGATTATTTCACAGCCAACATTGATGTTATTGCACCTTATTCTTAAAAAAGGAAATGGACACTGCCACAAAAAAAAAAGTCCATAGCTCCATTAATGAATATATTTTTTCTCTTTAAACATTGCAAAAAACATTTAAAATGCAAATAAAATTGAAATCTTTTATCTCAGGAAACTTGAGGTTGATGACAGCAACTCATTTTTTTGATGGCACAGATTGCACTGGACATAGATGTTATTGTATTGCACATGTTTGAAGTCATCACGTGATGGTAATATGGCCAGGAATGGAAGGCAGTTTTGGAGGGACTACTGCTGCTTGAACCTTCCATCTTGACTCATCACCCTTCTGTTTTGTCCTGCCCGGTCCACTACAAAGTGGAGCACTTGTTTAAGAAAGGTTAATCTTATATTGCCAAATTGGTATTGTTCCTAGAACATTATAATAAATGTTGTTCTGGGACCATCATTAAATCTGAAAAAGCCTGTAGTTCTGATGTCATAGTTTTGCATTTCATGTTGGTGTTTTTCCTGGGACACCACAATTAATGTTGCTCCAGAACCATTATTTCAACTTATGAAACAGCGCTTGAAACCAAACTGCAGCAAGCTGTCATGGTTAAGTGGGTTGTGTACAGGACTTTTCTTCAGGAGACTTTGGTTAGTATTATAATGTTCAGTTGTTTTTACACTAAGTTCACTTCTTATTTTTTGGGGGGTTTTCTTACTGTCAATTGTTCACTGTTCGGTTAGGTTTAGGGAACTAAAATACTCAATTATGGAGCTAAAATACTTGGTTAGGTCTAGGGAACTAAGAAACGTGGTTAGGTTTAGGGAACTAAAATTCTTGACTACGGTTAGGGAACTATAATGCATGGATAAGTTGAGGAAACTAAAATGCATGGTTCGGTTTAGGGAACTAAAATACATGATTCAGGAAACTAAAATGTATGGTTAGGTTTATGGAACTTAAATACTTGATAAGGGTCAGGGAACTAAAATACTTGGTTATGTTTAGGGAACTAAAATACATGGTTAGGTTTAGGGGACTAAAAAACATGATTAGGCTTGGAAACTAAAAAACATGATTAGGCTTGGAAACTAAAAAACATGATTAGGTTTGGAAACTAAAATATTTGGTTACGTTTAGGGAACTAAAATACTTGATTAGGTTCACAGAACTTAAACACTTGGTAAGGTTAACTGAAACTCATGTTTGAAAAGATAACTTCTCCCATGTGTGTATTTTTCTGGTATTTATCACCAAGCTATGACATTGCAAAATAGGGATTACACATTTCATGGGTTTATAGAGCAGTGACTATTATGAAAGAAAAGTTTCACAATTTTTAAAATTGCCATTTTTAAAATAAGTAATCAAAAATGTAATCAAGTAATCCTTGACAATGTAATTACATTTTTCTAATTGAATCTGGGCTGATTATAGTTGCTTACTTTTATAATTGATTTTGTAATCTCGATTACACGTAATCCGTTTCTACCAAACCCTGCCTCCCACAGTACGGTGAAGAATCCCCTCAACTCGACTAAGTACTGAAGCAAGTACTACCTCCCAAAACACCAGACACTTATACACACTATATTCAGCCACACAAATGCACTTTGAGTCTTAAGTGCTCTTTCATTTTATGTTGGCATCAAAAGCGGAAAGTACAAATTTTTTTTTTTCTTCAGAGTTCTGTCAATTCTTTCTCACTCAGGAGGTTATATAGATCAGGTGTGAAAAGTTCAGCGTTGTTAATGGATACAGAGAGCACAGGTTCACAGCATCAAACTTGTCTCTCACACACAAACTGATTTTAACTGTGGAGCTAAACATATCTTGGTCTCAGGTGACTCACCTGTGTATCGTTTCATAATTAATGAAGATTAAAAGTCTGCATTGTATTTCATGTTCAGTCATAAAATGTTGATGCGTCCCTCAGCACCTTTCTTGGCTTTGGTTAATGCACCTGACAGCACTGTCAGCAGAAGTTACCATTGTATAAATACAGGAGTATTTTCATTTATTAGCGGGTGCTGCTTCGGGTTCACACCAGGCCTGAAAGCAATGTCAGGGGTTACACTGATTTCTATACATTTTTCATCACCCTTCTCCCTGTTTCATTACAGTTAAGGTGACGGGTCTGCTGTGGGGATAACACAGCCATTCAACTGCAAAATAAGTTTAAAATTCCACCGCTTAGGCAGCGTGAGTGAGATCCAGGAACGCTCTTCTTCAATGGTGTCATGATTTCTCCAACTCGCCGCTGCTCTCCTGCGCTGCCGCCAGCGTGATGAGTGGAGAAATAGTAATCTATCTAGAATGGTCACGTCATGAGTGAACAGTCTCAATATGGATTTTTTTTTCCAAGTGGGAGACCTGGCGGTGAATGTAAGAAGCCACCGGCGTAGTGAATATTTAAACCCAGCGGCGCTTAAAGTTGCAAGTGTGGAAAGCACTTCAAAACCTCCACATGCCCACCAAAGTCACACAGGCTTTGTTCATATTTTTATATAGCTTATGCTCTCACCAGGTACAGCACACCGAAGCCACTCTTAGAATGAAATAAAATGGTCAAATTAGAGTCACAGGTCCTAATTGGTGACTTCTTGGAAATCCACTGCTCCTTTAACAATCTTCCTGTACATTATGTATTGAGTTATGCGCACCTTGCTGACATTTGATAAAGAGCCTTCCCCTCCCTGCTGTGTACATGTGAAAGGAAGAAGAAAGGTTTAAACATTTCCTGCTCTCAGATGAATCACCTGTGCATTGTTTCATAATTAATTAGCCCATAAAGAGACTGAACAAAGGAAAAGGAAGAGGCAGCATCTTGTGAATCCACTAAGGTAATTAACATGCCTCCCTCAACCTGTAACATTGCAACTCTCTCCCAATAATTGCCTCCCGCACCAACAGGGGGGGGAGGCCCGGTGGTCCTGTGTTTGCCTGTTTACACACATGGAGGTAAGACTGAGTGTGTTATATTTAGACTAGGATTTGATTTCAAAGACTCGGCTGTATTTAACCACCTTGTGGAAAAAAAGGTGAGAAAATACTACAGTGAGTAAATCTTCCTTCTCTGAGTGGCTTTCTTTAAATAGTGAACATTATGAAAATGAGAGCGCTGGATGTCCTTATCATATATACACTATTCCAAACACTTTATTGCATCGTTGAAAAGTAGCATGGATGAAATATCACAGAGGCTGTCTTGTCCAAAATGTTCCTGTACGCAGCTATCCAGCCTCAGAAACTTGTATTTGTCAGCAGCCCAGGGAGAGTTGTCAGACTGGAATGGTTTAATGCAAAATAGATGCATCCCCCACGGTTTGTTTAAAATAGCTGCAACCATTACCACGCAGGACGCAGCTGTAAAGCCAAGCCAAGCAAAGATCAAGGGAGTTAGCAAGTTATCATCCTTGCGCCGCATTCTCCATTTGGATACACATGGGGCACCACCCACTGAAATATGGCATAACAAATTTGATCTAAAAATATGAGCTCCAACGGCAAATTTGATGTGGACAAATTAAATATTGATGGGTCATTGAAAAAGCTTTGCTTTCAAATTTCTAAGTTTAATGTCTCAGGGTGTGATTTCTGCATGAATGATGGGACACAAAAAGCGATAAATAATGTATTTATTTTTTGATGGGGAGCTTCATGAATGTGAAGGGATTCAAAAAAAACCCCAGTGTGAATGATTCAGCATCTGCATCTTCGGAGGAACACATATCTAAGAAAAGAGATCACACTTTGCTGCCAGATACAGGCAGGCTTTTGAAGCAGGCCTTAAAGGAATAGTTAGATATTTGGGATTTTTTCTTTTTCATTTTCTTGGTGACAGTTCGACATCATGTCTGTCTGTCTGTAAATCAACCATGTCTTATTAATCTGCTTATAAATAGCACGACTTCCTTCCCATTCTCACTCCCAGCGTGACAAATACAGCAGCCTGGTCAGTGGCCCTATGCTTCTACGTTTGGCACTGTTGGTACCCCTCTATGGTCACTTTTTGAAGCACCCCTCTATAGTGTAAAGAGCAAGAACAGTCTGAGTTAGGATGAGGTTGGGTGTTCATTAACAGGACTTTCCCTCTTGAGACCTGGTTTGTGTCCCATTTGTGACCAAGAATCAAGAGTAATTAGTTTAATTTATGCAACCTAAGTAACTTAACGCATGAAAATGATGTAACTTACGTTGTGCAAGGGACATCACATAGAAACTGCCAGAAACTGGTTAGCTAAGCTGAGCGTGAAGACTGGAAACAGAGAAAACACCTATCTTTGGTCTTGTGTAATGGTGAGAAAAATCTACCTGCCAGCACCTATGAAGGTCACTAATCAAGGTCTTATATATATTTATTTAATTTGTAGAAACCCAAGTGTAAAAGCTAACCTAGAATATGCTAACCCATCTTCATACATACATACATATCTGACATATCTTCATGGTTGCTATCGTACTGAGTAGTATCCATCACAAATTTCTCCGTTTGTGGGACTAATAAAGGAATTCTGATTCTGATTCTGAAGTCAAACTCTTGCTTTGATATTGCAGAAAAACTGTTAAATCTACAATTTTGAATTTGTGTTAATGCATACTGAGTTGCTTACCCAACACTTATCGCACATCTTGATCAGGCTTTTAATGGGCATTCAATGTTTTCTTGCCTCAATCCCCTGCCACCCCTTGCCACGCGCAAGTGAGAGTGAACAGTCAAGGTCAATAGCTGATAACACTCTTAACCCGAGAGTGACCTCGTGGCGGCTTGTTTCACTTGAGGGACCTCGCTGCGGTGGAGGCAATTTGTCATGTTCGCAATGTAACCGGCAATTACCCTGAATCCTTATAGGCATCATGTATCATTGACTCTCGGCAACTATCTGTGGACCTCACGAATCCCAGCTGATCCAAACAGGCCAAACATAGCCACCAAATTAGAATTTGACCTCAAATATGAAGAGTTTTTTTTTCTCTCGCTCTCTGAATGGAAACATTACGAGGACGCCAGACTGGAGAGTGTATTAAGCAGCATACCCCTAACAGTGATTGTCAGAAAGTATAATATTGAGTCTTTGTTATTTGGACCCACAGGGCTCAGTATTTGGTCAATAATTCATTGCTCTTTATTCATTACATTTTTAATATTTTATCACTATCATTAAACCCCATCATTCACTCTTTCTTGATGTGCTTATAATCCCGAGAAGAAGGGCAACCATCTGTTTATTGAGCCGCTGTTGATGAAGAAAGGGAGAAGATGATGTGACCAACATGATGATTATCCGCTGGCAATAAACTTTTTTGTTTTAAATAATAAATGTAGGAGAGATATAGAAATCCTGACAGCTTTCTCCTCTTTCACACCCTCACCACACCGCCTCATCCCTCCCTCCCTCCCGTACATCCTCCATACATCACAATCACATATGGGTCTAAAGTGGGTCAGCCCATACTTCCCTTGCTCAGTGAAAAAGAGCATCCACATTCATCATTGTGGTCTAAGCTCTTTGTTTCTAGACACAATTATCCCTAAACAATGGCACTTGGACAAAGATGTTTTTCTTTCTTTGGCTTTGGAGCGTTTACAGATCGCAGGATAAAGTATAAATGCCTGGCTCGGAGTGAACTACTTTTGGCTTTACTTCACAGATGTAAAAGTCCATTGGCAAGTTTTATGATCTTTAAATTCCACATTTCTTTATTTTTTGCTGTAGTATTTGGTTGCTGTACTGAAGCATACAGGCATTTGACACCATAAGAAATAACTTGTAATAAGATGCTTTCTGAAATTACTTATTCACAGATTGTGGTGAGTTGAATTTAAACCTTTAACACACGTTTTCAACAAAAAGTGAACATTTTAAACTCATGTTAAGCTGTCTGGATAAAATGTGGGACATAATGTTTCTGAAAACCACTGATACATTCACATCTGTACATATCATAGGTTACGTACCATCTTGACATCTCGAATCACATTCACAATATATGTTTATGATCTAACATTTATGTCTGGCCAGTGACCATATTTAAATACTGCGTTTCAACATTTGTAAACATGACATGCCATTTGTAGCGACAAAAAACGGATATATTTGCCTGGAAGTCTGGACAGCTCCAGCTGTATTTGTGGCTACAAAACCAGGTGGTTTTAATGAGACCTCTGGACAATTACCAGCAGTGTTTGTGGTGACAAGGGAAGTCGGGACATCTCTAGCCATGTTAGTGGCAACAGAACTGGGTGTTTTTAAGGAGACCTCAGGACAATTACCAGCAGGGTTTGTGTGTTGATGAAGGTTCTCAGCCATCCAGGTCATGGTAATTCTAAGTGCTAAATCGTAGGCAACTGGACTGATGTTTCACCTCTCATCCAAGAGGCTTCTTCAGTCCTGGTTCTTTGTCAGAACAAGTCCAGTTGCCTACGATACAGCACTTAGAAGAAGTGTTTGTGGCGACAAAACTGGGTGTTTTAAACAAGGCCTCAGGACAATTACCAGCAAATTACCAAAACTGATACATCTGACGGGAAGTCTGGACATCTCCAGCCATATTTGTGCGACAAAAAAATCTATTTTTGACGGGAAGTCGGGAGATCTGTAGCAATGTTTGTGACGACAAACGACTTGTATTTAACAAGACCTCGGTGCATCTCCAGCCATGTTTGTGTTGACCACACAGTGTTTTAAGCCAAAACACGATCTTATCCTAATCCTAACCAAAAAACAGTGTTGTCTTTCACGACTGTGTACAATAGAAGCACTGCAGTTGTAGGTGGAAATTAAATACAAAGCGTGAGTCAGTCAGGGAATATCTTGCCTATTTCTACAAAATAAACTGCAGTGTTTGCTGAGCATGGATCCAGACTGACACACTATATTATACCAAACAAACTGAGCCTTTAAAAATCCTGACCTGACCACAACTTCGTCTGTGTCTCAGGGACACATCTCCAGCCAAAACCATGAGACATGAATAACGAAAGGAAATACACTTGTCTCCTCAGTTACATCAGAGCTGAGCCAGCAGGCTGCCTCACTGTGTCGCTCCGGGGGGGTCGAGTCTTCACCATGTTGTCGTCATGCCTGGCTGTGAGGGAACATTTCTTCCCAGACAGAGATCCAATCTGAACCGCGGGGGGAGAGTCCCCTCAAGGCTACAACACCACAGACGAGACACAAGATGGAGAATGTGCATCCACAGTGCAGAGACAGTTTTGAGTTACAAATGAGAAGTATGTCGCGACCAGCGGACTTTGTTCGGTTTCCTGCTCTCACCGTGGATTCCCTGATGTTCTGTATGCTTTTCATTTCCTCTGCGGCTGTGA
Organism: Pagrus major; assembly: GCF_040436345.1. Classification (NCBI taxonomy): domain Eukaryota; kingdom Metazoa; phylum Chordata; class Actinopteri; order Spariformes; family Sparidae; genus Pagrus; species Pagrus major. The sequence goes on from NC_133223.1 coordinate 25,653,010, forward strand.
GTAGGTCCTGCCTGGAACAAAGGGAGAGAAAGTTTTTCAATTAGATTTCTGACACATACGCTGAGGAGGATTTGATAGTAAAAGTGTGAAAACGAGCTACTCTGACAGCTTCCACTTGTGACCTTCACACGGCCCTTCTAATCAATGACATCCTGCCAACAGTAACCTTTCTGAGTAAAGACATGACATTATTCTTAGTATCTAACTTAATTATACTGTTCGAATGTGATGTCAGAGTTTCTCTAAGCTTGCCAGCAAGAATTGCCTACTCTAGCATTCTTTTGTATTGACAGTTACAATAGGCATTTGAGTGTTTTTTGTGACATCTGTTAAAATAACTTGAATTTTGTTATAAAATGTAAAAGTTAAAGCTGCTGTCAGTGATACATTTTTTTGTCAGTGCTATAGAGCTTTTGGTCAGTAACCAGTGTCTCTCCTCCCCCTGCTCATGCAGTAAAAATCCAAAATCCAATCAGGAACAGGGAAAGACACCAATTCCAGCTCTCCCGTGACGGCTTATACTACCAAACAGGCCAAGCGATGTTGGTGATATTGTTAAGGAGACCTCTGGAGTATTTCAAACTGTGTTTGTGGAAACAAAAACAATGACATTTTTGATGGGAAATTGGGGCATGTCAAACCATGTTATGAGACTGACCTCAAGACTTCTTCAGCCATGTTTGTGGTTACCAAAACAGGTGTTCTTTGCCAAAACATGATCTTTTCCTAACCCTTACTGTAGTATTGTGCCTGAGCCAAACCTGACCATAAGCACAGTGTCGGCACAAGAAAAGACTGAACTTAAAAAATGTCAAGTTGGCAAAATGGTTGGCAAAAAATGGACATTGCCAACATTTATTCTGGCAGTTGGGTTGCAGGATTTCAAAGGGTTAGCAAATCACTGAACTGAGTTGAATGATGACTATAGGATATATTGTGGTATATAATATGTCATGTTTTTGCAAACAAATGTCAGTAAGTGCTATCTAGCATGACTTTGATGTTCCATTCTGTATCCCTGATTGGTGTTGACAGAACTTTTAGCACAGCGCTACCCCTCCCACATCTCAAATAAGCCTGTTTGAATTTGTTGTGGAGTTTTCCAGCAGCTTTTTATTTGAGGTCAACAGGGAGTTAGGCCTCGCTGGGGTCCAACTGGCTGCAAACATAAGTGGTTTCACTGTGTAGTACTGTACTACATTTCTTAGTCAGTAAAATAGTTTTTGTCAAACAGAAGGAATATTTGTATGTATTATTCACGAGAACATAATATATAAAACATTAAATGTTTTCCTGTTTGGCGTGAAAGCAATGCCTTATGGTCATTTGTGTATTTCGTCAACATCAGGAAATGTGTAAGTCCAGTTTGTGGCAAAGTGTTTTAAGGTTTTTAAGGTTTAAAGAAAGTTAAAACAAAAAACAAAGAACAAAAAAACACCATATTTTAAGAAGAAAATGGTTGAATAGAATTATTATTTATACTTACAGCAGTGGGGTGTATGAGATCTCCAAACAATGACGCCAACGTCAACAGAACATAAATCAATGTTCCACTTTGATGCACTGTTTCTATTTTAAGGTGGGGTCATAAACATTGAACCACTGGCATTATCCCATCAATCAATACTTTATAGAGTCTTGAAATCTGTCCTTTTATGTACAGTAGTAGCATCTCAGCGAATGAATCAGCTGTGGCTATAAAAACACCTCTGGCGTACGTGAAAATGAATGTAGACTGTGGAAAACACTGTCAGAAGAGAGGAAACTGCCGTAAATTTCATGGAATGTAGTTTCTGTTGCACAGTGGACTAAAAACCTACATAAAACAAACACACACTGAGGTAAGGTGATCAAAACAGTCTATTTTCTCAGGAAGTCAGGAGTAAAGTGTAAACTGAGGACTGACTCTTCCCATGGTGAAGTGATGAATAACTGTTGAAAAGAAGATATAAACCGGGGAGTAACACCGCCTGACAGCCTCATAATAAAGTCAGATTTTAATTGTTTAGGCAACAATGGAAAAATTTTTAAACCTCAAGCCACCTTGAGGCATTCTTATGCAAACCAGGTACAATAATGAGGCCCGACAGTTATTTAAAGTAACTTACTCATCCAGAACCACAAAAAGTTCAGAAGAAAATAGATTTAAAAGGCGCCTTCTAATAATTCATATTTGCACAATGTTGCATCAGACCTTGAGTGACACAGTAGACTTCTGAAACACTCTGACGCGTTGCATTTATTCCAAGAAGTCATCCATCTAAAGTCGACAGTGCAGCTTGGGAAGTATTTTTATTTTTTAAGTGTATTAAGGTAGATTTTGGTGACAATGAATGTTTGCAGGCACAGCTCAGTCAGTTTGTAGAAGGTTCAAATTTAGAAACAAAACTGGAAAATAAGTTCTTAATAGAGTCATACTTTATTGCGAATGATTCCAGTTCTCATCCTGTACGCCGAGAATGAAATTTATTCAAACAGTCTCATTCAGTGCACATCAATTTGATGCAACACTGCAGCAATCATCCCTCATTGACATTCAGACGGTTTCACGTTTCCATCTCTAACATCATTGGCTCTGACAGTTCAAGCATATTTCTCTAACAGATGACATCATGTGACACAGATGACTTCACTCCCCCAACCAGGGGAGTTCAGCGTGCCGCCGAACTAATATGCTAACACATTTATACCTGCAATATTGGCTTATTTCTGTCCATTTACTCCATCGCGACTGTAAGTGAAATTCCATCCTAATGGGGTTTTATGACATGTCAGTCTGAGTCTGACAAAGCCAGAAAGTCTCACGGGAACCAAATGTGTTAATCTAAATGATTTAAGCTGTCATCAGTGCTGACCGCGGCAGACAGAAATGCCTTGAAATATAATTACAGGGTTGCTGATAGACTGACATCCCAACTATGACCATTTACTGCCTTCGAAATGGCATTCATGTACATTAAGCATCGTTTGCACAAAAGTTTGTCCTCCTCATCCAATATTATACAGAGCATCAAATACAGCAGCGGTCAGTGGCCCTACGCTTCTGAGTTTGTCGCTGTTGTTACCCTATATTTTGTAACACCTCTGTAGTATAGTAGTATAAAGAGCAGGAAAAGTCCAAGTTGGGGATGGTCGGAATGGTTCGATTGGTCACACACTGGATTTTCCCCCCAGTGACTGGGGTTTGCACCCCATTTGTGGCAAGGAAACCAAATGTGATATTTGTTATATATGACATGACTGAATGTAGTTATTTTATCCAAAGTATGATCTTTCCCGAAATCTGACCAAACCACACCTGTGTCATAATATGTGAACTGTTTGTCTGTGAGCTTTATTTTGAAAGTCTAGCCGGACATTGCATGTTACGCAGGATTGCTAACTGGACCACAGAGCCATTCACATGCAAAACCGACGTTACTGGGGTAAGTAAAGCCTCAAAGTTTGAAGCGTAAAGCAACATTATGTAACTTTTTGACCTTAAAATAACAGCTTCAGAATCATTTTGATGGTTTAGTGTCTTGTAATAGGGTGAATGGTGTCTCAGGATCACAGCATTGAATACATGTTTACTTCAACATACTAACCCTGAACTCAGAAACTGAAACAAAATGCCAGTTTCTATGTAATGTTGACGAAGTTCGGAGTGAGAAGGTATTGCAGCCACCATAGCTATGTTGTGTTGAGATACATTTGTAAAAGGTAAAAGTAAAATATAAAAAGGGAAAACTCTACAGACAGAATGTCACCTTGAACAGTGTGTTCACTGGCAGTTGCAGGTGTGCCATCAGTGAGAGATGTTTTTTTCCACCTCTGATAAATTTTGACAGAAATGTGACAGATGTTACAGCATTTCAGTCAGAGCAAATACTTTGAGTGATAATTTTTAGGTGGTTTTGATAGATGGTTCTCAATTTACCTCAAGGTACTCGACTGTATTACCTTTGTCAACACAATAAGGAGCAAGAGATCAGAACGTACTGCTGATCGTCTCGATTCAAAATGCTTAATTTGTTTGTTAATTTGTGTTGACAAATGATATTTAATATTTAAAACTGACATAAGTGACGATGTTGATCACATTATAATATTGAATGTGAATGTCAGTTGTCAGTAATCCAAATAACGATCATATGACAGACGTGTTACATGCTGCATTCAGGGGTCTCAAGCTGTTATGTGTTGACATCATAGAGGAAATATTCTCAAAGTCATTTGCCTCAGGACTTGGGATCTGTCGATTTCAGATATACAGCAGGGATACAAAGTGGCACACCAGGTATGATGTATTGAGGAGCTGGTTTTATCTTTTCATGGGAGATCTGACACGAATCCACCAGTGTGGTCCATGTCTTTAATGACGGATGTGATGCAGTTCGATCCATCCATGTTTATGCATGATGTGATGAGTGCTACAGTGGGAAGCCCTTAATGTGAATTCTGGTACAACACCGGATGCAACACAAGTGCGAAAATACAAAATATGACTAAAAGCAGAGGCTTGTGTTAAGTGCACATCAACAGGGGGGTAGCTTGTCAAAGAGCCTCCTCTATTCTCACACCAGAAATCTAAGAACATCAGGCACTTTAATCTTTATTCTCATACCCCCTCAGGCCAACTCCGCGGGTTATCTGAATAACCTACGGGGCTTCTTTCCATACTGGTAACATGCAGAATGTCCTTCCTTTGAAAAAGAACACGGATATGCAGGAATTTGGTCACTTGCACAGAATTGTGCACGAAAATTGAGTTTCGGAAGTGTGATGTTTAATTTCTGCAAATTCTACATTTTACTCACAAAACTGCACTGACCAACCAGTGTGAAGTAACAGGATAGATTAATAGCAAATCTCAGGCTTCATTTTTATACTATATTTTTATCCCAAAATTCTAAAACAGTGTAGTAACAATATGGGGCTCAACAGAGATGAGAAAGAACGCTGAACAGAATAAATTGAAGTTTAAATTGAAGGCGGATGAACAAATTTGCTGTTGAAACAAATCAATTGCGACTTGTAAATGAATTCCTTGTACAACGGCGGTTATCACCAGTACTAAAAGGTTAGTTGCTGTTTTACATGGCTCCTGAAGAAGGATTTCATTAGTTTGGGTAAATTGAAACACATCAGCCACTCACCTAACACCCAACCCATCCACAGACACTTTCAATATTCAATTATTGCTTTTGCCTATCTTTAAATAAGGGCTGTTTTTAAAAAATAGCCATCAACAACGGCCCCTGACTCAGTAATTTCCTCTTAAAAACAAGGCTGCATATCTGCGTCTGTCCTCCTGTCTGTCTAATCTAGCCTCTATCCACAGAATCTACCGCTCATACGCAGAAAACAGTCAACATCCCTGAGCAGTTTTGGAAATGGTAAAATGGAGGCATAACAGTATCAAGCAAGCCTGACTGTGGCTCCAGACTCGCACAGCAATCTCCCCTCCACCAAATCCCTGCAGCACAATTCAATTCCATATCACTGCAGGCCAGGGCACCCAGCACGTAATCTGACAGCCATGAAAGGTTGGCAGGGTGGCGAGCATGAGGATACTTGTTCAAGTCCATGAAATAAAGGCCACCCCTTGCATGTAGATTGATATTTTGCAGTCATAATGATAATAATTCACATGTGAATTGAATATTTTTACACGTGATTGGCCATATTCAAAGGTTTAAGAGACTACAGACAATTTATAACTTCACTTCTATGTTTATTAGTCTTGCAGTAAATATCCCCAAATTCTCAAAACAGAGTAGTAACAACATTGGACTCAGAAGCTCATACAATTACACTTGTATGTGACGGCGCATGAAATCACGTGAAAATCGCTTCTTGACATGTGAATTCCACATTTTCTCATACAATTGGCTATTTTTTTTACATGTGAACTAAAATGTTTTGTGTGAAAATAAAATAACATCACATGTGGGTAACACCGTATAATAACAATTTATAGTTGTTTAACAGTTAAAGCTGCTGTAAGTGTTATTATCTTATTAAACACACAGTAATCACTGTTATAGAGTCAGTAATGTATGAAAAGCAAATAGGTCAAAATGAACAATGTCTGAAAGTGGAAAAAAAATGAAACAAAACCAACACAATGCAAATAAAAAGTAGCAGTAGTAGTAATATAAAAAAACCCAATCCTGAAAGTGATTTATGAGCAGCGAGATAACACAGATGTCTCTTGTTGGATGTCCCCAGGCAGGACTTTCTCAGATGTTCTGACTCTAACGGCTCAGTCACCTCTGGTGTTTCCTCTGGACTGTGCTTGCCAGGAGCCACCCTGAGGACGCGAGCCTATGTGCTGGCTAGTGTGAGCTGCAACATGCACGGCATTAAAACCTTAAAATCCATCTTCAAATCAAATAGAAATGTGTTAAAAATATGTTTGTTAATGTTTAATTAAAGTTGTAGAAGTTCAGCCAAACTTGATCTCAAAATAAAGTTGCTTAGGAGCATTTTGGCATCAGTGAAAGAGAGCGTTGCTTGAGACCGCAGGAGAGGGAGTAACCTTAATAAGAGGAGGTAAGGTCATTCATAGCTGACTGATAACAGAATGACGAGCTGTGATGTGTTTGAAGGGCACTTTCTCTGTTCTCAACTGAAGTAATGAAAGCACTGACGCACCTTGACCTGAAAAGTTTAAATAAAAGTCTGAAATTTAGCTGCAAAAATTAAAACAAAAAAAAACAGGAATTTGTGATATTTCAGATATAACTTCACAGAATAACCTCTCCTCTGCTTAAACCTGCACACTGTGTATAATTGTACTCAAACATGAGTTTACAGCAAACAGCCACTGATAAGAAAAAATCTTGTTATGCGTCATGCTTATCTTGTATACAGAGCTTTTGAGATTATATGTATGAATAATTATTTTAATAAGATTCATATTGTGGGTAAATTATGTTATACAAGTTTTACCCTCCGCTTAATCCCTTATGTCACAGAATTAATACATATTAATTGTACTCACAATGCAGAAAATAACTTGCACACACAGTCTAATTAGTGATTACATACACTGCATGTATACAGTATATTCATGATACCCCTATATAAGTCACCTGGGAGTCTCCAAATAATTTGCAATCCTGCTAATAAATGGTCATAATTAAAATATAACGCCCCATAAGGAAATTGCTTTCTTCACAGTCTGCAAGCACGCAGCTATTATCTGCCCCCCGCAGTGGCTCAACTGTGTGGTGAGTTTTGAGAAAATCAGGAATATTTCAAGCATTAACGTATCCCTGGTACTGCTGCCGACCAGAGGCTTCCCCTAAGGGAGCTGCCGAAAGCCCTAATAAGACAAGGAGCAAGTCTGAGATTAAAGAATGAATATTTAACGTCTAAAGTGCCTTCAAACTTTATATTCCCGTCCGACCTCACATTCTCTATGATGTCATGATCAAGCCCCCAGGAACAGCGCCAGGCTTGGAGGCCAAATAGTCAAAGCATGTTATAATAATTTCACGTGGTGCACACTGGCCCAAAAAGACCTTTTCCCATAAATGTAAGAAGTGGTCGTAAAACAGTGGGTAACATTTTTTTGAGCATCACAACCCTTTTAAAATTACTTATTTCAGTATCAGAATTTGAGACATTCAGTCCGAGAACATTTGGAAAGTCTAGAAGAGCCGAACTCGAGTTAGAGGAGGGCTAAACCGGAAGATAGCCACTTGGCGGATGTGTCACCACTGTCGTAAATACAAATCCCAGGTGTCTGTAAGAAGATTGTTAGATATCCTGTACATGCTAACTACAAACACACCTCGGTGGCATCAAGTTTTTTCTTGGAAACGTACGTCCAGGAGTAAACATGCATACTCAGACATGTTTTGCAGTTTTTGCTGTTTTTTTTCATGTCTTTGTTTGACGCTACATTCTGCTTGGCTGCAGATACCTCCTGCGTCTCTCTGCTCAGCAATCTGCTCCACTGCCTTCACCTGCCCACCTGTGTGTCCTGCGTCCTCCCAGAAACCCAGCGAGACCCAGCAAGACCATTCAACCCTGGCTCTCGACTCTACCAGCGCACCTGCCTGCCCTCATCTTTGTCATTCTACCAATTGTGAAAATAAACCTTTTTTACTCAACACTTAACCTCGTGTCTCTGCTTCTGGGTCGGCCAGTAACCAAACCTAACCCTTGGTCACTCTCTTTATACCTGTAGTTCTCACACCTCATGAACATAACAGATTGCTTGTCAGTCCCATTAGGCTGTTCTGAAGTCTACAATCATGCTCTGTGCAGCTGTACGTGGAGAGAGGGGTGTTCTTCTTCTTTTTCTTTTACAATGTTCTTCATCTCACAGATGTTAGCATGCTAATTAGCACTAAACGCAAAGTGCAGCTGATGATGATTCAACTGTCATTACCTTTTCTGGCATTTGAATAAACATCGTGTATCGTATCAAGGCACTTCACTCAAAGACGCAATATCGAAAAGTCAGGGGAACGGTACATCATCAGGGGGACAATCGATATCTGCACCAATTTATTACCAAGTCATTTGGCAGTTGTTGAGATATTTAACAGGAAAAAGCGAAGTCAGTAGGATTCATCCTCTGTGGACCACTAATTGACTGACAGATCAACATTGCCATCCTTAAAGTCACACCTCCAGCATGGCTAATGAAAATATACTATCGACTGGTGTATCTTACGGGGTTGTCACCCAACATAAACACAATAACCTTTACAACGATTGCATCTATAATCTTGTGTTTTCAGAATACTTTGCTCAAGTTAACCAAGTAGTTCAAGTTGCATAACCAAATTAATCAATACTTCAGTGAGTTTACTTTTGTGGAATCTGTTGGACTTATTCACGGAAATAGTGGGTTTGGCAGAATCATCCAGTATGCTGTTGAAACATATTCCCTGATGATTTTAAAGCACATAATAGCGCTCTCAAATCACATCCTCCCAGCTCATTGTTGATTATTTGAAATTCAACACCGCTCGCCAATTGTGGAATCTGGGGCTGTTATAACATAACCGGGGAGTGTGTCTGACTGTCGATCTTCATGAATTATAGTTTGACCTGCACAGAACTACGGACAGACACAACTGTTCAACAACCAGCCCAGCAGTGGATCATTCAGTGGAGACTCGTGCTGTGCTGCCAAGTATTGTTAAACTCATCGATTTTTATTTCAAATTGTTGTGAAGGTCCTAAAGTTTCCAGATATATCACATATTGGGTTGAATTGTTGGGAAAATATGCAATGGATTTCTTAAGATTCAACCCCCAATCCCTCCAAAATTGGGATTCTGTGCAACACTTGCCAACATCTGCACCTCCAGGTAGCTTGGGCTTTTTCTTGGCCTCCAGTCTCCACAAACCTTTCCCCTCTCTCTCTTTTCAGTCTCCATCTCCAAAAGTTCATTTCTGTATACTCTGGCTTGTAAAGCTATTCTCCTTCCAACAGTGAATTTAATTTGGTCATTGCTGTCAAAACAACCTAATCGCCAGAATAAATGTTAGTTGGTCTGTTTCTGAAAAACCACAGATAAGTCAAAACTGAACATCTTCTTTTTGTTTTGGTTGAAGTTTTCTATTTCTCTTCTGTCACAACGCTGTGCTTATGCTCTGCTTAGGTGTCCGCACAAAAAACTCTCGGTTAAAAACCATGATTTGGCTCAAAACATCTCTTTTGGCTGCCACACAAATGGTTGGAAATATCCCCAGGTGTCCTTCAAAATATTCAGTAATGTAATTTGAACTGTGGTCAGCTGTTTGGCAGCCTTGTTGGCTTGTAATAACACATCCAGCATCTCCTCCACCTCCTGCTGCGACAGGTGGCTAATAATAAGAATATAATGTGAATGTGACATGCAATGTTTGGTATAAATGTCAACCTTGGACGTATCTGTGGTTTGCAGAATATTAAAAACCTGGTGACTCATTGTTATTTTCTTGTATTTGTTGTCTTTTCCATGAAATCAAGTGTACACTTGAGAAAATGCAATGCCAATGACAGGGCTGTTCAATGCCAAGGCACGGCTTTTGAAAAATATTCTTAATATAATATACAATTCGATTGAAATTGATTTTTTTTTAAGGTGGATAAAATGTATTTTGCTGCCTCCCCCATCCATAGCAGCGCATTTATTGCTTTCCTACACCAGTGCTCCTGCCTGCTTCACCTAACTGTGGGCATGACAACCACCATACCCTCATATGACCCCAAAAATCTGAACTATCCCTTTAAAAAGTATGGAGACTTTGGTCCGAATATTTCTCTTGGTGTAAACATCATGTAGCTTAAATAAAGGGCTGATACACACATAGTAATTGTCATAATAACCACATTGCTATAAGTGGGAATACCAACAAGAGTATATCTATTATTTTTTATATGTAATCATATAAAGTATAGTCAACATTGATGCTTTAAATAGAGATAAACTGTGATTTACATATTTACAGGTTTAAGGTTTCAGAGACATATTCTGTTCATGTTCAACTGGAGGAGTGCTGATACAAGCAAGATCCCAAACTGTCAAAAGTTTCCTCTAAAACAGAAAGCTGATCCATTGCAACTCAGCACATTCCAATTTATATTTTTCCCTCACACTGTGTCCTGTCCTCCCCTGCTGTCACTCTGCTGTCCATCTTACAGTGCTTTCGAGCTGCTCATCCCTATCGTAATGACCTCCTCAGGGACCTGGAGGCGCTGTCTGCAATGCTCCGGCTGTTTGGTGAAGGACTTCGCCACTTCGTGTGAAACAATAAAGAGCGGTGACAGAGCGTGGTGCCGACTGTCCTCCTTTTTTAAAAGCTCCGATGGCAGAGTGCGTGGAAAAAACCTTCACAGCGAGATGAAAAGGACAGTAACTTGCGAGGTGAAGCCCTCTCTCTTGGTGCGATGATGGGGTGGGATGGGGGAACAAAAAGTCTCTTTGATAGCAACTCTCTTTGACAGCTACTCATGTTGGCCGGTGAAATATATTTCCCCTGGACAGAAATGTGAAGCAAGTTGTGAGAAAGTGGAGGACGCCAAGATACATGCTTAAAAGTGTCAATAAGGGTATGTTTGGAATCCAGTTAAAGGGGCACTACGTAGTTTTGGAGAAGAAATCCAAACTCAGAATTTTGATATTAACAACATTAATGTGGTAATATTACAAACTCAGGAATATATATTTTTTTCCATAACTGAGTAAACAAGCTGTTCTCAGAGGAAAATAAGGTCCCCAGAACACTGTTTGAAGCTAGAAAGGTGGCAGGGTCCGCCACATACAAACAAAGTAAAACAGTATGAAATTTAGTTTGTTTATTCAGATTATTCAGTCATAAAAACAAAGAGAGCTTGTTTATTTAGTTTGTTGAGGCATACAAATCAATCAATGAAGATCTTTCTCTTTTGATTAAAATGCCCTCCAAAACTACATTGTGCTCCTTAAATCATTCTGTCTGTGATTGAATTTCTGCAAAGAAAGGAATCTATTTCCAAATGCTAATGTGCAGCATGAGGCATTATTTGATTGAATATATAGGGAATGCATTGATGTCTAGCTGTATATCAAGCTATACATATCATATCAAATAATAAATGTTTTGTGTATATGGACAACAAGCTAGAAGATATAAAGGCAATATCAATGATTTAAAGCAGACACGTGTGCAGCTATTGTATGAGTAAGTTCTTCTCTGTAGCACCGTTTTATTATAAAACTAATGTTTCAGTGCTGCAGGCCTTGCACTCTGTGGAGAACACTAAAACATTGCATGCCTGCTGAAGTGGAGTTTATGCAAGAGCGGTGTGTTGAAGTTTCCTCAATTTATGATACGTGGCCTCGACTCTGGTGCACTTAGATAACCACTTTGGATGTGCAAATATTTCCTCAAGTCTGAGTCTTTGTCCCCACAGCAGAGGCCTGACTTTTCCAAAAGTAGCAACTCCAGCAAGGAAGCACACATTTGTTTCCGCCTCACGCGGCACTTTTGTGGCGATTAAAATCCAACAGAATCATTGAAAACAATTACAATCACGTCCAGGCTGTCATCTGCCTGACATGTGGCAGCCCCCTCTGGCTTCAGCTCCACAACTACTGGTCTCTCTTATGGTAATAAAACTGTCTATTTTTGGGATAAGGTTGTGACAGTAGCTCCGCATGCGACTCTGCCATCAGTCTGTAACGATGGCATTAATTGGTTTGGAAAACAACACTGGATGTTCAGGTGTCTTTTATAAAATATTGCTGGTGATAGCTGCCCCTGTGGATGTGCTTATTTGTGTTTGTGTTTGACACGTTTCAGGGCGATGTCGAAACATGGGAAGACGTATTAAAGTAGTTGAGATTGTTCTTATTTGACACAAACGATGCCTTAACGCTGTTGGAAGATATATTTGGAAAAAGTAGCAGTTCAACGGTGTAAAAATAATCTATTAGAAGTAGAAGTCTGCAGGAAGGTATGGAGGTATTATGGACTTACTGAAAGTAAAAGTTTGGAGTAGCCATACAAAGTATGGCATAAAAAGGTAATACTCAAGTACCTCAAAATTGTAAATAAAGATGGAATTGGTCACAGTTTTCCACATTTAAAATGTCGTTAACAACTTGTTTATATTTTGTCACTTTTAATATGTTTCCAACAATGTTTCATCCCAGAGAAAACCATAATTTTATTCCAAGTAATGTTGGTTTCATGACTGTGAAAGCAGCTTATCACAACCCATAGTGACGTCAGGTGGCGACCTCTAGTGTTTGTAGTAACCATTACAGCAGCAAAAGAGGAAGTCAGGACAGATGTCGGTGTATAATGTGTGAAACCAAAGTAAGTTGTGAATTATTTTAACTTGCCAACCTACTGAAGTTACCTATGTAATGTAGGTACACTGGTAACTAAAGGTGCGTAAGTAATTTAATTATTTGAACCCAAACCACATTATTTCCCTAAACCTGACCAAGCGAGTGTATGATGAAGGTGCCTGTCGCTGGTACGCTGAAACGGTCATGTTGTTTTGGCAACGGTGATATAAACTGTATGTTGTTTTGGGAGTCACTGGTAATCCACCAATTTAGTCATTTAGGTATGATGATGTGCCGTGTGAAGAAGAAACAAACACTTGTGTCACCAGAACATAGCATAGCAGTTGTAGCAGTCCACTTCCATGTTTTGTTATAGTTGCTTTAACACCTGATGCGAACCGTACTCCAGACCACCTTTTCAGGCAACCCCGTGTGAACCGTGCCTGAGCCGTACACTTGTGTTAACACTGATCAAACGAGCTGGACTTGGGGTCAAGTGTACTCGGATCCAGGACCGATGTCACTTCTGTTTAACAAGGAAGACAACTCCCACGATCCCACAGTACTTCATCCAACGACGACTTTTCATTTCAAGTACAGTACAGTGCTAAGCTCTTTTCTACTACTGTATTAAAAATAATTTCATGAACAAGGGTAATGCTAAAAAAGGGTGAACAATTGGATCTATAAAAGTTGTAAAATAAGTAGAAATGGTTTCGGTGTCTTCATATTGTACGCTTGTGTTTTGCTCAGAGATGCTGAGATTAATCAGCAATGTACCTCGATGCAGGGAACTCATTTCTACAAACCTCCGAGACCCCGATGTTCCTTTTTTGGCCATTCGAACAGAACAGGAATCACATGCAGAAAGAGGAGGAGGTGAGCAGCCCCTCCAGGCCTCATAAAAAGCAGCATTAAGCTTCCCTAATTAAAGTGAACTCTCCCCTTCTGAACAGTGAGCATGACTTTGGGGACATAATAGAGCCTCCTCAGGTCCTCTCTCAGCCTCATATCGGGCTCCTGCACAGGCTCCACTGCTGGAGCACTGCAGGCTACGACAATCAATAAAGAGCAACTTCATGAATAGAGAATATCTTCTCCATTATAAACAGTTACTATTTTCAACAGGCTGGCTATGGTAGAATGGCTTGATTTAAATGCATTGGATGCTGAATGACACCACACCTTACAGCTGTAAAAGGTAATCTGTAATCCTCTCTAATAGCCTGGAGAAAGGAGCAGCATACACAGATCAAATGAATTACACAAATGTCCGGAGCATAAAATAAGGAGCATTATTCAAGTCTGGTAATGTGGCATATCACATTAATGTTTACTGTCTTCTCCAGAATGCTGCTTGTTTCCATTCACCTTGTGGGCTGCTGCGTTGCTGTGAGGAAGACATCAACCCAAACGATAAACAACAAACACAAAGCTCAGCAACAACAAAATCATACCGGAGGCTCCGTAATCACCTCCGAGATTTTTTTCTTAAACTCTTCTCGGCGGCTGCGTAAAGGTATTGTTTTGTTTCTGTCCCATTTGAATTCATGAAGTTGTGTATCCTTGTGTAAGCTTTAAGTTAAGGCCAGAGTGCACAATGGCTGACTAATGAGGCTCGAATACACTGAGTTTAAAAGACGGGGAAACTGATTACACCGTGAGACACTGCTCGAGACATAATCACTCCTCCGATTCCGGTCGAGTAACTCCTTTATTGTCAGAATGTCAGAATTCTTTCTTCTAAGTCACTGAATCAAACTTTTTTCCCCAAATATAACTCTCCAGTCTTTTCAAGAAATGCATTGAGTTTCATGTGTTTTCGGGGAACATAAATCAGTTCAGCCTTCACAGACAGTGCACTCACACATGGATAATGTTGATTCTTATCAGCTAATTAAGGGGCAAATTTAACCATGCAGAGAAAAAAACAAAATTTTTGATCAAATAAAGAAAGAAAAGCTGTGGCACACACTTTATTACAAGATAAAACATTTTAAAGCAGCTACAAATGTATCATTGACACCCTTTCAGAACCAGTTAAAGTTCCTTGTACGTTTAACAACCCTACACATTTATGAAACTCTGAAGTTAAGCTGTGGTGAAATGTTGAAGAACGCTTGAATAAGAGTAATAATTATGAGCTACACAGATAAGCTGAAACATGATAAGACAAGACAAACACAAGACTTTGCAAGTGTGTTCACTGGATGACAAAAATTGTGATCCAGGGAAACTGTGCCTGTCCGTCCTGCCCAGCTTCAGAGACCAACGTTGGCCGACTGTTGGTGAGTGCTTTTTCCGTTGATGCACAAAAAAATCATCAATCCACACATATTAATCATGTCTGACTTCATTAATCAAGTTGCATGGTACAATGATGCTAGATTAGATTGTTATATTCAGATGTGACAATAATGCAGTTGTATTGTACCAAACTGAAAACCGTTAAATGAATCATTTTGTGGTTTGACTGGTGTATCTCTAACTCTTTCCTTCTCTCTTTGTCTCAACATCATCTAGAGACTATAACATGCTACAAAGCTGGTAAGTGCATGTGTGTGGCATAAAATATTTCCTACCTGCTTCCCCACCCTCCAGTGTCTACAGGCAGGAGCTGCTTCTCCTGCTGAGCAGCGTCTGGTGAGTGAGTGAGTGAGTCGCTTCGACTGAATAAGAGCTCAGAACAATTTCCCTGTCCTGTTCCACATCATGTAGTTAGCTAACAATAGGTGTGGTGCTGCCAGAACAGTGGCCCGCCAAGGTTTTTCATCCAGGCAAAGGAAATTTCACAGTTTGCATAATCCCCCTGCAATTGCTTAAATATCCAATCTTGTAAAAGACACAATAAAACCGGTGGTTGAAAACATCATCAGCCTGTTTTAACTCTCAATACGTCAAATATTGCAGCCTGCTATGTGGCCCAATGCTTCTAATTTTGACTCTTAAGCATCCCTTCTTGAAGCACCCCATGAATGCAGTACTATAAAGATGAAGAAAAGTCAGAGTCAGAGGGTGGTTGGGGTGGTTGGATGGGTTTTACGATGGACTTTCCCTCTGATGACCTGGGTTTGTGTCTTGTTTGTGAACAACAATTAAGAATGTTTTATGTTACGTGAGTAAGTTAACGTATGTAAATGACGTGACTTCCGTTACATAAGTTACAAGACTGAACAGAGTTGTTTTAATCCAGAGTATGACCTTTTCCTAAACCTCACCCAGTAGTTATCGAGACCAGACTTAACCAAGTAGTTGTGGAGACTAAACCTAACCAAGTAGTTTTGAACCATGAACCTAACCAAGTAGTTTTGGAGACTAAACCTAACATAACAACCATAACAACATTAATAATAATCCAAAAGTCCTAATGTGAGCCTTTCACATGCAAAACTGTCACTCGTGGGGTAGGTATAGCATCATATTTTTAAGCTTAAGGCCACTGAGCTTCCATATTTGATGAGTTTGGAGTGAGAATGTGTTGACCACACAACATATATCCAATTAACAGAATAAAGCTCTGGATCTTCCTGTCAGTTGAGAGCACTCCCCCCACATGCCTGGAGAACCTCTGCTGTGCTGACTGAATGCAGCATGTTCATGTATTTGGTTTCGTTGTGTGTCTTTGCTGTTAGTGTGTTGTCGAATTGATGATTTTTTCTTAATTTGCTTGTGTTTTGTCTATTTGCATGGGTTTTCTTTGCCCTTGTCCACCCCCATACCTCTGTAGCTGATGCATACCATGTGCCACATATGAACAGATTGTCTCGAACCAGAGACGTGACTGTTAATGAAATGGAGGCCTGTATGGTGCATAATATTCTTATAACTTGACCAACCTACCTGCAGCGCACCTTAATGGATCTTGGTTGGACGGCACCACAAAGGATGGAAGAGAGTAGCTAATAACAACACAGCATTTCAGGCTACATGTCTGACTGTTTCAGGAGTGCAAAAGCATTTTAAGGTTACCACTGGTAAATGTGTTCATGTGGCTCTTCTTGGTGGGGGAGTTTGAGTGTGCACGGTGTGAAACCACATGTGTGCTGCACTCATTTACTTAGCCTAAATTTAACATGGTGAATAATACAGATTAAGAAATGCGAGTCCAAACCTTCCTGAAATGATGATGGGAGGTTTTTTTTTGCGTGAGCGCTGAACACATTGTCGCTAGGCAACGTCTGATGTTCCAAAGCTGCCCAGGTGTATAAGAGAGGTTACAGATATTATTCAAGTTCTGCTGAAGCATGAAGCCGATACTTCTTACTGCTTCAGCAACTACTTGACATGTTGAAATGACATAATTGTCTATTCTGCTCTCGTACCAGAAAAAAAAAAAAAAAAAACTAATGATATCCAGTATTTAATTCAGGGCAGACAGGCATTGACTACAGCTGTCACGAATAAAGGCAAAGACAGGAAAGCATATTACTCCCCAACGCCGTTATTATAGATATTATTCCATCAAACCAGCGAGTCCTTTGGTCGTTTGTCCAATAGGATCTAATTGCCTGCTGTGATTGTTTGTGTTGCCTCAACGACTTCGAGCAGATAATAAAGAATGCAGATGAGATGTTTGATAAATACTCAGAGGTGATGTTTCCCTGTCGAGGTGCGGCATTAATTTCTTCAGTTCTTAAGCCTAATTATTCAATTTCATGTATGGCCACCCGTCTCCCAACTGCTCTGAGAGGTTAATAAAATGTAGAGGCAGCAGAGCCTCGGCTCACTGATTTGGTGAATGCTCTTTAAACACATTTTTCATCCATGAAGGGTTTTTCTTTGGAATGTCTCCAGGTGGTCGACTTTTTTGTTGCTAGTTTATCTAGGTTGGATTTTTCATTTGATTTGAATTTAAATGAAATTGTAACTTGGTCAACCCAATCGCCAGAATCAATGTGGCAATGTACATTTCTGCAAACCATGGCTATGAGAAACTTTACCTTTCTTCATGTTGCAAATTTTCACTCCCTTAGCTTCAATTTTATGTTGTGACAACACTGTGCTTATAGTCAGGTAAGGTTTAGGCACAAAAACCACTTGGTTAGGGTGAGGAAACAATCACGTTTGGCTTACCTGGTTCAGTCACCATGAAGACAGCTGGAAACAGACCCAACATCCAGTTTTGTTGCCACTAACATGTCCCGACTCTCCTGAAAAGGATCCATTGGTTTCACGCTTAGGGCCCAGACACACCAAACAAATCAAAATCAAATCAATTTTATTTATATAGCCCAAAATCACAATCACATTGCCTCAATGGGCTTAACAATCTGTACAGTGAACAACATCCTCTGTCCTTAGACCCTCGATTTGAGTGAGGAAAAACTGGAAGAAAGATGGATGAAACCTCAGGAAGAGCCACTGAGGAGGGATCCCTCTCCCAGAACAGACATGCAATAGATGTCGCATGTACAGAAAAGAACAACAAAATCACAGTTTACAAGTTGCATTGACAGAATATCTGATACAAATTATAATATATGTAACGTGTGTGGATCCAGGAGACGACTGGGCAGGACGAGGCACCGCCAAATGGTGCCCGAGCCACACAAAGTCCTCTCCACCGTGGGGACCAGGAAGCGGGCAGGCCACACAAGATAATTAGCAAGAGGTAAACAGACATCAAAGAATTAGCGGCGACAAAGGCAGACTTTTGCATCACCTCAGGTTGCCTGTGTCTCGGCCAAAAAACAGCACTTGAATGACCTTTTTCCAATGAGCTCTGGTGTGGTATCCGTTTCACAGTTTTACTGTTTTAAAAGGAGTGTTGAAATGTTTTTACATAACTTTGACCACTCTTTCAACTTATTTGTATACCAACAGTCGGGTAGCATTCACTACATAAGAAAAAACAAGCTGAGTGGGTTACAGGAAAAAATGTGCTACCTAAAATCCAATGGCACTGAGAGGCCATGTTTATCACCAGTTGTCTCTGGCCTGCTTATCTCACCCTGCTGCCCTGTACACCTGTATCAGCTGCCAACATCGTTTCACTTTGAAAAGTGGATTTCAAACTATTCCCTTTGCTAATTATATTACCGGATGTTTATCTGGAAAAAATTGAATTCTTTTTAGAAGTGCGATGCATAACAACAGATTATTAATTCTCACCTCGGATTGTTTCTACATGTGGAACGCAGGTTCCCACCTAATTAGGGCAGAATAATTACTTTGAAAAGTTGTTTAAGTGTTGACGCTTGATCTGTCTGCTCTGCTCAGGCTTCATTAAGGGCTTTGCCTCTGTGTATGAACAGGTGATGATAGCACGCCTTGTGTCTACTGTAATCAAAACAAAGCAAGTCTGTCAACAGTCGAACTTTTTCAAAAGTTTTGTCACGGTTGAGTTCGAAGAGTGAAGTTTCTATAATGTGCACTGTAATTGCCCTGTAAACACTGTTAGCCATGCTCTTTGCCACTAATGATGAACTTGAATTTTACTGTAACTGCACACTGTTTTCATCCTATCTATCTACAATTGTAGACTGCAGCTACATTGCACAGAAACTGTGAACGCGCACACATTTAAATACTTTTACACTGACTGTTCTGACTGCAGAACCTCCCGTCTCTTCACTTCTCACAAGTCAATAATTAAAGCTGCACAAAACAACATTTTCATATTTACAATTGCTCCAAAACATTTACAGTACAACCAGTAACAACCAGTGGGTTCCCCAGGTCAGGATCGCACACTGGGCCCAGTTTTAATACAAGATGACAAAGAGCAGCTGTAGCAGGCTGCCTCCCCGGACAGCACCAGAGATAGAAGTTTTTATGTGTACTGTGAAAAGTTGTTGCTTAAATTGATGAAGCCAGAGATTAACATTATAGATTATAGCAATTTAGCACCCTTAGCTTGTTGTTTTGGTTTTCTGTGGTCCGACAGATCTTATTAGCCTGCTTTTCAGGCCATCAGGCAGGCAAAAAAAAGGGTTTTATTTTGAAAAAATTGACAGATCAACATGAATATAAATCGTTTGCTTCACAATTGTTTCATGAAATCAAAATCGTTAATCAATATTCAGCTCTTTGAATGGTTAATTCCCTCTTGTTCCGTGTCTGTTAAGAGGAAGATGAGTCCCTGATAACTCCCCCTTGATTCCAGCACTGCGTGAGTACTTTTTAACGGCTTGTACAGCAAAACTATTTAAACTCACTGTCAGAAGAAAGCAAACCATTCTCAATAGCCCATTTACCTTGATGGAAGATTCGGTGCCTTAAAATGTTTCTTCAAAAGTATTTTCCAATCTTTTATCATCTCTGAAGGACAGGATGTGTGAATGATGTGCAGCAAAAGGTGAAGAGAGGGCTCACCAGTGGCTACCATTGTATTAATAATGTTTTGCACTAATAACAAGTGAAACCTAAATGAATTCACTGGACATTTTTGTCACATACTCTGGTATCTCTTTAAGGCAAAGCCAAATCAGTATGTTGGAAATTACAAGAAAAAATGTTGAACATACTTGCTTGGTATTGTAAAACAAAGGTACAGTGTGTGTGAGTGCACATGAAAATGAATTAAAATATGCAAAGGTCATCGACACAGCTCATTGAAATGAATCATAGTGCAGCATTTTTTTATGTAGCGCGCACGATGCTTTAACGGCACTGTTAGGATCCACAGATGAATTCGTTCATTGTGGGATTTTGACTGAACTCTGAACTGAACATAATCCTGCAGGTTTCGCACTTATTTAACTTAAATTCCATTTAAAGTTGCATAATGCCCCAGCGGCGCCACAGACAAGCACTTAACTTAACCTCTGCCAACTTTTCTTACATACATACATTTTTTTTTGCACAGTGCAGGTCAGAAAGAAACATTATGGATATCTTAATGCAGCAGAAACACAATGGCAGGACTTTGTGTGCATCTGCAAGGACGCCTGACAGTTTTGTGTCCACCTGATAGTTTTGCGTTAATGGGCAAATCATCTGAATGTGTATTCATCAGAAAAAAATCCATCATAACGCAGTTCAAGAATAGAACATGAAACATCCCTTTGATAAGAAAAAATTCGAAAAGGAGGCCGTGATGCAGAAGATTAATGAGCCACGGAAATGTGTCGTATCCATCATACACTGGCAGAAGGTAAAAACAGTGCACAACCTTTTTGTAATGGCAGTTCAGCAATCCACAAACTGGAGGCTGGAGGTCAATCAAACATACCTGTCTTGCAGCAGGAATTTAATAAACTGAAGGTAAAGCCTATTCTTTAACATATATCCGCTGTAGATAACAGAAAATAAATCATCCATTCAGTCAGCGGTTCACTGACATTCCTTACTGTACTGAATCACAACAGTACACTTTCATTTTCAATGTTTCAAAGCTTTTTCTCCATATATCTAACTGTCCTTGATGGCAGAGTTACTAGTGACGTGAGAGCAGAGACTCAGATCAAGTCCTGAGATGTCTTTCTTAAAATCCTTTGTTAGGAGTTTTTTTTTTTTAAACCCTCGTTTTAAAATCCTAACAGAGTCGGGAATCGTGTCTCATCACACATATAGAGAGTAACATGAACTTCTATAACTCAAAACATCAAGCAAATCATTTTATGAATATAGCAGTTTGATCCAAGATATTTTAAGCGACGCAAAAAAGAAAAATTCCCCAGTGATGATCCCTTCAGTCTGCAGACACGAAACCTATTAGACCTTTCACACGGCATGAACAACCTCAGATCTCTGAAAGTGAATTGCTTTAATGGAATGCAGTTATTTATTTTTTCTGTAAAAGTGTCTGTGAATAGTCTTTTGTCAACCCATTTATGCTCATTTTCTACAAATATTCCGTACAGTATTTTACCTTATTGACATTTTTCAAAACAAACCACAGCCATTTAAATGGATTTTTCATAGACGGGACCTAGTTCTTTTTATTGCCTCCGCCCTGAAATAGACATTTTCATTGATCAGACCGTGCACGACACTGCCTCAGCACATGAGGAAAACTTTGAGACCGAAAGGAGGCTATAGTACAATTATGTGCTGTCATAGTTACAGTGAATGGAATAACAACAATGATCCAGTGTGGAGGATTTAAAGGCAGTAACTGAATATTCAAAATCATGTTTTTTTTAGTGTTTAATCACCTGAATAGATGAATCTTTTTGGTTTTGTTACCTTAGAATAAACCTTTTTATCGAGTCTGCCATGTTTCTATGGAAGCCCAGAATGGACAAACTAAACACTGCCTCTAGAAAGGGCCCTCTAGTCATTTCTCAGTTTGTACATCCTCTGCTCTTTTATCTTCGCCTCCTCTCGCGTCTGAGTCCCTCCTACATGAGATGCGAGCATAGGAGGTGTAGAAAAGACGCGAGGAGAGAGGAGTCGAGGCAACAGGCATTTAACATAATCAGACGTCCGTGCTTCAGAGCCGTGTTTTAAATCAACATCAATTAAATACGACGTGTGGCGCAGCTGCATCGTCCGTTCAGTGTTTCCTTTGTGTTATTAGCCCTATCAGCTGTGTCCATGACAACTTATATATGGACTTTCAATTCACTTCACAACGTGAAAAGATGTGATTATAAATAAAGGTGAAATGTCATGAAGGAATGCATTAGAACAACTTAGGAGGCGCTACACAAACAGTGAAGGACAGACAGTTTTATCACACATTTGATTATCTTAACTTACCAATTCGACTGATGAACACAGAGGGACATTTGTAGAGCTCCACTCCTATTATGGTTTGTATTTTCCAGCTGTGCATCAAACCCTTTGCATGTCACGGGTGCCAGAAGAACTGCCGCTAAAGGATACACCTCCGGCAAGCCTCTTCCGTCTTGCACCTCCCTCCTCGAGGAGGATCTTAGGAATCCTTCAATATGGCGCGCTGAGATAGGTTTCCGGGTCACGGGCAGGAGGACGGAGGAGAGAGGAGACACAAAATAGAGAAATTAGACTGCGTATTTAGTCCCCACTGTAGGGGAGGGTGAGGTTAAAGGTATTCGGTTGAATGCACTCTGCAACCTCACTGTTAGAGGCTATTAAATCCTGCACGCTGGACCTTTATGCAAATTGCAAATTTAAGAGTTCATCATAAGTTTGTCTGCCAGGTCTTGCTGCAACATTGAGCAGTGGTGAATTCAATGCTGTTCTGACTGCAGCTAAAGAACAGCTGTCAGGCCAGTACGTTTCTTAGATGACTTGACATTTCTATATGTTCAGACAGTGATTCAGTGACTGTCGTGGACGACCTGCCTGACAAAGGTTTTAAGGGTTTCAGGTCGCTGCTTGTCGCCCTTAAAAATAGACAAATCCCGGGGCTGATTTATGTGTTGCGCTCTCAAGCGCTGCCACCGTTAATACAGTGGCAGAGTAGAAGTGAATGTATTTACACTGACAGTAAAAGCAGAGATGTTTGTGTTTATCACAGTCAGCGTTTGCCCCCTCTGACAGAGTAAGTTATTCAGTCTCAAAACACTAAAAGTGGTTATGACACAGACCTTGAGAAATAAATAACACTCACGCGCCGCTTCTTTGTGACCTGAAGTGTGGATGTGAAAGTGGATAAAAGTCGTGCTCATATCATCATCAAGCTATGCCACTCCTTGCTTTGTATTTAAGAAGAAATACACAAATTAAAATGAATTAATAAAAAAGTATTTCTGCCAGGAAACGTAGCACATGATATGTTGGGTGGCAGCTCACCATTGGCCCTCGTCCCTCATCGCTCTCCTGTCGGCAAGTTGCTCATCATGCTAATTAAACACAAGCATTTAAAATTTTGGAAGTTTTGAGCAAGTTAAATTAATTTCCCAAAGCTGAAACTTTTTGACTTTTACCGTCCATTTTCCTAAAGTGTATTGCTGAGGCAGCCCAGATAAGGCGAGGTTTTGTAGATTAAAACCTGTATTTAAATGGCATATAATGACTATACTTTCAACATATAACTGCTTCTACAGGACAATCTGCTGGACAGATTTCTTGGCAAAAGTGCTTAAAAAGTAAAATTCTTTTCCGAGTTAGGTACCACCGGAGTGGCGCAGCCTATGAATCACATCCTTGTCCAAAACTAATATCGCTCTCAAGTAATTCAAAAGCGTCTGCCTGTGCCTTGTATCGAGTACCTGCATGTTTTTAAATTTTACTGTATATTAGATTTTCCCTATCTGAAAGTTTTCTAGATAAGCAGCCTTTTAAAAAAAGCCATTGCACCCATACTCACCGGCTCCTGCAGAGGGTCTATGATGTATCTTTCATTGCACTGTGAACCCAAATGTCCACGTATTGCCTTCGCATGCCATGAACTGCTTTATTAAAGGTTTGTTCATGATCTGTAAAAAAATTAAAATTCTTCAAATGATCGATCTTTTTAATTTTGCAGCCTCACTACACTGAATTAATTATAATATGTCATCTTGTCATTATTGCAAAATTATGGGAACTCCTTTTTACATTATTTCACTTACATTCCTCTCTGTGGTAACTGCTTTGTCTACTTGAAGCCTGCGGGAAATTCAGATAAAAAGCTGAAGGTCAAAGGCATTTTTAGGCAGAAACTAGAATACATCTTTCTCGTCACTGCTTTATTTTGTAAAGAATGTGCACATACAAGTTTTTACATTCTTTATATTTGACTTTATATTCAGGTATGAGTTTTTGTTGTCTTGATGATTGCACTCACATCCACGACCTCTCAACGAAGGTCTTTTCCTTCCCTGACTGTGTTTTTGGGTACAGTCAAAAATAAATCACTTTAAATCTTAAATCATAATACCAGTACTTGGAAAAAGCAGCAAATGCTCTCACCTCTTCTTGCTTTTACAGGTGAAATGGAATCGACCAGAATCAATGGACCATGTGCTTTAAGCACAGACCAGAGATGTGGACCAGAGTCAATTTTACTTTGGCTTGAGTCGACTCGAACGACTGCTTTGACAGAAAACACATAACTCGAGACTTGACTTGGACTTGTCAGTTAAAGATTTGTGACTTGATGACTCTCCAGCTGTCAGCTCTTCCCTGTTTAAAAGTGATGTGGAGGGATTTTTTATTTTATTTTGAAGAAATCAAGAAATAAATAAGGTCTCATAATGTTCAGCCCAGTCGACGGATATAATGTTATCAGGTAACATTTCTTCAAACCACAGATATGTCTAAGGTTAACATTTATAGCATATCTCATGGTATATCACACTCACATTATATGCTTATTAGCTGCCTTTCACACCAGGCGGTGGAGGGGAAGGACATGGCATTATTACAGCTAACAATGCTGCCAAAGAGACAACCGCAGATCAAGTCATGCCACTGGATATTTTTAAGAACACCTTGGGATATTTCCAGGTGTTTTTGTGGCCTGACAAGTCTGCAGACATTTCAAGCTGTTTTTTGTGGCGACCATCTCCATCTGTGATCGTGGTTGACTAAAGAAAGTATTTTAAGCCAAACCATGATGTTTTCCTAACCCTATCCAAGTGGCTTCTGTGCCTAAACCTAGGCAGAGCATAAGCACAGCCTTGTGACAGGAGAGAAATAGAAAATTCAACCTAAACAAACGTAAAGTTGCAACCTAAAGAAACTAACATTTATTCCCGCAATTGGGTTATAATGTGATTAATTCCTTCCATTGAATGCCAATAACTATAATACAATTTCAATTCACTGTCGTACTTTTTGGCCATTTTAAATAAACTGATGAATAATATTATTAGACAGGTACTGATACTTAGTCTCATCTCTTTATATAGTAAAGACCAGATAGGACCAAATAACTTGTGTCACATGTTTGGCTCAGACACAAGAACACATGACATCCATACTTGCCTCTTCAATATCTGCTTGTGAGTTTTACAATATTGTAATTTTACTGATAACTCATGTTTAGATTTTTCCAACCATACCACAGTACACCCTGAGCTCAAAACAAGATTCATGACACAATCGTGCGAGAACAATCAATATTAATTACAGCTTTTACTACGTATTGATATATACCGCATGTACTATGTTATGTCTCTTGTGTTGAGCAGACAGATAACTGCAATTTCACAGCTTGAACAAGGGTAATGAGCATCGGTTGATGAACACAAACACACAAACATTTACCGGAAGCGGTCAACTGTAAAATATTTCTCCTGTCCTGCAAACTGACAGTGAGAGCGATGCATTCAAATGTCCCTGCAGTCGGTGCTTTCTGGGTTCTATATAAAAATATGAAAATTGCTGTGGTGTCGTGAGAAGCACCTGTACGGAGATGAATTCAGAGCTCCTCTAGTGTCACGCCAACGTTCATGTAAAATTTTAATTGTAATGGTACATAAACGTGAGATGAATTCGGCTCTTTATAGAAGGCTGGGTGTGCTCTCTGAGATCCCACATCATTTCAGTTTTATTCTCCTGAATCATCATCAGACTGACCAATAAGGATCTTCACTGACTGATAAAGCACCACAGCAGCACTGCCTGCAAACTCTTAAAGCGCGTCTCCGTCCTGCTGCATTGTTTGGTGGTACGTTCGTGCTAAAATGAACAAGACCTCTTTTCCCCTGGTGATCATCACCACGTCTTCACTTCCGCTTTGAATGTAAAGCTCCGGGGAACTCTTTTATACGTGCAGAAATGTCATCCGTTTGCTAGTCGTTACACTTTGGATTCAGGACACTTATGTTTTTGTAGTGAAAAATAAATGGCACAGCTAGTCCCCAAAGACTAGGGGCGTGCCTTTAATGTGGAAGTATAACTCTAAAGCCTGCCGCTAATCCAACTTAATTCCACATTATAATCAATACTTTGCAACCGGTTTGTTTCCATGCAAATTCGCTCCCATTGTAAGATAATCTTTTAATACGGTTTTAGTATCTCACCAGTGTACCTCCTTTTCTCCTCTCCCATGTTGACAAAGTGAGTCAGAAACTTTCGAATTTTTCCACATTCGCAGCCTTAACCGCACTTCCGATAACCACTTATAGCTAAAGAAATAGTCTAAAGCTTATTCTAATCACATCCTGTGAAAAAAAATGAAAAGAGGAGGCTTTAATCTGCCCACAGTTGTCAAATTTAAAAGCCTCACAGGTACTCACAGGAAACGCACATGAATAAACTCAGAACACAATTGTGATGAATAGCTTAAAACTGAGAGGAGAGTAGTCCTCCGAGGACACGAATGTCTGGTCGGCCCTATAAAGAGAATACACAAGGTGCTCAGGGCTCCGCGGTCCCTCTAGAAAAGTGACACAGCATGACAGCATGGAACCCGCCAGCAAATTCCCTCAGCTATAAACAGAAAACAAAGGAGAAAAAAATGGGAATTAGCAGCAAGCAGGTCAGGTTGTTTACTTCAAGAAGTTAAAAATGGACTCAGCTTACATAGAACTGTGTTTGAAAGGCTGCGCAGACAGGTGATTCAACTTTCTTGGCTGTTTAGACTTTATAAAGAGTAATGCTTGATTGGGATCCTGACTGTCATGCCAGCTTTACTGCACCTGTTAGAGTGGGACGAATAACATCTTTATCTTTAACCTAGTGTACAGACTCCAGTGATCTCACGTAAATCTCATCATAGCTCCACCCACCTTCAACCTGAGCAGCGGTCTAATCAGCCAGTTTAACAGAAGGCACCTTTTGTACGGTAGCCCTGAGGGGCAAAACAATCTGGTGATCCATTTTCTAAGTGTGATCCAAACTGTTTTCTTTCCCGTGTTGATGACTTGAGAACTGGTGAAAAAAAGGGTTTTGCCAGGATATTCTTTCTAAGTTTGTTAATTTTTTCTGTCAAAACATGTGGAAAGAAATGATATTTTCAAGAGATTTCTTTTTTTTTTTTCACGTGTGAAACTAAGTAATTAATATTGACTAATTTTTCCTCACTTGCCTCTCAGGACTTCTTGCTGTGGGTGTGAAGAGTCATTAAATTATGTTTAGACACTCTTTTTTTTTTGTTTACTGTTTTTACTGTGTTAGGCATACAGATAAATGGAAATTTCATGAAGGTTCATGGTTTTCTGAGAAGCAACCTTTTGTGGCCTTAAAATACTACATTTATAGTTCCAACGCGACTTTTCTTTAGGTTCAGTTCTCTGTTTTATGTTGTGATAACGTTGTCTGGTTAGGTTTGGGCACAAAAACAACTCTGTTAGGGTTTGGAAAAGATTATTATTTGGCTTAACATACATGTTCTGTCAGCCGCAAACACAGCTGGAGCTGTCCCGAGGTCTCCTTAAAAATATCCAGTGGTGTGACTCTTACAGATGTAGAAAAGCTGTGGTCTCGAGTCAAAAACATCCAGCGGTGTCAATATGTTTACATTCAGTAACAGAAGTGGAGGTGGCGTATTCTACCACAAAAAGTCTTAAGGCATGTCTACACAGGATGCAATTGGGTTTTTCAGTCATCTGTCTCACTGGCGAATGACAGAACTTCTATTTAATGAATCAAGCTACCTCTGCAGGCGATGTCACGTATCAATAAACGCAACCAAAAGCCTTTTTATTCCACATACTGTCTTTTTTTCTTCTGTGTAGACACAGATGGGGCACTGAAGCTGCCGATGCTTCTCCCGTTATGCCGCCGGCATAGACCTGACGTTACACCCCGTCTTCACAGGCTGCTAAGCTAAAGTAGCACCTCAGCAGCAGATTCAGTCCTCCGTCAGTGGCAATACGTGCATTCAACCTGCTGTGTAGGTCAACCCCAATTTGTAGCTCAATTCTCTTAAGTTCACATACAAAAGAATAAAAAACAGAGAAAAATAGACTTGTGGCCTCCAGACTTCCATGTACTTATTACAAGTTGTTAGGGGGGAAACTGAGACATTTGACGAGTGTTGCGTGTGGATCATTGGTGTGGAGGACCGGGCGGAGCAAGGGGCAAGCTGTTGATCAGCTGCTCCTGTTCATCAACCTGACTGCAGCAGCTTTGTGTGGAGGTGAACTCTGTAATGTTGACTGGCAGCTGGAGCTGAAGGGGAAATGTACTTTACTTCGTGAAGACTTGACAGAGAGGAGATGGGACAAGGAAGAGAGGGAACTGGAGGCTGTAGGGAACGCTGGATTCACAAAACCTTGGTGTGTGCCGTTGCTCAGTAATGTTAGCTTACGGCTAGTGTACAATAATCTGTAAGTAACTCACATAAACAGTGATGTTCCTGCCATCAAACTCGGTTCACTGTTGAAACAAGCAGCACCGCTGATGAAAACCTATCTGGTGTGACTCAGGTACAAAAGTTCACAGATAAGTTCATGTTTAAAGTTTTATTCGTGTTAAGTTTCCTCTTGTTTGCCGACCTCCCTGTCCTCCCTGAAGAAAAAAACGTTACCTTTAGTTAACTTGTGGGTTTCTCTGGGTTTCAACATTAGAGGATAATGTAAGTATAAACCAAAACAAAAGTCACGGCAGTTTTAGACGTGTTCATGCAGAATTCTGACACTCAGAGCTACATTTCAGCATTTCTGTGACTGTTTATGTGTATTCTCAGCCTCACCAATCGTTCATTTCTCGCTGGATTGGTTTGAAACTTGCCCTGAATATTCAAGAAACACTTGTGAACATGTATTCATTTAAATACTGTAGTTGTTGCTGAACGGTTACAGTAATCAAATGAATAACTGGAAGTGTGGTGTGTTGTGTAGTATTAATGTAACTCTATCACATCTAGAATTTATCTGGTCCTGCATAAAAAACTGGGTGCCACAGAGCTTGTTAAATATAGCTATATATGTTTTTTTTCCCAAGGATTATTCCAATTTCCTTGAAACTTTTGTATTTTAAAGTATTTATATTCATTGCATAGATATATACAAAATTCAAAGATGTTATCCTACCTATTCATAATTTTTTTAAATTAGCTAAATTCATACTTTTCACTGGCCGTTATGTCGCATTCAGTGGTTTTATTTCATTGGTAGATATTTGCATCGTGTCGACTTCAAGGTTTTCTATCTGTCTGATACCTATTGAGCCTGTTTTTCCATACATCGCACTACTCTGACACTACTACAATGAGTTGAAAGAAAAGCTGATGGGAAGTGCAAACATAATCTGTTTTCAGTCAAGTGGAACACCCACTGTATGCTGCCACACAGCACCAAACAATAGACTCCACCAAAACATAACAAAAGACAACAGAACAGCAGACAGAAAGTTCCTGAATGTAGTCTAACAGACACACATGTTTCTAGGAGGTAGGGAAACTAGTCCTTGACTGATAAATACTTGAATAGGAGGAGCCTCGGTGTAGGCCTTGCTGGCGCGAGCTGTCTAGTTTTGGAGATATCACTTTATAAGATGTCTGCCTTGTCTCAAGTATGAGTGGAGGGCGGCGTTGTTTGGTAGAAAGAAAATCGCTGCTCCATAAAACTGCTTTGAACAGAGTCTGTGGATTACCTTGAGTAACCGGGTGATTATTTCAGGAAAGAGACATTGCTGTTGAGTTTTTTAAATATAATATTTTGCGCCCACCTGCTTCCATTGTATTTCAGAGAAAGCAGACATCTTGCTGGTCAATATCTCAAAAACTGGCAACTTACTGAACACCAAAACAATCTAGAAGGATACAAAGCACTACAGGTAAGGGAGAAGATGTATATTTTTGATTTTGGTTTGAACTGCCCCTTTAAATCAAGCATTATGCAGTCTGTATTGAATAGTGGATCTCAGATCAGCACTGGGGCTTGGAGTGTGGCTGTTGATAAATGGTTTGCACTGCATGCTGGGGCCTCATTGGCAAAATTTAGCTGAAGGCCCCGGAGAGTCTCCACAGAGAAAAGATACCCAGGTTGCATCACATCTCATTCAGTTCCTCCTCTGTCCCTTTTTTTCCGCCCAATTCACTTGTCCACATCCTTTTATGGACCGAAATCCTTGTATTAGAATACAAGGGTGATATTACAGCACAGCTCAGGAGTGAGTTGCATACTAAAGAAGCGACTAACAGAGTACAGTCACTGTCGTCCAGGTAGCTTGTTCTGCTCTGCACTCATCCCCCCTTCATTTGCATTCACAGTGGAGCGCAAGCCAAGCAACTCACACAGCGAGGCCAAGGTCAGGTTTGTCTTTCTCACACGCATCAGACTTCCCGGGTCCAAACCCCTCACACCTGACTGCCCCCACAGCTAAAAAGTCTTTGAACACAGCCGGTGCGTCAGCCATGACAGATCAACAAGTCTCGGGTGGGACTCAAACCTTATCAGTGCGAGAGGAAGAGCGAGCGGAGTCACCGTGCCGAGGATGAGTGAAAACATCAATTTCAGTCTAATTTCCGCAGCCTGCTTGCGACACAACCTCTATGAAATACAAGCAAATTACAGAAGCGGATGTCTGCGAGGCAGAATGGAGCTTGCCCACATAAATAACAATAAACCCAGACATTTTACTGTTCTTGCGACATAAAAGAGGTAGCTCCACAAATGAAGCCATCAGTTCGCAGTGTGTCGCAATCAGACTCCATCATGTCTCCGATCAAATATTAAAATAGTTTTTTTCCCAAAAATGACACTGCACCCCGTTGTGTTGTCTGATGTCTGCCGTCAACACTTTAACAAAGTGACGCCGCTCAAAGTTTCTAATGGTGTCGGGAAACTTCCAAATGACCTTTGCTCAAAGCTTTACAAGGAATATATTGTCAGGTAAGCTTTCCATGGCATATAAATGGCACATTTAGAGTGAATTAACGTCTTGAGCTGTTTTTAATGTCACACTTGCTTCGCTGTGACCTTGCATGAAACATTTCCTTCTCATCTCGCTTTGATGATAGACTGCTGCATTTTGGTTTATGAGGATTTCATGCTCATCTCCTCCCTCGTATGTTATACCAGGTGGCAATCTGACAACTCAACGATTTTATCCCCATTTTTCAGACGTGCCACCGCCACAGCTTTCAGCGAACACTTGCCAACATCTTTTCCCCTTCCTTCCATAAAATTGCAATTGTTGTACTTTCCATTTCTCAGATAACCTTTCACGATAACTTTGACCAGTGTATGAAGTCAGAGCTTATGATGCAGTAGAATGCACAAATGTGTCAGTGTACGAATGTGTTGCAGTGGTATTTTGCATATATTACGACAGCTTTTGTGCCAGCATATGCCACCTATTCTGAATTAAATGAGCAAGTGATCCAGATGACTTACAAAGTAAAACGGGAACAGAGGGATTGTCAAAGGCTGGTATGCATATGATTCTGAATGCAATATGCCTCTCACTCGCCTGTTATGCCATCTGGAATTGTTTGGGGGAATGCTGCAAGGCACATATTTTCTAAGCAGCAAGTGAAAATGACAATTTTCTGTGTTGCGTCCTGATCTTTTGCACTTGTATTGTGTGCAGCACATGGAGCCGAGCAGCGACACAGCACAACACTTGTGCTCTTTCACTATTTACTCTTTCTGCAAAAGATGCAACGGTGCAGGAATGAATATTTTATGTGCTAGAGTTCACAGATTATTAAAAAAAATGTAATTGCCATTTAAATCACTACAAATGCAATAAATGCAAACAAACGAAAACAGAACTGAACGACGCGTCTACTTCAAATCTGCACCTGACACACACTCCGAATTACAAGGAGGTTTTGGTGAGATTTGTCAGTCGTGACTCATCAGTTACAAAGCATAACAACACTGGTGATGCTTTCTGCATACCAATTTTATTATTGTTATTATGATGATGATTATTATTATCATTATTATAATTGTCAATGCAACTGCAGTTGAATGCTGATATATAAAAGGCACTCAAGGATAGTTTCATCTGAAAAATACACTTGCAGACAGACCTCTCAATACCTTTCTGTGAGTTAGACAGCATAATTTTGATTAAGAGAAAAGCAAATGCTTTGATTTTTTTAATGATATTTTATCTAAAAGTAGAGGCTGTTATAGCAGCAGATTAAAGCTTGGGTTTGGAATTATCCTCCATGGATAAGACCTGCTCCAGCACGTCTTACAGATGCTCGATCAGATTGGGATCTGGGGAATTTGGAGGCCCGGTCAACACCTTGGGCCCTTTATTGTGTTCCTAGAGCTGTTCCTGAGCAGTGATTGCGGTGTGTCACGGTGTGGCACATTGTCCTGCTGGGGGGCCACTGCCATCGGGTAGTGTTGTTGTGATGAGGGGGTGTACTTGGCCCACAACAGTGTTTGGATGGGTGGTGCGTGTCAAGTGGCATTCACATGAATGCCAGCACCCAAGGTTTCCCAGCAGAACATCGCATGTGATGAGATGGTCAATGTTATTCAATGTATTTTTGACCAGTTATAATATGGTGACATTTATTTTCATAGAATTGCCATGAACTACACATTTTCATGATTGGCTCAATGGTGGCCAAAAAAACACACTGGGATCCCTCAAAGACTGTAACCATGGCAACAATACAACAAAAAACAACAAAACAAAACAACATTTGAGCATGTATAGTCATTCTCGACCTTGGAAACACCTGTGAAGTATTATAAACTCACCAAAGATTTCTAGAGATTACGACCGTATCTCACTGCTTTCTTTAGATACAGCGTGACTGAAGTTTGGTGCTCAAGACATGTGGCGACGACTCCATTCACTGAATAAAGAGCAGGATGCCTGAGAAAAGAAAAAGCTACTGCCTTAAGCAACCACACTCACAAGTTTACAGAAGATGACGGTTCAAACAGAGCCTGGTTTGCCACGATACGAATTAAAACGCGCCAACATGCAGCTTCACAATTTGGTTCGCCTCCATCTTAGCTGTTAAATGAAAATGAGGATACTTTTTTTTTTTAGTGTTTATACTTCCCTTTGCACAGATACAACTGACGTTATACCTCATGATATGCAATTTGTGGACTACTTGTGCTATTTATGACCATCTGATTATACTGTATGAAATTCAAATCAACTGCAAGACCTTTAAAAATACTCTGGAACAACCTCCACATGCAATGACTGCCGCACATCTCAACAACTTTAAAATTAAACTACTTTCTTCAACCTCCAAGTTAAAATATACGGTACCTGTGATTGACTGATCCTCGATTTGCAAGCTCAAATTGCTTTCAATTTATGGCAGTCACAACGCCATATGAATCACAGTTGCACAGTTGGAAAGGACTTTGTGTTTTATAATGACGTCTCTTGCGGATCTTTCCCTACACGGTATCATGCATTCACAATCATATTTGGTACCTCAGTAATCTGCTTGGCTACACTTGACTGCATTATTCAGTTATGCCCTTGGTCTGCAGTTTCTGGAGCAGCGGGGAGCCACATAGTGGGGAGAAAAGTCTGTTCATGGTGGAACGTTGAAGACGCAGAGGCCTGCGCAGTTTATGGACATGTCTACACATACAGTGCAGGAGCACAAAGACAAACAGACTTTTTGGGTTGAGAATGTCTATCATGTGCCAGTTCAACGTAATAGTCTGTGCCTTGGTGAGTTAACATCTTAATTACTCAAGCAAGGTCCCTGTGAATACAGAGCACTGACATTAGGTTGAAATTGTTGACATGCTTGAACATAATTTGCGCTCATAAGCCACAAAGCAGATCCATCAGAAAGTGACTCTCCAGTGAAAATCATTTCTCATGAGCCAAGGCTACTGGCATAATAATGACATGGCACCATGGATATAACTGACAGGAGTAATCAATGGAAAGTTATTACTTTGTAAAAGTAATAAAAGAAATACAAGCGATATTTGACCTTCATTCAGTGTCCGTGAGATGATAATCCCTCTTTTTGAATCAAGTCATCAGCAAATGATGGACTCTCCTTCATCTGAAGGCATCAACTTACCTGTGCAGCCGACAAAATTGACTGCCACCGGGACTGCACAATGTAATATGTGGCTTGCTTTAATTATGAGTTAATTTCTGTTTGGTCTCAAGGGCTCCCCCTTTAAGAGCACAGAAAATGACTGCATGATAAAAGGTCAGCATGTTTGAGGCTCCTCAGTTTTGTTCGTGCGTGGCTTGAGGCCTTTATTAAAATGAGCGGTATCGTTCTCCCACTGCAGATACAGGGTTTGCACAGCGCAGTCCTGGCAACAGAGCGCTCATCCAGTTGAGAAATCAGCCACGTCCAGACATAAGGAATTCATGTTTGAATTCACAGACTGAGAAAATATAACATTGGGCTGGATAAGGTGTCTAAACATGGCAGCTCATTCATTCAGATGAATTCTGCTCACCGAGAAAAGCTGTTATCACCTTCAATTTCTGTGCTCCAGTACCATTCCTGGTTCTTTTAATTTAAAGCAGCTATAAGGAACTTTCATTTTGTGTTGGCTCTGACGGCCCCTGTGGACAAAAGCAGTGTGAGCACCACCGCCTCGTGTGGTAGCTATCTCGATCTGGCTAGCACGTGCATTTGTTCAGGAAGCGTGTGAAAGAGAGCTCAGAGATTACTTTTAAACCTTTGGGATTAAAAAGTGGATTTATCTTCACTCCTGTTTATCAGCCTGACTGTAGCAGTGATCCATGGAGCTGACGGGCAAATGTGCTTCGTGAACGTAACATTACAGAGAGGAGAGGGGGAAGAGAAGAGAGAGTACCAGAATCTCCTGTGAGTTCCTGAAACACATAAACACACCCTAGAAACGTTGGAAACATTTGGGATAATGTAAGCACACAGCTCAACAAAATATATAACAAAGGTCTAGTAGTTTATAGACATTTTAATGCAGAATCCCTACATATTATGACCCGCAGAAGTCAGAATCTGGCCTGGTGACAAGCATTAAAGGGATAATTCGGATCTTTTGATGTGGGGTTGTATGAGGTACCTATCCCTGTTCAGTGTATTACCTGCAGTAGACGACCATCAGCTCTGCCTCTGCGTGGAGAAGCAGCGCGTAGCACCGACAGGGAAGCAGAGCATTGCATTGCTTAATGATACCGACAACAAGATGTATTTTAGCCACCTAAAAGAAGGCCCACCTAAAAAAATATGTATATGTTTCGGTGTAAACTATATTTTGAAAATTTTTAGCGCTTTACATTGCCGTCAGACAACTGTACAACATCCATATCCCTACGCACCAGTGCAGCTGTGCCTGCCACGCACTGTATTATGCCGAATATCCGCTGTTTGGGATGAACAACAGCTGTCTGACAGCAATGTTAAGCACCAAAAATGTTCAAAATATGGATAGAGAACCAGATGTATATTTCTTTAGGTGTCTTCTTTTAGCTGGCTAAAGAACGTTTTGCTGTCGGTGCCATTTAGCAGCACAATCCTCTGCTTCTCACACACTTCTCACACCTGTCATACAACCCCACATCAAAAGACCCGAACTATCCCTTTAAGAATGAATGTAATAATATAGAAATTGCGAGTCTTTTTGCTGATGGTGTTGTTTGTTTATGTAGGTCATATAGAGGCATCAGTATTAAATTGATACTGTTTGATAACAAGCTGAATTGAAATGTTTGTAATGCTCAGGATATTGTCGTTGCAGTATTGCCACCATTTATTTGTAATAAACAATCATAAAAAAGCAAAATATAGATGATAATAATAATAATAAAAATCAGCCCAGATGTCATACCCTTTTTAGTTTTGGACACTACATCGATCTTATTCAGATTGTTGTAGCTATTCATTGAAAAGTACAATATACTGTCTACTGTACACATTAAGATGAAAGAAATGATTCCAGATAGAAATGTGAGTATGAAGTCAAACAGAATTGTGCCTTTTCAAGACGCTGTCAGCACTTCAGATGTCAGAGGAGCTCCACTCTCATCTCCGCAAATGAAACCGAACAATGATAACAGCGATCCCCGGCAGATCAAAAACAGGGCTGAGCTCTAGTTTCCTGCATATTTCCCCGCAGTATCTCACCTTTGCTGTAGCTGCCTCGCGCTGCAGCCAGGAGGGAAAGTTGTCACTAATTAACATGTCAGAGCTGGTTGACGCCATATGAGCTGCAAGATGCTGATTGACTCATGGCCTCAGGCCTCTGGCATGAACTATTCAGAATGCACTCCGACACGTCTTGAGGCCGAGACAACAATGCCACTAGGGTTTTGTTTTATTTATGCAACTTAAGATATCTCCGTGTGCCATGGATGACTCTGCCCTTTTTGTTGTGCGGCCACAGCTGAATAAGGATCAGACAAAGACCGGAGTACAGCACATAAGTAGAGAGGTGATCCCAGTGGAAATATGGCTCATGTGCATCCAATCCTTCACCTGCAGATTTGCTTGCACTGCTCATCTCCAGGTCATTTCCATTTAAATGGGCAGAGTTTGTGATGGTGAACTTTCGGAAGACAGAAGACACGAGTGGATTAGCGTGGTTTCCTTGCTCTCGCTGACATCTGGTAACTTGAAGGACACATGCGATGAATCTCATCAATCTGCAACCCCCCGTCACAAATAAATCATCTGCGCACTTTTTAACACAGCCCTGATTAACCCCCAACATGTGACAGGTTGACACCAGTGCTGCTTGTGTATGCAACACCATTTATTGTGTGAGCAAGCGCGAGTCCTCTCACCTCCCTGAGAGCAAGCTGAATCAACAATGAGCATAAGTACAGTTGTTACATTTGATCATATATACAGATAAGTGGCGCTCTCACAGAGACTCAATGAAAAAGATTTAAACGCTGAATTTGGACAAGTGGAGGCACTCAGTGTGCGGCAGTGTGAGGTACAATATGTGGGCTATTTCTGCTCAGACATCCAGAGTTATCCATCTGCTGATGTTCTACATAGAGCCCTGTAGGGGTTTTCATTACTATACTTATAAATTGTGCAGGTTTATTACAGAAATTACTAATATATACACTCTGATTAATAGTTCTTGTGGATGATTTATGCCTTCAAACTCTATGTATATGCTATATAGGTACTGGCACCTTGCTATTTCAATGCAAGCATTGACATACAGTACTTGCATCCACATGTTTGCTGTAAAATATATGAGAGCCAGATAATTATAATACACAAGGGATTATTTTTTCCAATGAGCTGGTAGGGAACAAAAAACAAACACATGACTATTCTGCCCATAAATATAAGTATTCATATTTCTTTACTCTCAACATCATTAAAAATATTTTATATACAAACAACAAATTTTACCTCCAGGCCCACATGAAAGTAATTTGCAATCAATACCATGCAAATGAATACACATAAATCCAGCACCATTATGGAGCAAACTTAGCAACCGGCGCCACTGGACAGTAGGCACCGTGCCTGACAGCAATAAAACCGCAACAATTCATGCTTTAATCGAATCTCAAGCGGTGCCAGCAACAAGCACAGCATATAAAAACTAAAACTGAGCAAATAGCCAGCAGCAACAGCAGCCTCAGCGTTAGCTTACTGACACTAAGTAAGCTAAATCAAAGACATCACTGACAATGCACGAAAGCACAAACAGCATAATGTTAATATTGTCTAATCTGTTCACAGTCAAGATGACTTTTGCTGCATTTTTCTGTACATTGTTGTTATTCTCTGCCAAAAGCAGTGTGTGATCTTAACCCGAATCAGAAGTGTGAGCTACATACAAATGCAACTGTGTAGCACATTTTATTGTTTTGTCAAGAATTTACATAGAACATATTCCAAGTTAGATATGTCGTCTGCACAAATCCCAAGGAAGCTGTACGTATAGAATATTAATATCAGGGCAACCCATAAATATGTGATACATACAGGCAACTGCTGTACATTTTACATGTCCCAGTCATTGGTAAATAATAATCCAGAGCTGAAGCAGAAAAGCAAGGACACAGTGCTAAGACACTGAATCAGCTGAAAAGAAAGAAAGTTTCAGTGCAAAAGTATATTAAAGCCACATTATGTAACTATTTAACCTTAAAACAAACTGTCTTGTTATTCTGTGATGCTGTCCCTGTCTCAGTCACGCTGCACTGCCACTGCCTGTTTCTGCACTATGTAACCTACGCAAGCGGGCGGCATCTCGGTGCACATCGCTGTACGTCGCATTGACCTCTAATAATCACAGATTTTGGTGGGACGGGATCAAACTTTATGGAGAGAATGTTGTCTGGTTTTGAGTCTGATGTCCTCCTGCTGCTCTGCCTCAACTATCTTTTCTTATTTAAAGAAAGCTTTATTAGTTGCAAAAGTTCTGCAATGCCAGAAAACGTCTCTCCTCTCATACTCTCAACGGACACATTGGACCTACTTGATTATATTCAACTCAGTTTCAGCTTCAGTTTTGTGGATTTTTTTTTCATC
The DNA here is from genome assembly GCF_040436345.1 of Pagrus major. Lineage (NCBI taxonomy): Eukaryota > Metazoa > Chordata > Actinopteri > Spariformes > Sparidae > Pagrus > Pagrus major. The sequence continues at coordinate 25,691,932 of NC_133223.1, forward strand.
CATATCACCCAGCCCTAACATGCAGCTAGCTGACTTTCCCCTGAGCACCAGGCAACCGGAGACGTGCGAGCAAATAGACGTGACGGAGATGGCGAGACTGAAGAGGACGATGACGGAGGGAGCTAAGAAGAGAAACCGAGCAAGCTTTAGGCCAAACAAGAGTCAATCTTGGACTGTATTTCAGACTTTGGTGAGAGCCATGCAAAATAAAAGGCTACAAGACAGATGGCAAGCTGGACTTCATGCTGTTGGACTAGTAAATCATATTAGCTAGCTTGTTATATGTCTTGTGATGATGTCCAAGACAGCCAATTTCAACATAAGTCTAGCTGGTAAAATGTTATAACCAGGTGTTAGCTGCATTGGCTGCTGTTTAAGGTAACCTTAGCTCGGTATGCTGCTGTGTTGAATCATGCAAACTTTGACTGCTGCTCGGCAAACACTGACCGAGCTTGCATGTTTACTTCAAGACACGTTTTCAAGACATGACATTGTTCTAACACTGCCGAGTTTTATTCATAGTTAGCATGTACGTCACATCCGACAATATTGCGACACAAACCTTAGATTTGTCTTTGCAACGGTGGTGTCAGTCAGAAACACCTTTTTCACAATTTTTTACTTAATTGCTTCAATTTTAATTCCAGTGATACATAACGCATTTAATTCATTTTACAACCAACCAATTTTCATTTTTTCTTTTTTTTAAGTGCCTTGTTTTTCCATCTCTGGTCTATTGTGCTGCCACTCAGAAACTACCTTGACTGACTAAAAAATCAGTAAGGGCCATAAAAACAAACAAGCACAATAAATAACCCGAACACAAAAAAGGCTGATGGAGCTCATACTATGGTTCAATTCAATAACATAACCTCAGACATGTTTTTTTCCAGTTACAGTGTTAGAATTTAATGTCGAGACCTTATCAGATGCAAAAAGACTAATTGCATTTGCCCGTAAGCAAAGAAGGTTTTTTTTTTTTTTCATCCGTCCGATTCAATCTGATCCAACTGGAACAAAAACATCAGTGATTGTGAAGGTCATCCGGAGCTGCTGTATACATATTAATGAGCTACAGTCATCGCTAATGGAGCTACGGTAATAAATATTGACACTATCTGCATCATTACAATGAATCCCGGGGTCTCGCGGCGGCCGTGTACTTGGTCAAGTTCATTTTTCCTCATCTGTTACTTTTCATCCTCTCCACTTTCACACTCCATTACTGCGTGTCTGTGTCTGGCACACAGGCAATTGCGGATCAATGAGGATACTGTGTCTGCAATCCCCACCGCTGTTCCTCATCCTTCACACCCCTGCAATCAATCAGCCATGGATACAAGTTAGCCATCAATAAATATACCGTGATTAAAAAGTTTAGAAGGCACTTACAGGGAAACAATGTGAAGAACAATACTATTGACGTACAGTGAATAAACACACGCACTACAGCCATCCCAACATCATTTTGGTATCATTTCAATAACGATATCTCTAGAAAACTGTTTCTCAAGACCCAGTTTATCTGACGTGACCTTTTTCATCAAGGTAAATCTATACATCAGTACAAACTAATTACTTACAGCCTATATTTCCAGGATGCGTACGATTTATAATAGAATAATAAATGGTGTTTTTTCAATTAATCCACAGATGCTTTTTTTCCAGCTGTAGTCTCCATGTGGCTGACCCATATACTGTGGTAACATTTATAGCTCATAACATCAGTGAAGGGACTTCTTTGATTAGGCCTGGGTAATGGACAAGACAGAAATGCATTGTAAAGCACTATCGTGCCGGCTCCTAATTGCCTGATGACTTTAATTAAACTTCAGGCTCTTAGTCTTGACTAATCACACAGCCTCGCTGTTCCCAACCCTCCTATAAATGGTACTCGTGCGACTTTTTGCTGTCGTCAGCATTGCGTTAATAGGGAGCTGGTTCAAAAAGTGGCACTTAACAGGTCTCATGCACTGTACACAGACGAAGCCTGAGTGTAGTCAAGCGAGACGATTTGTCGGTGATACAATTTGTCACCGAGCAGTTACTATGAGGTGTAAATCAATACGCTCTCAAACAGCCACCAATTGCATTTCATTTCTCACATTTAGTATCAATTTATTGCACATTACCGTCACTCCATAATATCTCCTTAACATGTGCAGGATGCAATAAAAAGACTTGCGATGTGCCACCAAACTGGGCTGCCTTTGTTTCACCACAGCTACTTATAAGAGTATGTAGACATGCTCTACTTTCTCTATAATGATTCAGGTAAAAAAAAATAAAAATTGCTCCCTGCAGTAGCAAACAGGCACTCTGAGGAGAAGCTTTTATTTCTAGGGGTCCTGGAGTTAATGCCTTACTTATATATTTTCTAACCTTTAAAATGATGCCAGCTTTGTCACAATTCTGCACACAAATGCATCTGCACTGCATGTAACCTTTAGAAAATTGCAGACTATGGGCTCAAATAATTCAAATTACTCATCAAGTCCAGTGTGGATATTATAATAAGTTTAGTACTGGATAAAAATACAGGAAGCGCACGGGGGTGCATGAGAGGACAATCAACTGCACAGTCATTTGCTTTTTCAATTTCATCTATTTTTGCCTCATGTAGGTCCACATGTTGTACCCTTTGGTTACTGTGATATCCAGAAAATGGGAACAAAAAGTGAAATAAATGGCACTCTGAGGTTATTTTGACTTCCATTAATAATGCCACTGAGGAAAATGTATTTATTTAACATGGAAATCCATTCAAATGTACCAGCAGGCGACGGCTTCGCAAAGTGAAGACTACGGTAAATTGAAATCTCTACGGAAGATTGTCCGCTCACTGCTTAACATCCATCCATTTCAATCTTAAAGTCACTGGAGAGCTGGCGGAGTTACATTTAGAAGATATAAACAAGTGAATGAACCTGCAGTGTTTGTAGGACGATCAAAAGTAATGATACTGCGCAATCCGCGGTTATCAAAAAATGTATCTCAGTTCTTGTTACAGGACACAATCGAGCACGATGTTTACAGGTCAGTAAATTTTAATTTGTGCAGAAGGCACTCCCGTTGCCTCTCATTTGTAATTTCATTAGCAATCCAAATAACTCGGCCTTGAAAAGCTCCAGCGTGCATCATCATCGTGAACCCGAGTGCTTTGGCACCATTATGTGGTGGGTGGGTTTGACACCGGTTACCATATTAAATCTCAAGAGATCAAGCTGAGATGAATGGTTTATATTTATTGTGAATTTTACAAAACAGAAAACAGATGCTTCTTCACAGGCGCAGGCTTTGGGATCTACCTCGGGAGAAGAGAGGCTGATGTAGGTGGAGAGAGATTTGGAAGGAATGTGGTTCTCCCAGCTGGGAATATACAGAAAAGATCAGTGTGGTGATGGAAACAGCGTCGGGGAATGACTGAATTTGAAAGTAAGAAATGAGCCATGACATTTAAAGATCATTGAACACTGAAGAACACTCAAGAACATTTAAATGAGGTGATGAGTTTTTGTGATTTGACAGTGTGGGGAATTGGAAATTACACATTTGTGAATGAACCTCTTACAGCTGGAGAGAAACAGTAGAGGCTCACCGACAGATGCGAGGTGAAACGTGAGGGGAGTTTTTTGCTGAAGCTACATGACAACACAGAACTACACACTCCAAATCGTTCCAAGTCTCTCCAGAAATACTGCGGGATATCAACAGAAGAGATCAGTCGTCTGTGAGCATGTGACGGAGAGATTTGAGATAGTTGGTGCAGGGCATCGCTGCACCTTATCTCTGCAGTAAGACGTGGACTCCCAACACTGAAAATTAATTGGAAGATTTATTTTGGTGTAACGCTGGCTGCTTTTGTCTCCATGTTTGCAGGTTGTGCAGCACTGTGCAACGTAGCAGAAGCCGTGGCGGATATCTTACTTAAACTGCATGAGTCACATGTACAGTGGCCGCCTTGGTGCAGTATTATACTGCTGCTGCAACCTGAGTACAATGATACAAATAAATACATGTTTTCTGCATTAGATTCATTTGTCTGATTGTTTCATTTAGATTTTTTAAAAGTATTGTTTTAGCACCATTCTCTGAAATAAGCCCCAAATCATACCCAACCCTAGTCAGTATATCTATGGGTGTTGATTTGGGAATATTTAATTGACTCTGGCTCTGTCCAATTATGGACAAGAACTGTTTTGCTTCCTGTTTTGTGAATGTATTTTACATCGTGTTGTTTTGTTTTTTAAGTGTGCCTCGTGTAATGTATTTTTTGGAGATGCTTCTGTTTTCTAAAAAGTTGTCTCTCTTCTTGTGCTTTCTATTTTGTGAGTGCGTTTTGTCCACTGCTGCTACGTTGTCCTCGGGGGCCTCCATCATTCTCGGTGAACATTTTTCTGGCACATCTTGCTTTACGCATTCATTAAAAACCTGCTCTTTTTTGTGTTGACAAAAAAAAAAGATATATCATAATTCAGGTGGTTTTAAGCTTTCACCATTGCAGTACATAGAGGATTATATTGTTGTCCATGATGTCACTCTTTGTTAGACCATGTGCTGTACAGTCAATGCACATTCTCATAGGAACATTTTGTTACACTGGTGTGAAAAGCCAGTTCGTTCTCCAACACTGCTTTACTATTTCAGTGTGAAGTGATCAAAAAAAGAAAAAAAGATCATTTATATCAGGACTCTAGATCGCTCACGAGGTACTGCAGTCAAGAAATATGATTAATGAACTGCTGCTGTGTTTCTCCCCTTGCACAGCCAACAGTGGGAAGGTTGAAAGTCAGGTTCGAAATCATGTAGAATAAAACCTTTCAACTCGACTCCGCAGAAGACTCCTTCAAGCTGTTGGGCCCCTGGGGGCACACGGCAGCACATCAGAATAGAAGATTGAGCTTTTTCCAAAGCTGGGTGATTATTCTGAGCAAGCCAGTCATTACTAGAAAACCTAAAGAAAGAATGAAAGCTCAGTCATTATTCGAGCCGTTGCACAGCTCCTCACATCTCAGGGCGTTGATCACACGCAGGATGTAAACCCTGCTGCTTGAATTGAACACTCTGGCACACTGGACACGCAGTGCAGAGGCTTGGTGGGCGATATCTAAGGCTGCCGTCAAAGACAAAAGAATCTCCTACTGCGCTTGTTTTCCATTATTATTGGATGAAAAATCAGTGAAAGACTTCATTGAGGATTGTAAAACTTCAATTATGATTGATTATGATTATTAAGCGAACTTAGTGAGCAGTTTGACAAATTCCTGGTGTTCCTGGCTTTATTGGGAACATTTCAAAATAGAAATCCAAGAAAAGTGATCACTCTTTTAAAAAAAAGACATATAATGCTGATTTTCAGGTTCATAGTTTTATTCTGGGTTACTACTAGAATAGGTTTAGATGCTTTAATGCTAAAAAACATCTGTTTTCACATACTGTCCGGTGCTGCAGTATTGTATTCCCCCTCTGTCTGCAACGCTCTGTTTTAGCTCCTGTCTCTTTAAGGCCCTCCCTGGCTGATTGGTCAGCTCACACACGCCTGACCCAGCCCCACTCACAACAACAGAGCAGCCGTGCTAAATCGATACTTTAATGCCAAACTAGCCGCAAGGCATTAATTATGCAAATGTGTGACATGGCGATGTAGCGTGATGTCCACTGACGAGGCGTTTCAGGAGCAGTGTTTTCTGTGGGAGAGAGGAGCTTCTCTTGTTGCAGACTTTTGACTTTTTTAACTTTTAGAGAAGTTTACATGCACAAGAACCTATATATACATAACACACTGAAGAAAAAGGAAACAACCAGAATGCATAATAGGTCTCCTTTAACTATTTTTCATGCCACATATTTTTTACTACTTTAATTTAAATGTATTCTCTAAAGGACCCACACCATTATCATTGTTGCACAGGCAACATATTCTTTGTAATACATGTTTGTGAGACTCTTACCTCAGGCTGCTTCAGTCCATCTAAATCTAGACTATAAATAAGTGTACGACCACGACTCTGCTGTCATGCTTCATAACGTTTATACATGGTCTATTTTCCTTTTTCCACATCCGGGGGGAATTTGCAGGTGAGAACCTCATTTCAGAGTGCCTTTGAGCTATATATGCATGCATAGTGGACACTGTATATCAGCTCTTCTTTACATTTTCCTCTCCCGTATCTTTAAATCTTGTTCTCGATGCAGTATTTTAGAATCATACGATATTAAACTATACATTTTAAAGCCCTTTTGGTCAGACCTTTGGTATCAGTCAGGTTTATTCCCAGGTTCATTAGAGATGCTTTTAATTCTGAAGGTAACTGGACATACAGCAGAGTCCACTGGACTGCAAACCCAAAAATGCAGCCAGGTATATATCAATTATTCATGTGTTTCAGAGTGCTATTAAAGTGATGAAGACTGAACCTGACAACCAAAGTACTACCTTAAACTGTCAGTGACAGCTGTTTTTGACATGGGTATGCGTAGATACACACAGACATCACAAGATCATTACAGGTAATTATTTGACAAGCCAGACAGTTTCCTATATGTCTTCAAAACAATGGAAGATAGTAAGTCTCACAAGCCTGCTGTCAATCAAGATGGAGGGATTGCAGTGAATTTAGATTACACTTTGATTTCCATACAGCAGCTGTGGATGTACTGTTCTTGTATCGCTCTGTTCCTTCACAATATACTTAATGAAGATTGACTCACAGGCGGCTTCAGTTGGATTTAGGTAAAAGTAGTGGTTTGAATTCGCCAGCTATGAATTATTATTAGTATCATTGGTAGGAGTGGTAGTAATGTTGTTACTTGTGTTTTTGGCCGTGTCTGTTTGTTAGTTGATTGTTTGGTTGGTTGGTTTGTCAGCAGGATTACACAAAAACTACCAGAGAGATTTCCTTGAAACTTGGATGGAGGATGGGTCTCGGCCCAGAATAGACCCCATTAACTGTTGGTTCTGAACCAGATAAAAGGACAGATATTTACTCTTTTTAACATTTCAAGGGTGTTTCATTTATTTCCCAAGGACTGATGCGTGGATGTTGATGAAAAAACTAAGGCATTTTGAGGTGGGTGGTATCTACGGGTCTAAATGTGTTTTATTTCATATTGGAGTGCCATTCTAGTTGTTGTTGTTACTGTTTCACCAACTTTAAATACTAAGAATGAGATGGTAATTAATGATAATATGTAACATTTCCACATTAAAATGTCTATAAACGACTAGACCTTTGTTATATAAATGTTTCCAACAATGTTCAAACACAGAGAAATCTGCAGTTTAACTCACGGTGATGTTAAGTTGGTGAATCTGCAAAGACTGGGCGGTGATGAGGAGGTGGACACAAAACAGCAGCATGAATGAACTAAAGGCAGGAGACAATCATATTTAAAACGACAGCAGCAAGATTAGGCTAACAGTGAAAGTGCGTCACTGTGCTATTGTGCCTGGGTGATGTGAGCAGCTGATATCAATTGACAGCCCCAGATAATGACAGGCAACTATGAGTCATCATGAGCGAGAGGACTGAATGACAGGTTGGCATGAAAAATAAACTAAAATCTCAGCGTGCAAAAGAGTCTTTACTGAACATCCACTAGAGCTTCATATTTTCCTTGGCAGTGGTAGTTGTTTAACCAAGAGGACAACAACTCCCATGATCCCACTCTCACTTCACAATGTCATCAAACAGTCTCTTTTGTTTTCATTATTTTGACTGAGGCAGTAATTATTCCTCAAGATTTAAAAACCACTTTTCTGTGGCAGCACTTGAGGTCATTAAAGTAAAGTAGTCGCCTTGTGCAGATTGAACACTTGAGCTAAAAAGCTTTGTCATCCATTATAATTCCAGATGAATGAGTTTAATCTACGGCGCAGTGGCATTTTCATCACCTCTATTTTTATACTTAAATTATTTTTTTCCCCTTAAAATCCAACCTCAGAGAAAAACATTGGCTAACTTGATGGTGGTCAGCTTGTGGGCTTGATGTCACTGGCTGCTGTTATAAACAATCAAATGTTTGGCTGCACAGTGCAACTGTGGCTTCCTGGCTGGAGAGCCAGAATGAGTTCTGAAAGTAGTGACAGAGCAATAGTCGGAAAAAATATAAACAGGACTTGTGACAGCACCCCTGAATTTATAAGCCAGAGCTTTTAGCAGCAGGGGGCTTGGAGATGCCCTGCTGCTCGCACTATTTGGGAACTTTGCACTAAGAGGTTTACAAATATAATCAAATCAAACCATAATGCTGTCACCTACAGGGACGCGGACAAATATTATAACAACTTAATAGAAATTCTAATGGAATAAATCAAACAAAGCATAGCAATCTGCAGGACTTTGAAACCACTTAGACCAATGTATACATGTGACCACCTCCTAAAAAGCTCTGTCAGTTGTCTCAAACGCATACGCTGATAATCCATGTTAAAATCACATGTTTTAGTCGTTGGTCTGGAATTGTTTTCCCCATTCAAATCAATGGAAGAACTCATGGGAGGTAGAGAGGGTGACATAACACTCAGAATGGGGTCAAGCTGTTAAGGTCTCCATTAATGTTTTTTATCAAAATATTCGCAATATATGTGCCCTCTTTCAAATAATGTGACTAATCCAAGCAAACACACTTTATGAAATAGACTACATTCACATGGCGTCCATTTTTCGTCTGGCGTCACGCTCGGGTCGAGTGCTCGAATGCTGGGATCACGTTGTGCTGCTGTGTTCCAAGGTGCAAGTCTTGAAAATATAGGAAATCTTACAGCTTTCAGCAACTGACAAGACAATACATAGTGAAAATCTGGAGGAACATGGGCCACACTTCAAGGCAAAACAACTGATTTGATAACCCCTTGGCTAACGTTAGCATTCAACCACTTCCATGTGATTACATCCAGTCTGTTTTTCTTCCAGGTTTAAATAAATGTGTCCAAGATGCATGTTAATATTTAGAATTAATTTATGCCTCTACTATTGTATCATGTAATGTGTGTCAAACAGTAATGTTAGCTAGGATGTCGGGTGAATGCTGACGTTTGCTGTTGGCTAGCAGAAGGCTATCAAATATGTCGTGTTACCTAGAAATATAACCGGATGTCAGATGAAAATGGCGGCCCTGTCAATTCGCTGTACGGTGCCTCAGAGTGACAGGAGCGCCATCCAGCTTCCCCATTGACTCCAACGTTGACAGACCAGAAATATCAGGGAAAACAGAAATAAGTAGTAGTAAGTAGTGCTTATGGGCTCAGACCACAGCTAATGGTCTACTCTTATTCCTACTAAGACACTTCAATGGGACTCCTCTGTGCTCTTAAGTCCTTACACTGTGACTCTCAGCTTTTTAGCAGCCAGCAATCACTCTGCAAGAAAAAAATACATTATATAGTTTGACTTGTCACAGTAGGGAGAGAACGCATGTTAAAAGGAACATATCCGTTCCATTGTCCCTCAGTGTGTCAGTGAGCCATATTGTACAAACACTCACCAGCTTAATGGAATCCAGCCATTAGTCATTTTAAGAATTAACACAGCCGTTGACAGGTTTCTTTCCAGAAGTAGGTGTTTATAGTGAAAAATCTGATGAACAAAGTTAGCAAAGGTGAATATAACATAGCAACTACCGGCTAAGCCTGATATTTCCCCTCAGGAATTGTTGGATACCAAACCAAAGCCCCAAGTGTTCAAGAAAAGTTAATTAATACACTTTAAACTCATTCGTTTTTTTAACATTAAATTTACTATCGATTCAGAAATGTAATTACAGGTGCTGCAAATCCTGCTATAAAAACCTTGTTATTCAGAAAGCATCCATTTATTTTGTTCCTTTGGGAAGAAATAAGGATTTTGAGAAGATTTTATTTTTTATTTTATATTTCAGAGAGTGAGACAAGAAGACTGATTGCACACCACATCTAAATACATTAAAAAAGGTATTTTTTAGATATTTTAATGTTACATATTGGATCTATAAAGGTGCAATATATGACAGCTGGCCACTTGTCTAATTCATGCATACTAAAAAAAATGGGGGCCAGTATATCACCAGAGTAACCGCTAACTGCTGCTAACCTTAGCTGCGATTTGTAGCTGCTGTTAGCTAGTTAGCTTATATTGCTTTGCTTTGTGTTCACATAGCTAGCACAGGAATGTTGGACCAGAACAGACTGATGCTAGCTGGTTAGCATGCTAACTTCAGTGGATAACTTCTGTTGATGATGTTAGTTATACTTGAATGTTTTTAACTAAAATTTCCTACATATTACACCTTTAATGTACAGACCAAAGATTGATGTCAGTCTTTTTGTCTCACTGGAAAGCTATTCTCTTAAGTTTAAAATATCTGTGCAGTAATATCTGTACATGCCCACTCTTCTATTGTAGACTATCTTTTGATTATTAAGACCAATCACTGTATGTCTGGCTAGAAGAGCTGTCCGTGTTGCTACAATATCTCAATTTAAAATCTAGTATTTCTTCCAGCTGGAGATTTGCTCAAAAAACTTGAACCACAGAAATGGACAGCAGTTAAAGGTCAAATGCCAAAGATTATCATTCAAACTGAAGACTCTCATTCCACATGAAGGACTTTACACCAAGCTACACAACAAGGTCAGCTTGTGCATTCACTCAAACCTGCCTTTTCTCTTTGTTGTCACAGCTGGACTCCTCGCCCCGGCTCTCCAGTCGGTGTCTTAATTATTTCATCCATGGGGTAAAAATGTATTTTCTTTTTTCCTCAGATCAGAATCCCACAGCGGACTGCAGGGTGTATACCTTTTAAAACTTTTGGCCAAGCCTAATGTATTCATTGATGCTGGTCCAAGTACACTCTTTGGAAAGAGAATGTTTTATTCAAAGAGATGGAAGTTTCACCTTTATAGTCATGGAGACCAGCTGATGAGGCCATGCACTACATCTTTTATATTTCCATCTCATTCTTCATCTTAGGCAGGAAATTTCCTGTTCTATTCATGTTGTCCAGCTGCCATGCTCTCAAGAAGAAGTCTACCTTTTCTATACCTTCACGTTGTCTGTCTTTATAATGGTCCCATTGCTCTACTTTCCCTGGATACAGTCTTGAATATGGAATAGAGTTCATTTTTTTATTCATTACAACATTCAAATGTAAGAATTCTGCTGTGGTTTCACATATTTTGATGAGGTTTTTCTAGCTTAGCAGCCAACATTATATCCAAAAAACCTACACAGGGTTGTACAATGAAATGTAAACTGATCTAAGGATCTTTCTCTAACCTTAACCAAAGTTTAAGTTTAAGATCACGTGATCATCTTTCTAGGCTTCAAGCTATAGGCTCGGCTAAACACACAGGTGTTGAAACAATCCTCTGAGGAACTACTGGCAGTTAGAGACGGCAGCTGTGACTGTTTGAAACCAACAATGGTAGCTCCTCAAGAGGTTAGCGTAGATGCTGCTATAGCTTCGTTAAAATAATTTGCTTTTGCTCTTCCCTCGACCGGCTTCGATAAGGGTTTGATTTACCAGCGACTCCGCTGGTATTGTTGATCTGATCTGATGAAATTATTCCATGATGGACGGGGGTGGACAGATGGTTCGTCCAATCATTTGCCATCTATTTTTTTGAAATTCCTGCCCTTTATTTCAAACAGTTTTGAGGGACGACTTCCCAGATAAGTATGTCTAACAAACCATCTGGCACATCAGGTTAAAGTGAATCCTATACATTAAATTTTGCGTGTGTTTCAAAAACCAAAAATATCTTTTCCTAATTTTCCCCAAAGTTTTGTTGCCTAAATCTAACCATTCACTGAATGCAAAGCCTGGATGCTGGTGTGACCAGCCATGGACTTGTACACCCGCCATCCACCCTGACCATCCCACAGCAACTCCAGCGCTGTACATAAATCCAGAATGTGCTTCAATCGGTCACAGAAATGAAAGACTAGTTTCAAAACTAGTGTCAATATATGTAGTTTGGTCTTTTTGCTATCAAGGGAGATGCCATTCCCCCTCTTCTCTCTTCAAATCGCCTACTGGCAGTGATATTATGTTGTGTCTACTACAGGCTACACAAAGTATGCACTTTCATAGTCTTACAAATGTAAAGCAAAGAAAATACTTCACATTTCTGAAAGCATTTCAATAAAGAATGTCCATAATCTTCAGCGGCTTTCAGAGAGCGTTTCAACCGAACATTACACGTTCACAACAGTGGTGTTGTGGTGTAATTCAAGAGAATAAAGCTGACAAATGTGCGCTTTACTGCACACATTCCATGGTAAAATGCTGGTAAACTGATCCTGTAAATGAACGACTTTGCTGTCGAGTGTGTTGCTGCTTGCACATCAACGCATCCCTGCGTGCCCGTGTCGGAGTGTGTGTTACACTTCCACTGTTGCTTTTCTTGTGGTTTATGGAGTTATAGTGCTGCTGTTTTAATACACACCGTCTGGATGACTTAGTCCCACTGTCTCCTATCAGCCAGCAGAGATAAATCAGGGCTTGTTGGGTGCTCGCTGAGGCACTAACAGTGCTTCTTATTCTGATTCTCAATACATTTACCCATGCAGCGTACAAGCTGCAACAGTTATTCTAATTCAAATCCCCAGTCCTATGGATGAAGAGACATGCAAGTTTTTCAGACATCTTTGTTTGGCTGAGTCGAGCCCTCTGTGGTGCAGCTGATAGGGAAAAAGGGGTTGTGTACTGTGTTTTGCTCAAATGCTCCAGTGAATAAAGGAGGATTTTGAGGAAAAACATACTTTCAAGCTCCATGTTGTCAAAAATGACTTTAAAAAGCAAAAAGATAATACCATCCACCACGATAAAGCTAGACTACTGTTTTTCATATAATCAATGCTTTTATGCACGAGATACAATCAGTCATATTTTACTGCCTAATTGCACAGGAAGAACAATAATACATCAGCGGGGGTTTGCAGGTGTTATTAATCATGCAAGTCACTGTTACCTCAGTTAGTGCTGAGATGTAAGGCTGAAATAAGCAGTCTGGTCCGCACTGCTTTGTTTTGGTCGCAAACCCAGAGCGTGGTAGAGACTGGATAACGAGCTCAAGGTGGAGCTCGGAGAAGTTTCCGAGACACTCAATATGCAGAAGACTGTCGCTGTAATCTCTGCGCCTCCTATTGATTTCCATATTTACATCCGTATATCAGTGCCATAATCTGGTAGGTATTCGTTGCGTGAATGCAGCAATTAACATTACAATTAAGCATCTTGCCTTAAACGTTTGCAGTAATCTAGGAAGAGATAATAGTGTAGTGTTGAGGCCTATCTTACTAATAAACAGCCACTCGTGCTCTATATATATATAGAGAGAGCACGACTATAACTGCATATAACTATAAATGCATGGTTGAAGATTGTTCTAACTCCTCTACACAACTTACTGGGCCATCAATCAGCTTGATTTTGGGGACACTTTCCTACAAAATAATGTCACAGGAGTGTTTATAATTGCCTAATAGTTTCCAACTGTAGCCGACCTCTTTCACGTAAGCTAACTGATGCCATTTAGGAGACACTTTTTAGATGATCTACTCTAATAACTCAGTCTTGGATGTTCATCCAACTTGTTAAACACTTAAATAACATAGATCAGGCTGCTAATTATACACAAAAAACAAAATCTTACCAGAGACATACTGCCAAACAATCTTTGGTGCAGACAGGGTCTCTGAAGTTTGTTTTGCTGTCTTCTTATAACAACAGGCGGGATAATTGATGTTGTCTCGGCCAAAAGTATCAGTAAAATTTGTCTTCAGAAGATGACAACTCTCCTAACAGAGTGCTGGATCCTCCTCACTCCTCATCTTTGAAAAGTTTCCTGAAAACCATATCCTTCTGTGAGTTTGCACTGCACAATGCACAGCAGTAACAAGTCATCAATATCTATTTTCCTATGCTGCAGACACAGCTGGAGCGAGCAGCGCGTGCTTGGCACCACTTTCTGTCTACAGAAAGTTGTCCTTCATCACTGTGGATGTTCACATCATTATCTTAGCCTTGGCCCTGCAGAGATGATTTGTCTTTGCCATCTTGGAGGTTTTAGAGGCCAATGAGGGCTCTTTTTAAATCCAACAATGGTTTAGCAATGTTTGACAACAGCAATGTGAGTGAATGAATGGAGTTTTGTTAAAAGTGTAAATGGGGAATAATTTGCCAATGTAATAGACTCTCTATTGAATCCTGTTGGCACTGTGGTTCAGGTCAAGAACAGTGTCAGATACTGTATGTTGTGTAGAAGGTTGACAAATACATTCAGTTTTCAATACCGAACAGATTGTGAAGGTTTTTTATGTATTCAGTAGTGAGAGCCTTATTGAGTACTACCTGAATAAGTTATGTGATTAACACAAGCTTAAGATATTTTCATGTTTTGTTCTACAACATAAAACATTTCAGTATGTAATTACCTTACGTTTGATTCATACAGCGTTCTCGTGTGGTCATGTGATTTTGCCATTTCCTGTTTTATTTTGAAATTCTGCCCTCCATCTGTCTTTCTGGCTTTTGTTCCCCGTGTCATTCCCGGTTTGTGAAACCGAAAAAGTGCGGGAAACCACACAAAGGGAGGAAATGAAAAGCAAAACATGACATATGAGGGCAGAACTTCAAAATAAAACAGGAAATAACAAAACCACAACTAAAACCATGACACTAACAACTGGCTGAATGAGACTACAGAGGTTGTTGGGGACATTAAATGTCCTCAGGCTGAACACAGAGACTCAAATACTCACTAGTCTGTCTTTACAGCTGAATTTAGATGCAAACTATTTTTACTTTAACTTTACAACTTGTAGATTAATCAATTTATAGTGAAATATGATAGTCTAGTGTTGTAAGACACTTAGCGGTATATAGTGAATGAATGGAGTTTTGTTAAAAGTGTAAATGGGGAATAATTTGCCAATGTAATAGACTCTCTATTGAATCCTGTTGGCGCTGTGGTTCAGGTCAAGAACGGTGTCAGATACTGTATGTTGTGTAGAAGGCTGACAAATACATTCAGTTTTCAATACTGAACAGCTTGTGAAGGTTTTGTATGTATTCAGTAGTGAGAGCCTTATTGAGTACTACCTGAAAAAGGTATGTGATAAACACAAGCTTAAGATATTTTCATGTTTTGTTCTACAACATAAAACATTTCAGTATGCAATTACCTTACGTTTGATTCATACAGCGTTCTACAACTATTTTTACCTTAACTTTACAACTTGTAGATTAATCAATTTATAGTGAAATATGACAGTCTAGTGTTGTAAGACACTTAGCGGTAGTAACGTTAGTCATGCGACCGTGAAGCAACGCTTCAAAAATCAGTAAATGTTCTTCTGCGATGCCAACTTCTGGTTTTGCCTACAAAAATACATCATCCCTGCAGCACTCTATTAAAATCTGCAAAAACAGAAAGCATTGTTCCATGTTACAGTATGTTTTGCTGCAGTATTCCTCAAGATTAATTACTTCTTATTTACAAAAACATACTAGACATACGAGATGTCAGCACGATGTTGGCTTAATTGGGATGCTTTTGACCCGTTGCCCACTGGTATGCAATGACGCATGGATAAGATGCATAGTGTACATCATGTATAATGCAGGAAAATGCCTGTGCAAACATGCTACAATCATATTATGTGCTGCACAAAACCTCACGTGCTCAAACACACCGCATGCACAAGACATTATGGGCACGCTCCTGCTACTGAGCCACAGCCCCACAATCTGGCTTGTCTCTTAAAAATCTCTCTGTTCCTAGTTTATTCCTCTTCATCTCTGGCTTTGAAAGGCGAAATCAATAAGTCATGATGGCCTCCGCCTCTTTCATCTCGTCAGTGACAAAGACAAAATGTCCTTATTGTTTGTGTTCGGTGCACTATCTGACAATAACACAATCCTGAGAATCAGCTGATTATACCAGATCGTAGCAGACGGATGAAAATTCTCTCCGTACAGTATGTGTGTGTAACATAGAGTTGATCAGCAATCAGTTTAATACACTACTCTGCGTCTAAGTGAAGTGTTTTTTGGTTTAATTTGAACATGTGTTTTCTGCCGCCAAGCCTGTTACGCTTTAGAATACTTGGATTATGAAAGCGGTGCAGATCACGACAAGTGTGGCCATAAAATGATGAGAATGAACTCTGTTTCTTAAGGTCCTGAGTAAAGATGTTGGGTAAAAAAACATAATAACAGCATGCAGAATGTTTTGAACAAACTCTGTTTTGAACAAACTCTGTTTTGAACGTGATGAAGACTGTACTGGCCTTCACTGTGGTCTGCCTCAGAAACATTATGAAGCGGCTGCAGCTCAAAAAACTTAAACAGGGACTATTAAAACAGTGTGTAAAGCTCTTAATGCCCTTGGTCAACAATATATTCTTAAAAGCTACAGAATTCTCAGTTCACGGCACTGATATTCTCAATGTGCGTAAGTCCATTTTAAAAACTGGTGAAGCTGCATTTAGGTTTTTTTTTGCTCCTTGATGAAGGAAAACCTTCTTGAGGGCTCGAGGGGGTGACTCGCTTTTTTCTATTACTTTTCAATTACAAGGATCTTACTGAATAGGGTATATGCTTGAGTTTTTGGCTGCTTGTTGTGTCAGACTGGTTGTGAGTGGATCTTTTATTGGGTCTTTCACTTCCTTTTGAGTTTTATGAGCGTGTCCCTTTAAATAAAATGCGCTTTGTAAAAATGTTTTCCCTTTGCTGTTGTCAAACAGGCCAATGAAGCCTGAAAGTGGATTATTTTTCAGTTGTCTGTCGAACCTAAAATCCAAACTTGAACATCTTATACCATACGCATTTATATAATATTTACAATGTATTGATTAAAAAGCATCACGGTTGCCATCTTGGCTGGAGGAGACTGACGGTGTAAAAGAGGTGTGAAGGAATCCATTGCAGTCAGGCTGCAATAACCATCCCTCAGTAAGACGGAGAAGGCTGTGACTTCACCTCTCCGTTTTTTGTTTTTTTTCAAAGCTTCGTAATAATATCCTTGCCCTAGGATTTCACAGCAATTCATACTCTTACATAACTCAGGCAACACTTACACAGGGGTGTGACTCTGCCACAGAGGTTTAAGTGCTGGATAATTCCTCCCATCCGCGGAACTGATATCAAGCCTTGGATGTTCGAGATCGCAGAAAATCCAGTCGCTAAGGTTCAGTGTTAATTGATTATGTGATCTCACATATTTATTTATTTTTATTTAGTTCCTCCACACAAATCTTTGGAGACATATGACACCATCATGAGACAGAATCTTTGTTTAGTCAGTAGGCTAATTCAGGACTAGGTTTGTCTGGATAGTCGAGCTAACTTTACTAAAATACAAATAAAGGAGCTGATCCGTCTGCATTAGCCAATCAAGTCACAGTAATGTTCAAACCATTTGCTCTCTGCCTGATATAGCTCCCTATAAGCTATATAACACCAGCCTATTAGGTTAAATTTGGAGTGACGCCGAGATCGAAAAGTGGCTGAAGGTATGTCGATTGCTGCTCAGCGGCATATACCGTTCCCTAGAGTGGCATATACCGATCCCCAGACTGGTATACAGATCCTTGGAGTGGTATATACCGATCCCCAGACTGGTATACAGATCCTTGGAGTGGTATATACCGATCCCCAGACTGGTATACAGATCCTTGGAGTGGTATATACCGATCCCCAGACTGGTATACAGATCCTTGGAGTGGTATATACCGATCCCCAGACTGGTATACAGATCCTTGGAGTGGTATGCTGCTATTATGCCGCTGTTATTCCACCGACACATAACGGTATGTGCCGCTTGAGATTGTTGTGGCACTGAGTGACTGTTGGGTGGTTACCGCCCCCTGATGAATATATGGGTTTTTTTAGTCTTTATTGACAATGCTAACGTAACACATTGCCGTAAATAAAGGAACGTATGTATTTTATGTTGTTGGGATGTAAGCATATATACAGTAATTACACGTAGGACTCTTGCGATATGATAGTAAAGTAATATGTCTAAATTTCTACCTATAAACTACTTAAAGCTAATGAAAGCGCTAGCCTTAGCTAACATGGCTAATGTTAGCCCAGCCACCGTAGCCAGTCTGAGTAATCGATAGCAGAAACTTTGAGCCAGCCAACCAACAAAACGATACTTAGTGACAGGTTCTCTTTATTAGAACACAATAATACATTACTTCATATAACATTTTGAATAACACCTAAATTATTGTGTGAACGGTGGCTGGGAATAACAGCGGCATAATAGCAGCATACCACTCCAAGGATCTGTATACCAGTCTGGGGATCGGTATATACCATTCCAAGGATCTGTATACCAGTCTGGGGATCGGTATACACCACTCCAAGGATCTGTATACCAGTCTGGGGATCGGTATATACCACTCCAGGGAACGGTATATGCCGCTGAGCAGCAATCGACATACCTTCAGCCACTTTTCGATCTCGGCGCTACTGTAAATTTGAGTATTCTAGGCTAAAGACTGTGAATAAATATTAAATACTTACTACAAAACTGAGCTAATACTAAGCTTACTTAAAGTACGATTGGTAATGTGTGGGTCACCATCACATTTACGGTCAGTGTCAACTTGACATCTACAGCTAACACTAGCTAGATCAAGTAAAAGCTAGTGAGCCAAATATAACCATGACTAGCCTTAGCAAAAGGAAAAAAAAGCCCACCTGGTAATTTCATCAGTAAAATCAGTTTGTTATTCAACATAATTAAATAAAAGTGTATTTCAATCACGTGGAGGAGAAAAGCAGCTAACCTCCTGCTAAAGGTGGATAGCTTAGTCGAATACCAGAGTTTTTGGCTTATAGAGGCCATGCGATGTGGTATATTGTATAATATTGTATTATGTGTTGTATAGTTTTTAGTAAGTAGGTATAGTATAGTAGACAGACACACACCAATAGAGGCCTAGGTTACATTTAATTCTTATGAAAATGGACTGTAAATGATCAAAATAATGTTTATTTTCTTTAAGAGATGATGAAATTTACCCTCACTAAACCCTCAACAGTCCTGGTTTTGTACCAGGAGTGTTTTGCTGACATTTTGTCACACAAACGAGGGATCTGAGTCTTATCAACATGTCCGTATACTTAAGAATCAGCTGATTGTGACTTCCTGTTTGTGGATCCTGATGATTGGTGTTTGAAACAAACCCAAAGTTCTGATTTGTTTGCCGTTCATTTAAACACATCTGTTTGATGCCCATGTTCTGACCTGATTTTAATGGACGCATTCATCAAAGGGAGTAAATGTTTTTACTTGTGCTTCCACTGTTCATCAGATCAAACCATGTTCCAAATTTTAAATTATTATATCAATGCATCCTCAACAGAGAAACATATCCGTATCAGGGGTCGGCTATTCTCTATAGCAACCCAGACTATATTAAAATCTACTTTTTTAAAGCTTTCTTCTGTCTAGCATTGATTCTATAAAAAAAGAAGTCCTTTATACTTTAGAAAATGGCAGTCTTGAAAAGGAGCAATTATCAAGCAATGTGAGATTCAATGTCATTGCTTCAGCTTGAGCTTCTCTTCCTTGCAGAGACCATTATTCTCATACATTTTGTATTGAGAGAAGAAATGTACTGAAATATGTTGCGACAGAACGTTGAATGTACACAACTGAAATGACACAAAGGTCATTTTATACACACCTGACGTGCAAAAGACTTTGAAAACACTCCCTTCAAAGGCTCCTCTCATTCCTTACCAATCTCTCCTTGACAAAGTTTTGCGTATAACATTCTTGAAAATTGTTTTTGATGTTTTGTGGGGTCCGACTGAATATTTGCTGTGTAACTGGAGGGAAAAAAAATGTAGTAATTTAATATTAAGTGGATTCCTCCTCCCTACTTTGCCATTCCTTACAAAAACAAACAGTTTTGTAGAGGCTTTTTCATGTCTTTTCACTGCCTGTCTGAGTCCCCAGAGCCGCTGGTGCATAAACGGGCAAAAAGAAAGCTGAGAGCTGCATGCAGACCGAAACACTCTGACTCTCTCTCCATTCCAGTTCCACAGTCATTATGCCACACTCCAGGGAGACTCGTTAAAAACATTCTGGAGATGCAAACTTTCATTCCATTTGCAAGTTATCAGTGCGGTTTGTCACAGGCAAAGTGTTGTGATGTAGCTTTGGTGTTCCCACGAGGGCTCCGTCAAAGTGCCCACCCCTTCCTTTACCCACTTCTGTCACAGCTCCGACTGTACCCGGTCACAGTGTGGCCTGTGTGAGCCTCGATTACAATGATTAAATGTGTGAACAGAGTTGGGTCAGAATACTTTGAAATGTGGTCTGTTCCTAAATACAATCTACATTTCAAGTTTTGTGATTAGTAATGTAATCCAAACGTATCTGAATACTTTTGGATTACTTTAAAATCAAACATTGAAAATAAGAATAATGAAAGCAGGCACACCAGGTTCACTTTCATAAACATTATTCTTTTCTCTTTAAAGGTGCAGTGTGTGAGATTTGGCCACCTCTTGAATTCATACTGCAAGCATACAGGGGGCAGCCTTTCACTACTAAACTGAAGCTGCCGCCAGCTAGTTAGCTCAGTTAGCCGTGCAGCTAGCAACGCGCACTGGGAGTCATATTAGGAGAAAGGGCTGCCACGGGCTAGCTTGTTAGCGTGCTAACTTCAGTAGTAAATATCTGCAGCACAACACATATCATAAAAACTGATATTTCTTCACAGTCTGTTGATTGTTTTTGTGTATTTTTGAACATTTTGAACTAAAATTCTCACACACACAAGTCACACTGGACACAGAAGTGTGTTGTGTTGGACATTTTTGAAGTCGAAATGATGCGATATTGCCAGTAATGGAAGGCTGTTGTGGAGGGACTGCTGCTGGTCCATTTTTCTCCCGCCAGGTCCACCACAAAGCGGAGCAGTTGTCTAAATAACCCTGCATGTCGGACGTTTTTTTCTCATGAGATTACAGAGCACTGTTTTTTTTTATGAAAAAAGGTTTGTAATGTAAAAATGCCACATTTTAAAGTTATTCATTTTTTGTCATCTGATTACATAATCCCGGGGTACGTGTGATCCGTTACTACTCAACCCCGTGTATTAATAATTAGTGGAGACTCTTGAATAAGCAACAAGAGGTGCAGCAGGTGAGACGGTAATAAGGTCTCCTCTTCGAGACATCTGAAGAGCTTTTTTTCTGTGGATATGGAGCCACAGACGAGCACATACCCAGTAAATAACAGCCCTTGAGTCAATCATTCTTTATCAAACTAGGCCATCCATCCCTTTGCTCCCAGTCGTTTGTACACAGCTATCAGACCTGGGCCACTGAAGAGGGAAAAGGACAAGCCAAGAGAAAGTAATGATGTTTGTGATGAGCCTCAGTGTTGACTCAAGTCTAGCTGTTAAATCCCTGGACTCTCACAGCCAGGCCATTACACACACTCAGTGTGGTCCCCATAAGCTGGCAGAGGGGCTTTTAGTGAAGATGCTCTTATTCGAGGCTGTGGTGACCACCTGATCACTGCACCCCCGTCTCCACAACCTTTCACCCAATTTCGTAGTGCTCACCTTTATGATTCGACGTTTGCTTAGCTGTCTCGTTTGATATATATCTTAAGGATGAGGATGGCCATATTAAGGATAAGGACAGCCAACTCATTTTCTTGCAGCATCTCTGCCTTCATCCCTCAGTGTCGGATGGCATGTGCACGAGCTATTGGAGGAGCACAATAGCCACAGTTTGGTCATTTGAAACGATCCTTCGCTCACAGTTCAGATTGCTGTTGATTTCCTATAAAAAGTCTGTGGTAAAAGAATCATAGTGATAGCTCCTCTTTTATGTCTCTGAGATTACTGGCACCGGCAGACCGATTTTCGGGGGGGGGACAGAAAAGTGAAGTACAAATAAAAAAGCGGTGTTAAAGTCAAGACTATCTCAGCGGAGGTGTAGTAGCCTTTGCAGTGTATCATGACACACCCTTGAAGATGCAGCAAAATGCCGTCTTTACCCACACTAAATCTGTTGGTAACGTGTTGCTGCATCCGGTTCGACTCAAGAATGTGATTCTAACTCACACAGAAAGGTTTGATGGGATTTTATCTACCAGCCAAATCACCAGATGTGAAGCCACATGGGTCTAATTATTTATCTGCAAGACTACTATATTGCCTTTACATTAGATAGACTGATATGGATATTTTATTATTATTATTATTGTTATTATTATTATTATTATTATTATTATCATTAGTTGTAGTAGTACTAATAGCAGCAGCAGCATTACACTTAGGGTTAGGCAGTATATCAATACTATATTGTTATTCTGATATGGTAATACTGTTGTCTATTGTTGTGTTGTCTTTTCCTGGTTTCAAAGGCTGCATTACAGTCAAGTGATGTCATTTTCTGAACTTATCAGACTTGTCTACTTAGTCATTATATCCACATTACTGATGAAAAAAAATCTCATTGTATTAATACTTTGTGAAAGTACCAATAGCCATCCCAACAATATTGTCACAATATCAATACTGAGGTATTTGGTTTTGTGTATTGCGATATAAACTTAAAATATTGCGTATATTATTTTCAGGCTATATATCAGGGCACACTTGCTTATAAGCTTGCATATTGATAGCATATTGGCTATTTATTAGTCATTATACATAACTTATTAATGTCTTCTTCTGCATGACCGTACTCCACAACTACTAGTTGACCTAGTCGATGGAGTGGGGTTAATTCATTTCAAACTATACTAGTGAATAAGTTATGAGCTCTCACATTTGAATGGGAAACATATCCTGCATGTGGAAGACTTAAGAGATTTGGAAACTATTGAGACCTGTAATTATTTATTTATATTACATATATATGTTATATATTACATATTTATAACGAGGTTGGTTGGTCCTCCCTGACTTGGTGTTTGTATATCTATAAGTCTTGATTGGAAAGCTACCATCATACTGTACAGCTTGCTGATTTGTATATTCTAATGTGTTATCTTAGCAGAGAATCTTAAATAGAGGTTGAAATGAAATGAAATGAAATGAAATACGAACAGATTGTAATGCATGCTAATAAGCAACTCATTAGCGGTGAATATTATTATTATTACCTTCATTTCCTACATAGTTATACCATATAATGTTATGTCAAAGACCAGTAGCAAAGAGAGATTAATGTAAACAGAGACTAAGTCCTACATACAGTGCAGTACTTTAAGTCAGGCAGTAGCCAGGGTCTAAAAGGTTCGCACCTATAGTCCTCATCTTTAATTAATCCGCCTCTGTAACAGGAGTGTTATACATGATGAATAACCTTCAGAATAATAGCTCCAGGCCACAACATTAAAAAGGCAGCTATGTGCCGGCTGCCTCCACCAGACAAAGCCGGTGGAGGATGGCGGCGCTACCTCCAGGGACAGAGCCCAGCCTGAGCCGAGCGAGGACAGCTGACAGACAACAGCGGCTCTCAAGCCCATAACCCAAAAACTCTTCAGCCCTCTTGGTTTTAAGAGCTTAGCTGCTATTTCCTGTCACAGAGGTGCTCAGTTGTCCATAATATGACTGCATTGAGGTTGGGAGGCTGCACTGATTTAGGTTGTTTGGCGAGAGTTGATCCGGGGACAAATTGGCAGCATTTAGTGAGTCAACACGTTGATCCTCATTTCCATATTTCACCTGGGTGCTAAGCCCAGCATTAGAGTGGTCTTCTACACATACAAAAAAAAAGCAGCTGAGCAGAAAATACTGGCCCGGTGACACAATGCTGCTTGAATTGCAAAGCAAACTGGTATCACTTACAATTTGACCAAAACAAAACAAAAACTGTGCATCATTGGTGCTCAGCAAACCACGGCACGGTCAGAGAGATTGTGGTATTTTTTTTTTTTCTCCGAGAAATGAAATGAGCTCGAGTCTCTCCTCTTGTCATTCTTCTGTCTCCCTGTGTTTTCTGACATTATTCAGATGAGCTCTGCATTGCAGTCTGAGTTGTGTTTACTGACCAAAGCCGCAGTGTGAAATCCAGAATAATTGCTCTCCTCAACTCCCCTGGCATTCCCTGGCACATTGTGCTGGTCTGCTCTCTCTTCAAGCATGGAAGTCTAACTGAGACAGGATTTTCCAAAAATAAATTAAGTCGAGGTTCTGTTCTTCTTCACATTTTTTTTTCCCCCCATGTCAGTGATAAAAAAACCCACAAAATTCCCTAAAAAATCCACATAACTTTTTGCTGTGAATGCTGCAGAATGAAGGGAATGCAGACACCTCTGTCCTCCATGTCGCTGAGAGACAAGAGTTAAGTCTGCCTTTTACAGTATGTTCAGTGTCACACCTTGCCTCGAGACACACCTGTGCAAACAAAACAGGTAAGCCTTGGGAAACCTACTGTATATGCAGCAGCATATGTAATTGCCTAAAAAAATGGCAGATGAGCAAAACAAACAGATGTGTCAGGTCACAGTGTGCACAGCTCATTATACCACAGCCTCCCTCAATACACAGCTATGCTCGGCGCCTGTACACGCAGGGAGGAGCGCTGTGTGTGGTGTGAAGTGAGGCAGCGCTGGTAACAAGCAGATAACAGTCCCACCAAGATGGTAATGCTCAAGGCTTTGCAAACAGGAAGGGGGTGGGGATGGGCGGCATCATTGCCATTCAGAGCCGCACACAGACACACATGTGCACGCTCTCTCCCTCTCTCTCACACACACACACACAAATCTCAAAAGCGGCCGTGTTTCCCCCTGCCGGCATGTCACTCTCCCAAATTGTTTCATGTTCTTTAGAGCGACTAAATAAAACCAAAAGGCAAACAAATCCTCCTGGGACAGAGAGGCAGAGAAAATACTCGTCGGATACTTTGTAGTTCTGGCTGTGTCTAATACTTTCTAGTCTGGTTTCTTCAAAATGGCATTTTCTATTTGAGCTCGACTCTTAAACTGTGGAAGGCTTTAATGGGAGAGGAAGCATCTCTTAGGGATTTACTGCCATCTGTTGGTACTGAGTGAAACTGATTATCAATCGATAATGCTCTTTGTGCTCTGCTGTACTGTACAGTAAATTCCTTTGTGTCATGCACACTGACTTGGCTGACTGTATTACCTATTGCTCGCGTCAAGGTCATTGTGTAAAGACAATACAGACACCGGTATTATCATTCTAACAATACCCACTCCAGTGCACTTGAGGCAGAGGCAGGGCTGAAGGTAATGGATTACAACTACTAAAAAGTCTTTTTTGCGGGGGGTACTCGTACTTTTATGAGTATTTTTTCAAGTCTGTAATTTTACTTGTACTTAAGTATACATTAAAGGTTTGGTGAGGTGACCACGACCACTGAGCAGAACAGTGCAGGAGTATTGTTTGATTACATATTGATAATGCATTGAACATCAACAGTTAAACAGTAACTAATACTCTGAGCAGTGTTTAAGAAGAATACTTTGCACTTTTACTTCAATATTATTTTAATACCACTAGTTTTACTTGTAACTGAGTAACATTTCAGTAATGTAACTGTACTCCTTCCACCACAGCACCTAGGTAGCTGCATAATAACTCAACAATAGCAGGGGCTCAATTGAACTTTGACTATGGAAGCTATACAGAACGAAAGGGTCTTTTCTAGACAAAGAGATAATGGTTTCGCATTAACACTTTTTTAAGCCCGGCCTACCGATGTAAAAAGTATCAAGTGTAGTAAACTTTGGCCACTTGGGGAAATCACAACTTAGTTTCCTGACACTTGAACATCATCCGCCAGACACGAGGTTAAACATGCACTCAAAATTCTGAGTTTGTCCTGCACTTTGTAAAATGACTTGTCATAATGAATGTGCGACGTGGACCTCCGTTTTCATAACATCTTGAATCACCATCTCTCCCTCATTTCTGCATGCTTGACTGAGCCATAATTACCATTTAAAGTGGGATAGAAGTGAGTTGAATGAGATGGTTGTTTGCACCTCAGGTCACGCTGCCTTCCTTGATTACTTGATTAGGTGAGGCTCGAGGAGATCAACCAGTGGAAAAGATTTCGAGGGAACGCAGGCTGATCTGTGACACAACAGATGGATATAGCTCAATTTCTACAAGCGCTTTTTGCATATGACTGGCTGTGTGTATATATCAATGTCCTGCTAATTTATTCTAACTGCTCATAATATTTGTCATTAGCATGTTCACACAATAACAGCAATGATGTGACCATGTGTAAAAGTAAACGGAGCAGCAATGAAAACCATTAATTTCCATTTATTTTAAAAAGTCAAACTGTATGGTAAAGGAAAAAAAGGCTAACATGGTTCTGTTACATAAGATGTGTAGAACAACTGAATTTTATTATAAGGGGCTTTTGAAACCATCACCATTCAATGTTTGAAAATGGCACATCTCCATCAGCGATTATGGAGATCTAAAAAAAAATAAAAATAAAATCCAAAGTTGTCTCATAATTGGCAGAAATGTGAAATGAGGTTAAAAAAAACAGTTTGCCTTTCAGGGGACCAAGATATCATGGCTACACAGATGGACCTCTGGCAAAGAAAGAGTTCCATGACTAATACAACAGCTGTGAAATATGCCTCCAAACAGGCTAATTTTAAAGGGAACCATCTTTCCAAACAGTCCCCCTTTTGTTACAGGAAAAGGGGTCGTCGATTTATTTAGCTAAATGTGGCACTGTGACCGCCTCCTGAAGGAGTATGAAGAAGAGTACAAGTACTTCATTCAGATTCAATTCAGACAGAAAACGTGTTGAAAAGAAAAGCAATATGAAAGCCCTTACATTACAGTTGAACTAGATATGAGGAGGTAGGGAATAGAAAAAAGGAAAAAAAAACTAATTATAGACAGACTTCTGTAACAAATCTCTCTACTGCATCTGGTGCTATGTTAATGTAAAAATACAAATCAACATGGTAATTCAGCTTGAGGTTCTCAGTCTGCCTCCTCTTCCTCGGACTCGGACTCTGGAAAAAAACAAAAGAGAGAACAACAGTCAGAGCTGCTCTCAAACATCGATGCACTATGCATCACCAGCAATGTCATCTAAACTTAGAAGTGGGACAAAAGAGATGCCAAATGCAGTTACTCAGCTCAGATACAGCAGATACCCATCCCATGTATTTTTTCGGCAACCTGTGGCCAAGGTTTCTGTTATCTGACAATTAACTTTAATTTTTTTTTTTTTGAAAACAGGTTGAGGTCCCACATTTTTAATTCCCTGGTCATCATGTCTGGTGGACATCGTTCCCTCTAGGCACAATTTGACTCACATAAAAAAGGAGTGAGTGAGTGAATAAAGAGAAAGATAATTGATTGTTGAGTCTCATCCACAGGTTGTCAAATACTGACACTTTGGGTTAGTTGTGCACTCCGTCACTGGTCAGGGACAGTTCACCCCCAAAGCAAAGATACATTTTTTCATCTTACCTGTACTGCCTTTAATCCATCTTGTTCATCCATTTGTTTTGTTGTGAGTTGCAGAGTTTTGGAGAGATCGACCATAGAGATGTCTGCCTCCTCTCTCATATCATGAAACTAGAAGTTTTTCAGCTCGTGGTGCTCAAAGCAGTGAAAAAACAATACATTTGAAGGTCTGTGGGTTATCTTGAGAAAACCAGGCAATGATTTCCAGAAGAGACATGCCTGTTGAGTTCTTTGGAAAATTTTTTTTTTGCTGCTTTAAGAACCAAAAGCTGAGTGCCATCCAGTTCCATTATATTAGAGAGAAGGCAGACATCTCTACAGCCAACATGTCCAAACCTTGGCAACTAACTCCAAAACAATCTAGATGTGTAAAAAGCACGACAGGTAAAAGGAAAAATCTTTATTTTTTATATGTGGGGGTAAACTTTCCCTTTTAAAGAAACAGTTCAGCCAAAAATCAAAATTCAGTCATTATCTACTCACCACCATACCGATGGACAGTTGGGTGAAGTCATGTAGTCCGCTAGACATTTCTGGAATTGGTGCACGGTGAAGCTAGTGCACCGATTACAGATGGGGTGTGCAGTAACGCTTTTAGTTTAGCAGCTACTGTAAAGATTTCGGCTTTAAAAAAAAAAAGAAGCTATGAATAACATCAACAATTTGGGATCTCAAGACTTCTGGAGACTTGAATTACATCTGACAGCTGTATGGAACCTTCTTTTTTTGTTGCTTAGGAGAATATTGCAACTCTATTTTGCTGTGACGCTCCAGAAATGTTTTGTGGACTACACAATACAAACCCGATTTTCCATCAGCATGGCATTGAATCCACCAGGACACTTGAAACTGCTGTGGGAAGGAGAACCAAGATCATCGACTGACGAAGACAAACAAAAGGAGACCGTGAGGTGTTTACCTTCCTCTGCGTTCTTGAGCCATTCAACAAACTTTTTCATCTGCTCAAGGAAAACGCTCTTTCCCTTGGCAACGTGGCCTTCGTTGTACCACTTCAGAATTGCCTCCTCACTCAAGACATCAGCTTTAAAAAAAAAAAAAAAAAAAGGGGTAAATTATTAAATACAAATACAACTCAACATGGAGCCAACTGCACAAATGAGTCCGCGGGTGCTCGAAAAACAGATGTCTTTATGCAGGTTGGCGACATCAAGCAAGACAAACTTTTGGCTATAGTCTCTGGCCATCTGGCATCATTCACACAAAGCTTCCCACTATAAAGTGAACACTTTTCTACAAGAAAAAAAAGGAGCACAAATAATCTACCTTTGTAGAGCAGAACAACAATTTTCTGGAAGGCCTTCATGAAGTGGATGTTGTCGTAGCAGTACTCTTGGATCTTCAGCAGGAGAGTAAGTTCAGAGAGACCCTGGGAGGTAAAAGCCTTCAACAGTGGGCTGTATTGCTGAGAATGTAAAACAGGGAACATTAAAAGTTATGAGTTGAAAAAAAAAAGAGAAAGAAAATCATTTTTTTCAAAATCATTAATATTCACACAAGGGCTGGGTGGGAAGTTTCTGGACCTCACAGGGGATAGAAAAAGATTCAGGATATTTTTTCTAACATTACTTCTACTTTGAAAGGCTCGGGGTTGGTAAATCAATTATCTTCAAAGCCTAGAGCAGCCTCGATTTGAAAAAATCTTTAAGGCACAATTTAAGAGTGACATCCGTAAGTTTCTTTAGATCTCTCATTTCCGCGCGTGTTGCCATGGCTGCCGCAGAATCAATGAACAACGGAGCCATAATAACAGAGGAGTCACCTTTAAAAGTTTGATGGCTTGTTCTGTGACCAGCTCCTCCTTCTTGTTCCACTCCACGGAGCTCATTACACTCAACCAGATTAGTCCAATCATCGTTTGCTCGGAGATGTTGTTCTTCTTCATTTCCTCACGGACGTAGGCAATGATCTGTGAGACACGAGGCACAGAGATGTAACACACGTTATTGGCAAAACAAGCACAACCATGGCCAGCAGACGCAGAAGCTTATTGCTCATCAAATCCTGCCGAAGTCTGACGTATGAGAATGCTGGCAGGAGCTGGGAATATGTTCAGGCTGAATGGATTTTAGGGCCGCTTTCATTGTCGACTAATCTGTTGATATATTTTGGATTAACTGATAAGTTGTTTGGTCTATAAAATGTCAGAAAATAGTGAAAATGTTCAGTGTTTCCCAAAGCTCATGCCCTCAAATGTCTTTGTTTTTTCCTACAACATAAAGATTTTCAGTTTACTGTCTCAGAGGAGGAAAGAAACCAGAAATTCACATTTGAAGATGAAATCAGATAATTGACGTTCTTTCTTTAAAACAATTACTCAACCAGATTCATTCATTATCAAAAAAGGTAGCAATTAATTTAATACTTAGCAAACCACTTGTTTAATCATTTCGTTTTATCAATTTAGGCAACTTTTCAATATACAGCATCCTTTTATCCAGCCCTCGAGCCAAAATTGGGGGCAGAAGTTAAGAAGAAAGCAAGCTGAAGTGTGACCCTCACACAAAATGGTCTCGATTCATGTAAAGGGGGTGACAAACTGACAACGCTTACATCTTTGAGGGGGTCCCCACGTGCCATCTGCTCCTGAAGCTCTTTCTGCAGTTCTTTGCGAGCACCGATGGACTGCTGGTTTCTGGCAAAGTCCGAAATCTCCTTGAGCCCCGCGTCTGTGAAGTACTTCGAGAAGTGCTCACAACTGCGCTTGTTGGCAGGGAACAGCTCCTGAAAAAGCACAGTCAAATATTGAAGCAGACTCTTTCGGCCAGACAAGCTTTCATCGGCCATTAAGAAGCCTCTGTTTATAAACTGCCTGCGGATCAGATGCCACAATAACTTGGAGCTAAATCCGGGCATGGAACTACACTTATTTTCATCAAACAATGTCATTTAGAGTGCACAGTGAGGCTGTTGACCCTTAGCGCATCTTAGCCTTGTAAAGACATTGCATTTGAGCTGTCATTCTCACCATGAGCCTGTTGTCCATGCCAACCTTTCGGAGACTGGTGGCAACAGAGCTGATGTCCTTTTCAGAAAGCCAGGATTTGAAGAGTTTTACCGCAAAGCATGCCGAAACACCTGAACAAATGCATAGAGACGTGTCAGCTGTTGCTAACAGACCTGCCAGGATAAAGCTGGGCCTGAGTAATACATTTGTAAACAACTCCTTAGGATGCAATTAGACAGGTTTGAAAGAGGACAATGCCTAAAAAAACAATGCAGCAGTCGACTAAATTAGTTTGGATCGTAGGTGTATTAAATTTGCATCTGCCCCTTAAAAAACTACGATAATTATTTAAGTGAGCATCAGTTTAGTGACATGGTTTGCAAATTTGAAAAGAGAACAGCTGTCTTACATCTGTCGGGAGGGTTTAAGGGTCCTGTTAGATTAAGTCAAATGGCACCATTGGGCTG
Organism: Pagrus major; assembly: GCF_040436345.1. Lineage (NCBI taxonomy): Eukaryota > Metazoa > Chordata > Actinopteri > Spariformes > Sparidae > Pagrus > Pagrus major. The sequence continues at coordinate 25,722,819 of NC_133223.1, forward strand.
AAGCCGTCCATCAGTCACAGTTTTTGTGTCCCATTTCTGGCTGTCAGCGCCAGGTTGAAGCAGAGCAAAGCTCACCAGAACTGTCACCTGCATCTTTTCTTTAGACATTGTCAATTCACAATCCAAGTATGTATTGAAAACACATTCACAGAAACGTCTTTGTCTCTCCACAATGCTGACTCACAGAAATGGTATACGTAACTCTTTGTGCTGGGTGATTTTGGGCAAAGCATGAAAGCATTTTACCTCTGACACAGAGGTTATGTGCCAACTCATGTCTGTTTGTTTGATTGATTGATGGTGGGCGGTTGATTTATCAGCAGGATTACACAAACACTAATGAGAGAATTCCACGAAACTCGGATGGACGATGGGTCTCGGCCCAGAATAGACCCCATTAACTTCTGGTAAGGATCTGGATAAAGGGGATGGATCCAGGAAATTTTTTTTCGCTCACAGTCTTTCACATTTCAAGATAAAGTGTTTTTCTGACATTTTCGCCACTTTCTCAGGGAATAATGTACGACTCTTAATGAGAAAATTAGGCATATTTAGTTGGCTGGTATCTATGAGTGAGTACAAAAAGGGACTGTTGGGGCGTGGTGGAGGTATGCGCTTTACTTACTTAGTTACTCTACTTAGATGTTTAGGAACAATTTCTCTGTCACACAATGCATCCACCAGAAAGAAATGGCAAGTTTATTTTTTTTTTTATGTAAAAGGGTCCCATTCAGTAAATATCTTTACCTATAGCTCTATGTACATCTTTATCTCATAATTCTTGGTTCACCATTTTCAGGGATCAAAAAGTTGTTCAATACATTTTAGTTGATTGCATTTAGGTAATAAACATCAGTGTTTGTTAGCAGATTGATAGGGTTAGTATTCATACCAAAATTGGCCGCAAAAATTCAGCATTGGTTGGACTAAAGTTTGATCAGTTACATTCTGTTGGCACTACCTCTTTGACTCTTTGAGTGTAACTGGCTGTGTCACGTCATGTCTGTCTATGGAATAAAGTTGTGTGCATGTGTGACTGCCAAATGACATTAACAACAATGGTTTATAAAATATTTCCCCAAAAATTTAGCTTGTGTAGTCAGTAGGTCCAAATGCTTTAGTTACTGGAATTGCGAATGGTAATGCTTACAATACCAATGTTTCAGAAAAGATACAATAATGCAAGCACTTGTGTTGATTTTGAGGTAAGCAGTTAACAAGAGCAAAACAAACAGCCATAAGAAAAACAAACAAAACACAAAAGCCATTATGGATGCACAGCATGGCTAATTTAGTCTGCAAGTGGCATCATTAGTCAACACTCATATTTACCATTTATCAACTCACATGGAAGAGAAAAACACTTAATTGAATGATTAGAATATTCTGAGTGTTAGACAGCATTTTATGCATCTATTGCATCATCTGATGCATCTTTTTCAGATGCCTCTAATATCAAACATGGCTGTAGAAATCTGCTTTCCCTTTATATAAACAACTCAGAGACAGAAATTGGTTTGTTTCATTGCACAGTCTGCATTAGATTTGGGATGGGAAATTGTGGGCTCTCCAGTTGGCTGCTTTTTAAACAATACAGTAAACAACAATTTCACGTAGTTGGGGATTGATTATTAATTGTTCGGACAATGATTAGAAAACCATCAAAAAAAATATGCTACACATTTTAAAAAGAAACAATCACAGGTACTTAAGAGGTAAAGAAAATATTTTGTTTAAAAACAACTGGTTTATACTGTTTTCAAGATGAGTTTGCAGGTAAGAGATGATTCTTCTCCTTTTTTCAGATCTAATTATTTCTTCTCAGTACAACTACTTCTACCTGCGGACCTGATCTGCAAAACAACAAAAAACACAACCAGGCAAGCCCACGAGGCAGAGAGGTACGTACCTTCTTTGACTAGGTTCTCATTGAAGAGGCTGCTGAGAATGGATGCAGAGAGATTGCCGTTGGCCAGCAGAATCCCTGTTAGCATGGCCAGCTTGTTGCGCTCAGACTCTGTGAAGCCCTTGAGAAACAGCAGCAGCTGCCAAAGAGCAAACACAGAAATTCAGTTCCATATGCTGAAATTTTTGAAAATTTTAGTTGGAATAAAATGGACATTAATTTAGAAGCTTTACTATTGTGGTACTGTGTGTTCCTGTAAAGACACTTTAAGACACACCTTTTTAATCTCCTCCTCAAACCCTTTCTCCAAGTATTTGTAGCGCCTGATGAGCTTGTTAAAGACCTAAAAAGGAAACACCAAACATGTTGTACCATCTGAAAAAATAGATTCATGACTTCCATGTGATAACAGTGAAAACAAAGCAGAACTTAATGGTATTCACCTGTGCATATGCCTGCATGGTCTCCATGTCCTCTTGCGCTTTGAAGAGACAGAACTCGGTGGGTGTCACGTCATCTGACAGCGTCCCTCCTGGGGCTGCAAAGAAACATAATTCCTTAATTTTGTTGCCTTATGCTTCATACATCCAGTGAGTTGTTTCACTTTATATGATTAAGTGTCTATACTTGCATTGAACTAACAACGAATAAACTATTCCAGGGTACTATTAGTGTGATGACACAGCTGTACAAGGGACTGACTTCATCACCATCAAACTGATAATTAAATAACAAAAAAGTCCTTCTTAGGGCATAATTGCTACTTTTTAGAATATTTAAAAGAGGTCATATTATGCTTTTTGCCTTTCCTTTACTGTGTTATGAAGCATTTTTGTGCATGTAAAAGGTCTGCAAAGGGAAAAAGCCCAAAGTCCACGCCAAAGGAAGTTACTCTCTCCCACAGAAAACACTGCTCCTGCACTACCTGAAACGCCTGGTTTGGAGTCGAGCCTTTACTTTCGTAACTTATGTGCGTCATTATGTAACAGCCATTTTATAAATGTATATATATATTTATTATAAAATATATATGGCTGTACCACAGCCATGGTTACCAGCAGTAGCTGCGTTATTTTCAATCACACTACCTTATTGGCATGACCCGCCCTACCCGCACTACATCCTGCCCGTTAAGTAATGAGCATGTACAACGCTCATCAAAGATTGAACAGAGGCGAGATGTCTCACTCTATAACTAAAACGGAGCGTCAAAACAGTGTGTAAAGGGGTGCTGCAGCAATGCACCATATGAGAAAGATTATGTGTTTTTTGAAAATTAAAGTAAGTAAACCTATTCTACTGGGACCCCCAAATAAAAGAATGAACCTGAAAATTAGCATTATATGACCTCTTTAATGTAAAGGCACAACACATATGAAGAGCCCTGCCTCTTACCCAGCATTCCACCGGCCACCAGGATGTCGAATAGTGTCTCAGCATAGCGGCGGTAGTCAAGCTTGGCACCAGAGGCATCAAGGAATTTTGCAACAGCTTCCAAATCAGTGCCAGTTTGATTCAGACCTTGTATGATGCTTTCCTGAAACTGGGAAGGGTCAAACCTCTCCTTTTCATCTGTTGAAAAGACAGATATTTACCAGAGTTTATCAATGCCAATAACGTACGACCTTATTCTAAGACATATCCAAACCCATACACGGGTCATGAAAATTTGTAGATCATCATATTCTCTTCCTTGAAAAGGCATTTCAGTTAAGGTCACTGACATCCTTTAATTACATGTATTTGCCACTCAACAGTTTGGACCCAGACACATCTTTTTAGCATTTTTAATACTGAATATCTTATCAGTGAACATACAGGTGTGATCGTCACTGATCAAACCTTACAACCGTGTTCCTGTGTCCGCGATTGTAAGCAGGTAAGGACCTGGATAGAAAGGTCAGTACTATGAAAAGCTGGAAGACAATCAAGCAGGTGTTCTTCATGGAACCTGATGGAGAAAAATAACCAAGAAACACTGCTGCCTTCAAGTTTGTCACCTCTTTTTCGGGTTTTGAAACGCTGGCCTGTTAGCGTAGGCTTCTGCTGCCTTTGATTACTCATAAAAGACACTCTGGAAGAAAGGGGAAAGGGAAATAAGATCAGCATTAGGACATATGTATAATAAAAATACATTTCTACACCTATTCATCTATGATACATTGAAAAAAGGACAATTGTTAGACCAAGCAAATGGCTGGAAACTGCAATTCCAGCCATCACCTATTGCAAGTTTATTTACCTGAAGACAAAGTGCGACACATTATAAGATGAGGGCCTTTTGATTAATTTGCATTAATCAATTGTAATTGAAATAGACACGGAAACAACACTGTAGCTGGCACAATGGATATAATGCTATGCAACGGTGCAGTACACACTCATGCAGTGCAAGGTACAACAAGCCAGACATTAGCCACATCCCTTACTTCTTTGCTACAACTCGTTTCCCTTCTGGTGGTCACTGTCACGATGTAAATCTATCAAACAACATGACATTCGTTAACTCTGACTAAACACATTTTTTAAAATACTGGCAAATCATGACATGAGCGTTGATTTGTTTATATATATATATATTTTAAAGCCAGACAAGAGACAACCTGCACGTCTGACTACACCGGCTAACGGTCATGTTAGCTAACTACAGCTAGCTTCGGCATCCTTTTTTTCCCTGACGCAGTGCATCAATGCGTTTAAATATGTGACCTTAGCTCGATCACATTACAACTATAGCAAAAAAAAAATGAATAAAAAGCAACTCACCGAAATCCTCTTTATGAGCAAAAACAGTCCGAAAAATAAAAACTAATATCACTGGATATCAACACTATCAGTTCCAGGGAAGAGGAAATTGTTAGCGCGCATGCGCAGTAAGACGGGATTTAACTGGGTCATTACATTTACGTGGGGAGAGTCCAGTTCACTAACTGTAACAAAATGGAGAAAAACACGTCCGAGTGATAAAACTGTGGCAACATTACAAGCGAATGTACACTTTGGTGCAACCTAGTAGTAGTTACTCACTGCTTAGGATGCAAAATGGAGTAATATAACGACAGCGTTTGTACATGAACCCCCTTTGGACGGGTAGAAGTCATTGTCTTTGGTTAACGGGTAAACGAACAGTACAAATGTTCCTCAACTCCCCCAAAATCTGGATCAGGACCTTTTTTCTAAACTTCTCTTTTAACACCACAAACTGCTCCAGGGTTAGTGTAATTACACGACGGGTCACCGTGCCGGTGCTATCTAGCATTAAGACACAGGAGGGGGGTGTTGTGCTGTCGGGTGGCTGCAGTATCCGTCCATGGGATGAAGGGAAAACTTTAATGTTGCGTTAAAATCAACCTCGGAAATCTTAGTTCTCATTCCAGGAACGTCTTTAAAACCAAATCAAATAATTTGTCTGAGCCAAAAAATTATATGGATTTACATTTGCTAACACTGGTTTAAAATACATGGCTGTGCCATAAGTTATGTATCCGTTATTAATTATTCATCAATCCATTTTGCAAAAAGTCTTTCTCATGTATTAGAAAAAATACACTTTGTCTATGGAAGATTGTGTTTAGGCAGTGATGGAATGTAACTGGGTACATTTACTCAAGTACTGTACTTAAGTACAATTTTTAGGTACTCTAAAATGTCCATTTTCTGCTACTTAATATTTATTTTTTCTATAACTGAATAAACAAGCTCATAGGAAAATAGAACTATGTTTGAAGCTAGAAAGGTGGCGAATAAGGAATTATAAAATATGTCTTTTCAGTACTTTTTTACAACACTGGGGTTGGGCATGAGATTTAAAATATTTAGTTTGGCTTGCTTGAATGCCTAGATTATTATCAGATTTGATGAATGTTTGTTAAAAAAAAAAAAAAAAAAAAGTTGGTTATGGAAGGTGTTGCATTTCCTCATAATCACAGCTGGGGATTCGTGACTAGTGCTCCATGTGGACAAAAAAAATACATAAATTCATTTTTTCCCGACAACACGTGAAGGCATCACAGCCCCACCTCCTCCCCCTGGCGCTGGAGGTGATTAGGGGACGCTGGACTCGCCCAGAGACGCCGCTCCAGCCACTCCCTGCGCCCGGCGGACCCTGCACTCTCCAAGTCCATCCAGAAGCTCCATTCAAAAAGTGCCGAGATCCGGATGAGAGCCACGTTCAGCCTCATCCAGCGCAGCAGACTCAACTCCCAGGCAGCGGGGTAAGGGCTTCAGGAGCCACTCCACACTTTGGAGAAGCACCTCTGGGATCCTACTTTTTTGTCCGCAGAGTGGATTTTTAAGGACGAGAGGGAGCAACTTCTGCGGAGATAAAGAGGCAAGTTTGGCATCTTCTGTTACTTGGCTCGGTGCTGGAAAACAACTGCGAGTCCTTTGTGTTCGTTTGTGTTACACTGTTGCTGCAACTTCTCTGAAAAAGTTGACTTTTGGATAGTCTTGTAGTCCGTCTGCTTCCCAACTCATTCATTCCTGCTCTCTTCCTGCAGAAGGGGGTTGGGATTTAGATTTTTTTTGTGTGTGTGTTTATCTTTCTTGTTTCTTTGTGAATGAATTGCAAACCGATCGGAGGATAAAACTTGTAAGACGGAGTTTGTCCGAGTGCAGTTTTTCCCCTCTGGTTTCCTCTTGTCTTCAATCCAAACCGAGGCTCATTTAGCGATGTTAATGAAAAGTGTGGTCGCTAATTGCCTACATCTGCCGGTTAGAGCACCATCTTTGTAATTCAAAGGCAGGGAGGACAAGCAGATGTGTCAAATCTCAGCACTCATTCAAAGTTTTGTAAGAGAAGTATCCCATCGCCACACAAGTGAGCTTAAAGCTGCCTGTGAAATGGAGGGCTAAATGAAAACCTCCACCTCTGACCTCCACTTTCATTCAAAGCATCTTTATTCCATTTAAAACCACATCCTTTTACATTATGTCGACTGTAATCTATGGATCTGTGGCAAACAGATAAAAGATCAATGTCAGGCTTTTGAAGGCGGATGAACCGACTGAAGGTGGGTTTACCCTCCAGTACGCCCCAGGTTTTAAGAGATCTCAGTGCTGCTGACTGGAATAAATTACTGCTCAGCATGGGCTGCATGAATAAAACTATTCACCTCTGAGTAACATCCCCAAAAAAAGTTCCCTGCTTGTCAGAGTTGACCTGCTTCCTCTCTGCTGGGATCTCCCCCACCCCCCACCCCCCCAGCCAGAGGCATCCAGCCTGAGAGTTATAAAATCAAACAAGGAGAGGAGAGACGTAGATGGAGGAAAAAGTGACAACACGCTGCAATATTAAAACACACCGTTGTTGCATTAGAGTAAAAATAGACTGAATCGCTGCACGGTGCGCTGCTGTAAAATCACACTGGAGTGCCATAGAAACTGTACTGTGCGTGTTCTTTTAGAAGTGAGTTTTAAAGCATGTACTACTTTACTTTCTTACCCTGACTTTAACTCTTTTGCATGAATCATTTTAGTCTAAACTATAAGTATTTTAATTCATTCACAGGATCAGACGTATGGTTTTCCCGACCGTTCTGAGGCTTAGTTCCCAGATCTGATGGTTGTAGATGCCATTCGACGTCTTCATCAAGTTTTATCATAATGCTTTTTTGTGTCTTGGTTATCTATTATTTGCTCTGCCTTTTTCAATTTTTTTTAGAATGGCATTCAGTCGTAGAGTGCATACCTCTGCCAAGGCCCAAAAGTCCAGTTTAATTCAATCAAGACTATACCAATATCATAATAAAACATGTTTTAATCTGCTAGATCCGGATTCTTATTTGGATCAGCATCCAATTGTACTCACTAATAGATACCAGACACTTAAATATGCGAATTTTTTGACAAGACCCACGCATAACTCAATGTTAAAGAAGGTGAGTGAGTCAAGAGAGGCTATCCAGATCCCTGCCAAAAGTTAAAGGGGTCTATTCTGGGCCACGGCCCATCCTCCATCCAAGATTTGTGGAAATCCGTTCAGTAGTTTTTGTGTAATCCTGCCTACAAACCAACAAACAAGTGGACACAGGCGAAAACATAATCTCCCTGGCAGAAGGTAACAATGTTCCAAAATTAAGCCAAGCTGCGCATTTTTATGAGTTGAAAAACTTGCATGCACCTCGTCTTCCACAGAGACAGGGAAAACACTGGAAAATATTCTTGCTTCTAAAGTATTCCATTCAAAACATGAATTCAGTGGAAATGTTACAAACTCACAGTCTTATTCAGCTGTAAATGTTCCTATGCTTGGCTCTACTTTTCGCTCTCCTGCACTTTTTCAGCTCCTAATTCCATTTGTGAACTCGGAAATCCCGAGAGGATCAGATAAGACCTCCTTTTCTAAAGGATTGTGTCTTTTCTCTTTGTGGTTTTCCACAAAAATGTCCCGCCTCTGTTGGCCAGAGTCTCAGTCGGGAAACCAGATGGGAACTTTATTACCCGCGCTGATCAAACAAACAGTGATGTAAGAGGGCTGTGAAAAGGTAGTGTGTGGTGAGCCGTCAGAGCTGCTCGATGGACTCCTGGAAAAAGTAACAACCGTTTAGCTCAGACTTGGAAGACGAGCGGTGTGTGGGACTGTTGGCCACTGTGGTAGCTCTTGTCGGCGTGAGCTAGGTTGGCCGCCCCGCTTTAACTTGCATCATTGTTTTCTTTAAATGTGCCCCTTGGTGAACACGGTCGCTTGAGATGCTGTGGTTTTAATCTGGTGTGCATTGAGGACCAAAGTCCCCCAGCCAGTGCCATGGTGATGAATGGTGTTTGTACTTGTCTGCCTGTGCAGTTTAGTGTAGTGAGGCGTGCGTCTTGTGTCAGAGATAGTCAGACAGGAACACACATGTGCAGCTCCACCGGCTGAACCCTGAAAAGCCTTCAGCATAAGAGAGACTGGCTTGGAAGGATCCTCTTTATGCCAGGAAGCACCAAAACCGAATATGTTGTTATATTTCCATTTCCTCATAATGAACTACATCTCACTTGTGATTGTTTATTGGTGTATTACTTTACGATGCTTTGAGGTTAAAAGGGTAGAACTCGCACATTGTTGGGATGGTGAACCCGAAGACAAAGAATTTTCCCCTGGTGCTGTTTGACTCAGAAACACTTTCCACCCGTTGAACTTAAACTGCTTAAACTCTACGCCCTCCGGTCTCCCTGTGGAGCTCCAGTAATAAGGCTGTACATTTTAAAAATTCAGCCCACTGTTGATTTGTTAAGTCGAGTACAGCTGCTTTCTCCATTCACTTATGGGAACCCAAGCCAGACCAAGTGTTTGAGTGCCTGTTGTGCAGACGATGCTGAAACTGCTAATGCGGAACAGTCTGGGGAACGATTTAAAACTGGAGTGCGCTCTTGTACTATAATACAGTAAAAAATCGGTGACCTTGCAGGGTGCTTTTTAAGAGGAGTGTTGGTCATATTAGTTGTAGAAAAATGGACAGTTCTTTGGCAGAGTTTGCATATAAAACGTCACCCTATACCCAAACAGTCGCCTCACATTGACAACTGGAGAAAAAGTGCCTAGTACAGAGTTAACTGCCACCTGTTTCATCATGCATGAAGTTAAAATCAGTGGTAAAGGCTCACAGCTTCCACATGATCTATGTGCGTAAATCACTCTCGGTTAATGGGAAGGAAGAAATGGAAAAAATCAATCTGCTCCTTTTGTGAAAATAGACGAGCGCTGAATAAAGCTGAGACTAAATTTAGCCTCATAACACAGTGACAATACTTGAACGTTACCACGATGGTATTAGATATTCATGAAGCAGCAACTGTCAAAGTTAAAGTTAAGAACAACATCCTTGGGTTTTATTAAGAGTTTAACTGTCAGAAACTGTGCCTGGAAACTTAAAGTGGAAACAGACTACTTCCCCCCCACTAGCGCTTGCTGTCACGAAGACAACCCGATCGCTTCGGTTTTCTCCTCGGAGTGGCAACTGCTAATGACACAGGAAAATGTGTTTTTTCTTCATTCATGTAGTCTGTAATGGAGGCGTGAAGCAGATAGAAGAGGTGTCATGCTGTCAGCTTGCATGGCTGCAGACATGGTTGCATTGTGAAAGCGAGGCTCGCAGGGAACCAATTTAAACGTGGATGGTGTCGTTATTCTATGGACATTACATGCTGCAATCAGCATTTACTGGAAATTAATTGGGGCAAAAAACATGGCAGTAACCCCTTTTCATGGCAGATATTTTGACATGTCACAGTAGGAAATAGCGCAGGCTACAGTGCTAAGTAAATCTGTGAGAATGAATTTTCACATTTAGCTCAACTTCGGGGGAACTTTGACCTGAAAATTTGGGCCTTTGACCGAAGCAGGCCGCCTTGACAATGCTGTCCTTTGAGGGATCGGAGAGCCAGAGGGTCCAAAATATCAAAAAGCTATTGTAGCTGTGTTATTTAACCTCCTCTGTCAGGATACAAAGTGCTTCACAAAAGAGCAGTGGTTGGTGCATCACCATTTCCTAATGGAGCCCGCCCCCAAAAATAGTATCATGATCTTTTTAATCGCAATCACGATCCCCAATCTCAATTCTGAAATGTGCTATAGACTATAGACAGGCTTGAAATAGCCTGTGAATTTCCACCATTATACCGTAATACTACAGCGATCGTTCTTTTTTGGCACAAGCTCCTCATCTCCCTTGCCACTCGCTTTAACTTGCATTGTGTACAATATGTTGCCCGAGGAAAAGTCAATCATCTAGCTGGCTACATCACTCTGTCCATGTAGCACAGATCTGCTCGTCAATGATGCTGTGTGAAGTTTGGAAGCAGAAGTAAAAGGACATGAAATACTGCGATCTCTCCAGCTCGCCTGTAAACTACATTATGGAGGCCTTCAACAGTGATCATGATTTAAAATCACCAGATTGCCTGGTGTCGTGTGACATCACCAGAACTGTTCCGATGTTTGCAGATTATTTAGTGACCACAGCTCATGGAAGAAAATATGTTTTCAGAGGCCTTAAGGCAAACACATCAGACAGTTGTTCCTATCAGTCGTCTGGTCTCTCTTCAATCAACGCTTTGTATGCTTCGTGGATTAATTACGGTACGCCTGTTGGATCCTTTGTCATTTTGATTGCCAGCTGTAGGCTCATGTTTTGCAAATCTACCAGTCTTGATGTCTCCCTGCTGTGTGAGCTGTATTGTAAATAAAGCCCAGTGTTTGTTTGGGTTACAGGTTTATGTTTAACCGGGCTGGCTGGTTGTGTTGTCATGAAAACTCTGTTCCACTCGCAAATGTGTGCACACAAGAAGACAGGAATCATTCCATAGTGGTCATTAAGCAAGTTGTTCGCAGACGTTTTGTTTAGTCTTTTTCGGTGTTCCAGTGGGTGGAAGAGTGGCTGGTGGTTTTGGTTGTGTGCCCACCTCTGCTCACAGATGTTCACCTGGAGTAAGGTTGAGGACTTTGGACCTCTGGGGTCACTTTCTCAGGCAACAGCTCGCTCTCTGTCCCGTCCGTCCCGGGCCTGCTCTCTGGCACAGCCCCCATGCCCCCCCTGCCGCTGCTCCATTAGGAAGGGCTTTAATCGGCATCATTGCCCGCAAGCCTGTGATGTTGTGACGCTCGCGTCCCGTGACAAGGCCGCCTCGATCTGCGGGGAATTTACAGTCTATTACGCTGCATAATAGATTTTTATTATCATTTGTTTGCACATCAGCCTCGCCGCTGTGTTCTCAAACAAGCGCTCCCAAGGTAGAGTGACGCCAATCATCTCTCAGTGCAGCTCACACAATAACCCAGACCACATGTCGGTGTAGATGTATGGTTGCTTTGTTGACTGTGATGCAAGTATTGATGATTTCAACACTGATAGCCACTCTGAGCTGCTTTATTTTTAATCATGAACACACATCCTAACAAGTCAACAGCTGGTTTACTGGCTCCTCGCTTTCTGTTTTCACTACTACACCACTACCACTGCCTGTGCGGTTAATGACTTTTGATCGGGTGACTCGTCCCCCTTGCTAAAGAACAGAAAAGGAACACGTGGCTGTAGCCCAGGGCCTGTAAATAATATATGTACATGTAATAGTGTTTTTCATGTTTCCCTCATGGCTTCATCTCGCAGGGAAATCTAGGTCAGCATGTCTCATAATATCATTGGTGGTTACATGCATTGAAATCCCAGGTCAAGCCCACCCATCGCTCGTGTTTCCATCAAGCAACTTCTAAAAACAGCGATTTAATCAGTGGGAATTATAGATCAAACTTTAGAATTGCATTATATGACTTGTGCTCTATGTCGCATGTAGGATCAACACCTGTGCCCTTCGCCTGACATTCAAGGTGTGCTCAGCGTGCTCCATATTATGTGACCCCCAAGGGGCAGGGGAGTGTGTAGAGCCAGTGGCAGGTAATGCTTTTAAATTTATAGTGCTGGCAGCTGATGATGAATAATGGGAGATTGTTGTACCAGGAAGTCAGAGAGGAAAGTGTTCAGAAGGGAATACTGAAACACCACTTTGCCATCACATGTAGGGCTGCAGCCAAAGATTATTTTCATTGATGATTAAAGAATAAGTTCACCGTAAAATGTAAATTCAGTCATTATCTACTCTGGAGCTTCACAGCAAAACAGCGTTGCATCATTCTTTTAATTAACTGAAGTAGATGGGGACATAAAATGGCTCTGTATGGCTCATCCGATGTAGTCCAAGTCTCAGGAAACCCCAAGATCCCAAATTGATTTGAAAAGACGATATTTGCACCTTTGACGCGTGGTCAAGCTCGTCAGATGGGTTGCGTGCTAACACTTTTAGCTTAACAGCTTGTTTGACTTAAAGAAGGATGTGAATAATCAATTTTGGATGTTAGGCCTTCCTGAGACTTGGATAACGCTGGACGAGCTGTAGGGAGCCATCTGATATCTTCAAGTTTTAAAACAAGTCCCCATCTACTTTAGTTGTGAAGGAGAATGCTGCAGCACTATTGCTCCAAAAATGTTTTGTGGACAACAAAACTTTACCTGACTTTCCCTCGGCATGTGGGTGAGCAGATAATGACTGAATGAATTTTCATTTTCAGGTGAACTTATCCTTTAATCTATCATTTCATCTGTTATTTTCTCAATTAGTTGTTGGGTCTATAGAACGTCAGAAAATGGAGAAAAAATGTGTTTCCCAAAAAACCCATTATGATGTCCTCAAATGTCGTGTTTGGTCCACAACCCAAAGATCTTCAGTCTGTCATAGTGGACAGCCTTTAAAAATATGTATATTTAAACAGAATCTAATGGTTTTGGTGCTTTCACGACATCAGGTCAGCCTTCAATGTGCCAAACTTAAATGATGTGTAAACCACTCCCATCTGCTGCACACAGGCACTGTGCCAGTCATGTTTTTTGGAGAGCGCACTCGGTTAAGGTGACACGCATCCAGCCGGGGGTATTTGACTGCAAGTTTCGCTACATATCTGATTTGTGAGATTTAGATTTGCGATTAATAACAGCTCAACCATGTGGGCACATGACATGTGATGCTTACCTACTAAACATGCATCAAAGAGATTTAATCAATCTCTCTGATGCAAAATGCATCAGAGAGATTGATAAAGAGGGACACTTCTAATCCAGTTTCGAGAGTAAAATGCCAAAGGGTCACGCTGTGGTTTTTTTAATTTGGACTGATAAAATAAGTGTGTTTAAAAATAAATCAAATCACAACACAACAGTGGGAGTTTTGTACTCCATGTGTACACTGAGGCAAACAGCAAAAAATCTGTTTTTTACCAACACAGACTGGTTGTGTCCCTCATCTCTCCACCACTCAGCTGTGAAGATAATCCCCTGGGTATTAATCAAGGCTGTCAGGTTTTCTCTCATTCTCCCTCTTTGGATCCCATACAACAGTTAGCAGCAGGAAGCAACTCTTATTAATGGGATTGTGTCACTGGCTGCCTAGAAGCCAGCTCCAAATCTGGGGTAGTGGGTTATCAGCAAAGGAGCTGAGGGCATCCGGCATCCAGGCTGCAGACAGATGCAATATGTTGTCGGTCAGGGTGGCACGAGCACCCAGGCGACATGGACGCACTGTGCTCTCCCCCAGGTCACCGACAGGCTTCAGCATCTGTTTCCACAGAGGAGGAATACGTCCTTTAAGCTCAGTGTGGCATGTCTTTGCACCTACTGTCAGGCTGTAAGTTTGGAGTAGCTGCGTGGTTAACTAGTTTTCTGTAATTGGATTGGCCAAAATTGATTGTGTCAGGCTAATGCATGTATTATGTGATGCTGTGGGTGATCAATATTAAAGCCTGGGTCATTAATTGTTTTTGTGAGTTTGAGTGCATTCACATGTACTGTATACACATGTTAGATTAAGTCACTTCATTTTTATTTGTTCAACTTAGAATCATAAATCACAATTTGCCTTAAGGGGCTTTAAAAGCTGACCAATCAGAGGAGATGGGGGCTAAAACAGAGGGGGGGTACAGTGCTGCAGAACTGGACCGTATGAGAAAACCGATATGTTTTTTTGAGCACTAAAACATGTGAACCTATTCCAGCATTAACCCAAAACAAAATGATGAACAAAATATGTCTCCTTTAAAACATTTCTTACTATTGGAGTCTATTTAGACTAATGAAATACTTGCCTCTGTTGAGAATAACAAAAGAAAACTAGATTGCTGTAGCAAAGCAGCAGCATTATGAATCCCCGCTGACAGAAGAAAACATACGGTGCGAGATCACAGAGCAGGTGATTGCAGCTCCATCCCTCGAGAGAATCAGTTGAAAGGAAATAACTTGATTTAAAACTGTGTTGCAGACAACCAAAGCAGCTGGTAGACATGAGCCATCACAGGGAATGTTTGGGCACAATGCCATCAGCTCAGGACGCTGCACTAGCCGGCGGGGACTAAGTAACACACCTACCTGGACGGTGGGTTGACAAGCCAACAAATACTTCTCCCCCTGTTTTGTACGTCCCTCGGAGTCAAGATCGAGCTGTGGGTGTCTTTGGCGGCCCCTTTTTGAAATGTTTTAATTGCGATAGAACATCAGTCATTTTGAACATTCTTCCCCATCTGTCTCGGTCCACCTTTTTAAAGATTTGTTTTCACGCTGAGAGCGAGAGTGAGTGTTTTTGGAGCTTGAGTTTTGCCTCCTACTAAGAGCCAGGCAACTTCTTTATGGGCCAATAACACCGTGCCCTGCAGGGGAACAGGAGCCAGGGGAAGAAGTAAAGTGGAAGTCGACACAGGAGATCCATTTTTCAGGAATGTCATGCAGCTCCGAAGTTGCTGCTAAAAGTTGATTGACTGCTAATAGAGGGGTTTGTGCTGAAGCGTTGGAGCTTTGAGTCTTCCTGTTTTGGCTGTACACCAATAGTTTCAGATCACGTACTGTATTACTCTCTGATTCAGATGTTTAAGCCCCAAACATGAACTTGCCAAAGAATTCTGTGTCTACATCAGATATATCTGTGATATTAATCTATGCAGAAAATTCAACCCCCCTCCCCCAGGCAGGGTGTTTCAGAGTGTCAGATGTTCTCTAATTTCAGGGCTTTTTTCTAATTCCCACTCAAGTCGCTGCTTTATTTATTGAAAAGCATATCTAAAACATCAGAGTTCATGATACATTTTGTTGCTTTCATTCTGTACCAGCCAGTGTCTGCTACTGGGTATGCAACAAAAAAAAGACATCTGGACTAAGAAGCAATGAACAATAGATGACTACATGTGCCTCATCTGTCTGTTGCAACAGCAGACATTGGGTTTTGAGTTCAGCAAAGCCCTGTATCAAGGCTCTGAATGTATTCTAGGCCCCTCTTTTATCTCCATAGCATTGGGATTACTGTCCCAAAGGAGATGGGAGGCAACACTGGACTGAAAACTGCCACCCCCAGCAGTGTCTTTGTCATGGTGCACTCCAGCCCAGATCCTTTACCAGCCACAAATATTAGATTGCTGCAACAAGCAAGAAGGGCGGAAAAAAAAGCTTTGAAGCACTTTGGGGACAATTTCTTTGACTTACAAGAAGTCCTGAAACGGGAGCAGATTCCAGCTGTGCAGATACCCAGAGGTCAAGGGCAAAGTTCTTGAGTTATGTAATAGCCTATGGGATCATCTCACATGCCACTGGAGAACAAGACTGAACAGCCAATCAAATGGCCCCACTCCTCCCTTGGAGTCTAACCACTGCTGTACAAACATGTCCACCCCAGGGTTTATTTGTATTGGCTATATATAGGGCTGTTTATTTTCTGATCAGAGAATGCCTCTTAAAAACATTGCTGGAGACCTCACAAATAATGGACAACCAACATAAAATGGCTGATTAGAGTTGTTCTTTTATTAAGCAAGTGTTTCCCACCAAAACACATTGTGTATAAGTGCTTTTTCTTTATCATAAAACATATGCAAAGCTTAAGATATTTCAAATCATGCATTGTTTACATCTGTGTGTGCCTAAAGGTGCAATATGCAAGAATTGCATATTGCACTTCTGGCTCCAAAAACCAAGAAGACGACAGCTGTCGTGCCAAATTCATGCTGTTTAATAGCGCTACTAGTGGTTCAATCTTCTTAGGATACCTCTTTAACTTCTACAGTGTGTGACGTATCTCTTCCTTCCTCTGTATTTCTCTCTAGGGGGGGACACCGGCAGCCAAAATGGAGGTGAAGACGTCACTTCTAGACAACATGATCGGGGTCGGAGACATGGTCCTCCTAGAACCCCTGTCTGAAGACTCATTCATCGCGAATCTGAAGAACCGCTTTGACCACAATGAGATCTACGTAAGTCTGCCACTTAATGTTAACATAATGACTGCATTAATATAACTGAACCTCATTTGAGTGGTGTGTATTGTGTTGTATAACTACTCCTCTGCCGGTCCCTGCCTCCAAGACGGATATAAACGGCTTCCCTAAGGAACTCTATTGTTCTTCCACTCACTCACTCACTCACTCGTTTTAGTTTTGGCTACAGAGGTGGCATACAGAGACCACAGCAAGCAAGCAACCAATCAATAAATCACTCCACCAAAGAATGTAGATGATGCCTTTTCAAATGAGGCATGAAATCCAGAGCTCAGGGACAAGAAGGGACTGGCAGGATGGCCCACTGGCTGTCTATCTGTAGAAGAAGAGGGTTGTTGAACTATCATGCCCGCATCAGCGAATTGGTTCTGGGCTTTGTGCGATGGCACTCCATGATTTTTCTTCTCTGCAGGTTGGCTGCTCTAGACGTAAGCCAAGATGATTACAGCTCCACTCTGGTTGCTGTTGGCTCACAGGGCTCAGGGCCCAAGGGATGATGTCACCTCATATAGCGATGATTGCCTTAGCGGCGCGCTAGATATTTTGCCGAGATGCAGCCCACATCCTGCTGAGGAATGGGAATGGTGTTTTCACATTTCAGATGCCCTCAATTTTCTGTCCAAAACTATAAGCTCAGAGCTTTTTTATTTCCTGTGTGGTGCTGACCTAAATATTGTGGCGCTAGTTAAACACGCTCAGCTGTGTCTTTTTAATGTTATTATGCGCCGGCACAGAATCTTAACATTTATGTTTTAGGTGAGTATGAAGTGAAAGTAAAAGTGGCATATTCATGGAGAGGTAAATCACATGGTTTGAAGCCTATAATGGAAGCTTTTTTTGTAGCATAAGCTGCACCTAAAGAGTGATGACCAGGGAAAGCGCTGGAGCCTGTACTTATCCAATAAATCTGTGGTGAACAATCCTTGCATGTGAATGTATTTTCCCCTCATGTGGCATCATTCCTTACAAATGGCCCCAACCCCCACCCTGAACTATCATATGACAGCTCAGAGCAGAAGAAACATGGCTTTGTTTTCCAGAGGGACAGCGCATCATGTATCCAATAACTCTGTGGAAAAATCAAAGAGACTAAAACTCGCCCTCTTAAATCTTGCCCTGCTTCTTATGCCTGACTTTCTTTTTTTTCCTCTGAGGAAGAAGAATACAATGAGCGTTTCTCACAAGTTTATTTAACTCCTCCTTTTTTAAACATTAGCTCTGCATTGTGAGTTGCACGATTAGGTGTATCGCCGTCATTTCCCTTTCACACCAAAACTGAAGCTGGATGATCAACCTCAATCTGTGTGACCAGCGTCTACAAGTCTTTTTTAAAAAGGTTTTTGTCATGACAGATGAAGAGATCAAGATACCCACTCACTGTATGTTTTGTACATAATTGCTGAGGTTTCAGCCCCACCCAATTCTTTTTTAAATCAACCATAGCCCTAGACCACAGTAGCTGCCCATTTCCAGATTAACAGAAGTCATATTTATGCAGTCCTGTACACAGACTGCAAAACTGTCATGCTGAAATTATGGATTTTAAGAATTGCGGTTAAAAAAGCTGAGAAAGCTTTCATTTATGCAGTTTTTGGGCATGTGGCGCATCATCCATGCTGCTACAATTACAGTGACTGAACAGATGGAGCTTTAGAAGTAACAGAGCAGCAGGTGTAGTAGTGCAGAAGAAGACATAAAGACAGAAAATGACCAGATACCTGGGCAGTGTGGACAGTGTCTGCATACAGATCGATCTCTGCTGATGGACATGATACTCGCTGAGTTTTGACTAAAATCCTGTCCAACTTTTTTTGCAGTGGAAAAGGTAAAAAATGACGAAGAAACCTTCATGAGAAAACATAAAATCTCCCAGTTTTATTTGTAGGTTTCACTTTTTTCCTGCTTAGCACCTGAAACTAATTGCACCAAATGCGTTTGAAAAGGTAATGTGCTTGAACGCCTAACCTTTTGTCCTTTTTTGGTTATTTGTTTACAGACTATAAACTTATTTTGGATTCGGTGTGAAAAGGCTTGAAAGCCCCGAGTTCACCGCTGTTTTTAATGGTGCCAGTAACGAGCCTTTTTGATACCAATTTACTGATGTGATCCGTCAGAAGATTGATGAAATAAACATGAAATCCTTTTCAAGCTGTGATTTGCTTAACTATCAGCAGAGACTAAAACATGTGTTCTGCCTTCGGTCAACAGAACCACTCATTAACACGTGACGCTCTGTTTACATTACGCACTCTCTCTCCCTTTTGTGTCCGTCCTCTGCACTTGAAAAGGCCTCATTTCTGCCTCCGGTGGGCTATTGAACGAGAGGCTGTGGGAGGTTGTGGTGCTGCCACGGGGAAGGCCGTGCTCCACTCTTGTCAGAGTGGGTTATGCAACAGCCATTACCGCGGAAAGGCAAAGAAAAATGTTTCAGGTTGATGTTTGGAAAGTGCTATCTGGGCTTTTGTTTTGAGCGTGGGAGGATGATGAAGATGATGGCTGCTCCGTTCGCTTTCAGATATATCTGACAAGTGTTATCTGTGTGACTGTTACATAAAGGTGTTCATTTATGTAAAAATGTGAAACTTTGTTTGCAGATTTTTGATTAAAACCCCACTGCTGATATGTTAGATATGAAAGCTTTCTCATTTTATTTGGAGTTTAAGGTGTTTTTGTCACACCAGCTGTTGTATCCAGGCCTGTCAGGCGTCGGTATGTCAGCACGCACACTTACTGAAATCCTCCTCAGCACCTTGACCGCTTTGCAGTCTGTGTTTACTGCACAGCCCACAAGATTCCAAACTTTCCAAAGTTTTTTACGTCTCTTCAGTTTAACTTCAGGCATTGCATGCCCCAACAACGTATTAAGAATGCCCAGCTGTGAAAAGCTGACGGAGGCAGAATTCCTCCCACCTAGACTTAACAATTAACACCGAAATGGACAGATGTTGTTGAAAACCAGTGCTCCTGTCAGTAAAATACTTAAAATGCCACATGGATTCACACTCAGGTTTTTCTCTTCTCCCCGCAGACGTACATCGGCAGTGTGGTGATCTCCATGAACCCCTACAGGTCCCTGCCCATCTACACGCCAGACAAAGTGGAGGAGTATCGCAACAGGAACTTCTATGAGCTTAGTCCGCACATGTGAGTCCACAAACCCACATCCTCACCAAAACCACCTACATGTAAATTTTATGTCTTGCTTAAGGCTCCGGCTCTTAAAGTTTGACAGCGAGACTTAAAATTCGGTTGGCACCTGAGAAGAGTGGTTTTTCAAGGATTCGTTAGACTGATTTCTTTGAGCAAGAAACTACCGTCATCTGTCTGTTGAAGATACGGTGTGTTGCAGCACCTCTGTAAGGATTATCAATTTTGGTTCCCAGTTGCTAATGAGGTGGGGTAAAGAAGGAGGAGGGACACCAGCTCCTGTATGGCGAGCCAGGCCCGCTTGCTTCTGCCGGGGCCATTCAGCACCGTGGCATGCCATCTGTCCACTGGCAACATTAAGTCAGCATTGCTGTTAGGATGCCAACATAAAACAAAGCCCAGCGCTCGTCAATTAGCCTGCTGTGTCTCTAGGCTGCAGCAAAGCCCCTCAGAGGGCCCGGCTGAAAGAGCGAGAGTGGCCTCGTCCCAGAACAGACGTACTCCCTGCAGACAAAAAGCGACTTCTTTTGGCTTTAATTTATAGCCAGCTACAGAGTTGACATGACACAGTTTCAGGTTGTTTCGCCCCTTTTTTTGTTTTTCAGTGCCTCTCTTGCTTCTCCTTTCCTTTTGAATGCTGGTGGGGAGTACTGGTGTGTACAAGGAGGGTTCGTCATGGTCAGCTACCCAGTGGGCTGTTTTTAAAAGAACGCGTTAAGTCTTTAAGGAGGTGTCTTGATTTACCTGGCAACCCAGAGGCAGAGGCGCTCACTTAAGCCCTCAGATGCCGGTCAGTTTGTGGCTGAAAATGGATAAAACGGGTCCCAAGAAGAAGAAATACGCTTCGAAATGTCACTCAACTTGGTGCGAGACTTCCCTTTCCCGCTTCTCTTGCCTCCACCCTGCAGACCGTAATCCTGCATTATGATTCTAGGCAACTTACCGATACCCCGGAAAATCTCCCTCTATTTCACAGCCTTATGTTGGCAGGTATGGCTGTTTGGCAGCGGGAAAGCATTTTCAAAAAATGGCCTCTGAACTGAACTGCGTTACCACAGTTAAGATCGTTTGGATAGTTACAGAAGGCTAAAGGCTAAACGCCCGACAATTTGTCTACGTCGTTACAAGATCATTTTCATACCGCACTGACATGAACTGAAACCAGAGGCAGCCTTTAAAAGGCAATGGAGCAAAGTTAAAATTTGTTAGTTAAACAAGCAAAAAACACAGATATGGTCATTTTTCAAAGCTGCTAACTTTAAGCTATTGAATAAGAGATGACGGACTTGGTTTCTTTGCTGTCGGCACGAGCTGCTCCACTTGATTTGGCTGAAACCTTAAAAACCTAGACAAACATCTGAGCCATCTGTGAATCCACAGAGCCGTGCTAAACCAGGGTGGCTCGGATATTTGACCTTTTACCAGACACCAACTGCAGTATACCACACAACCAGAAAATAATATAAATTATTACATATGGATTTTAAAGAGCCCTTGAATGAATCCTGCAATGTCCCTCCCTCCTCTCAACTCTTTCCATTGACTGAAATGTGCATCCTCTAAACATGTTAAAAGTCATCTTACCATTAGTCTTTAAGTAAAGAAGATTAAGCCCCGTTTAATAGGACAAGCTCTTGTACGAGACCTAAACTGCCAGTCAAAGGCAGATTGTTTCAACATGCTACATGAATTGATCTTAATCCTCCGGTCGGGCCATCTGGGCCGAGCTTTGTGGCTTTGCATTGATCTCCCTCAAGCGATGTTAAACCCCTCAGTCCTGTCAAATGCATCAGTTAGCCTTGACTCCGTGACATTTAGCAAACAAAATGGCTGCAGCATTACCACAATTAAACCGCTGCAATTTCACATGCAGATAGCCACTGTGACTTAGCGTTAAAGCAGGCAGAAACAGCTAGCCTGTCATAGGAAAAAACTTGTTCTTCAGCTCTTACACATTATGTTTATGTCTTGTATCTTGCTAGCTCATAAATTAGTTACAAATGGCGACATCTGAGATTGAGCTTTGTTAATGCTAAGCTAGCACCTGGCTACATCGTGGCGACAAGACTTCCAGGTAGGCCACTGTGTTAAGCTAACTGTTAAGCTAGCTGCACCTTGAAACTACAATGTCGGTTTTATTTCCAAGCTAAATACACACATAACTCTTATTAAGAAATTAATGGAGATATAAGAGGGCACACAACAAAGATAGGTTAGTTGTGTCCACCTGCTTCCACAGTTTGCGAGAAGCTAACCCTGAAACGGCTAACTGTTGAGCTAGCTGCTCCTTCAATCTACCATGTCTGTTTTATTTCCAAGTTAAATGCACAGATACCTTTTTCAATGAGAAATTATCTGAGATATTAGATGGCACACAATGAAGCTAAGCTAGTTTGTGATAAGCTAAGTATCCCCATGTATGTCCCCATGCAGAAACAGGACTTCTAACCTTGTGTTGTTAACTTTTTCCATATTGACAATGTCAACATCAGAGACGACATTGTGAATTTCATTTTTTTTTTAAAACTTTACATAAACTCTTTTTGAATAATTAAGCCTAGAAGCAGCTGGATTGTTGTGGTTTGGAAACACATTTGGATTTGAATATATTTGACTTGACTGGTATTCAAATCAGAGCAGCAGGTATGCATTACAAGTGATGCTGCTTGCCGCTCCATGTTTGCATGTCTCCATGTTTGTCATGCTTAAAAACACAAAGCAAATAATTTTCTCCACTTTTCCCTTGTTGAGATCCCTCACTGATCTTCACATGAATTTAAGCCCACAGAAAATGTAAACAGTAATAGATTTATTGGGCAATACAGGAGGTTTGATTTGCGGCAAATGTTTAGTTGTAGCTTTTAAGTGTGAGAACTATTTTATTTGGCCACTGAAAGGCAAAGGAATCAAGTGTCCTGTCAGTATTTTTAAATAAAAAAACTCCTCATGAGGTTTCCAAGCCAGAAAAGGTTCTGTTTTTCATGACCCGGTTTTTTGCATGGCTGAGCTTCAACTGGCTGAGGGGCATTATCACCACAGTGACTGAAGGGGATCAGTGTTGGCCTTTAATTAAAGGAACAACAGGAGGTCCCCAGGAATCTTCCTCTTCCTGTCTTTGATCCTCATTAGACACTTGAATGGTATAAAATAAGCAGCTCAGAACAGGTTGCATCAGTCAAGGCCAAAGCAGTTCACTTGGGTGCGAGCTCCTAAAGATATTGGGCTGTATGGGAAAACTGTACACACTGTGTTATGTTTAAGTGTTGGATAACTCAAAATCCATTAAAAGCAAATATTCAAACGTAGAGGTTTGGCGTTACGGAAAAAAAAATCAACATCAGTATATTTCACGTCAAATAAATTAAGCATTTTTAAAAGTTATGATAAAATTAGCCTTGACTGGTCAGCTGAAAGAATATTTCTTTGGGTATAAACCTTTTAAAAACATGTAATGATGGTTATCATGACAAAAGTTGGCTAAAGCTAATGGAAAAAAGGTTGCACTAATTTACAAAAAGAAACTTTTGTCATGGGATTGTTTGTGTAGATCATAAACTACCAGCCTGATGGGAAATCAAAAATGTTTATCAGTGTTTCCCAAAGCCCCATATAAAGTCCTCAAATGTCATCTTTCGTCCACAACACAAAGATATTCAGTTTAGTGTCATAGAGGAGTAAAAAAAGAGAGAGAGAAAAGAAAACATTCATATTTAAGAAGCTGGAATCAGAGAATTTTGTATAAATCACTGCAGCTCTACTAATGCCACTCTTCTTCTTTAGCATAAAGCTTCTTCTTCATTGCATTTCTCACGTTACTGTTACTGCAGAGATATTTTACACAACAATTAACAAGCAATGGATAACTGCTCAACCCCCATCAAGCCCAGCATACGTGCACACACACAGTGTCAACAACACCGACGTGTCGATCAGCATCACCCACCTGCAGACTGAAGTTTAAAAAACTTTTGTCTAACCTTGTCACGGACAACGCTGTGTCTGAATGCCACAAGTCTGTTTTGTCTGACTTCCTGGCAGAACAATGTGCTGATATAGTCGGACCCGCTGTAACAGCACGTCAGCTGATGTGTCAAACGCATGCTGTCCCTAAAACAATCAGCCGTCCTCTCTTTCCTCAGAACACACAGCACAGTCTGTGCATGAATACTCAGTCATTGTCAAACTGGCTGTTGTGGGAATTGTCTGAGCATCCTGGACAGTCTGTTTGGATGAGATGAAGGATTATTGTAGCTTAAGGTTATTGATTAAAGTCAGGAAAAGGTGCTGGAGCGGGATTAGTTTTGTTGCTTTTGATTAATGCTGTCACATCATCATCACCGGTTCAGCCTGCGTGTGCGTGTCTGGATCTTCAAGGATGCTTTTGTGTGTTTTTGTGCAAAGGACCAGCGAGTGTGTGCAGGTGTTCATCACACCTGCTCTTGTACGTCGAAGACAAATAGAGGAATGAGTGTGTACGTTTGTGTGTGTGTGTACATCAGCTGGAGGGAGAACTGCAGCTGGTCCCCTATCTCTGAAGTTGTTTGTCGACTAATTGCTTGTTAAGTTCCATCTTAATTAGAGTTATTGTAGATAAATGGTGGGTCTTTCCCAGGCCAGAGACCAGTACAGTACACATTGATTACTTAAGAAAACGAGACGGCAGATGTTTTCTTTCAGTTGTCAAGTGAAGTCTGAAAATGTCACAACATGAAAAATGCGATCTGGGTACATTTTCATCAACAACAGCTGAAGAAAAATAGAAGAAAAATAGACGAAAAAATGTGTTGATGAGAATGCATGTACCAGCTACAGGTTACACAACCATGACAGGAAGTGTGGTACAATTGTAGATGACAATAAACCACCCAGATTTGACCTTAAGTCACATTTGTGAAATGTGAAAGGCTTTGGAATGGTTTCCATTTTGAATATCTTGATTCTCAAAAAAAAAAAAACCCTGAGTGTAAACCCAGCTGAGGATCACTCATTTGTCCATCATTTCCTCAGCCGGCCAATTTAGCAAACTGCTTTCTGCCCAGATGAGGCGCCTCATAATTAACCGGCAGGTGTTTCCCTCCCGTCTACACACTGTCGAGTCATTAGACGCAAACTAATCAGCGGCCTTTCTCTGCGCAGAGCGGCATTACAGATGGCCAGGAGTCATCTTTTGTACGTCCCGTGCCACCCAAGCCAGACACACAGATTGAGAGGAGTATGTGCGTGTGCGGACAGGCTATAGCCCCATGTCTCTAGGGTAGGATCGCATTTCCCCAATGTTTAATGAGGTATTGCGACCCCCGACGCTCTCTCAGCGCTCAATACCTTGTGCCACTGGAGCACTGGCTACAGGGGGGCATCGCGACTGGCTAATGGAGCAGAGAGGCCCCGTGCAAGGCGTATGTCAGAGTTCTCAGCTGTCACGCACACGACCATGACAGCCTGACTGTGAAATCTGCTTTATTATAGAGTTTTGACAGTGAAAAATACTACGGCATGCTGTGCCTCATCATAGCATGCCGTATGTTGATTTCCATGTCATGTGGGATTGTAGTCTTGGTTTTTACCTTTGCTCTTGTACAACTAAACAATGACTCTACTGTAAACAGAGTCTGTCATATCTCTGGAGTTTTGCAGAATGTGCAGTGTATACAGTATGCATGCTTGACTTGACCACGAAGCATTGATTGCATTAAATCAATTATTGCTATAACCGCAGTACCCTCTGTGTCAAAAGCTCAGAGGTCAGGTGTGGGAGTAAGCTAATTGTGTTGAGTGCCTACCCGATCAGCATCACACCAGAGGCATTCCCTCCAACAATCTCATCCAAAGTAATGTCTATGTACATTAGGGATATACCGATTATTGGGGCTGATATTCAGTATTTTTCGATTATCCGCATCAGTATTTTTTCTTTGTCAGACTGCCAGTGAACTATATTAATTTAAAATGAAATATTTGGCTCTGAAGCAGCTTTCTTCCTCTGTCTGTGATCTCACTAAATTCCCAGCGCACAACACTATCTGATTGGTTAAGTGTCACAAGTAATAGCCTATGGATAGTCTTCATAGTAATGAGTGAAGTAATCAAATAAAAACAGTGTAGAGGGAGTATAGAGTAGCAGAAAATGGGAATACTCAAGTAGATTTCCTCAAAATTTCACTTAAAGGGTAACTCCACCAGTGTAATTCTAATGTTTGAGGAGTGCTAATGCATATGTGAAAAAAGTAGTGTAAAGCCTTTTGTGGCTCCAGAGGAAGCTGCATGTAATGTAGAGATGTCACTCAGTGGCTAAATTGCATTGTGGGAAATGTAGTTGCCACAGCACTGCACTTCGAACTTATTATGGACAATTTAGAAACAAATCGATACAGCAGAACCAGAGATATCACCCTTTTTTAATCCACGCATTCTTCTTCCATTACAAAACCCGGTGCCTACATTACCCACAATGCAATGTAGCCACTGAGTGACATCACAGGAGGCAATTTATCAGTTTACATGCAGCTTCTTCTGAAGCCACAAAATGCTTTATACTACTTTTTTCACATATGCAATAGTTGCTCCTCAAGACCTGTAAACACACTTTAATATATAAACTTTGTGGAGTAACCCTTTAAGTATACTACTTGAGTATATTGTGCTTATTATTCTATAATGATGTGTGGCTTCTCAACAGGTTATAGGATTTCTTTCAGGCTTTTGGAAAGAACTGTGCATGTGTTTTTTTTTGCAGTAGTCCTGTACTGAGCTAAATTTCCCAGTGCAAGAACAATCGTACATGAACAGCAGTTGTGTTCAGCATTTGTCACTCTGGCGTTATTACAGGCATCTTTCTATCAAACCGCTTCCAAGTTTGTGAGAACAAATTAATGAGGGCTGTATTCTGCAACATGAAACTCCCAACTGCCCATTCAGTTGGGTTGGGATTCATTTTAAATCCGATCATTAGGCATAAGACTGGGTGTTGTTTTACAAGCAGGTTTAAGATAAAAGATCCATGGTAACTTACCGCTCTATCTGTGGTGAGGCCGGACTTTGGAGCCATTTACTGCATTATGGCAATATACCTGTGTTTGCATTTCCTGTTTTGTCAGTTCGTGCACAGGCAATAAGTAAAAAGGGTACATCTCCTAAGATAATGTGTCTATTTGCTCCTCACCTTGTGTTGATCTTACACACTATCCTACAATAGTTGTAGTAATAGAAGAATATGGATGTTAGTTTTAAGAAAGTCTATAAAATAGTACACATCTTTTTGGATTTGTACATTCGTCCCATTTTTGCTATCCATTACATCTGCTGTTGTTTGGTAACAGGCTGCCACGTGCCCACTGTTTTGTTATTACATAAAAAGGACTGTTTTCAAGGAGAACAGAACCTGTACGTAGGTAGATTTAAGTGGGCACTCGTCGGAGTGGCATTTTGACTCAGGTGGGTAGAGCGAGTCCTCTCCAGCATGTGTGTTGGCGTAATGGTGAGCTCGGTGAACCTCGAGAGAAATGAGTGTGTGTGTGTGTGTGTGTGTGTGTGTGTGTGTGTGTGTGTGTGTGTGTGTGTGTGTGTGTGTGTGTGTGTGTGTGTGTGTGTGTGTGTGTGTGTGTGTGTGTGTGTGTGTGTGTGTGTGTGTGTGTGTGTGTGTGTGTGTGTGTTTGCGTGTGTGTTCCTTCTCCCACCCACCTCTTCAACCCTAGAATGAAATGCAAATGTGTTAAATTGGATAATGCAACCATTTGTAATCAATTGCTACATTTATGCATAGAGGCAGCACTCTCCCGCTGACTTCTTCTGTGAGAAATACACTAACACACACAATTACAGTCTTTTTCTTCCCTCGAGCTTATAGATCCAGAACAGAGCTGGGTGTTTAATTTGCAAATTTACTAATGCGGACAATTGACACCTAATTATGTTTCTTCCGGTATGTTGTTGGTAGATTTCCCAGTGTAAACATAATGTCCGTGGTAAAGTTTGGCCTGGGTTTTGACCAGGACCGGAAGCTGTAAAAATAAAATAAAATTAAAAAAATGCCAGAAACAGTATATATATTATTATTCTGTATAGACTACCACATTTCTAGCACCTGCTCAGCCTGCTGACAATCATTAATAGAGACCAGGTTATGAATTCCTCTTGTTTTCAAAGACAATGCACCGCCGTTAGCTTAACACGACACTGGTTAAACATTGCCTGCTCGCTCATTTATTGCTTCCGTGGAAAAAGATTTGATTTTATAGGTTTTCTTTTGCCGGTGACTCTCCAAATACCGTTGTGAAATCTCTCTATTCATGGCCAGAACAATTGGCATCAAGCTTTTTATCTGTGTACACAGCTTGAATAAAAACAGAGCAGAGGCATACCAAAATGGAGGCAAAAAGATAAGACTCATATCAGTGTAAATATTGTTCCACCATGGAGCCTTATATCTTGGACTATAAGATATATTTTGTATTTATTTTTCAGGTCGGTAGCTTTTATTTGCATTAAAAAAGGACAAAAAAGTTTGTTGGGGCACACTTTCGGGGTCTACCTGCTACTGAATCCTCTTTTTTTTGGCCTCTGATTTACACTTTAAGATGTCTATGCATATTTTTGCATATTTGGTCAAACACAGCAACACTGTAGTTGAAGCAATACAATCTAGAATCTGCTGTTTCTCTACTGAAGTTCTCCTTTTTCACTGCGCAGCTCGTCTGCAGTCGTGTTAGGGCAGCTTGCGATTGGTCACATGGAAATCAAACAAGCTGTCAAACAGATTTGGAAGCGATTTGTGTGGATTGAGGATTCAGCTGCTTGTGGAAATTTGGCCAAGACGTCCCAAAGGGTCAGGCTGGCATTACACAGCAAAACCAGTAAAAAAGCTAATGGAAATCTAATTTGCCCGACATCGTTGCGGGGTTAAGCTTGTGTCAGCTAATCTCCTCCGCCAAGCTGTTGCTATATCGAGGCAAAATTATCGATAGTTTATCAGCGTAATGTTCCTTTTCAGTTGGATGAAGCACATGTACTCTGTGAATCAGGTCAGACCTGCATCTTGCAGTTACAACAAGGGATAAGCCACATGAAGATGCAAAAAAATCTGTAGGAAAAACTAGATTCTCTGGCTCAATCATGTTAAAACCCTTTTCTTGGATTTTTGGCTGTCCATTGTTTACACTGTCAGCTGATCGTAGACATGGAGATGAGCCGTTGTGACAGATTGATCACTGTCAAGCTCTTTTCACTGTGTTGAAGGTGTATATATTCCTTGTTTGACGAGGTCTTATTCGCTGTTGCGTGAGTTCCAAAAAGTTGAAAACGGTTTCATCTTCCCTACATCTTATGAACTAAAGCCATGTCTCTCTTAGCTTTCAACTGTTATATTTCACTGTAAACTGTTTACTTTTGCTCTGGAAAAAGAAACCCATGACAACTTTATTCCCTTCCACCAAAACCTCCCAGTCTGTGGCCTCCTCATTTTCTGGTGTGGAGCAGGAGAAGGTGTCACCCACCACTGTGGTGCCGATCTGGGCAACATTGCAGTGTTGGTCAAACCCACAATGACTCTGTCTATAGTCTGAATGGGCTCAGCAGGTCACATGGTCAGCCTGAGGCCTCTGCCTCTTTGAAGACATGCCAAGTGATTTTGTACTAAATTAGGCATAACAGTTTATTTCTATGCAGCCTTTGTATATAGGTGAGTAAGTGTGCAGGGCTTGTTGCAATGCCTGTCGGCCTCACACAGTTTTTTTTATATCTCCATTGAGGCGACATCTGCGGCCGAGGGCATTATGTATTTCGGGTTGTCTGTCCGTCCATCTGTCCGTCTCATTTTCATGAACGCGGTATCTCTGGAATTCCTTGAGGGAATTTCTTCAGATTTGTCACAAATGTCTACTTGAACTGAAGGATGAGCTCATTAAATTTAAGTGGTCAAAGGTCACTGTGACCTCACGAAACACATTTTTGGCCATAAATCAAGAATTCATACACTAATTAATGTTAACCAGGATAGAAATAGTGAAGTGATTACATCTTATATCCAAAGGTCAACTTATCTGTGACATCATAACGTTCTGCAAAACCACTCACAAACTGATACAGATAATGTCAACATAACTTCCATTTGGCCAAGAAATTGACATATTACCTTTTTCTTGAATGCCATGAAAGGAAACTACAACTTAACTGGTTGGCTGAGAAACTAAAAATCTAGTGTATAAACATAATCCACTTTTGAGATGGGTCATAGGTCACTCAAAAAATACATGTAATGTGATGTTGGGATCATTCCAGTGCAGCTACAGCAGAATTAAACAGAATAACCTGTAACAAAATACAACAAAACATCTTCTTTTGGTGTCAGGCCTGAGAATCGAAGAGCAAGGTCATCTTTTTAGACTCTTTCAAGGAGAAATTGTCCAGTACAGAATGTTTAACTTAAGGTCGGTTGGTCCGTATATGTCAGCAGAACTTTGCTTCAGGGTCAAGATGTGCTTTACTGCACTTTTCAAGGCCTCCGAGAGTCCGAAGTGACCAGAAACGCCACAGTGGAAGGCTGAGAAGTGAACGAAATGAGGAGCAGGATGAAGAGAGGAAGTCCTCAAACCTGACAGAGCTGCTGCTTTCTGGGCTATAAAAAGCCATCTTGCTCCTCTGTTTCCATCATCCTGTCTGTGGCTGAGCACATGTGGCCATGTATTTTTTTATTTTTTTTCCCCTTAAGTATGTTTTTCTACATCTTCTAGCCAAAGGAGCAAGGCCTTTGTCATTTATCACTGTGTGAAATCTCATGACTCATGACAAATCCATCAGCTCTTTAAACCCTTTCAACACCTGATAATTGGGAGTCATTTGAATATTCAGTTTTTATGCTGCATGCTGATTCATATAAATCCGGCTCAGAGGAGTGTTTGTGCGAGTGTTGCTTTGAGGATGTTTTGCTACCTTACTCAGCGTGCTGCTTTCCTGCGTTTCAAGGATCAGACAAACAACTTGAGCCTGTGTTTTCCCCCTCTCTGGAACACTAAATTGCTGTGCAGAAAAGTAAATTAAAGCCCTGGACCCCCTTAAATCTTGATGCGTGGGTGGGTGGAGTATCAATGAGTAATTTAGCAGGTCTCAGACAACATCTACTGTAGTGAGTGTTGAATAAATTAGAGACGTGTGGCAGAAGAACTTCACTCCGAGCTTTTAATTTATTCTTTATTGCACCTTGAGAGGGATCTCTTGAATATAGACTCTTGCATCTGATATTTGCCAGGTTCTTGCCCTGTGTGCTGATCCTCTCCTAACCACCTGTTTCACAGCAACATGTTGGTTGTTATAACCAATACACAGATGGGCCACATCTGTCAGAACCAAGACCTTTTGTCTGTGTGTGTGTGTATCAGCTCCCTGCTCGCCCACACCAGCAGTTTCGCCCACAACCTCTGAAAGCACACCAGTGTACTGGATTTGTGTGTTTCTCGCAACAGCCACCCACTCTCCCACCTGGTCATAAAGCGTCAGGAAAGAGTTGCTTCCTTGGCCGCTCCATCAGAGCCAGGCGGATTTCCTGTGGCCACTGGAGGAGCCGGATCACGCTGAGATCACAGGCTACTGTACTGCCCCCCCATGCATACAAATAAATAATAGAAACGTAGCTGGATTTAGCATCAAAGTATGAACAGAGGTCATCCATTTTCAGGCTGGAAAATGAACAAAGTTGTACAAAAGAGTATGTAAATGTGCTGCATGTCAGTATGAGGGCATGACTAACAGCCTCTGAGAAAGATTATTATTGTTTGCAAAAAGTCCTGTCATCTTCCAGAAGCTGGGTGGGCTGCACTCCAGACCATACATTACAGCTTCATTAGCATCTACAAATCACAACTTTAAAGTGCGCAGAATGTGCCCTCAAAGTACTCCACCCTTTTTAAGATTCAGGTCACACACTGCAGGCCCATCATCTCCTCCTGTGTCCCAGTTACCAGAGGTTGGTAGTAAAAAGAACTGACTAGACTATTTTCTACTGCTTACCTCATGCCAGTGTGGCTTTGTGTTCACCGCTGCCACGTGCAAGCCCAAAT
This sequence comes from Pagrus major, assembly GCF_040436345.1. NCBI lineage: Eukaryota > Metazoa > Chordata > Actinopteri > Spariformes > Sparidae > Pagrus > Pagrus major. The sequence goes on from NC_133223.1 coordinate 25,754,701, forward strand.
TACAGTCTGGAGGCAGATGTGAAGGGGAGGTGCCAAGCAGCGCTTCTGGTCCAAGGCCTTATCCCAGCCTAACCCCGCACACTGAATCAGCGAGGCCGCTGGGATTTTGGTGCCTCGCTCGCTGCTTCCTCTGCCTTTGATGGTGACCTTGGTGCTTCATCATTATTTTGATTTTCACATTTGTGAAGTGGTACAGCGAGTTACCGTTCAAACTGCTTTCATGGCCCTAATGATAGCACAATGTTCTAGCCACAGGGGCGCACATTAATTGTAGTTCTGCTGTGTTTTTCTTGCTTTTGCATGTGGGAATAAAAGTACAGATTAGTTTCTTGTGAGAGGTCGGCTGTGGCTTGGACTTTTTTTTTTTTAAATGTTGAAGATTTAAACATGGATTTCTGGGTGTGGCCCCTTGCTTCTGCTAACTTCTATTCATATTGTGATTAATGGCCATTCATATTCATATGACTAGCTGGTGTGTGTGTGTGCGGGGGGTGTCTGGCAAAGGACCTCCCACTCCTATTCTCGCCCCTAACTCTTCTTTCTGGTACACCCCCCCACCCCCAGCACTGGCCTCCTCCGGGGTGAAATAATTGTGTGATGGTTTGGTCATTGTCAGGATCAGGTCAGGCAACAGGAGTGTTTTCACAAAGCAGACATCTGCTGCGCTGTGCTACCCTTTTCAACAGTGACGTAATGTCCCGTGGCAAGTCTCATCCACACCAACGTGGTGTACAGGAGAGGGGTTAGGCTGTGATCCCAGATTGTGGGGGTGGGGATTTCTGAGTGAGAGGCTTGTGCTTTGATGGACAGAGGGAATGATTTGATGCAGCCGAGGGCACCAAAAATGATGGCCAGTACGCACGTTGAGTGCAGATGTATTTGTTAATCTGAAACCTGCATTGCTGACATCCGTGTTAATTGTGGCTCAATGGAATAATGAGAAACAAATACCATTTCGCACCAAAATGTGTACATATATTAAAGTTTTTTTAAACATGGGTAAACCCACTTAAAAGAAGCAATTGAATCCTTTCCCATTGCTTGTAGAACGTGTTTGCCTTTCCATTTTTTTCCTGGTGTGTCACGTTCAAAGTCATGATCACACCAGAAAACGGGGAACAGTGGAGAGCAGCATGGAGACCGGTGACAATGTCAAGGAGGTTATATTCTGATATCTTTTACTTCAATCTCGCTTTCAAACTCAACACCGACTGATTTAGCGCTGCTTGATGAGAGCAGGATTGAAAAGCGGCAATGTCCTTAACTTTAGCGTTTATCACAGCATGGCTTCGCAGAAAAGGTGTAAATTAGCTCGTCCACCCACGCGTCATTTTTCCATCACAGCTGTAGCTGGAGCCGATAAATACACAGAACGACTGCAGAGTTATTTGACCCAGGAATATATGCCCATTGTACCCTTTCAAACTGAAGGCAAAAAGGCAGATATTAGTGGGTGTTATTGTTTTTTTGTCCAGCGTGAATGCAGTTTGATTGTTGTACGCAATGCAAATGTACATGATTGCCCAATCTCTCTATTGAAAGAGCTGCATTACTTCACAACTAAGAAAGTCTCAAAAATGGTTTCCCATAGATTCCCATTATAAAAGAAAACATCTGCAAAGCTGTTGACAGGGCACTTCCCTCTCCAAACAAACTCTAACGTAACTCTTCTTCCTACGAATTTCTAAACCATGAAGGTTTTATTTTTGCAAAGCTGTGTGTGTGATGTGATTCCAATGCAAAGTCCCTAGGCCAAGCAGGGCCGAGGATTTGATATTACTCGCTACCATCTTGGAAACTATTTCTTCTAATAAATCAATGCTGTTCACATGAATACTTCTGTCATGCTAGATGAGGACAAGATACCAAGGACAGCAAAAACAGGGACCTACATCTATAAAAAAAAAGTTCATCATAGCTCCTCTATTAACTTACCACACCAGCTTGATCCACAGGAAGTTTTATGACGAGAAATTCTGCTTTAGTGTACCCCCTTTCCTGATGGTTTATTGGTGGAGGGCCCACACTGGGGGCTGATGAGGGAGAAGGGACTGCAGGGCTGCATGGGCTCTGGTCCAAAACCATGTGTGGTGGTGCAGAACCTTAAGCTCCATTAGCCAGCCTGAGCTTTAACTTCGTATTGTGGCCTGGAATGCATTCATCTGGCTGTCCATCTCTGGCCCCCTCTCGGTCATGGCTTCTTACTAGCAATCAGCTACTTTTCAAATCGGAGGTCAGTGTTAGTTCAGCTTGTGATTATATGCTCCCAGTTCTGCTCCTTACCGCACCGACTCCACTAATACATTCATCTTTGTAGCCCAAATTAGATTTAGACATTAGCTGCTTTTTCCACGTCTTGGTGTATTTGTGGAAGTTGGACTAGATAATGATCAAATAGTAGAATGATGCTGCATAACCGTTCAGCATACAGCTTTAAATGCAATCTGAACATCTCCCTCAGAAATTACTTTGAACCTTGTCTAGATGCCACACTACATTTCAATGTGCCATGTGCTTCAATCTGACAACATTGCCTGTGCAAGTAAATATAACTTCAGCAACCGCGCTCAAGAGTTCGATATCCCATTTCAGACCCAGCTACAGAGCCTGTCAGTAGTGCTGTATGCATCTGTGGATGTCAGACATTCCTTTCTGCATTCATGTCTAGTACACTTTGTGCGTATAAATGCTTGATTAATGATATTACTCAGACCTGGGAGACTTGGAGTGCCCCTACCCTCCAGGCTAGGGCTAAATTAGACACTGGGGAGAGACTATTTTGATGCATTCCTCCAAAATTACCTCAAGCTAGATTTACCCTGTACTCAATGTGAAACGTATGAACACAAAGATGTTAATCTTAGCTTGATATTTAAAAAGATTAAGTCCTTGATGGTTTTCAAGCGAGCAACAGTGAGTTATATTAAGACAGTCCACCTGTAGAGCCTGTATTGTAGAAAATTAGATTTCCATCTCTTCTTTTATTACAAAGCTGGTCTTGGCCCATATATTTGAAGAAACTGTGCCTTCAAATGAGCTGTCAGGACTTCCTAAAGTCAGTCCATCAGCGACACCCCCAGCATGGCTGTGGTGGCAAATACACCGGCAGAGCTAAGGCCAAGCCCCCTGGAAACACGGCAGGCTTTGAAGCCAATTTGACATAGCAACCAAACAACATGTGACGCACACTGGCTCAAAAATACTTCTTCCCATAAGCCTACATTGTAAAAAATGCATCTGTAAAAATGCTGTATACATTTCTTTAGCTCTTTTTACTATCAGAATTTGAGCCACTTGGTCTTATAACATTTAAGTCTAGAAGAGCCGTATCATTGCATTGTTTTTATTCTCATTCAAGTTAGCGGACGGCTAAACCAGAAGTTAGCCACTCGACTGGTGGAAGGTCTGTAGTATGTGCACTCTATGGTCCGCACAGTATGGAAGCTATGCTATGCTGTGAGAGCTGCCCAATCAGAGAGCAGACTTGGCTTTTGGGAGGGCGGGACCCTCATTTTCTAGTAGTCACCCTAAAAAAAGGTATGAATCTGAAAATTAGCATAATATGGGACCTTTTAGGGAACTTCAGCATGGCAGTTACCATGCCATGTTCTCCCTAGTTACCCTTAAGCCCAGTTTCCCTCCTGTGATGATCCAGACAGACTCATGGAGACTTTCCTTAAACGTTAACATGGCTCTTCTTGGAGGTCTTGGATGAGTACAGTCTTCCGAATCCACTTCTCAAACTAGCTCACAGCAAAGACATTTTAAGTGTGTCATAAGGTAAAATCACAGCTATTACCAGACGTGGCTTTGGAAAAAATTCCTGAGTAATGAATGCCAAAGTACGGAGGGGGGGACGGGAGTCGAGGAAAGCTAATTTGCAGTCTCGTGTCCTGCTGGAGGAGAAAGTCAGAACACGGATCTTGCAGCACTGTACACGACTGTTTTCTTGCCAAATGGAAGCTGTAAAAAAAAAACAACTATTGCTTCAGCCTCACCCTTCAGTGTTCCCTCTTTGTGGGTGTATCACACTGAAATTACAGACCGCTGTGCCACACAAAATAAAAAATTGACATTGCGATGTGGCGCTCACACCATCCACACCCTTCTCTCAAACCATAAAGAGAACAACTAATATATTGTTCTGGAATCCAGTGAGGGGGGTGAAACTGCAATAATCAGTCCCACTTTCCCATTGTATCACTGTCCTGGAATGTGTGACAATAGACTTCGTTTATAATAGGCACTCCTCTTTTATCATTCAATCTACTGAGGGTTAGTTTACATTCTCAGCGACACCTGCCAAGATATAATCAAAGACTTTTAACATGGAAAAATCCTTAAAAGTTATGTAATGATTAAAGCAACAAGTTTACCTTAGGAAAAATGGCTTCTAAGCGTCTAAATGTAGCTTTTTTTGCGTGTAAGAGTGCAGCGTTCACATCGTAACGAAGTTCAGGAAAAGAAGTAGGAAGGTTTCCAAATATCGAAGCCAAATCCCAAATGTGAACCGGCCAGTGTAGCTAAATAAAGCTGCTGTGGCTGTCCCACAGATGCGACCTAATTTCTAATAAACTCACATGCTATTGATTAGGGAACTTATTTTTACACTACTATCTGTACATCAACTCCAAAAACATCCTGGAAAATAAGAATAATGTGTAAGCTTGGGGCCATGTGCTTGTAATATGAAGGCTTATGACTTTGTGCTTTCTGTCTTCCAGCTACGCTTTGGCAGATGAGGCCTACCGTTCACTGAGGGACCAGGACAAGGACCAGTGCATCCTCATCACAGGGGAGAGCGGGGCTGGGAAAACCGGTATGTGGCTAAACGCTAACTGTTGTTCAACTGTTGTTCAACTGTTGTTCAACTCTTGTTTATACCCGGGGAAATTTGACTCACGATGATCACCCGGCTATTCATACCACAGATGTCCTTGGCATAAACACACGCCTTAAGGCTATGGATATCAGTAATGCATCTCTTGCCAGTGCCAACATGAAAAGTCCTTCATTTATCAGAAGCCAACAAGAAAAAAAATCAAGAAGAGTAAAAAATTACCCTGTAGATAGCCAAGAAATCCCTGCAGAGTTAAAATGTGTCATCAGGCATTCTTATGTGGAGCGCCGGAACAAAAGTTTGTCTGAAGCGTAGTCAAAACGTATATCTAAAGGCTGCCGTAAGATAAGGATTGTTATGTTCGAAGCCACAGTGGAGATTTAGATCAGCTCTATCGTTTTTTTGATGCCAGTTCTTTGAGAGCATCATGTCGCTACATGACAGTACCTACCAGTGTGCTGACACTCTGCATGCAACTTCCACACTCGCCAGTTAAGAAACTTTAAAAACTCATGTCCCGGTGCAGAGTCACATACCTCACAGAAACCCAAGAGGAATGGAATTTCCTGGTCTCTGTTGGCAGCGCTGTGTCGCAGGTAAAGGTCATATTGAGTTGGCAGAGCACAAACTGTGAGAAATAAGTCTTATTTCACTTCATAAAATATCTTCCTGTACAGTAAAGACACAGACATCTTGACTCTCTCCAAAAGCTAGTTATTGCACTGCACTGCAGCTTACACTTAATTGTGGTGGAGTTCTCACTGTCTGCTTCAAATCCCCAAACTGTCATCTACCACGCTGCTATTTCATGTGCTCAGCAGACTTTAAGTGTGGGAGTGATTCGTCATTACAAATGTCCATTTGGTTCCAATTACATCTGTCCACGTGGCTGTAATAAAGAGGTGGGCAGTATTGGAAAAAATGATTTATGTCAGCGTTAACTATCACAGAAGTCCTGATATCATATGGCAAAAATGTTAATGTAGTTCATGTAATTGTATTTATGTATGTATGGCTGTCTCCTCCTTATTAAAATTTCAGTCTATCATAGAGCATACACTCGTTAACTACTGCACTGATGCCATCATTTGCCAGTATCGATGGTTGATTGTTTGAAACTGCTAGGACATTGATCTCTGGCTGGAGCTCAGATTTCACACCATAACTTTCCCTGTCGCACTTTGGCACAGCCATTTTAACAAAAGCCACCGTCAACACTAGGGATGCACCAATATATCTGCTGAACATCGGTGTTGGCTGATAGACGTGACGGCTATCGGCCTATCAGTAAATACGATGGCTTACACTGATGGCTGTGGCCAGTGTTTATATGTTGTGACGCATCAATTTTGCGCTGGCACATTCATGAGCTACTGGCTCGTGGTATCCCTGCAATCAGTTTGTATGGTCATGGAAGTGCTGAGAAGTTCTTATCATCGAGTGCCTCAAGAACAGAGCGAGGCAAAGAAAGCTGCCTCGAAAGAAGGAAAGGAGAGCAAGTGCGGTGACGTAGAGAGGAGGGAGGGGCTTGTGAACTGCAAAACGGACAGGAACATGGCTAAAACGCTGACAACGCTTGCAGCAGCTTTAAAGGTTGTTTCATAAATTTGCGTTATCGGATTCAAAGTTGCTGTACTGAAGGGATGAATGACTTTACAACAGCTCAGTTATGTTTATAAAATGAAGATTTGTTTGTTTCCCTGGCACAAAAGAGGCCAAATTGTTATTTTAAACATCATTGGCCTAGAATTTCACAATCATCATCATCATCATCATCATCATCATCATCATCATCATCATCATCATCATCATCATCATCATCATCATCATCATCATCATCATCATCATCATCATCATCATCCCTAGTCCACACTTTGTAAGATTGCCAATGACAGACCCAGAACGAAGCAATAGAAAATCGCAGCACAGTTTGACAGATCATGCTTCACGTGATGCGCCAGCCTTTATTTGGGTCTCCTCAACCTCTCATGGATATTAAAAACCCCACTCCAAGAAGCTGCTCAGCCAAGTCGAGGAGATAAATTTGGATTTTGTTAATCTCATCGGCCCCTGAAGCTCCGTAGTGAAATAAGGCCATCAAAAACGTGCCTACCCCATAGATATGGGTCATTGACATTCATGTCTGGTTGGGGGATTTCTTGTGCTACGTCTTGCCGTGGCTGTGACGAACTTATTATTTTTTTTTATCAGATGCCAGCACAGTGCGGTGGAGACATAACATATTCCTGTAGTCTGAGAGCGATGACTCAGGAAGTTTATTTTGCTACCCTGAGAGATAAAAAAGATCAAGCAGTGCATACCTTGTTACTCAGCAAAGCACTGACTCTTGATATCTGTACACCATCCTCCACCTTGGCTTAATGCATGAGGGTGTCTGGAGTTGTTTATCTGACAGGCTCATCGGCAGTCTGCCCCAGCAGCCACTGCCGAGCTCACTTCTATCCCTCCTTGGCACATCACACACATCATCAGTTCTGGGTCACTGTCATCTCGCTGGACAGGAGAGATGATTCTGATGCCAGCAGACATCCTACAAGGCATGTCACTTGTTTCAGACAGGCACAAGATGCCTTCTGAGCCCGTGTCACGTTCTCATCCAGAAAATTACTTCTGAAAACATATTTCACTCGCAACACTCTCTCTGAGTCTGTCAGATCGGCTTCGGTCCTGACACGTGAAGTGGATCATCTCTGTAGGCTGTGTTTCTTCAGTACATCCTCCTGGCTCCAAGTGAAATCAGTCATTTGAATGATGATAACATGATGCAATAATGTTCACCGTCTAACTGAACAGAATGGGCCCCCGTGCCCCAGACTAATGAATGATCCCCACCCTGTCTTGATGGGTGTCGGGGGGGATGAGGTAAGGGGAATTTTAGGGGCACGTCGCACTTGTTCCTCAGTCATGTCTCACTAAAGGCTTCACCCTAATATTTTTATCTGTGTGTGTGTTCCAGAGGCCAGTAAGCTGGTGATGTCATATGTGGCAGCGGTGTGTGGGAAGGGCCAGGAGGTGAATAAGGTCAAGGAACAGCTGCTGCAGTCCAATCCCGTGCTGGAGGGTGAGTGAGCGACATTCACACTCAAGCTGTGTCCCACTTCGGAGGCTGATTCGTCTGAAGTTCACGTTCGGAGACTGAATCTGTGTCAAGAGGTTGACAGCTCTGTCTTAAACACAGCCAAGACAAGCAGCCAACATTTGGAAGACATGAATGATATATGTGTGCAGCTCACAGCTACCGACCATGGTGCATTAGTTAGTTGTTGTTAGTTTTTGTTAGGTTTTTTTATGTATCTATTAATCTAGTGATTAGTTTCATTTTCAATGATTTAGTCTATCAGTGTTTTTCCATCCTGGACCTGGGCCCCCCTGCCCTGTATTTTTTATGTGTCTCTGCTCAACAGCCCAGTTGCCAGGATGAAATGTTAGCAGTTAACGTTTCTGAAAACCACAAACGTACATGTCATTAAGCTATGTACCATACTGATATTTGTACAGAATTGAAGCTAAAGAAACATAAAGTTGCAACGTAAATAAACATTAAGTTCTATCTCGAATGTGGTTTTGCAGAAACGTACTTTGCTAACATTCATTCGGGCGATTGGGTTGTGCTCCAATACACCTGAATCAAATGAATGACTCGTTATCAGGCTTCAGCAGAGCTCGATGACCAACGGATCATTTGAATCAGGTGTGTTGGAGCAGGGAAGCATCTAAAAAAGCAGGGAAGGGGGCCTCGAAGGAAAAAGTTTCAAAGTGACGTCTTTAAATTGGTTCATTTGTTCTACCAACAGTCCAAAACCCAAACAGTTTCATTTAATATCATAAATGACATAGAAAAGTATGAAATCCTTACATTTAATCTAAATATAATGTATACATTTTTGCTTAAAGAATGACTGAAATGATAAATCGATTGTGAAAATAGCAATTCGGTTTCTTTCGATCGACCAATCACAGCAGCTCTACACACCAACTACAAAACATAACTTTTAGATTTAGCCTGTAGACACTGATAGACACATCAACATGAACATTTTACTGTCACAGACAAGAAAACTGATTGGCAGAGGGGTCCTATACATACGGTTTAACACCCTCTTTTTACTGCATTTCCTCCTTACTATAACACACACACACACACACACACCTACAAACATACAGTCTCATTCCCACAGCTCAGCGCTGGCACAGGAACAGCTGTATTTTAATTGGGGGCAGTGGACAGGAAATGCCCATGAATGATGAAGCTGTATGCCTGGGTTGAGTTGCTGCAGGAGCCCTGCACATCTGCAAGAGTTTAGCCCCTGCCTGTCTAATTGCTAAAAAAAAAACGGAAAGAGAGGGAGAGCAGAGCAGAGCACAGTTATCGTGCTACTCACAGTTTGTCTGTGTGACGCTTCCTCTCGCTGATTCTCTCAGTCTTTATTGGCTCCGTTGTCACCCTCAATTTCTTTTCCGTTCTTAACGGTAGACTTAAACACACTTTAATCAGCTGTTATCAGCGATCGAGCACTTATGCTAATAGCGCCGCGATGCATGACACATTAATAGCATTTTAATGTAGAAGTGTGGTTAGAAGCGAATTGAGAGGGCTCCGGATTGAAAGATACTGCTCTGTGTGCACATAAAACGGGGCTATGTAGTGCATTTAACTTGCTCACGCACAACAAGTGTGTTCAAATGTCATGTTTGTCACTGTTTGTTTATGAGCGCTGGCACATACTGAAGCTCTTTGACTTGAACGAGTGAGACAGAAAGGTTCAGTCCTCCCTAAGCTTGGAAAGCCCTGGTGCTTTGCTTAATCCATACAGAATTATGGGGCTTCATCAGTACAAATGGCTTTGATGTCCAGATCTTAGATGATTGACAGCTCGCTGGAGTGAGGCGCAGTGTTAAGGATTGTTAATAATGTTTGGAATATTTGTAAACAAGCTCTAACTTTCTCTTTGATGGCTTATCATAAATCGTGCATCAGTTTGCGATGGTTTCATCTTGTCCCATTATGATTTTCCTCCTTTTTCAGCCTTTGGAAATGCCAAAACAGTGAGGAACGACAACTCCTCCAGATTTGTAAGTATCCTCTCCAGAGCTGATAAACAACTAGTGTTGTTTAATTAGATGATTGCTTCTCTAATGAGGACTCATTGGCGAAACATTATGCAAAGCTTGGATGTTTTCCTTCAGACTTCATTCAAGCTAGCACATAATCCCACACTTTCATCTGTGTTCTTCCTTCAAAATAAACCCCAAGTGTTTCTTAACTCCCTACATCTGTCACCTTCTCTGTATTTCTTTAAATTTCTTCACACGGTGAGTTTCATTCATGTGCTTGTGTCAGTCTGGCTCTTAAACCCTTGAACTATATTGAACTTGGAGTAGGTTCTGCGACCTTACAGTAGCTTTGTTCCTCGCTTCTCAAGTCAGTGATTCTATGCAACCACAAGTGCAAGTGTGTATATTATATACTTTACACCAGCCCACGCTCTGCCTCTGTTACAGTCGGCCTTGCACGCTTGATATATTACACTTGCACATGTTAAGTGGCCTTTGTAAATGCTCTTTCAATACGGCATTCAGGACAAGACCTTTGACCTGCACTGCTGTACATCAAGTCAAAGCGTGGCCAAATGCCAGTGCCAGGCCAAGAACACTGACCTGTCAGTTTTTCTGTGCCCAAAGAGGGAGAAAACTCTTGTATGGTTATGATCTTTTGGTTAACTGTGCCACTCTCTGTGATTTCAAAAATGAGGAAGCTGGAGTAATCAGAGATGGCATCATAAGAATGATTCATAGACAGACACAAAGGCAGAAAACCTGTTATTCCCAGGTAGTGGAAGTATGATAAGAATACAGGGTGTGTTTTGTTTTCCCAAGAGGGCATTTTCACACTTTCTGAAACTGTAATGCCAGGGATGATCCAGCAGCAGCAGCCTGCTTTAGTTTCCTCTCCTTATGACATGATGTTACATCAGATCAACCCTATCTTACTACTGCTTGTGCTCATGTGAATTTCCAATATGAATGTTATTTTAGCTGTAAATTCTTCAAAAAGTGAGTTGGTTTATCTGAAGAACTTTCAGCAGTGTTGTAAAAAGTACCCAAAAGTCATACTTGAGTAAAAGTAAAGATATCATGTTGATACCCGCAACACACAAAGTGAAAGGAACCACATTGTCCCAACATGTTTTGAAATCAGGCTCGTATATTGGTACACAAACACATAAGTGCTTTGACCTGCGGTTGTATTATAAATGAGTATTATAAAGGATTATGCCCCCTGATCTGTTTATATTTAGGTACCCCTTGCATAAACCTCAAGTGGAGGACCCTCTGTCCTCCCCACTAGAAACCAGTTCATCAGAGCTCCATCAGTTTATCAGAGACCTTTTGAATCAAACCTTCACTTCACTTTGCTGAGTGCAGCAGGCTTATTGAGTTTGGCCGGAGCCCACTCACCAGTAGAGCTTGGCCTGCTCTGACTGAGGACATGTCTGCTATTAATACATCAGAGTGAGGGGGGAAAAAAAATCAAACACACAGGACTTTTTGTTCTGACTTCCAAGTCTCAGACAGAACAACCGAAATGGTTTGTTTTAGTCGTCCAGTAGAAGGAACTTGGCAGGGCGAGGGAGGGGCTTTCCCTCCACAGAGGCCAGTTATTTCTAGAGTAGTTTGGTAACCGGTGCTGTTCCGTAACTTGAATTGTTTTCGGACCCAGCCAACGGTTAACAGTGTATGTTAGGAAGAGACACTACAGATGAAATCACCATTTTATCATGCACTTTTCAATTTTCTGGATTTTTGGGCTGTTTTGCTTCCATAACATGTCTTCTTGTATTGTCAGTGTATTGTGTTGCAGAGATATATACTGATGTTAGCATGTTAAACAGTTAGCCCCAGCCCTGAAAATCCTTCTCCCAGTGATCCAAATCTCCTGTGCTAGCGGTGTAAACACCAACACTCCCCTGGTGGTCTGGCTAGCTGCACGGCTAACTAAGCTAACAAGCTAACAGTAGCTGCAGTCATACAGTAGATGGATATACAGAATACAGTGAGCAGCAGTTAGCAGTTTCTCTGGTGATATGCTGCCCCTACTTGTTGAATTCAACAGGTGGCCTATTGCACCTTTTTAAGTAATCACCTGGGTAACTTTCATGATTATCTATCACTTAAAAATGTGCCAGAAATCTCCCCTTCCTCATCATTTACATACACCAAACCTTCCAGTTGTATTCCTATCTGTATCCTGAAGGCTTTCACAGAGGAGCTTGAGGGGTTTATATCACATTTTATTCTTAAAAACACGGCAAAAGTTTTTATTTTATGTCTGAGCCTTGCTTTTAACCATTCACCTGTACTGTGCGCTCTGATCCACAGGGAAAGTACATGGACATTGAGTTTGATTTCAAAGGAGATCCTCTGGGTGGAGTCATCAGCAACTGTGAGTACTACTAAAATGAAAATGCCCTTAAAATAAAAAAAACAAAATCTGTATAATATCATATTTCTTTAATCTGAATCATATTAGTCCAATTGCTGTCCTCTTCTCGTCCTCATCAACCTGACACTTACTGTGTCCTTTCCTAGCAACACATAAAACTTGAATGAGGCGTACAAGCATCTGCTGTTCATCTTCAAGTGCAGTTTAAGAGCCCATTCAAATGTTCAAGTAGTTGAGGTGCAGTTGCGCTTTTCATTATAGGCTTAAAAAAATTGATGGATGCTTAATTTAAACCAGTTTCATTCGCAGCCTGAACAAAACGCTGACTCTGACTGACACAGCTTCTTTCCTCCTCTGTTTTGGTTTTTTCTTGCCTCTTTTCACATTGTTTTGTCTGCGCTGACTTCTCCGCCAGAGGTCACAGAAACAAAGAGAGAAGCTGATGGCCAAAGGCACAAATGAACCTCTGTCTATTGGCCCGAGTTAGTCCGACACAAGGGAATGTCTGTGAAGAAGAGCCTCGACATGTGACTGCTTCAGACATAGCTGGAGGGCTGGCTAGACGGATGGTTTAGGATGTTCTTGTGGGGAAAGACTGGACGGATTTTTTTCCTCACCTCTCAGTTCATTATTGTCCCCTGATTATACATCCTTCGAGCCCTCAGAGCTTCCTTCAACAAAGATTAAATAGCTGTAATTTTTGAAAAGCGGTAGCTTTGGTAATGATAGAGTGGTAGCAAGTTTTTGGCAGCCAAACAGCCGAAGCCTTTTGTCAAAACATAACAGGATATTGTTCCCCCGCTTTAATGTGTGTTTGCTTATCTCTGGGAGAGGAACATACTGTGAACGGAGCATATAATAAATGCCCTTCAGCACGCCGTTCTGCACAAAATGGGAAGCCGTGGCTCTAAAAAGCAATAAAAGATGACTGAACTGTTGGCTGGAGACGACGGGAAAGGTCACTTCAGTCCCCTCAGGATGAGAAAAATGAGAGACTCTGCGCAAAGGTAAAAAGAAATGAGACCAAACATTTTAGAAATATTAAATACCTCTGTGTCTTTGAGCACAGCTCGGAGTCCTTCTATTATTGATGTCCTGGCTCCTACTTATGTGACTGTGGGCAGTGGGTGCAACAGCTTACCATTCAGCCTGATCCACCGCTGACTCTGACAGCCCCCAGATCTCTATGTAGGGCTCTCTAGTTATGTGCTTGGAGAGTGTCCACAGATACAGCGCAAAGTGGCACTTCTGTCCTCTCAGCACCCACAGACTGGTGAGTCAGACTTTGTGAAGTCAGACAACTGACAACGCCAGGAGCAGTTCTTTTTAGGGATGTCCACTTCAGTGAAATGTAAACCCTTAAACACACAGTGTGCCATTTCTGCTGCCGCACTATTTGGAAGTTACATGGAAGATCCAGGCGATTTTTATCCCGGGACTTCGAACGTCGCTCAATACATCACTGAGCAGCTATCGTGGGGAGAAACGGGGCCTCTGGCTCTGTATCCAGTTCTCATCATACAACAGACGACCAAATGAAACATACTTTTACCTTGAATGGGTTTGAACATAGCATAGGTCTAGTAATTTTTTGACGTCTGAAATGCAGAAATGTCATATTATATATCTTGAAGTCTCTTAAAATAAGATGCTTTCTGAACAGATGAATTGAGTGCTATTATCCAGCCAGATTGGCCACTGAAAAGGATCTCAAGCAGCCTCAGATGCTCAGCTCTGCAGTTGGTCTTTAATTAAATCATACTCAGTCTAATGTGGTGAGCAGATGATGGGTCCCCTTTTAATCAGGTACTGTTGCACTTGGTTGGTAGCCCAGAAGCAAAAGGGCTGACGTTTGCTACCCTTGTGCAGTTTCTTCCTTGTACACTTCTTGTAGTCAGGACACAAATAACTACCAACACTGGCACGGTTACCTTGGAAACTTAGAAATGTACAGTTGATTATACCAGGAAACCCTCTGAGCTCCATAAAGATATCAGGCTTCCTTACTGAAGGAGGTCAGGCCAGTATTTACCACTCAAGGACACCTCAGTGAGTCACCACAGACACATCTCCTGTGAGGACTATTGTTCGGAAATTACTTTTTGTCATCATATGTCATTGTTTCCCTTTGTCATCCTTTACGCTTTTAGATCTGCTGGAGAAGTCACGCGTGGTGAAACAGCCACGAGGAGAGAGGAACTTCCACGTCTTTTATCAGCTCTTGTCCGGAGCCTCCGATGACACACTCAGTAAGTTGTAGAAAAACAAAAAATGGAGCCAAGTGGAAGAATCACTGTTTTGTTTTTAAATTGCATGGATAAGGGACAGACTTAACTTGAAGATTAAAGGGGCTCTCGGAGCTGAGAGAAACTGTTATTTGACCTGAAATCCAACCTTCTTATCAGCCCAAACCACAAACCGTGGTTGTTTATATATATTTAGCCTGTTTGCCTGAAATATACACATCTCTGCTCACAGGAAGTGATAAATCAAACGTCACAGTAGCTACCGAGTTGTCTTTACTCGCCGCTGCTGTTGTTTTGATTTAGGTGTCCTACACCAGACTGCTGTGGTTGACACGAGCATGGAGTTTGTGGTTCCTTTATTTCAGGGTTTTGAATGTCATGTTATCATTTACCTCATCTTAACTGTCATCTCGAAGCACCAACATGCCATTCCTTATGTAAAGATCTTACATAAATGTTTTCAGGCCGGATCGCAGCTGCAGGAACACATGGCTGAAGCATTAATGACCCAAACTTCCTGCCTAACAAACAGCGCAGAGAACAAAGACGAGCCGTGAAACCTGTTCCCTCTATTTGCTTTTCTGTGGACAGAGGGCATTGTTTTATGTCCTGAACACAGCAGAACAATGTAATGGTCATTGACTCCAGAGCACATACATCAGAGGGGCTAGATTCAGCTGTAGCTAATGCAGCCGCTAATGAAATCTGACACATGCACCCACGAGAGGAATAGATTTCTTTGCTACTAGATAGGGGGGCTTTTAAGAGAGCCATTTGATCTTCCCGAATAATGTTCACAGCAGTCGGAGCTTTAACTGCGTGTAGAAATGGTGTTTGGACTGACAATGGCCTGAAGGTTGGATCATTTTGTATTAAAGGATAAGTTCCCACCAAAAATGAAAATTCAGTCATTATCAACCCATCATTATGACGAGGAAAGATCAAGTGAAGTTTCTGAGCACACAAAACGTTTCTGGAGCTTCACGGCAAAACAGCATTGTGTAACGACTGAAGTAGATGGGGACTCATCCGGTGTAATCGAAGTCTCCAGAAGCCCACATAAATTGATTTGAAAGGCTTTATTTACATCTTTGATGCACAAATGAGCTAATGCACATGGGTTGCACGCTAATGCTTTTAGCTTGGTTGCTACAGTGGAGATTTTCGACTTAAAGGGGTCTTTTTTAAAATCAATTTTGGATCTCAGGGCATCCAGAGACTTGGATTATGCCGGACGAGTTGTACAGAACTGTTATTCTCTGTGTTTTTATTTACATTTTAAAATGAGTCCCCATATACTACAGTTGTTTAGCAAAGATGCTTCAACGCTTCTTTGCTGTGAAGCTTTTGTTGGCTACAAAACTTCCCCGACTTTCCATCGGCTTGAGGTAGAAGTAGATAATGATTGAATTTTGCATTTTTGGGTGAACTTATCCTTTAAAGGTGCATTATGTAAGAATCTTTATTTTCAAACAATCAAATAACTTGATCAATACCTATAGTTAGCAGCAGTTAATGGTTACTCTGTTGATGGTGCCCCCTATCTGTATGTTATCTTGATTTCTTTAAGAATGCAGCTTATAACCGTCATCCCAAGATTGTGTAGTTTTGTGATTGTGTAGCTTTTTTTTATCAGGCACTTTCCAGCTGTGAGTTGTGCAAGTTAAATTGAATGTAAATAAGTCTTAAATTGCCTGAAGCCGAGCTGCTTTAAACAAATGTAGTTTAAAACAGCAGCCGCATGATTTGTGTGTCACAGAGAAGCTGAAGCTGGATCGGGACTTCAGCAAGTACAACTACCTGAGCCTGGACTCTGCTGCGGTCAATGGGCTGGATGATGCGGCCAACTTCAGGACAGTCAGAGTGAGTAGCACACGCTCATTTATTTGTCTGAATAATTTGAATTTAGGAGTAATCCCTGCTGATATTTTAAGAATAACCCCAAACAGTGCCTGGGGTCTGGTAGAAATGGTCTCTCTTTTCTAAAAAAAAGTTTATAGTTTTCTGAAACACAAATGGATTCTCACAAAAACCAGACCAACAAGAACGCACACTCAATCAAAAACACCGCCACACTCCAGTGGCGATCAGCAACGACTTTTCTTTGTTGCATCATGCTGAGTTAATCTAAATCCTGTACAGAGGGTAGAGGCCGTCTGATTTCTCCTTATCTCCTCGACATAACAAAACCAACCGAGTGTGGATTATAAAAGTCAGTCTTTTCCGATTGTGAAAACACTACACACCAGACTCCCTCCCTCCTGTTGTGAAATCAGCTGAACTTTGAACTGAACCTGAACTTGAACGTGAACTAACTACTGGATTAAACGTGGGAGACTGCACGTGCAGCACAGTGGTTCAACTGTTGGAGAAAACCAGATTCTTCCTTTTTATTAAAATAAGTTTGTGCACATACATGCAGGTTCTTGTCTGCATATACAGCCCACTGCTTCTTATCCTCCACATGATGTTATGTCTACAGTATAAGAGACTATTTCTGCTGCACTCTATTGTTATCAGTCCTGCTCCAGCGTGCTCTACTCAGCTACTGTATACGCCTCTGCAGTCTGCTCTGTCACATCCTATTTTACTTATTTCCTTGTATTACACATCCTGCTTCACATCACCCCTCACATACAGTATTCCCCACACAGCTGCATTTCACCACCGGAAACACAAGAGGACATTCCCTCTAAACAATGAGTCCCCCCCACGTGGCCTTGTCTGTTACATAGCCAGAAGAGGCCACACTTTCTTCCTTTAAACATGTAGTTAAATGTTCAGTTTAACATGTAGAAATGTGGATTATTTATTGTTCTACGTTTAATTTGAACAAATATGAAGGTGTTTCAGTATCACAGCAAACAACAAGCATGAAGATGTGGGTTTTTGTAACAAAATTCAGTTTTTTATTGGCAGGTTGAGATGTTTTTATGTGTTTTTTGTTTGTCTCCTATCTTCTTGGCAGCATTATCTATTATGTAATCAAATGCACAGCCTAGATTCCCTCAATATAGAGACCTCAGTCCAAAGAGATTGTCCTCTGGAGTTCAAGGTTAAAGGACTCTGTGATCTGGTCGGCTTATTGATCAGTGCAGCTCTGCCCTTTTCGAATGTGTAGCCTCATTCTCCAACTTCGTTATCATGACAACAACTGAACTGGTGCACTGTGCAACCCTGTGTCTATGTTTCGAAATAAATTTGCTTCCCCGCCCTCCCAGAATGCCATGCAGATCGTGGGCTTCATGGAGGACGAGGTGCAGTCGGTGCTGGAGCTGGTGGCGGCTGTGCTGAAGCTCGGCAACATTGAGTTCAAGCCAGATTCGCGCTCCAACGGCGGCGACGAGAGTCGCATCAAAGACAAGAATGGTGAGTTCGACAGCCAACAAACAAAATTAAAAATATCTGTCATCCTGTCATACAGCATTTCTGCTTGATTTTTAATCATTTGGCAGCATGATGTATTTGATACCTGAGCCATCTGGGCGTTGAGTCATGATTAGGTAAATATCAGACGAGCTCAAGCTGTTCATTTGTTCCTTGTATTTTTATTCTGTTAATTTCTCGAATATTTTTACATAAAAATCTTACATATCAATGTGATGTTGAGCCACTGCCTCCTATTGGCTGCTGTGACCTCCTCTACAGTCACCCTCACCAAATGCATGTTTGTTTTTTTATGATTTGCGTAACAAAAGCTGTTTGTGTTATCACTCCCACAGCTGTCCTCTTTAGGCAAATATTTCATTTGCATATTTCATTCCGTGATCCATCTTAGTGACACTTTTCCAGAGAAAGTGCACACACCTTGCTGTGTGATTACTGTAGCATCGGAGCCGTACAGGTGGTGATCTAATTCTTAAAAACGAAAAAGGTTAACATCTTTATCATCGCCATTTAATTGATCTACAGGCTTCATGTTCAGCTTTGACGACAAGATAAGAATAATGATAACAAAGTCAGAATTATTTCCTTTTCGTTGCAGAATCCGGTTGTTTATTGTCACTGTCTTTATGTCTGTGGTTGCAGATTTGAAGGAGATGTGTGAGCTGCTGGGGATCGAACAGTCAGTGCTGGAAAGAGCGTTCAGCTACCGCACAGTGGAGGCTAAGCTGGAGAAAGTGTCCACGACCCTGAATGTGGCCCAGGTCAGAGGGAGGGTTACTGTCTTAATCTGTCTCGCACCAGTTAAACCAATGCATGTCTGTCCTACTTGTGTTGACGTTCTCTCTCTCTCACTCACACACACACACACACACACACACACACACACACACACACACACACACACACACACAGTGCATAAGAAGATAAAGGGCCATTTCTTCCCCCTGACTTGCTCCTCTGGCTGCCGACTCTCATCCATCTCAATGCTACATGAAAACCTCTCCATTATAGATAAGCCGTATTCCTCCTGGTAATTCGAATGTAGGTCATATCTTAGGGGTTAGTGAGTTCACTCACACTGTTCATCTAGCATTGATGCTGCAAACATGGGCCCCTCTGTGTCCAAAATGAGAAGTGGTTCAGAGAATTAAACGTGTTGGTGGTGTCCTCGGTGAAGGTTGTTTTTCTTTTCCCAAATGTTAGTGTTTAGGATTTTTATCAAGCATATTATGAGTATGCAGAGATATAATAAAAATGAATTAATGCTCCAGTAATGTGTGTTTATTTACAGGCCTACTATGCCCGAGACGCTCTTGCCAAAAATCTCTACAGTCGTCTGTTTAGCTGGCTAGTTACCAGGATCAACGAAAGCATTAAAGTAAGTAATGTGAAGAATATATTCTATTTTATGTCAGTTGATTTAAATGTACTTAAAGGAGCTTTAAAGTGGTTTTCAAACAGTCACAATTCAATACTGATGCCTGTATATATGACCTGCATGAGCAGACAAGATGATCAGCGAGATTAGCTTTTTCCATATAGTGCTTATAGTTACTTTTAAAGGAGACGTATTATGCTCAATTTCTGGTCTATAATTTTATTTTGGCTTCTACTTAAATAGGTTTACATGCTTTAGTGCTAAAAAACACATCAGTTTTCTCATATGTCCAGTACAGCGACACTGTATTCTCCCTCCATATGTTTTAGCTCCTGTCTCTTGAAGGCCAGCCCTCCCAGATACCCATTCTTCTCTTATTGGTCCACTCACACATGCCTGAGCCAGCAATGCTAACAACAACAGAGCAGCTGTGTCAAGCTGTGTGCTGAATCAACTCTCGCGTGCCAAATAAGCCCCTAGGAATAAATTATGCAAATGTGTGACATGGTTATGTAGTGTGAGGTCACGAAGTTAAAGGAGAGATTACTGACGAGGCATTTCAGGGGCAGTGTTTTCTGTGGGAGAGAGGAGCTTCTGTTGATCTAAAAAGCCTAAATTGTCTCCTTTAGTGCCCGTCACCGGGTCAGATTAAATTAAAAGTATTTTTTATGGTGGAGTTTCCTCTCACCGCCTGAGGAAAGAAGCTGCTCTGTAGTCTGGTGGTACGGCACTAAGACAAAGTTTACTTTGTTTCACCCTCATCATATTACAGTTATTAATCTTCAATAGCCATAAAAAGATACAGTACCTCATTACCATGCATGCTGCAAACAGCTGTGTTTTGAAAAAAATAGCCAGAAAGTGAAAGTTCATTGTAGCCACTTTAATCAATTATTCTATCTCCAGACTGGCTGTACACCACAATCATAGTGTTTTTCTAATATTGACAATATTCTCTCCCTGCAGGCACAGGCTAAAACTCGCCACAAGGTCATGGGCGTGCTGGACATCTATGGGTTTGAGATATTTGAGGTAAGACAAATGGTCAATCAAAACACAGGCATTTCTTGCTTGATAAGCCGCAAGGACACAATCCGACCAACCAAACATTTTATTACATTTAAAAGGATTTTGCCCCGGGGCTGTTTGCGTGCATGTTTTGGTACCTGCGAGGAGCTTATCAACAGTTACCAAACGCTGAATCACATCAGATTAGTTCAGCTTTATTGCTCCCCGGGGTGAAATTATTTTTGGTGCCAATGTGATTTCAATATGAAAATCTGCATTTCACAGCAGAGAAATGGCCACAAATGCACATTATCAACACATTATATACATGTTATGGCTTATCTGTCAAACATATTACACAGTAAACAGAATGTATATGATACCTCTGCAACAGTAAATAGCCCAGCTTAGATATGTGTGATGTTTTTACCGTCATGTTAATCACACAGGGACCAGCCATTGGGGCATCTATACGCATGTAGATAAGTGTGCATGCAAACACATGTGAGACACAATTTGAGTGCGCTGTATAGACTAAATGGAGTGTAAATAAATGCCCTTGCCTTGTTGCCTGATACCTTCACACCCCCCCACCCCCACATGTTCATGTCTTTTTTCATATCCTTGCTTGTTTCACTCCCACTCACTCTCAAGTCCTTCCTCTCCTCTGACTGTTGTGTTGTGTCTGGGTACACCAGGATGGAGTAAGTAACACCTGCACCGGCCTGTTTGCTGTGCCAGTGTGCATGCCGTGATCTAAACCTCCTATTCACTTAATTTAGCTCCTCGTTAAAGACGATTCAGGGTTCCCGGTGTGCAGCATAGCCACACGGCTGAAAAGATGCTAAAGAAAGCCTTTGCATCGTTTGAATCTTAACATAACACCCAGTTGCTTGTTTATTAAGTACACCTAGCAAAAACTGATGCAGTGTGATAGAGCAGCCCTGCAATAAACCCCATGAAGATTGCTATACAATGTTAAGCTTTTGGAGAGAGAGTTTTTTTGAGGCTTTATACTGAAAGATGTTTTTAATATTTTGCCCGCCCCATTTTTATCAATGAGGTTAGGCTAGATACTGTTTTAGGATTGATTTTTGTAGGGATGTTGTATGACACTGCGATAGTTTTAGCTAGGTGTACCTAATAAAATGGCAACTAAGTGTGTCGCTGCTGTGTTGAATGTCTGTTCTGGTTACGTA
Source organism: Pagrus major (assembly GCF_040436345.1). NCBI lineage: Eukaryota > Metazoa > Chordata > Actinopteri > Spariformes > Sparidae > Pagrus > Pagrus major. The sequence continues at coordinate 25,776,224 of NC_133223.1, forward strand.
CAGATATTAGTTTAAAGGAATAGTCGTCTATTTTGGGTCATACGCTTATTTCCTTTCTTTACAAGGGTTATTTTTAAAGATTGACACCACTCTGAAGTTTGCACGGTAAATACGAAGCTACAGCCAGTTAGCTTAGCTTGGCATAAAGATTGTTGGTATCTCGGTGTCAGTTGTTAACTCCCTTTCTTTCCGAGTGTTGGAGTACAAGATTCATGCCTCTCTCATGTCTGTTAAGTAAATACGAAGCTACAGCCAGCAGCTAGTTAGCTTAGCTTAGCATAAAAACGCTTTTAGAAGTGTTTTTCAGTAAGATTTTTATTTTTTTATTTGGATTTGGAATCCAAATTAAAAGAAACGTAGATAATCTAACTCATAATAGTTTACAAACCCATATTATATGCATATAGGCATACACACACATAACATACATAGAGTTTTTTGTTTTTACTTTCAGCTAGCTGTTTCTTCTTGCCGTTTCTTCATGTTTTTATGCTAAGCTAAGCTAACTGTAAAAGAAAGCAAATAAGCGTATTACCCAAAATGTTGAACTATTCCTTTGTCAGATACAGATCAGACTAATGCTTTGGGATGTTTTAATAGTCTAGTAATAATTTAACAAACTAATATTGAGAACAGTACAGGTGTCATTTTAATATAATTTGTGAGCTTGGACTTCTCCCATAATATACAGGAATTATTTTGATAAAAAAATGGTAGAAATGCTGGTGAGATTCTTGTCACAAGAAAAAGATTATGTAACATAAACATTGACCTGTAAGTTTGTCAAACTTCTGTACTTTTCCCCTGTAAATGTTGTTGATTTGAACTTATAATATTGAATAAATATTGAAGTATTCCCCTACACTGGGGGAAAAAAATCAACAGCTTGAAAAAAAAAGTAACCATTAACTTAAAACCTAGTTTTTGTTGCCTTGTTTTGTGCTTCTCATAAAACAGCACAGCTACAACTGAAATATTTTAGGGTTATAGTAGAAGTCAGTCATATTTCAGTCTGGTGTCTGCTGCCACTTGGGTTTAGACATGCTATTGAGCGTGTATGTGTGTGTGTGCGTGTGTGTTTGTCTGTGTTAGGGGTGAAGACGACCTTTGGGTTTCTCAGTTAAAGGAAATGGAAACTTAAGTTTAATAACTGATCTCCTCGTGCCCGTGTTTCCTGGTCACTGAGAAACCTTGCCACGTCCTTCACTCTGAGCTCTTAGACAAAACACGCTGCTCTAACCACTGTTGTGTCCTTAGCAAATGACTGTGAACCTAACCCAGCGCACAATAAGGCCATCTGCCAAGAAGCATGACTCACACCCAATGGTCGTAATTGACAGCGATGATAATTGAGAAACGCGAGGTGTAACAACTGGTTGAGGCTTTTAAACACGTTTAATGTTTAATGAAGTCTGTGACAATTTACATCAACTTGTAACCCTGATAACCCTGGTTCATAAGTTACACTGTGAAAGATTTATTGGTATCAGTTATTCACTCTCCAGATTGATTAAATGTTTGTTCAGTGATGGTTGTCAAAGTGATGAGGGAGGGATTTGTTGAGCGGAGGGAGTGAGCGTTTGTCCAAGCTGATTATAACTGCTGTTCGATTATAGAGACGTTTTCTCTTTGCTGGATATAACTTCAGACACATTACCAGACTAATGCATAGCCAGATTGAATAGATAGAATAGAGTTTGCAGGTTTTGTTGGCTGACGGCTTAATTGTAGATCTAGTTCTCAAATCAAGATCCATTCCTGCTTCATATCCGACACATAAACGGTCTTTGGTCGAGCAAAATGGCTCTAAAACACAATGTAAGCTCTCTCATCAGTGCCCATTGGTACAAACATCCACGATAGCCTCGTTTCCACTAAGCAGTCAGGTTCAGTTCAGTTCGTTACACGTTAGAACAGTTATTTTTGCCTTTTCATGATTAAAAGTTGTGGATGATGCTTAAAGAACCATCCTGTTTTTCCGTTGCACTTCTGTTGAGGTACCTAACTCGCTGATCCCTAACTAAAAGCTGGAGTTAAAACACTGCAGGTCACTAATTGGTCAGTCAGATAAGCCAGAGTCGCCTTGTTGTCTGCGCTCTGATTGTAGAATTTCCCAAACTGCTGTTTTGCTTTTGTGGAAATGCAGCTTTTGATAAAACGCTGCAGGAAATTGATGGAAGCAGCTAAAGTTGGCGAAGAGGTGACCGTGCTTATGAACGTTTGCAGAGAGGAAAGAATGCGGCCGGAGCTTAAATGAGCTTTTTGGAATAAGAAAATGAAACAGGAAATGTCAGTGTGAGGAACAACATTAATGAAGAACAGCAGAAACAACCAGGACCCAGACCCAGAAATGTTCTGATATTTAACAGATATGGAAATGGTACAGTGTTCCCCTTTTATGGCTTCTCGCCGACAATAACAAAAGAGCACGTTTACAGGCACCTTCATGATGCAACACGTCGACACTGGCTGGAACTAATTGTTATTTCCTCTGGTTGCTGCTCTCCACAGGACAACAGCTTCGAGCAGTTCATCATCAACTACTGCAACGAGAAGCTGCAGCAGATCTTCATCGAGCTGACCCTGCGCGAGGAGCAGGAGGAGTATATCAGAGAGGTACGTTCTAGAGCTGCAACGACAAGCCTAATAATTGATTAGTTTGTTTCATTTTTCAAGCACAAAAGTCAAATATTTGCCCGTTCCAGCTTCTTAAATGTGAGGATTTGCTGCTTTTCTTTGTCATTCATGATAGTAAATGAAGAGTTGTTGGGTTTTGGACTAAAGAAACAATTTGAAGACGTTTTCTTACATTTTTTTTCTCATCGCAGCCCTTGTGCTTTCACACATGCAACACACACATAATCCATGTACTCATGAGTAGACTGGCAGTGGACGGATTACCCATCATGCCCAGCCTGTAGCCCTGGAAACACTCTCTCACCTGCAACTGTACATCTACATCACTCAACATGTCGGCACTCAATTTGTCGTGTTGGCAGTTCATCATCGCCGGGCCCCTGCAGCCTGATCCCAACCTGCTCTTGTCACTCATCTGTTTAACCTCTTGTGCGATTTCGGCGAAATCCTACATTCCTGCCCTTGACCCCGAACAAATTTCGACTTCATTTATGCCTTCTATCCCGTCTCTGTCGTCCATCACGCTCTGAGTTTATCCCCCCCCCCCATCCTCCCGTCTCCCCTCTGTGGAGTCTCAGGGACGGAAGTGATCCCTCACTCCAGCGAGAGTAAACACTCCCCCCTGTCGTGGGGCCTTTAAGCTCTGTTTGTTTTCAAAGCTCTATGTATGTGAGTGCTGCAGCGGTGACCCCCACACCCCTTCAATACTAACAGCACCACCAATGATATTCCACTCTTGGCCTCTATCCAGTATCCTGCATGGGAAAATACCACAGCGCCCAGAGAAAGGAGGGAGGACCACCAATCAGGAATGTGGCCAGTCACCCGTCGGTCTAAGCCACACCTTCTTTACGCCCTCCCCCCTTAAAATATCTGTCACATCGCTTACATCAACTCAAGCTATGCTCCCAACCCATTAGCAGCTGTGAATTATATGTTGGTGGATTTTTCAATAGACAGCGGCTGTTTTTAGAGGGTAAGATGGAGAGTGTTTTCCTTCTCCTCTGCAGAAAGGCTTTGAGCTTTGTCCTTAATGGGAGGACTAAGGTGGAGACAGAGCAGGAGAGAAGGCCCAGTGAAGATGAAGGTCGATGTACAGACATTTTAGATTTAATTTTAATCATTTCTAACAACTCAAGTTCATGATTGCAGCTCAATAAAGGAATAGGAACTGTAACTTTAAAGGGCCCTTTCCTGTTTGGTGTTTTTTTTCCAAAACATTTGTTCTCATTAGACCTTTTATCAGACTTCTCCATGTTCATGCTAAATGTCTCGATGTGGTTTAACATCAACAACGATGATCCCATGAAAATATGATGGCATAATATGCAAGTACACAACTGCTGAACACTGATTCTTCATCATCGTTACTGCATTATCTGGTTTGTTCCCGCAACGCAAGGAACTTTTTTGTGTGTGTCAAGCATCTTTAGGTTCAAATGACAAATTTCCTGAACAATGTGAGTAGAAATAGGAACGCGAATACAAGGAACGCTATTCATCCAGTTTGATTTTTAAAGCTTGAGGAAGAGAAGTGTTGCTTTGAGGAGATGATGTCAACGTGCAACAGAAAAAAAAGATGTCGCGAACTTATAAGAACCCGAGTATATGCATGAAAATTACCTCTGAATAAATCTGTTTGTTGCTATTACAGATTAGCTAGGCTTAACATAACATTTTACACAAGGCACACTTTATCTTGTGATTTATTATGTGGTCAGTTCAGTCTAACAGCCTTTAAGTGTGAAGTCTACAGTACTTGAGGGCCATTGTGAGCGCGGCACTGATTAGGTATATGTCTTTTTTCCAGGTACTGGAGCAGGTGCTCAGTGTTGTTTTGCAAAACGGGCACGTTCAAGAGTGTTACTCTGTCAACCACTTTTCTGTGAGAGTGGAGCTGCTGCAGAGAACACGTCTTGTTAGCTCTAATGAAAGACAGAAAAGCTATTGTCCCTTTGACCTTCATTTCTTTTGTCACAGGGCATCGAGTGGACCAACATTGAATATTTCAACAACGCCACTATCTGCGACCTCATTGAGAATGTGAGTCAGCCTTCCAGTTTCTCCACAAACCAGCTCAGTATGAAGTGTGACTTTTGAAGCCACGAAGAGACACAATAATAATGAATATAACTTTTGAGTATTGAACACTTGGTGGTAATTGTCCATTTCTGCCTGTCTTGTTACGTCCAGAACCAAACGGGCATCTTGGCCATGTTGGACGAGGAGTGCCTGAGGCCGGGGACGGTCACCGACGAGACCTTCCTGGACAAACTGAACACCATCTGTGCTGAGCACCAGCACTTTGAGAGTCGCCTCAGCAAGAAGTTTCTCACCGACCACAGCCTGCCGCACAGCTGCTTCCGCATCCAGCACTACGCTGGCAAGGTGCTGGACACGAGTCATGAGATGCATAAGAAACAAAGTACAAAGAGAAGAAGTTTTTGCTCAGTTATTTGCTTTTGTTTCCTCTTCGCATGAAGGTGCTGTACCGCGCCGAGGGCTTTGTAGACAAGAACAACGACCTGTTGTATCGGGACCTGTCACAGGCCATGTACAAGGCCACCCAGAGCCTCATCAAACAGCTGTTTCCTGAAGGCAACCCAGCCAAAGTCAACCTGAAGAGGCCACCAACTGCTGGATCCCAGTTCAAAGCCTCAGTGGGCACGCTGATGAGGAACCTGCAGACCAAGAACCCAAACTACATCCGGTAAGTTCATACCGAGAGTGTATCAGTTAATACCCTGCCATTTCAGGACATTGGGAGTATTGTTGGTTTTGTGTGAGGCTTTTTGGTCTCTGATATTTTTAAATGCTTGGTAAATTGACTGTGAAGTGAGCATGCTAACAAGCTAGCCCCAGCCGGTCCATGACTCAAAGCTCCCAGTCTGCATCGCTAGCTGCACTATTAACTGAGCTGACTTGCTAACAGCAGCTACACTCAGCAGTTACTTTGGTGGTTTTCTGCCCCCTACTTGCTGGCAGCATGGATTTGAGAAGTGGCTAAATCTTACATATTGCTCCTTTTTTAATATTCTTAACGGTGTCAGTTGTGGTATCATCATAAGTCTTGAAGCTGCTGCTGCTAATTATGTTAAATTGAGGAATATTCAGCGAGAATAAAATCAACAGTCTACCTCCAGAATCCATTTAGGTAAAAATATGTCCCATGTCTGATTTTTAATTAATGGGTCATGTCAGCTCGATATATCTGTCTAACCTTGGTGTCAACTCTTCTCGCTTCCCAGCTGCATCAAGCCCAATGACAAGAAGGCCTCCCACATCTTCACCGAGTCTCTGGTCTGCCATCAGGTGCGCTACCTGGGCCTGATGGAGAACGTCCGTGTGAGGAGAGCGGGCTACGCCTTCCGCCAGGCCTACGAGCCCTGCCTGGAACGCTACAAAATGCTCTGCAAGCGGACCTGGCCCCACTGGAGAGGACCTGCCAGGTAATGGTTGTGTTTATGCTGAAGCGGTGGCTAATTGCAGGGCGGGTGAGGGGAGTAGAGAAGGGGTTTGTTTTGTTACTGGAAGCTTGCCAAACAAGTCCCTCTGAGGCTTTTGTGAGAAAAAGTGAGTGTGGAAAGTGAGAAACGCTCTCAGGTGTCTTTAACTAAGGCACCGAACCTCAGACTGCTCCCAGTGGAGCGACTGTGACCAGCACTAATAGACTGTAGTCGCAGTGGTCAGGTCCCAGGTGGGCTTGTGTTGAGCTGTGTGAATGTGAGGCAGGTTATTGTTGGAAAACGGCTCAAATGACTTTCCCTGTGTAAGCAAAGGTTCAAAGGGGGAAATAATCTGCTGAACTTCACAACAGTTTAGCCGACATACTGACGTACAGTATATAAAGCATACATGGTATTTTTAAGGAAAGGATATGTTGAAGGATATGACAAAAGAAGCGATTTGAAGACATCACTGTGGGTTCTGTAAAATCATGATGAGCATTTTTCACAATTTTTTTGACATTTTAGACTAAATGATAACTTGATTAATCGTGAAAACAATCTGCAGATTAATTAATAATAAAAAATAATCTTAGTTTCAGATCTAGTGACTAGATTTGCTGCAGGAATGAGCCCTAAAACTCGAAAATGAGCATTTTTGCTCGTCCAGTACCTTCGTCTTTAAAACAAGGTTGGATGCCTGAAATAAAGTCAATGGCTAAGAGATTTTTTCTGTACCGCGCTCATACATTTTGTCATGAAAAAGGCAGTTGCCAAAGAGTGGCAAAATGGCTCTACAGATGGTGTCAATGATTAAACATCATCAAGCAAAACACAAAAGCTTCTCTACCCTTTTCAAAACTATTCTAACTCTAAATATCCAACATGTACATTATCAGATTTCTAGTTAAGTGTGTATAGTATAGCGCTGCAAGAAAGAAAGACTTAATTTGTGATTATCTTGCTTGTATCATTAACTTTTGTTTGCGGCAGAGCTTATTTTCCGCAGTGTCCAAAAATCCACACCATTTTTGTCGAGGGAAACAGAGTGCTGCTAACTTCCTGGTTGGCCCACAAAAATACGTCATCCCTGCAGCACTCTATTATCAAGCATAATTATTACATACAGTACACACACACAGTTTCAGCTGTTTGCATACGCCACATGAAACTCCTCTTAATGCCCTCTCAGAAACTAGCAGCATATACCAGCCGCTCAGCCCTCAGCAGAAATGAACCGTTCCCTCTCTGAACCACAACATGTTGAGACACTTCATCCTTATCTGTCCATTCTATATCAGCCAGACTTGCATGTTTCATCCTCTGTGCTGGTAAGAGCACTGATTCCTATCTGCTCTACCACACATCGGCATCTTGTTGTTCAGCCGTCCCTCAGTGCTTTGTGTGGTTTTCTTATTTCCTCTCTCCACATGTTTCTCTAGACTCCTTCTCCTTTTAATCAACGTTCCTGTCTGTTTCTCAAACATCCTCAATGCTGTTCACTTCTAGCTTCTCTCTTGTGTCTAAAAACTTTGCACTCCTTCTATAAACTTGATTTTATGGGCACTTGAAGTGTCAAGTATGTTTTGGATGACCCATGTGACCCTTCTGGCTCCCCTACAGGGAAGGAGTGGAGGTGCTGATGGCCGACCTCCAGGTCCCAACAGACGAGTTCGCTTACGGACGCTCCAAGATCTTCATCAGGAACCCAAGAACGGTAGAAAACACAGATAAACATGTATTCCAGCCAATTCTGACATCTGCTGTGTACTCGGGTAGATCAAGCTGTGTTTGAACATCTCAAGGTTTGAATCCAGTGTGCTCAGCAGCCCTGTTTTCTCACAGTAAGATGTTTGTAAAGCAGGGGTGGGCTGCACTCGGAGCCCCCGCTTCAGCAATTAGCATGCAACGCTGAAAACACATGGTTTCACTTAGCCGTCGAACATGGGAAATGAGCTTCTTTACTCGGCGCTCGTAGGCTCTTCAAACTGCTCGAGCTTGCAGCGTTTCAATGGACTTTTCTCCCCACCCAGCAAAAGACCAAACAAAGCTTGGAATAACATGATCTCATACCGGGGGAATTTTTTTGCTTCTATAATTGCTTTTTCGGTCTCATCAACTTATCTGCCTTATACATCTGCAGCTGCAAATCACTGCATAGGGTGTAGCTGAGTGGATGTTGATCCATGTTTTCAGACAGTATTTGTCTTTTTAATGTTTAATTAAACTAGCCACACCTCCAGTTAAATTGTTATTGCTATCGTGCATTTTGTAAAGCTTAAAGTGTCGTGGTGTCATTTACAGGTGTGCTGCTTCTGTCCCCTGTTGGACTTTTATGATACAGAGCGTATAGCCTCGGTGCTTTCAGGTATCGAAAAATGTCTTGTCATTTGATATAAAAAAAAAAAATACTTAAGGAGGTAATCTCATCAGCGTCAGTGAGACAATAAGCATGCAGCATGCTTTTTGTGCCAAGATCTAATAGTGCTGGTGACTGGCTGTCTCGAGGCATGCGTGAAACACACTAGGTTACGCTCAAGGACGGGACTCACTATGTGTATGTGTGATGTAATCTTTTGTTAAAATGGATTTCATAAAATTGGTATAAAAAAACGGTATCGTTCAGGACCCAGCATTAAAGTCAAGGCAACGGCGGTATCAATTTTTTTTTTAACAATACCCAGTCATAGTCCTCTGTTGTCTGCTGTCTGTGCGCTTTTGAGTTTCACACACACAGCACAGGGACAGAGACTTTATTAACTCAGAAATCGATACTCCAATGGTTACAAAGGCTGTTCAAAATGGGAAGGTTACCAATTCTTTCTTATTTCCCTTTTGTTAAAATGCAAAGGCCTTCATCTGCCATTCTTGTTCTTTCACTTCAGCACAGCAGTAACTACAGTATAATCATTTAATTAAACTCTTCATGTAAGCATTAATATTTTCAATAAAGCACCAGGTTATAGTATTATCCTTGTAAACTATACAGGAGTAGTTCTCTCAGTATTTCTACCATATCCAAGCACAATTGGTATTATAACTGAAATATTCCTAACTGACTCAAGAAATCAGTGGTGAACCCAGCTATAAGCTACTCTCCCAAACGTGACCTTACTTTAACAGTGAGATAAAGTTAACATAAAATTATGTAATTGAGAAATTGAATTGTCCTGCGTGTATGCCAAGCAGCCATATCAAAAGATAGTCAGTGGTTTACAGCAGGACAATAAAAGCTTGACATCTCCTGATGAAGATAAGTCGATTCACATAGGTCATTTTTTATTGTCTTACTCTAAGCCCATGCAGGAAAGGGTTATTTTTCTCTCCCGCAGATCAATTGGACTTTGTACTTGATATTGCAGAATCAGTATTTGCTCATATAAAAATATATTTTTATTGATCTCACAGGTGGAGATTTTTTTTCCCTTTAAGCTTCATTTAGTACCTTTTTATAACTTTGCCTTCCCCTCTTATTGCGGAGAGTCAAAGGGCACTGTACTTGCCAAAAGAGAATTAGATGTTTGTACATGAACATTCTCCCTCTTCCTCACAGCTCTTCTTCTTGGAGGAGAGGAGGAGGCAATGCCTGCAAGATCTGGCCACACTCATTCAGAAGATCTACCGTGGCTGGAAGTGCCGCGCCCAGTTCCTGCTGCTGAAGAAGAGTCAGATAGTGGTGTCAGCCTGGTACCGCCGATATGCGGTGAGGCCCTTTTTGAGGAAATGCTCTCAAAACAACATATAAAGCAAAAAGAAAAACAGATAAGCAGCGATGCATTCAGTGTTTTTAAGTCCCTATCTTTTCCCTTTTTTTCATCTCACAGCAACAAAAGAAATACCAGAGGATCAAGAGCGCCACCACTTTGGTGCAGTCCTACACCAGAGGATGGCAGGTGTGCACCTTCATGTGAATTTGTTCAGAATAAAATGTAGCAGGAAGCAATCGTGACAGAAAAAAACATAAAACTGTTTGTATGTTATATTTCCGCTAGGCCCGTAAACTCCTGAGACAACTGAAATATCAGAAGCGATGTGAGGAGGCAGTGACCACCATCGCAGCCTTCTGGCACGGCACCCAGGTACTGACGCATTACAGTGGATATCAGAGAGTGAGGTGTTTTACCACAGCGGGGCATCAGCCTGGGTTTAATACACAGTTTATGATCATGTTTAAGAAAAAAACAGCTCTTAACAGTATTGCCCTTAACACTTTTTTTCATCTCATGCAGTGTTCCTGCCTAATGGCCCAACAGTATTACAACAATTCTTTAACAAAAGCTATCCTTGATGTCATTGCTGCTGTTTCCCTTTTAATCCTGCTTCTTTTGCTGATCACACAACTGCCACTTCTCTTTTTTTTTTCCCCCCACTCCTCTTCCATTTTCTCGATTCTGTTCCCTCTCCCGTCTTCAACCCGTCTTACCCAACGCCCACCGCGTCCCGACAGGCTCGGATGGAGCTGAGACATCTAAAACAAGAAGCGCGGAATAAACACGCTGTGACAGTAATTTGGGCATACTGGCAGGGAACCAAGGTATTTCAACCCCTCAGCCCCGTAGTGTGTCTCTGTCCCAGCTGTCTTGTCATCCCTGTCCACCGTGTCCCGTCCCATCCCATTCTCGCTATGACACTGCCTAATAGAGTAGCAGCCCCTTTGAATAAACCTCAGTCCCAGTCCTTCCGTTATGCACTGGCCTGATTAATGTTCCTTATCCTTGTTCGTCCTGTCTTCTGTTTCGTAGCTGTCACACATGTAGGATTGTCTTGCTTTGGTTTTTGTTTTATTATTATTTTCGTGGCCTCATGAAGCAAAACTAGCTTTTCAAACGTATCTCTCAGATTCTTTAATGTGGCTCACATGTTTTAAATTTGTGTGTCTTTTGTGTGGTTTGGTTTCCATCCAATGTGCTGTTATAACGTTCCTCTTCTATAATCTCATTAGTTCAAACATACGGTGCCCACCACACAGATGACTTTCACTGTGCTATCGTGCTGAGACGCCTCTCTTTAATATACTGATACGCTGACAGCAAAACACCAGGAAGCTCTTATAAATAAGCACAGAATTATCTCTGTACGATGGCACATATGTTGCTACTTAACCACAGTGGCTGTGTATAATCAGTCACTGCGCAGACTTTGTAGCCTGCATGAAAAACATATCATTATCTTATCAGCATTCACTGTGTTATCATTTGAGATATCCTGGGTTGTTAAAAATCTGTTTCATTTCAAGGTCTCACAACCTGCCGGTAAAATGTCAATTCTGACTCAGTACAGATGCAGTTAAAGTTTATTCCATCCGTGAACTTTGTTCTTAGCAAACATCATTGGTCAGCGTCTTTATAAAGCTCTAGATAATGCAGTAATAATCCAGACTCTCCCACACGTTTTATTTCATTCCTCTAAAGCATGCTCAGAGTCACAGAGCAGGAGCAGCCACTAAAAGCTGCTCGCATGTCAGCCACCCGTCGTCCCACCTCTTGACATCTTTTGTTGTCCTTCGTCAATGTCTGCTCGTCATGCTTTTATAACACCTACTCAGTTCCTACCCTGGGACAATTAAGTTTTGACTGTCACTGAAATTAACCTCCTCCGCAAACTGCCACCGCTTCCCATCAGGCCCGGAGAGAGCTGCGTCAGCTGAAGGAGGAGGCGAGGAATAAACATGCCGTGTCGGTCATTTGGGCCGGTTGGCAGGGCACCAAGGTATTTGGGAAGCCTGTTGACTTGACTTGCCGTGACTATGTGACTTGCCGCCTCCGTCGACCTCCTCCTCCCATCCCATCCCTCCCCCTAAAGAAAAACCTCAACATAACCATCATTCTGTTCAACCCATCCTCAACATTTCATTTGTGATGTAAAGCAGTTTACCAAACACCCTCTCATGTAAACACCCATCTACTGGAGGCTGAAGTGGAAAGTCTTCCAGCTCTGCCTGCCAGGTGATATTGTAATCTTGCTCATGTAAGTACAAGGGTTGAGTGAGTACTTGGCTGAAATTGGTAATCGATACAGATAATGTACTTTTTACAAGTACAGTACGAGCACCATTCAAGTACACAGTCATTATGCATATGCTAATTTTATAAGAAAAAACTTCTTACTATACTTCTCTTACTCCTGGATCAAAAGTAATACTCTAAAACTCTATTGTGGGGCTTTTCTGTGAATAGTTTTCTAATAAATAATAAATATAGCAATAAATAGGGGTGTCACTATACTGTAAATATAAGATTTGATTTGACTTTTCGACTTGAAGGTGACAATTTGATTTGGTTTTCGATTATAACGTTTTTTTCAGCACTGACATTGTAAGACAATGGCGTCTGGATTTCTAAAGATATTCTAAAAATCAGCAACTCATTGGTTTTATGCCCTGACAACTATCATTTAAATTCTTCAACAGCTTGACTTTATCTTTGTGTCTCTTTGCAGGTTAGGGTTAAGCCACTTGAAAATATTTCACTATAACTAGATTTTAGAGTTAAACACAAAAATACCACCCACCAAGGATTCAACCATGAACATCAGAAGATAGAAATTTAGTTTGTTATTAAGTTTGGTTTCTAAATTATGTCCCTAGTAAACCCTCTTCTCAAACAAATCGATAAAAGATCTCAATGTTTTCATTTCAATCAGTTCAGTTTTTCCCCCAGGAGTAAGCCCTCTTCCTAATTACATCAATAAAGGATCTTTGAAAAAGAAAATAAACCAAATATGAGGCACACAGGATAATGATGTACTCGCTCATCTCTACATTACATTGGCAACCTCCCATTCCCTGGAAGACAGTCAGTCAGACACACACAGACACACCCCGCACTGACAGTTCAGGTCATGTTTGGGTGTGTTTTCAGCTTCTTCCTCCCAAGGTCCATGCCTCACCAGTGCATGTTGCCTGCCGTGTGCATGACTCCTTCTTTCCTGGGTAGTTAATGCATGTTTACTCTCTGCATCGCAGCACTGTTTGTTTTTTTTTAGATGGAACTGTTTGGATTCGTTGAGGTGACCTCTGCTGCCTGACTTATGACTTCTGCTCTCCTGCCCTTCCACTAAAAAGCCTCGAGTCTGTTTCCGTTACAGAAGCTCCCCTGATAAATGTTGAAATGACCCACAGTGTGCCATATTTGTTTTCTGGAGTCTGGAGCTGTAGAGCTGTACTTTTACAGTCTCTTGATGGTCACAGATGGCTGTGTGCAGTGTGTTTGTGTGTGTGTGTGTATGTGTGTGTGATGTTTGCTGACCTCAGGCAAAAACGATGCCTCCCCTCCTCCTCCTCTCACCTTCTCTCGCTTCATTTGTTCCCGCTCTCTTGTCTCCTCCCGCCCACCCCCCGAACAGGCTCGCAGGGAGCTGAGAAGACTGAAGGAAGAGGCCAGGCGTAAGCACGCTGTCGCTGTGATTTGGGCCTACTGGCAGGGACTCAAGGTACCTACCAGCCCCACGGCGCAGCCCATCACCAAGTCTGGCACCCACTCATCACCCCTGACCCCTCTTCATCCTCCACAACCATCCACTTTTTTGCACACTTCTACAGGAAGCCAGTCTCTGCCTAGCGCTGTCATCACACTTTATGCTGCTAACTGCTCGCAGCTTTCAACACATTGGGAACTAATAACTGAGATCCCAACTTAAAGGGGAAGTTCACTTCAATCAAAAGAGAAAATATTTCCAGTTTATCCCCAAGTGATTTGTAGCCATGCACATGGGATTTTGTTTTTATTTGCAGAGGATTTGATTGACACTAATAATAAGAAGAAGACATTTTATTTATAAGATAAAAAACGAAGACAATAATAATAAAAGAACAGCAAACCACATCAGAAACACAATCATAGTATGCACATTAGGGAGCATCGGAAAAAGACTAGTCAAAACAGATGCGTTTCAGTCGCAACTTAAAGAAAGTAACAGATGTGGGCTGGTCAGCCACGGTGCACAGTCTGGAGGGAATAACTGAGAGAAGGTGGGCCTTGGAGGAACTTAGTGAGTGAGTTGAGGAGTAAGGATGTAAAAGATTGGACGAGTAGGAAGGTGCCAAACCATTTACGGACTTGCAGACAAGTAGGAGAACTTTAAACATGTGTAGTTGTTGAAGGGTTGCTGTGATGTGCTCCGAGTACTCTTGTAGCTGAATTCTGGACATACTGTAATCTTTTTAACCCCAGAGTAGGGAGGCCAAAAAGAAGGGAATTACAGTTATCAAGTCAAGATGTAATAGAAGCATGGATTAGTCTCAGCAGCAGAGTGGGAGAGTGAGAGGCAGAGTCTGGAGATGTTCTTAAGGTGGAAAAAAGGCTGTTTTGGTAATGTGTATGATGTGTGCATCAAAGCAGAGCGTGGAGTCCAAAATGACACCAAGATTTTTGACTTTAGCAGCCAGGGATGTGATAAAAAAAACAGGGATAGACAGGTTAGGATGAGAGACTCTGCAAAAGTGTGGCTGGGGAGGCAGTGAGGCTCGCCGCGGTGTTATCCTGTTGTAGCCTGAGGTAGTTGCAGGTCGTCCACGCATTGATTTCAAGCAACAGTCAAATTTGATGGTGGAAGAGTGTCTGAGTGCAACAAAGGTGAATGGAATTTCATTTGAGGGTTTAAAAGCAACAAATCAATTAAAACAGCCCTCCAAAGGTAGCAAAGGTAAAGCTACATTTCCTCCTGTAATTACTGAGGATAAAGATTTAAAGTTTAGATAAGTATTTAGAGACAGCTGCTATTTTCCTCTTTTTGTTTTTTTTTAACGCTGAAGATTTAAACCAACAGAGCCTGACTGACATGGCAGAGGCTGTCTGTTTCTGTCTAATCTTTTCTATTCATCCTCCTCTGTCTTGCGTTTCTGTGTCTGTGCAACTAACCCCCATATGAAGCAGCACTGTTTTGTATATCCAACAGTATTTGTTCTGCCTGTTATTTCTTTGTCTTTAGGTGTGCCAAGTCTGCGTGTGTGTGTGTGTGTGTGTCCTCGCTTTTGGTGATTAAATGTTGCGCGTCCATCTGGTTTGTAGAAGAATGACTGTCGTCACACTGGTCATTTGCTGCCGTGTTAATCTTCTCATCATGTTAATTGACCCATCCTGCGCCTCACAATGCACCGGTCCACAACTCAATTTGTGCAATTGGGGTCAGCATGAAGGTTGTTTGTCATAACCATCATTGACTTTCCAGTAATTAATTTGATAATCGTTGTCATTTTAATTAATTCCAGCAGCTTGGAGTTGACTTTGTCTGTTGCAGGTGTTCATTGTTTTGTGACTAACCAACCGTCTGTTACTCCGGTGATGTTTGTGTACACTGTCAACTGTCCTATCAGTGTGTTCGTTTTCCTCCCTGCTTCACATCAAACTAATGGGTGGACACAGGTGATTGACAGTTTGTTTATTGTTTACTTCTCTTCCTGTAAAAGGTTCGCAGAGAGTACAGAAAGTTCTTCAGGGCAAATGCCGGCAAGAAGATCTATGACTTCACCATCCAGAGAATTGTAAGTAAAGGCTGAAAAGAAAAAAACTTTATTCTTTTGCACACAGCAACTAGCACTTTTGTTGTTTTTCATTAAATATTTGCTAGAATGTCTTTCAACCTGCCACACAGTTCTCACTTATGTCCCTTTTGTCTAGATGCAAAAGTACTTCCTGGGCCTGAAGAGCAACATGCCCCCCATGTCACCCATAGACAAGAACTGGCCCACCAGGCCTTACCGCTTCCTGGATGGAGCCCACAAAGAGCTGAGGAGAATCTTCCATCTGTGGAGGGTTGGTCACACATAACCAGTCGGTCCCTTTAGCCTATGTTGAATTCTTATGTTATTTTATGATTCATACGGTCAAAGTAAACATTGTCTAATGCACTATAGATCAAAAACAGTTACATTAAAAACATGAAGGACGGGAACAACTTGTTTCACATGTAGCTTCGTCAGATTCATTCTGTCTAATGCACACCGGCACTTGGTTGAATGAAGTAAACATTATGGGCATCGACAGTCCTGGAATGTTACCAGGTACATCTAGCTCAAGCATGGTACTTGTAAGGAACATTTTGAGGTACTTGCACTTCGGTAGTGTTACATTTTAGACTACATTTTACTTACTTAGTTACTTTGCAGATTTTAAAGCAACATTATGTAATTTTTTTCACCTTAAAACATCAGCTTCAAAATCATTTTGATGGCACAGTGTCTTGTAACAGGGTGAATGGTGTCTCTATCACTTGTTTCTGAACTGTGTAACTTCAGTGAGAGGGTAGGATCACAGCGTCACATACATGTTTACTTCAACATACACATTTTCAACACACAACATTGTTATGACGTAATGAGTTTTGTTTGTAGTGATCACCTACATTACGTCTGACAAACTGTTACACACCTGGGATTTGTATTAACTGTATTAACGAGCGTGATGTCATAGGAAAATGGCCGCCGTGTGAATATGGTCTTCTCTGCTCCATGAGTGCTTTTACTTTTAGTACTTAAAGTATTTTTTGTGACAATACTTTTACTTCAGTTTTTTTTTTTTTTTTTTACACTATAGTATCGCTACCTTTACTCAAATGAAATATCTGAATAGTTCTTCCACCTCCGGGCATCAAAGTCAGGCATTTCGCTAAATTTAACCAAATCTTTATATTTGAGCTGCAGTCTGTAACAACCAATCAATACAACTGTCAAATCACAAACTCCTTAGGTAGTGAGCCTGTCAATTACTGATCAAATATATATAGAATGTGAGATAAGCAATGATTCATAAGATCCACAAAACATTAGAAACTTGAAAATAAAAAGTGTTGGAAAGGTTCAAAAGTTCAAAATATGGAATATTTATCAGTAATGACCCTCATCTGAACTTCTGTTCTGTGTGCGTGTTCAGTGCAAGAAATATAGGAGCCAATTCACAGAGGAGAAGAAAGCAGTTTATGAGGAGAAGCTGGAGGCAAGTGAGCTCTTCAAGGATAAAAAGGCTCTCTACCCGAGCAGGTAACTAAATATTACTTGTCTGTGCCGATCCTATGAAATAAAGGGCAGTCTGCTACAATGAATTTCAGTGACTCACTGTTTAATAAATGAGTTGATTAAATGAATGACAATGTCTATTATGTCTCTCTTCTCAGTGTGAACCAGCCTTTCAAAGGAGACTACCTGGAGATCAGCAAGAACCCCAAATATCAGAAACTCAACAGCGCAGTGGAAGAAAAGGTTCTGCTGGCTGATGTGGTCAACAAGATTAACAGGGCCAACGGGAAGGTAAGAAAGATGACTACAACATTTCCAATCCATTCAGCTCGTTTTTAAGAGCTGAAAAGTCAAAGATATAAGCTGTGGTAACAGAGTGACCTGCTGTTTAGAGTTTTGCTCCACTTTCTCCACACAGGCCAAGCGGAGCACAAAACTATTAGATTGTTTTGATGGGTGATTCACCCAGCTGTGCAGCAGTCTGACATCTTAACAACTGGCATTATTTTTGTTCCAGCAGACAGCAGACATGTCTGGACAGGTGTATTATGTTTTTTTACTCCTAACCCTGTCCAAGTTTTAAAGATCCCAGAGAAAGAAATGCACTTGAAAACACATTTTGGTCTGCACATTTGCTATGTCATGTTGACAGTGGGGCTGAACGGTTTCTGCTCTTTTTTTCGAAGGGCACGGCTCGAATCTTCCTGCTGACCAAGAAGAACGTCTTCCTGGCTGACCAGAAGACGGGCCAGGTGAAGGCCAGCGTTCCTCTGCCAGATCTCGCAAGTGTGTCAGTCAGCACACAGAGTGACGGTTTCTTTGCCCTCAGACTCAAAGAGGTGAGGGAGACCTGTTGTTGTAAATGTATTTTTAGTGCTGTTATGATCCTGTCGTAAGTTGGATTTCGTTTGATGTGCATTTTTTACAGACATAAAAGTCAGCAAGCAAGCTCAGCCAGTTGAACTATTCCTTTAAGGCCTGCTGAGACATGAAAGTTGTTAAACATATTACAAGGAACTTTTAACTGGTTATGAAACAATCTCAGTTTAACAGTGATCCCTCTGTTTGACCTACATAAACAAACAAGACCATCAGCAAGAAGATTGGCTGGAAGATTGTTGCTCGTAATGCTTGTCACAGGTCAGATTCTGACTTGTCTACGTCGGATATGTCGAAAATTAAAACTATTTTTATGGCGGAGTGTTTAGGATGAATTGAGATATGAGGAAAGAAGCTACACTGTAGTCTGGTGGTACAGTATGAGACTAAAACAAAGTTTCCATCATCTTCTGTCCAAAGGCGCTGCCAGAATCAACAAAAAATAAAAGTTCATTGCATTAGCTTTAAATGGCAGTCAGCTGTGCACTTTTAAATGTCTCTGGTTACTAAACTGGAAAGTGAAACGAGACAGCAATTTTGTACACAGTGAGCCTGCAGTAGTATGCCCAACTTCTACTCACTGAAGTAGATTTACCCTATTTGCTTGAATGAAAGTGTGCTGTTAGTTTAGAGGGTAAGTAAGTGTGTTTACGAGTCTTAGTACAACTGCATATGTGGAAAAATGTAGTAAAAAGTATTATGTAGTTTTGAAAAGCAGTCCACTGGTCTAACATTTCACTGCTGTAACACTGTTGGACTCTTTATGGACAGTTTGAATACAAATGATCAGAATCGATACAGCAGAACCAGAGATATCCCCTCAAAACCTGATGCCTACACTATTACTTGCAGCTTCCTCTGGAGCCAAATAATGCTTTATACTTCTTTTTTTCACATATGCAGTGGTACTCCCCAAGACCTGTAAACACACTTTAATGTGCAAAGTAGGTGGAGTCCCCCTTTAAATGCCCGTGCCCACAGGAAGTATTGATACAAAACTTCATTTTAGAGGTAGATCAATGAGAAACATTGTTTTTTATAGCACAAGTAGCCAACGGCAAGCAACGTTTGTAACTTCAAGCACATGTCAGCAAACTTCATGTATCCGGGAAATACGGCAAAAAAAATCTATGTATGTAAATATAAATGCACCAGTATCTGTGTTGGCCAGGTTTTAATATGCAAATTTTCACCCTGTTATTTTGCTTCAGGGTTCGGCCTCAGCCATCAAAGGAGACTTCTTACTCAGCAGCGAACATCTGATTGAGATCATCACCAAACTCCACCGCACCGGGGCCAAGGCTACAGACAAGGAGCAGATCAACGTTGACATCTCAGACGAGTAAGATAGAAAGAAGAGTTGATCTCATTAATTCCTGTCAAAGGGACGTGAGCCGTCTTCCACCCCGGGTGATTCTTAATGATGTTTCTGTGTGTGACAGGTTTCTGGTGCAGTTCAAGCAAGACAAAGTGTGTGTGAAATTCATCCAGGGAAGCCCAAAGAACGGCAACAGCGCGTCCTGCAAGCGCAAGAACAACCGGCTGCTGGAGGTGTCGGTGCCCATGACGGCATAGTGCAGCTCCCTCACCAGTTCTCCAGTGCTGTTCGAGTGCTCAGATTGGGGGCGATTTTTTTTTAAAAACCACCGCACCACTCGGTTACCTCTCGTCTCAAGCACCATCAACCCCAGTGACCGCCCTGAGCCCCAAAACGGAAGTGCAGTAATTTGGCTTGTTGTGTTGTTGTTTTTTCCTTCAGTCTCTTCTTATCAGATTTACTATGGCACCACTATAGCTGTAACCACGTGCCACTTTTTGGGCAAAGAAAGCCCGTATCTGGGTTGCATGCCACAGAAATTTGGTAAAATGTTTCACTGGTGTTTTGTAAAACTGGGGTAAAGAGTTGGATGAGGAAGAAAAGAGTCTTGACGGAGCGTAAGAGACTTCTGTATACCAGTGGTGACAACGATTGTTCTGCCTGTATGTTGAATTCAGAGAAAATTGTCATTGTAAGAACTTTGTGACGAGCTCCAGCCTCAACTGGCCTCGACTCATCCATTTTTTAAGCTGCTCTGGCTTAGAATTTTAGATGACCTGGAAACTTTTGGGCTGTCAGATTCAGTTTTCTCCGAAGACCTTAAACACTGCACTTGTTTTCACCTCGGTGTAACCAAAAGATGATGACCCGAAAAAATGGATTTGATTGTATGTTGTATTATTTTCTATATATATATTTTTTCTCTGAAATAAAAAGGTGGGCAGTTGAGAAGTCAAATGATATTTGCTAGATAATTGTAAAACCATTTTTTTTTTTTTTTGTATCCGTGATTCCTATGTGCCATTGAACAGGTCCCATGACTTGTCACATGTCAGCGTACAAATACAAACATAGAAAAAAACCATGTAGGTGATTGACCCTGATCGGTTATTGACAATATTACTGCCAAACTTTTTTTTTTTTTTTTTGAATAAGGGACAACCTGTGCTGGTGATTTTCTTGTACGTTTTTGACTGCACATGTGATCAACTTCCATTTCCTTTCCAAGCACAGTACAATTTGTGATCCAAGCTTTTATTTAATCAAAGAGTGAATTCATATCCTTAACTCAAAGAATGTCACGTATGAATCGAAGGAGACCCTCTCGCTTCATGAGGAGGGGCTTGATTAAAAGATACTGACAGAGGCAGGACAGACATTCCAGTGGAAGAGGAGGCGAAGGTACCCGCACCTTTCTACAATGTCCTCACCACATTAAAACCCTCGACGTTGATTTTTTTTTTTTTTCTTTTGTGTGCAATAAATGAAACGCTTTGTCTCGATTGTTCTCTTCCAACAAAACCGTAGTGAGAACCCATAGCAGTCGCCCTCACTGTACCCTCAGCTGTACATAGGCTCTGTAGGCTGTAGCCCTGGCATGGACAAAGGGTTTCTTTAGTATCCTAATTTTAATTGCTGTGTTTGTGAAATAGCTGTTTTCTTGCCACTGCAGCTTGAGTTATCGTAGTGCTTGACCCACTTCTGACCTAATGTGTATTTTTCCAAGACCAAAAGTAAGCACACGTGACCATAGGTTCTCAATGTATCTGAAGAAATTGCAGCTTTTACAACTTTCTAGTTACACTCGAGTACAAATTTGGTACATATATTTACACGCAAGCCAAATTTGATTTTCAAAGACGAAGACAGAGTGTTATATTTTCAGGTATGTTGAACTATAATGATCTTTTATTTGGATGTACTGGTAGTGGGGTTTTTTTGTACTGTTGATTTCTTAGTCATCCAGATGTTTCTCTGGTGACTGTGAGGGAATAACACAGCCAAAGTTGGTCTAGACATGTTTTTGCAACCCAGGGTACCTTGGTTTGTAAGTTGTTTTTGTATATTTTTAATGTCACACGCGACACAGGGACTTACGAAATCAGTTGTTGCTGTCCCTTGCACGGGAACGATTGAGCTGGATGCCACTTTTGATGCACAGTTTCAATGCAGTTTTGCAAAGGTGACATCCTCCCCCCTCCTCCTCCCCATCCCCCTCGCTTCTCTGTTTTGATGGCTAAAACTGTAAAATGACGTCTGCATTCTTGTGTGCCTAATGTTAACCTGTGCTGAGAGACAGAAGATGGAAATGTTTCAGTAGAACTCAGTGTAACATTTACAAGTAATCTTTTTTAAATTAAATAAAAATCAGTAATAAATAAATGTTGTTATTCTGGGATTCTGTCACGCACTTTTTTATTGTTTGTTTTTGTGTCTCCGTTTAATACCGATGCCTTTACATGAGCTGCATAAGCAAATAGGACCATCATTGTGAAGATTTGCTATTTTTATATAGTTAAGTAAACCCAAAAATTTAAATTTAGTGATCACCTACTATCTCCCAGGCTGATGGAAAGTTTTGTAGTCCACAAAACATTTCTGGAGCTTCACAGCAAAACGGCAAAATGATTTGAAAAAACCATATTTACAACCTTTCTAAATCTTCACTGGAGCTACTAAGCTATAAGTGGTTGTTATTATGGGTGAACCTTTCCTTTGATGCCCCTCACTGGGTCAGCTTCTGACTTATCTAGGTCGGGTCACTCATAAAATTAAAACAAATTTTCATGGCGGAGTGCTGAGGATGAATTGAGGTGTCTCGACGCCTGAGGAAAGAAGCTGCTCCATAGTCTGGTGGACAGCACAACAGCACTAAAACAAAGATTACTTTGTTTCATCGTTGTCACATTACTTGTATCACAATAATGTAATCTTACATAGCCACAAATAGATGCATTACATCATCGCCAGGCATCCTGTTTAGTATTCAAAATAAGATATCGCTTTCAAAATAATTGCACGTGCTAGCCAGACTAAGATCTTTAGACAAAATCATACTACTTTTGTCCACAGGGGCCACCAGAATGACCAAAAATGAATGTTCTTTGTAGCGGCTTTAATAGTAATTTATTACAGCAATGCCACTTTTTCTTGTAGTCATCCACACCTAAACTTACTCTGCCACACCCCATGAAAATGCCCTCAAAAAACTGTGTAAGAATGCACATTGTTTCAGGATGTTTTCATGGGCTCTCTTTGACCGAAGCCTTCTGAACACTTGTAATGTAACCGTCAGCATGCAGGCAACTGTCAAAATCAGCCATCAGTGCATCGGATTATTAAATCTCACATTCCTGTAAGGGAATAAGGATCAACAGGGGGTTGCATGGCCAGAGCTGAAAAGTCTTATGGGAGTTGATAGCACCGAAGCTGGACAACCAGGCCTTGTAGTCAAGCAGCTGGCCAGATGTTTTCCATCACCTCTGGGGAGAGCTGTCCTAGGGTTAAATTCCGCGGCTTGGGGAGAGCTGCCGGCAACAGGTCTCCAGGGAGCAGCCCTCAGATTGAGCAGAGAGTGGTAAAAATAGCATACCATTTTGGGCTGCCCAGTACCCGGTTCCCACCACTCTGCAGGCTGGGAAAGGAAGGAGGAGCCACCAGGACTCCCAGCGGATCTCGAACCCTCAGTGGGAGTGCAAAAGAAACTGTACAGCGCACAGTCCTCATCTCCTGCAGACCCTGTGGTGTTCAGAAAGTGATGCATGGAATCAGCAGAACAGGACAAGAGTGACTCCTTGTTGAATCAGATGACTTGTGTGATCTGAATATCTTGTATGACATAACAAACATAGATCTCCTGTATTCATCTTAGATTTAATTACATACAATTGAGTTTTATTTGATAAAGATCTGAATGATATTCACATTCTAGTGGAAGGTGAACACACAGTACCATCTCATAGAGCTGGTGGTGAATGAGAGGTGGCATCATGCTGCTTTTGCTTTGCGATTAGGTAGTCTTTGGCGACATCTCATGGAATTTAGGTGACATTACAGCTAAGACAGTGAGGGCACTTGAGGATCAACATTAGAAGATGTGTCCTTACATGATGGCTTTTCACTAATATATAAAATCTCAATAAATTAATGATCAAGCATTAGAAAAACATCACTCACAACTTGTAGGCGTTTCATAAAGTATGCCTTATTAGACAATGATTTAGAAGACTATGCTAGAAGACTTAAATCTTTATAAACTACAGAAGTTTTGCAAGTTTTCCCATTTCTGTGGATTAAATTATTCCATTGGAATAATTACATGACACTGACTTAATTACATTTACTGTGATGTATAAATCAAAACATCTTCTCTTATAATGCATTAAAGGAGCGCTGACTAAAGTTGACTTTAATTATATGCAGAAGCAGCAAGTTGTTGAGATCATTTTAAATAAGGGTCATTCAGTGCCAACTCACACAAAATCCAGAACTTTTCCCAGTTCATGTCATGAATTATAGCGAAAAAATTCATGTTGAAGCCTCTTTTAATTTCATGGGATCTTGCACAATCCTGTAGCTGTACTCCAAATACTTTTTGAGTTATGATCTTTTTTTAAGTTTGGCCCTCTGAGCTAAAGTTCAGCATTTTGTGATTAATATTTTGTCCAGACACACGGAGATGACATCATCTAGTATTCAACAGACCAAGCCATTATAACTTTTACTTTCCAGAACCGGATGAAAAACAGGCTCAATAGGTATCAGACAGATACAGGAAAACACTGAATATAACTGAGAACCTTCATCAACACACTGAATGTAATAACAATATAATTATTTATTAAAAGTATGAAAAATAAGCTAATTTCGAACATGTTTAAAAGGCGGAGTAATATAACATTTTTATATTTTTTGATTTATATGCAATGAATATCAATCAAGTTTCACACAAAAATAGGAAATTAAAATATTGCTTCTTTCGAAAATCTACAGTGAAAATAATCCAAAGACTGTGTTTTTCAGCTCTGAAGCTATATTTAGCAAGATCTGTTAAATATAACAGATCAAGTTTTTTTTTTACAGGACCAAATAAGTTCTGGATGTGCTAAAACTACAGTAATACTACACAGAACCAACATTTGGTTGCAAGAAAGTGAAAACAGGAAGTAATTTTTTTTTACCAGAATGAAGAATCTGTTATTAATTTGATTACTGTAACCATTCAACAACAACTATTTAAATGAATTCCTGATATAAATCATCCTCAGGGTCTCTTGGACATTCAGCAGAAACTTTTGTCCATAGTGACTTACAGTAATTCATACACTGATGGCGGTGGCTGCCTTGGGGTTCAGTATCTTGCCGAAGGACACTTTGATATGCAGACCAGGGGAATCGAACAAGAGACCTTCCGATAACAAGACCCTGGCTCTACCCCTGAGCCACAGCCACCCTTCAGGACAGATTTCAACCCAAACCAGTGAAAAATTAGCGATTGGTTTTGAAAAACACGTATAAAGAATCCAATAAAAGCTGAAATTTAGCTCAGAAGGACAAAGTTAAAAAACTCATAACTTAAAAATGATTTGATGTAAAGCTACAGGATTTTGCAAGAAGTTTAAACATGACATTTTTTTAAAGAAAATGATACCTTAAAGTTGCTTACATTGCCTTCTGTAATGTTTAAAAGAAAGAGAAGGATTGCCACTAAATGTGCATTAAAACAATTCCAGTTGTGCCTCAGCTTTTTTCTGGATATACTGTATGTATAAATACACACCATTATAACACAGTGTTACATATAAGCAATGTACAGTATTATAATGAAAACAAAATACAATAAAACAAACATGCACAAAACACACAGAAGTGGTCATGAATGAGTAG
Organism: Pagrus major; assembly: GCF_040436345.1. Taxonomy (NCBI): domain Eukaryota; kingdom Metazoa; phylum Chordata; class Actinopteri; order Spariformes; family Sparidae; genus Pagrus; species Pagrus major. Next base: position 25,801,341 of record NC_133223.1, read on the forward strand.
AAAACCCCACTGTGGCTGCTCGTCCCTGTTGAAAAGTCATTGTCGGGGGATTAAAGCTGTCTTGTGTTGTGTGCTTTGATGCTCTGATAGTGCTCACCTGATGGTCGAGATAAACGGTGACCTGGCTGAGTGTTGTGACCGATAATGTGCTGTTCTGTAGCATAGATTTCCTCCAGGTATGGCTGATAGCTATCAGTCATTTTTGATGCCGGCTTAACAACTTTGTAAGGTCGCTTCAGTTCAAGCACAAACAGGCTGCCAAACATTTAAATCAGTGCACCCTGTTTAAATCAATAATCATCTCTCTGCTTGCTCTCTCAGTAATATAGATATCAAAAAATCATACTTTTCCCTTCAGGTCAAACTTACTCTAATGACAGTTTATATCGCCTGGGTCAGATTCTTTCGTCTCTTATATCTTCATTTCTCTTCATCATCTTCGTTTCCTTCATCACATGTTCAAGGTCAGGTGTTGTGACTGTGTAGTTTTGGCTCCTGAATTCAAATTGGTTTAACATTATGTAGCTTGCACCGTCTCTGGACACTAGGGGGCAGCAAAATTCAGCTTATACACAAAACATTAACTTGCACAGAGGTCAGGGGTGGTCTGAAGGGAGGATATCTGAAGCTTAGAAGACCTTTGACAGTTGGTCATGGTGCTAATAAAACTGTTAGGATGTTTTTGTTGTTGTTTGTCCATGGTGTTAAAATGCTTAATAAATATGTTATTTACACATGAATTATTCATCAGGCTTTAAGGCACATCCCCAGAGGAGGCTTTTAAGTTTGCATGTTTGACGTGCTTCTCCTCCAAAAGGAGCTGACTGCTCAAGAAAGGCCATAAGCTGGCTGGACATCACTGCCGCCTCCACAATGCAAAAGTGTAAATGCACAACTAGAACTTTGTAAATAGTGACTGGAGTTTGCACTGCAGACGAAACCAAAATAACCGAATAATATTAAAGGAGACCTTTAACGCTTTCTTCCCCCCTTTCCTTTGTGTGTGTTATGTTCTTGTGCATGTGAAAGGTCTTGAAAGTTAAAAAGGCCGAAGTCTGCACCAACAGAAGCTCCTCTTTCCCACAGAAAACACTGCTCCTGAAACGCCTCATCAGCAGTCCCACCTTTAATTCCGTGACTTTGTGACATCACACTACATCACCATGTCACACATTTGCATAATTTATGCCTAGCGGCTAGTTTGGCACGTAAAAACTGATTTAACACAGCTGCTCTATTGAGGCTAGCGGTGCTGGCTCAGGCGTGTGTTAGATGACCAATCAGAGCAGACTGGGTATTCAGGAGGGAGGAGCTCAAACAGAGCGTTTCAGACAGAGGGGGAATACAGTGCTGCTGCACTGGACAGTGTGAGGAAACTGATGTGTTTTTTGAGCATTAGAGCATGTAAACCTATTCTAGAAGTATCCCAAAATGAAATTATGAACCTAAAAATAGCATAATATGTGCAGCCATTTTTATACTCCTGGATGATTATCATGGATTTTTCCAAGACCTTAATTTACTGCCATCTAGAGTCAATAAGATCAAAGTTCAGTGGAAACTACTGAATCTCTAAATTCAACATTTAAACCCTTCTTGCCACCTTTCTCTTTCTCCGAACCTTTTTTAAAAATGCATTTTATTAGAGGTGAAATCTTTATAAAGAACCTCTCTTCTAACTAAAATATTGGACCATGAGATTTTTCCATATTGTGACTTTTCTGCAGTAATTTAATTAGCATATTGTCTGTCTCCAGGGACGTCCAACACCAGAAGCATTTCTCCGACCCTGCTCTCAAACCATCCACTCAGTGGTACGTTACAGACGCGTCCTACGTGTGGTGGAAGTTAGTTAACCGTATTGAGCGTATTGAGCTGTCACAGCGTCAAGGCTGATTTCATTATCGAGTGAGGGAGTTTAGGATGTAGATGTCAACACGTTGGCCACCAGCTTGCTGATTTACCTCAGCGTAAATCTATGCTGTGATTTAAACACAACCAACCCTCAAAGTCCGGAAACACTATCTGGGAAATCTATTTTCGTGTGGCTTCAAAACAGGATTTATAAGGTGAATGTCGAGTTTTGGAGGTCATTTGTTGTGTTCATCTGAGTTTATTTTCTTTCTTTCTTTTATTTTTACATGGAATTAGGTCTTACAACAAAGTTAAAGTGGAAGTACATTGGTGAACATACAATCTTGCAAGAAATTTCTCCAAATTGATTTTAGTCTTTCAAGAACGACGATACAATTTTAACTTTTTTAATCACTTTTTAAATGAATCGGCATTGTGGTAACCAATATCAACATGATCAACATACAGACAGAGAACAAGTATAAAGAAATGAGGTAGAATTAAAGTCAGACATGGTTGGACCCCACCAGACGGGGACAGACACACCAAGAGTTGCATTACAGCCCCTGGCAGTGCGTCAGTCTGGAGGGAGGGACAGGGGGCTGGAAGGGGCCTGATTAATGAGTGTTACTGGGTGGTGGAGAGTTTGTGTCCCCACTCACCCTCGTGTCACCGGCACACTCAATGGCTTCATCAATTTGTAGCCATTATCACGTCAATAGGCAAGAATGGAGGGAGGAGGGGAGTTGAGGATTGAGGGGAGAGACGGGCTTCTGCTGCACCATCTGTGGATTGCTGAGCAAGGAGTGAAGCAAGAAGTGATCACTTAAGTCAGCTCCAAAATGTATGTCAGCTGAAGATGGCCAAAGGTTCATCATCAACAAATGAAAGTTTTCAAAAATGTTGTTACACAAACTTTTTCATCGTTGTTAGCCAGAATAAAAGAAAAGCTTTAAATATGACTGATTATCTTAAGACATTGCATAGCTTCGGCTCCCTTCCAAAACAATTAAAGAAAGTTGTATAAATTGTTTAAAAAAATGTGAAAGTATTGTATATTTTTACTTATTTACTCGAAGAATGAGTTGTTTGAGTTTTTGGTCATATTCACTCAAAATAAATCTCACTTTTTGTCTCTTTTACCATCTAACAACACTAAAAATCTACAGCCCTGTGAGCCTGTACTTTGGGTAGCACAGTGGTGCTTTGTGCAGCATGCATAAGTGCTAACAGTGACAAGCTTTACGGTCTGTTTACCATGTTTACCATCTTAGTTTAGCGTGCTAGCATGCTAACGTTTGCTAATGAGCTCTAAACAAAAAAGGACAGCTGAGGCTGGTGGATTACATTTTGTTTTGCTGGTGACCGAAGCCACACATTAGGGACATTTCACCCCAAAACAAAAACCTGTTGTGATATTTATCCATCCATACTGTTTTGTTGCGAGTTGCAGAGGCACTAAGAGGCACTCAACTAGGGGCACTCAATGTCCGAGGCAGAAATCTGACTTCAAGTTAAAAATGTTGACTGGGAACTCGGAAATTTGTAGATGAATGAGTAATGAGTAGATAAATGCTTCCTTCTCCCAGTGATATGGTGTTGTTTGGTAGACAGGTAATTGTTCCCTGATAAAGGGCTCATAACAAGGTCTGTCGATTATCTTGATTAACAGGGCCATGATTTCTGGAAAGAGATATTGTTCCATTGTATTTGAAAGGGGGCAGACATCTGTAAAACGCGGCAACTCACACCAAAACAATCTAGATGGATAAATAGCACAACAGGTAAGAGGATAATTTTTAAGTTTTAATTTTCTTCTAGATGAGCTGCTCTTTTAAGACCGTCAGCTTTAGTTTTGGAGAGATTTTTTTTTGCCCCACACTGAAATATGTTTTGAAAGATATCAAATGAGGAGCATCAACCAAAGCAATTCTTAAGTGCTCGATCAAATTCCTCTATCGTGTCTTTTAACATCTGCCTCTCTGCTTTTTAAAAAAGAAAAAAAAAACAGGTAAATAAACTTTTTTTTTTTACAAGGGGCACTTGTATCACAAGTTCAAACAAGTTAAATAATGAATCATCACTATCTCTATGCTCATTCATCATTGCACCAGCAAAGGCGATTGCGTCTGTCTGTCTGTGTGTGTGCGTTCCGGTGAGTGTCTGCATGAACGTGTGAACACAAGCGGCTGTGGAGCTGATACGGATAAGCAAATAGCTGCACACACATCATTAGGTGCTCATTTACAGACAGCAGCAGGAAACTTGTTCACTTCAGTCACTCTGATCAGGCATATGAGTGCGTATCTCTGCCCACCATGCCAGACCTGACATCTCATGCAGTTATTAATCTTCCCATCACCTTGTTTTCTACCACCTTCCACAATCTGTTTCTTGCCATCGTCAGGTTTATCCTTTCTCCGATAGCTCCAATGCTACTTATCCTCTTCACTTGAGTCCAGAGATCCCTGAAATTTCATTTGAAGAAGATATAACAACCCAAATTAAACCAAAAGTCATGGCTCTATAGTGTGTAAACCCACCTTGGGGGAAGTTTATTCTGTAGCTCGCAGAGGTGTAAAACAGGCTTTTTAGTTGATCCAGAGGCTGCTCACAGTGAAACATAATATGTGATAATAATAATGATTCTTCATCACGGAGTTCATTTGGCCTGTAATGATGCTAATCAGTTCAACACCTGGTCTTTCAGTGCGCATCGCTGTAACTGATTGAATTGTTCCGACTGCATTTAGACAAGCAACATCTGGGTCGAGGGGAGAAACAGAGGAGATACTGGCAGAAGGTGGAGATAAACAAGAGAGGGAGTAGGTGCAAAGTAAGGGGCGGTGGTGGATCAATTAGGGAAATGAAATCTCATCTTCAGTGTGGGCCAACATACATCAAGCTGTGACAGCTCCTCCTCTAAGCATGTCAGTCCCGCCTCTGTCACAACGACCAACTAAAGCAAAGCTAATCCCCCTGTTAACCCCTGGACAGCCTTAACACAACCTCCTCCTGTGTACTTGTTCACACAGTCGATTTCAAAAGTCTATCTGTGTGTGTTTCATCCCTTTTTACATTATATTACAATATCCTTTTTAAGTGATCTTGCAGTCTTTTTAAGGCTTGTGGCAGCAAACTGATTTTGTTTTTTTCTAAATTTATATCTCTGCAGTTGCCAAAATAAAACTTTGGCAGTATACATTTCAACAAACCAGAGATACATTAGATTTCCATTTCATAGGTATCATATCAGCATGTCTACAAAGCCCTCATAGTACCATCAGATTACTTATATATGAGCTGTATGAGACTGTTTGCTTCCTGTTTCAACTGATAAAGTTACGACCATTGGGAATTTTTCCAGCCACTTTTGTGACAACAAATCTGGGTATTTTTTGACAAGACATCAGGACACTTTCCAGTTGTTCATGGTGACAAAACTGGGTATTTTAAGCCAAAATATAATCCTTTCCTAACCTTAACCAAGTCGCTCTTGTGCCTAAACCTAACCAGACCTTAAAGGACCAGATCACCCAAACCAGACCATGCACCCTTGTTTGAATTGGGTGCACGAGCTTGACTGCGTGTCAAGGGTGTAAATAACGTCTTTTACCAATTTGGGATCTTGGGGCTTCCAGAGACTTAGATTACACCGAATGATTTGTATGGAGCCATTTTCCTTTCTTTTTTCTTTTGGTTGGTTGTTGAGGAGAATGCCGCAGCGCTGTTTTACCGTGAAGCTCCAGAAATGTTTTGTGGACTATGAAACTTCACCTGAATTTCCGTCGGTACAGGGGTGAGCGGATGATGACAGAATTATAATTTTTGGATTAAAAACTTGTCCTTTAAGCAAAGCAATGTCACATCATAAAATTAAAATAGACACGTAAAGTTGGAACGTAAAGAAACATTAAGTTTCAACTTAAGTGATTGGGTTGCATCGTTAGGCGAGAAAATAATGAATATGAAAATGAACATATGTATTATTTATTGATATTTCTGTGCAAGCAATTTTTACTTGCCGTTTGTCATCACTTTAGGAGACAGAACCACCCTTCATTGTTGACTGATCTCAAAAGCTAACACATACAGAAATTGGTTCTTGGATTGCAGCTATATTTTACATTTTATATCCATTCTTCAAATAAACAGAAGCAGCGGGGACACAAGACAAAAGCACCACCAAATATCTTTCAAATCAAATCCAGGGATAAAGATGTCATTGTAGAGGACACGTGTCACCAATGTTGCTTATTGCCTCTTTTATCCAAATTGCTTTGAAGCTGTAAATCACCACGCAGGTCATTTCACTACTATCTTACACGTGGACTACAATGCAATCTAGAACCCGTAAGCTACACTCATTCCCAGAGTTACAAGCTTCTACCTCCAGCCTTTTTTTATTTAATCTTCCTCACTTGACCAATATAGGTGTTTTTCATCAGAATTCTTCAGGTTCTGGAGAGTAGAAGAGGATAAATAAAAAGCAGTGGAGGAGAGGTGATATCGTGGTGTCAGGTGTGGTGGTGATAAAGAATTATGTCTTTCCCTTCATCACCTAACCCTAACCCTTACACACACACACACACATACATGCAAACACAAGCACACAGCCAATCTGATTAAACCCCACAAACATGGATTGGTGGGAGTGTCCGTGGACCACGAGGCTAATTGAACTGTCTTCACTCGGACAGGATGGAGGGCTGGGGGGAGAATGATGAGTGCTGCATAGAAGGAAGCAACTGACGGGGATAGGAGTTATCATTCAGTCAGATGTCTATAGTCATGTTTGAACGCTCCAAAAAACAATGTGAAAGACGAAAGTGTGTGACGTGTTCAGTGATCCAGACTGATGTGTCTCAGGGACTAAAATGTTTGATTTGTTACAGATATTCAAGGTCGCCAGAGGATGAAGTTGACTGACTTCTAAAAAAGTTGGGATGCTGTGTAAAACATTAATAAAACACAATGTTAGAATTTGCTAATCCTTATTGACTTAATATCAAAAACAGTACAATGTGCTACCTCATCAACTTCATTGATTTTTGTTAATATATGCTTATGACGCACATTTCAAACAAGTTGGGACAGCTGCAACAAAAGATTGGGAAAGTTGTGAAATGCCCCAGAAACACCTGTTCAGAACATTCCACAGGTAAACAGGTTAACTGGTAACAGGTGACAGTATCATGATCGGGTTGAAAGGGACAACCTCAAAAGGCTCAGTTGTTCACATTTAAGGATGGTTCACCACTTTGTGAAACACATGATTGTATAAAGGATATTACTACATGGGCTCAGGAACATTGTAAAAAACATTTTCCATAAACACAGTTAGTTTGCAGATGATTGCATCCTGTTTTTATCTAAGCTAAACACAAGGTTTCAACTTCTTGGGAATCAGGGTTGTTGCCCCACAATGAAGTTGATTTTTGTGTTTGAGTTACACATTCATGCACCCTACAGGTAAGGCAAATTACAAGATGGTTAGCTTAGATTTGCTAGACTGTCCCAAGATTTCTAGGCCTTCTCTTAGATATGGTTAGTGAAAGATCAGGTCATAATGATCACTTTCGTGAGATCTTTCACATGGCTGCGGTTACCATCTACACATGACCCCCTCAGGTAGCCTGGTTTGTACTACTGATTACTTTGGTGATCGCCTGGCTTTTCTAGCCATCCACACGAGTTGAAATTTGCTTAAATCAATTTTCAACATATATAGAGGAGGTTATGTTTTCACCCATGTCCATTTCTTGGTTCGTTGGTTGGTTGTCAGCAGGATTACACAAAAACTATTGAATGGATTTCCAAACAAACTTAGATAGAGGATGGGTCCCCATCAACTCTAAGTGTGGAGCTGGATAAAGTTACGGATCCAGGATTTTTTTCTCACTTTTTTTTAACATTGTGAGTGTTTTTCTGCATATTTTTTAATTTTTTTTCTGGAATAATGGATGGATATTGAGAAAAAAAAAATCAGGCGCATTTAGGTGGCTGGTATCTATGACTGAGTGCAAAAGGGGACTGTTGGGTCTTGGCGGAGGTATGCGCTCTACTGATTTCCTTTCTAGTCTCTTCCCTTGGCACATGCCAATGCTTATATCATTAGTATTACATTAGTATTAATGATTGCAATATCAGTAACAGTTTGTACCCCAACAAATATTTAAAGAATCAACTTTTTATTAAAAAAAATTTATATCCAAAGAACTGAGCACTCCACTGGGGCTCTGATGAAGAAGGCTCTGTATGACTGATGCGCCATCATGTGTTTAAAATGTGTGTATTTGCTTGTTTCCACTTTTTTACAGAGATGACACATTTTGTAGATGGGTTTAAACTACTTTACAGCCATCGTTTTTCCGTGTTAAAGGAAGAACATATTTGGGGACTGAGTATTTTGGGAACCTGACCCTGCAGAGCAGTCTGGCTGTCCCACAGAGCAACAGATGTTTAACTACTCTGCCGCCCCGTCACTGCCCCTGTCTTTGTGTGTTAACCAGCTCTACGTGTGTCTGTCCCCTCCTCTCATTCACAGACCTCTGTTCACGACTAATTAGCTATGTGCCTCCTCTCCTTCTACCCTGAAGCCTCATCTCATTGCACTGTCATCTCGCTGTTTACTGTGCTAAGTAATAATCATCCAATCTCCAGCTCTCCTCCTCCCGCCTCCCCTCCTTTCCCTCCCCTTACCCTCCTCCGCTCCTCCCTCGTGTCCTCCTCATTATTGCCCGGTCTCAGTTTGTGACGGCCGTCATTAATCAAGTCATTTGGAACAACGTTGAACCTTGCAACCCCGAACGCCTACCCCTGCTCAACCAGGAAGTGTTGTATTCCCCTGCGGCTCATTAGGCCAATCAGAGCAAAACTGGGACATGACAATAGATGCAACAATAGAAACCAAATGCAGATATTAGACATGAAAACACAAAAGGATGCAGACAGCAGAAAGAACAACAGGCTTTATTATTCTCTATCTGATGGGGATTTTGGGGGGTTTTCCTCTACGTTTAATGTCTCCAGGGATACATAGTCTAATTGCGCTTTACTAACTCACTGGCCCTGCTAATCTGTGTCACTTACATCTTTAAAGGAAGGTCACTAATGTTTCCACCTCGGTTAAATTCCTAATTTGAAACATTTTACATAGAAATATATTTAGAAATGGCGACTGCATGGCGATTGCAATTGACATTAACCACACCATGCTTAATCCTTAACCATGCGTTAAGGATTAAGGATTGTTTTCATCTGATTGCTTTTGAACCCAAATTTGAGTGGGAATTTAGAAAAATTATCTAATTGTCTCATTTGAGAACTATTGTTATGCCACTGATGAGATGCTGTTTTGCAAGAAAAAGAACAAAAATGTTTCAGAAATATGACGGCAACCTTGTTTTTATTTCCATAATAGTGTCACTGCAATTTAAATAATTTTAAAAAAGCTCTTGTAATCAAATATGTTTTGATTTAGCTCCTGCCTATACCCCGCCCATATTGCTGTGAACTGTGCAAGAATGGCGTAACCTCTCTGCCTCTTAACTAGGAGGTCTGACAGATTCGCCCACTGGGTTAACCTCTTTTTCATTTGTGTATGAATAGAGGCAACATGAATGGTTCTTTTACAGCTCAGGGTAGAGAGGAGCTACGGCCTGAGTAGTTGTTCTGTGTCTCTCAGACCTGCTCTTGTCTATTTCGACTCTGTGGGTATGCATTGTTGTCTATATGGGTGTGTGGGTGTGGGTGCATGCAAATATGTGTGTGTCTGCTTTCCGGTTCTGTGTGTAAGAAGGTGGCTGTAACCCAAAGTGGCTATTAGAAAACAGACCCAGCTCATAATAGCTGTAGTGCCAAATGTTCATGACAGTAGAGGTGTGACTCCCCATGTTCAAAATGTAAGAAGAGCTAGCCTATCGTATCATTTCAGCTTCGAGTGCACTACAATAGTCCACATTCAATAATGTTTCAAAATTTTTGGTGATTTTGAGTATATAATTGACCAATCAGAGCTCAAATATTTGTCAATGCAAAATGTCTCAAAGTTTATTTCCTTAAACATACTGATCGTTTTTTTTTTTTTGTCTCTCAATCAAAAGACATAAGTAAGGGATCACGGGAGTTGTTGTCTTCATTTTCAACCAACCACCATTGCTGATGAATGTCTACCTGCATGGCAGAAATGTTCACGTATGAAATAATGCAAAGTTTTATCCATGATACGTTTAGTCACGCTCGACGACTGGTTCCTCACTCTCTGGCTCTCTCCAGGAAGTTGTCGGGACAGGCGACCAAATGAAATGCGCCATTACCTTCAGTTAAATTATTTTTTTCTCTGGGTTTGAACATTTCAAGAAGCTACTTCACTCAACAATATATAATGCAAAAGGTGTAAGGTGACATTTTAAAGCAGAAATGGTACATGTTATATCTGTAATTTTTGTCCAGCCACCTTTTTTTCTCAACTTCACTGTTCTCTGTCTTTGTGGGGCAATATTACTTTGTGCTTTTCACCTAAATCCATTTAGATTTAATTCTATGTAAAAATCTTTTTCTGACATTGAAAGACTGAACTGAAAAAGAGTTGCAGTTCAGTTTGACACCTGACCTCTGGTTTAATAAGTGCTTCTGTAGATGAAGGAATGCCTTTGATGAATAATGTTTCCATTTTAATCAGACAGTTGACCTCAGACCCGATCGTTTCATCCTCGAAACCAGGGTATATTACTGTACAAAGTATCAAGTTATGACTGCTATCTGTGTGTGAATAGATAAAGGCACTGAGCGAGGGTTATATTAACACAAAGACTTTTTTGTGAAGGGTTATTAACAAAGCAATCTAAAGACCGTAAATCACAATTACATTATATTACTAAACATCATATCTGTCAGTGGTGTGAAATTTCAAATGCTGCGTCCTTTATATCTTATCTCAAACGATGTGATGTTTGTGCTCGGATATCATTGTCAAGATATGTTGTACAAACTTTATTAAATGGTGTGATATATCCACTCTCTCTGCCCTTTATCTAATGTAGAACAGATCACAGAGTATTAATGATTTTACAGCTGGCTTTTACAACCGCAGTCCTATCCTGGTGCTTCACACATTACTCTGACCCGTCTGACTAACAAAGGCAGTGGAAAAAAGACCTGATTACTAACAAACAAAGCGTTTATTTTGTCATAGATAACGTTAAATTTGCAATTTAATCACTTGCGATACAAAGGACTGTACAGTATACCTCATGTGGGTATAAGTTGTATTACCATGTAATGAAAGAACAAAGCAGATGTATTTGTTGTCATGTTTTTGCAAAAGTTTAGTATGCAATGTGTCAATGCAATTTCTAAATAGTTCACTTTTGCAAAATGTGGTTTGCATTCAAATTTGTATATATATATCATATTAACATTTCCACAATATTAAAACGTTAGCAGTTTACATGTCTGCAAACCACAACATACCACAGACATGACTACAAAACGTGTCATGTCACATTCTCAGTGCATGACTTTCATGTCGGGACGTGCAGGGGACAGTGGTAGAGTCATAAAGTGAAGCCAGTGACGGCAGCTCGAGTCTGCGTTTCAACATTTGTAAGCGTGACACCACTGGATATTTTTAAGGAGACCTCGGGCACAATTTCCAGCTGTTTGTGGCCACCAAAACAGGTATTTTAGGCCAAAAATGTGATCTTTTCCTAACCCTTACCAAGTGGTTTTGTGCCTAAACCTAACCGGACCTTCAGCAAAGTATTGTCACAACATCAAATTGATTCTTGAGACCTGAAGAAACATGAAATTGCAACAAACAAACGTAAAGTTTCAGCATATCAAACATAAACTAAGTGTATCTGTGTTTTTTTAGATTTGTATATTGCCAACATTTACTGTGGCAGATGGTTTGCTGTTTAATTGCAGCCTGAAAACTTTACCAGGCTGACAAAGGAGAAACATGTATTTGCAAAATATAATTTTATTTTTAAGATATTGTTTTTTCACTTATGCCTAAATAAATATCTACAATTTCTGACCTGCATAATCTGCATTTTCAGCCATTTCTTCTACCAAGCTGTGGTCTGCCTGTGGTCTATCTGAATATGCCTCTGACTATATGAGATTCTGAGTAATGATTGATGATGGAACTTGTTAATTAGTAACCTGTGTCTCCTTGGAGATGACTTGAAACAATAACATCAAAGCAAACAAAATAGTTAATGAAGTATTTTCTAACTTACAATTCATGCTACAACTATGCCATAACAGTAATAAACTAAAGTGGCACTGACTCCTTAGAGAGCATACCTCAGCCAAGGCCCAACAGTCTCTTTTAAAGTCTATCAATCCTAATCCAATATTAAACTCAGTACCCTTGTATCAAACCACCAATGACTGCTTTTTTCCATCAAGATCTGTGCACTATTCCTGAGAGATTAACCAAAATGTCAAAAATCTCACAATGTTAGAGAAAGTGAAAAAAATTCCCGAATCCGTCTCTTTATCCAGACCCACATCAAAAGTTAATGAGGTCTATTCTGGGCCGAGACCCATCCTCCATCCAAGTTTCCTGGAAATCTGTTGAGTAGTTCTTGTGTAATCCTGTGTGACACATATATGGACCAAAGACCGTTTAGTTTATATGTTGGGTGGTTCAGCAGGTGTTGGTGTGTTTGTCTTTGAAGTGAGAGCAGTTTGTTTTCCCAGGCCGTCGACCGTCTCTTATCAGTCTTGTATAAACCGGGTGCAGGAAATCACCACAGGTTAAAACTGTGGCAGAAGTAGATCCAATTAGGACACTTTGAGTCAACCTGAAGCCTTACGCTGACATGGACGGGAAGAAATTAATGAGGGATGAGGGGAAGATGTCCTCTCCAAAACTGTGTTTAGAGGAATGCTTTTACTACAGTAATATATGCTCTTGTAAATGTACTTTTGCAACCAATATATGCAGCTCCATCAAGTTATGGGTAAAATGCACATACACTGTACATTTAAAAAGCTGACTTCTCTTTTAAAAAGTCACTTTGTTAGATTTTACAGTGTATATGACTATATATATGTATGGTTTAGTGAAATAAACGCAACTACTATATGATTTTGTCACCTGTCAGTACTCCACACACAAACTGTGTGAGGCTCTGGTCTGCAGGGAGAGAAAATGAGTTTGCTCTCTGTCACTTTACTGCCCCCTTATCTGCTCCATGGTGTGGTGATGACCGGTAATCATAGCAGCAGCCGCTGATAATAACTGTTGGGTTTCTGTCAACCTTAGCAGGCCATAAAACATAATGAACAGTTAAGTTGTAAAGTGATGATTTTCGTCATGTCTCTAAAAGGACATTACAGTAATTGACGCAATATACTCTTCAAGTGTGTCTGTGTGGACGGTGTGTGAGAAAGCTGCACCCCAGTCACACCTGAGACAGGGATTACATTTGAGGTCAAACTGCCAGACAGATAAGAGAGAGAGAGAGAAAGAAAGAAAGAAAGAAAGAAAGAAAGAAAGAAAGAAAGAAAGAAAGAAAGAAAGAAAAAGTCCCACTCCTCTCCTTGTAGGAATTGGATTGTGAATTCTTTAAAAGGAGTGAAATTAAGCTGAACATACTCTCTTGCATATAATTGAACCACTTAGAGGTACATCCTGCCCTGTCCCTGTGCTGCAGGGCTCTGACCAATCACAACGCAGCAAACTTTATAGCGCTATTGGGTGCGAGTAATTTTTCAGCCCACTGCTGGAGTGACTGAAGTGGTCTTTACGCACGGGGTTTAAGTGGAGTAGGTCAGAGAGAGGACATTTCTTCAGGGAAGAGGAGTGACGGTAGAGCTTAGTGTGTTCGGAAGTTAATCTTTTAAGTTAAAGTTTTACATTTTGTGTGTAAGATATTATCTAGAACAGGAGTTTTATCAAACCAATTAACATCAGCTGTTAGTTGGAGACGTCGCGGTGCAGAATGACCACCACCATGGAGAAATCTAAAAACTTTCGCATTGATGCGCTCCTGGCGCACGACGTGGAGCAGAGGGCGGACAGCGACCGTGCGTCCCCGGGCTTCTATCACAGCAGGAGCCCCGGTGGAAGTCCGGTGTCAAACCGCGGCTCAGAGACGCCCTCCCCGCATCCAAACGTCCCAACACACCCCTCTCCAGCTCAGCCGGGAGTCCTGTCCAAATCCCAGCTCTTCAACTTGTCGCAGTCAGGATTCACAGCTCTGCACCAGGGGGGTCTCCTCGGAATGCACCCGGGCTCCATGTATCCTCTGGCGGCCCTCGGAGGCCAGCAGCACGCCTTCATGTACCCCGGCTTCAGCCAGCTGGTTCACGCGTACCCGGAGCAGCTGAAGGGGGCCAGCATGGCCGCGACGCTCCCGCTGGAGCACTGGATCAGAGCCGGGATGATGATACCCAGAATGGGGGATTATGGAGGTGAGGATCTGCCTGTCTACAGTTATAAACTTTATTATTCTTACTTCATGATAATAAAAGTTCATGATGTTTATCCTCCTCTCAGTTTGTTGATCAGAGTTTTAAAAGACTCAATAAAATGACGTTTTTACGTGTTTAAAGGTCATTAGCTTTAGAATAAAGTAATAATAATCTTGTGTTTAATATTACATTATTATAGAAAAAAATAATAATGGTGCAAAATAATGCAAAAGAGGACTTTTTTATATATAATTGTAGGCTTAATATTAAATATTATTTTTGTTGAAACCTTTTTTCTTGTTTATTCTTTCATCTAATTAAAAATGAATCTCCATGTACTCTCACAGGATAATTTACGCGCAAATCCTTAAAAATGTAGGATTTAGGCCTTTAATTTATTCATTTCATTGAAAGTACGGCAAGCAGTATAGGCCAACATCCAGCTCATGTTTGTGTTTGTGTTTTCCTTGTCTTTCTAACACCTTGGTATTGGTGTTTGACATTGAGATGTTGTCCCTTAAGGACAATTCATCTCGTAAAAAACAACGCGCAAAAACATTTACGGTAAAGGTAACACCTAAAATAGACCTACTACTTAATCAATTGATAACATTTACAGTGTTTTCATTAAGGTAATGGTCCTCTGTGATGGTTTATTACCCCTCCAGAGCAATATCCTCTCACCACGGCCTCACATCAAGGCAGTAAAATGTAAACGGACAGAGAGAAAGTGAGATATACAGGCAGGAGGGGAGACAGGCAGGTAGGCCGGAGGAATCCAGACAACTGAATGGAAACCACAGTGGAAGATTTTGGGATGATTTGTTTGAATATTTATTTATTTATTTATTCATTTGTCAAATTAAAGTTTTCTTGATGTCTTTCTTATGTCATTCTTTCTATTATTGGCTACTGTAGGCCTCTTTCACTTACAGGCCCACTACTGAGAGGTATTGTGCTCTTAAATAGAAGTAGATAATAATGATCAAATTTAAATGATAACCCCTCTGTTTTCCCCTCTCAGCTCCAGCACAGGTGGGTTTGTTGGGGAAGTGTCGGAGGCCCAGGACGGCCTTCACCAGCCAGCAGCTGCTGGAGTTAGAAAACCAGTTCAAGCTCAACAAGTACCTGTCCAGGCCCAAACGCTTCGAGGTGGCCACTTCACTCATGCTGACTGAGACTCAGGTGAGACAGTCAGAGGCTGTAGGAGGTCTTACTTTGAATTATAATATCACAGTGTACATGATTTTAATGTGTGAGTAAATTCCTTCAGTTTTTTTTTTTTTTTTGGACTAAGACCTTTTTTCTGGCACCTGAATGAAAGCTTGTTGTGTCTTTCTTGAAAAAACAAACAAACAAAAAAAACCCAAAAAACAAAAAACACCACTGATGACAAGCAAGTGGAAGCAAAGGTGGTAACTTTAACTGTTCAACAGCTGATAATTGAACATTTATTACAATACATGGCTTTTATTTATTGTTATTTGACCTTTATTTGACCAGGCAAGTCACTAAGAACAAATTCTTATTTACACTTAAAAACTTATTTACACTGTCAGCTTCATAGCTGCTGAGGTGACACACAGTCACAGTCTGTCTTCATGTACTATTTTATATATATGTTAAATTTCCATCATATGGGGTGCCCGTTAGCTCAGTTGGTAGAGCATGTGTGCCATGTACAGAGGCCCTGCCCTCACTGCAGCAGTCCAGGGTTCAA
Source organism: Pagrus major (assembly GCF_040436345.1). Taxonomy (NCBI): domain Eukaryota; kingdom Metazoa; phylum Chordata; class Actinopteri; order Spariformes; family Sparidae; genus Pagrus; species Pagrus major. The sequence goes on from NC_133223.1 coordinate 25,817,347, forward strand.
GTCTGACCTATGGCCCTTCACTGCGTGTCATTCCCCCTCTCAACCCATTTCCTGTCACCTCTCTGAGCTGTCTTGTAAAATAAAGGCCAAAAAAGCTTCCTCCTTAATAATTTTCCTTAAAAAGACAGCTTAAAAAAAACCCCAATATTCGACGGGATGTGGCCTCAGCATTCTTGACATTATACTGTACTGTAGCAGCAGTATCATTTCTACATAATGCTATGATATGACTGCATGGCCACAAGGGTAAAGTAATAAATCTCTTTTCAAGACAGGATAATGGCATGGCAAACATTTTTTTTTTTTAACAAGTTTTGCTTGAAACCCACACAACTAAATGTTTTTGTTTTCCATCAGGTTAAGATCTGGTTCCAGAACAGACGTATGAAGTGGAAGCGAAGCCGCAAAGCCAAGGAACAAGCAACCCCATCCTCCCCGCTGACCGACACAGAAAGAACTGGGATGGACATGCACCACAGCGGCAAGCCTCAGAGCGATTCACACAGCTCGAGCCTAGAGGACGAAGAGGAGATAGAAGGGGAGGATGAGGATGAAAGAGAGGAGATAGAGGTGCTGAGGGCAGGTTCTCTAGGCTCCGTAGGCTTCATGAGGCACACGGGAGGAGGAACAGGAAACTACAGCCGTTACTCAGAGGAGGAGCTGGAGGAGGGAGGGCCGAGAACAAGATGTGGGGTTTTCCCATAGTTATAAAGTTCAGCATGCTTTTATTGTACGTCTTTTTATGTTTATTGCTCCTGAGAAGACAATACACAATGCAATCAGGTGCATGAACATGGTGGCATGAAGAGGATCATTCATTTTTCACAGCCCAACCCGTAGTGCCATATCTGTCTCTGGAGCTCACAAATTAGCAAAAAAAGGGTGTATATCGACATCTGCACACTATATGAAAATAGGACACTTAATGGCCAGTAGTACATCTGAGTTATGGATTCTTAAATGGGCATATTTCTGCATGATTTACTTGTGACTGAAACAGTACAAACAGATTGAAAGCCGGTGCTTCTGTCCCGTCTTCTCCATTAAACTTAATTTATTTTTGAATATACTTGTACAGGGGTAATAGCACTTTGATGGAAGGTACTGGATGAAGAGACAGAAAAATGTACTTTGAGAGTCATGTTGTAAAGTGTCACTGTTACATTAGTTATCAGTGCATACCGGTCTGTTACAATATTCCTCTAATATTCAAAACTTTTCATATTTTTGCGAAGAAAAAATAATGGATTCATTTTCACCCAGTTGAAAGTTAAGGGCATTAGGTGTGGCCAGAATATTGCGAATGTGGCTACTGAAGTACTTTTTTGACCATATGGTCCTGAATTTATGTTGTACAATATTCAATTATTTGTTTTGCATTATATTATTGAAACTGCATGTTATATTTTCAAGCTGCACACACACACATGCAAGGGAATTGCTGCACGTACTTTATTGTATCTGAAATTTACTGTTGATAAGGAATTTTTCCTGCATTTTGTAAACTGTTCTTATGTTAAGCATGTTATGTTGTCGATGTAATTTAACATATTATAGAATTTAATATATTTCATTTTAAAAGCAAAACTAGTAGTTTTTGTGGAGAGGAATAGTTTGAAAAATAAAGTTGAATAAATGTGTGTTGAGTCCAGTTAATTCAGACTGAAAGAGTGAATGAAAATGCATGCAATTTACAATTAAAGGGATAGTTCAGGTTTTATTTTTTAAACAAATCAATGGCAGAGTTATTATAGTTTTTCATTGTTATTTTTATTTTTATTTCGTTTTTATTTTTTTCGTTTTTAATTCAGTATAGTTTCAGTTTTCTGATTTTGTTTGCTCGTTTCAGCTATTTTGTTGTTGTTTTTTTGTCATAATTTTTTTTTTAGTTCCAATATTTGTTTTAATGAATTTCTATTATAATATGGGAGGGATTTGTCAGGGGCAAGATTTAAGAAGTTTAAAAAGTACTTTTTTATTTTATTTTAGGTTATAAGTTAATATTTACAGTCGGTTTTTAATTTATTTCAACTGACTTAAATGGTTTTCACAATTAGGTTTAGCTTTTAGTATTTTATATTATACCATTGACTCATGCACATATCTGCACAGCACAACTGCTAAATAACTTTTTTAAATAATAATATAAGCGAAAATAAATCTACATTAAGCCATCAAACAAGGAAAATACAAATAAATATGTACAAAACATAACATAAGATGAAAATAAATACGGAAAACTAACTGCTGAATAACTGTACCTCATAACATCATACGTGTAAATTCTACCAGCTCGCAACTGTCCCTCCTCGGATGCCGTCGTTACCATGGCGATGTCAAACAAGTGCCTGTTGCCATAGGAACGCAATGGCTGACAAAACTTCAAACATCTGTCGTTAGCGGTGTTCTCATGACTTAAATTGAATAAATAGCTGTGACTTTAGCTTGTGAGCTGTATTCTTTAACATTTGAAAGAAGGTAAGAAAGCGTTAGTGTGTCGAAGCAGCCGTGTTTATGGTCTTAATTCACGTGAAGTCTACAACAGTCTGTCGCTAACGCTAGCTAACAAGTGCAACATTGCGTCATTTTGTCTTTTCCCAGTCATGTTAGCTGAGGCTCGGGCTCCTGCTGATCCCTTGAGTTCAGGGGCACCATGGAGGACCTCCACCGCTGGGAAGGATATCAAAGTAGGCTAACTGCAGCTTGAATATCTACAGCTTGGTATCATTAATAACTTGTAGCTCACTTTTCTTTTGTAGCAGATATTTTCTTTAAGGTCTCACTGAACCTGTGTTTTAAATCAGCTCAATTCATATCCCAGAATAAAGAAACTGCACCATGAGCCACAGCAGTGTATGCCTATGTGACTCATTTATTATACCTATTTCCTGTGGGTGGGATCCTATTGAAGAAAGTCTATGGAAGAAAGGATAAGTTTAATTTTCATGTCCAATAACAGCTACAATAGTTACCCATTTCTGGTGTCTAGTGGTGAACACTGCATTGAAAGGAAATTGACCTCATCTATGTATTAATTATCACTTGTTTTGACATGATTTCTGACTGATCCCATCCTTTCTTAATATCCTGTGTAACAATATAACGTAAGCGCAAAATTTTTGAGTCTGAATTCTGACTGCTGGCTGTTTAAGATCTCTGCAATAAACAAGGAATAGTTCTTAGTTTTTGTTCAGTTTAAATGTCTTCAGGGGGTCTTCTAAAGTTTCTTGAAAAGTCATTTATGTGTGTCTTTTTTCCAAAAACAACATCAACTGTAACTCACCAGAGGCAACGGGATGGAAAACACCAACGTCAAGCATCCAGCCGACAAAGCTGCTCCTTGGGGTTGGAAATGAGGCCAGAGCTGGTCTGGGAGGACTGGGACCTGCGAAGAGAGTTCACCAAGACTTTAGTGTTAAAGAATATTCACAGCAAGCTGCAGAAGCTACACGTCAGGTCTTACAAACACACATAGACACACACGTGCATTCATATATGTAGTCTTACTTATTCACACGAAAACACACACAAGTAATGGCCATCATATTTTCTCTTTGCCACCTCACAGGCCTCCAGTTTCCAAGTTTTTCACCACCTCAATTCCTCAGACAGTTGTGATCAGCCCAGGGACTTCTTTGTCAGTGCCAATCACCTTTAGACCACTCCAAAGGGTAACACAACACAAACTTACACAGAATTGCATCTATTCGTTGATCTTATTAGCAAGTGTTGTGCCCCATGGCTTTCAAAACAAAAAAAGAAACTGGGAAACATGTATAATTTTTTTACATTATTATTTTATATTTACTCTTTATTCAGCGGTGTTGACAACACCACAAAAAGCATATACTGCTTTAAAACTATGAAACATTGTTATTCATATAATACTTTGAGGTGTAACATGATCTACTTCTCCTGTTTCATGTCCTCCATCAGTGTGAGTATGAAGACAGCATTGAGTTTCAATCTAAAGATGGCAGCTTCCAAGTATGCCTCCATGCCACCATTCCCTGTCATGCCCTGGAGGTGCCTGACTCTGTGCTGCTGCCACTCTGTGCTGTTCAACACTCTGCGCATACTACTTTCCTGCTCAGAAATGTCAGGTACATATGAGTGTGCAGTGTGCGGAAAAGTAATAGGCATGAATAACCTGAGAAAAAGAAGTAGGACACTTTGTGTTCATGTTCTCACATGTGTGTTTGTGCTTAGAAGCAGCTAGATAATGTAAAAGTCTTTCCCCCTTCACTTTACATCACTCCTGTTAATAAATCTCAACTTTTTCTGTGTCTTCCTCATTTTCTGCACGCGTTATTTCCACAGTAAACTCCAGACGCACTTCCAGTGGGAGTGCAATGCTCCGTTCAAGCTAAGCCCTGAGCAAGGCCTGTTGAAGCCTGGCCAGGAGTGTGATATCATGGTGGTCTTCAAACCACAAGAGGCACTAGTGTACCAGCAACAGGCCTACTGCAGGTTTGGAGAAGAAGAGGACAAGGCGGAGAGCTGCTGCACTGTGCTCCTGCAGGGACTAGGTACTGTAACTAGCAGCTGAGAGAGGCATACTCGCCAACCCATCAATCATCATTCAGGTGCTGACATTGGGAAGTGGCATGCACGGATCCCCAAGGGGCAGGGGCAAAAAATGGATAGATGAATGAAAAGTGATTAATGTTACTTTATGCCAGAGGTGGTGGTTGTGTTACATCATTAATGCTAGTAAAGTAGTTATGTTCGTGAACATGCCTTAAATTTATAACACCAAAGAATGACTGATGCAACCTTCAAATAAAGCAAGCCACTGATTTGGCCCAGCTGATTATGTGTAACTATGCAAATTTGAGCAAAGATGTGTGTTTGTTTTCAACTTTATTTTTGATATATTGAAAATATGCATCTGTATTATGAATTGAACCAAGTGGTAGTAGGGTATACTGTATTTTCTGTTATTTGTGTTAAAGGAAAAATAGGAACCAGTACTCTATTACTTGCCTCTTGTGTTGTCTCTGCTTCCCTTTTCAGGCAAGTACCCATTTCTTCAGCTGAGAAATCCAGCAACGAAGGATGAAAAAGAACAAAGTGGTCCAGTGCTGCAGTTTGGCTCTGTGGCAGTCGGTCAGAGTTTGCAGAAACACTTTGACATCCTCAACCCCTCCCCTGTGAGTAGTACACCAAGATGCAGTAATGCAAATGTACACTCCCAGTGGCCTTCTCTCTCATCTTTGTTTTTTGCCACTCTCTTCCAGGTAACTGCGTCTTTCTCTCTTTCACGACTGTCCGATGACGTGCCTGTGTTGGGATCAGAGTTCAGCTGTGATGTGAGCAGGGGTAAGGTGGCGCCTGGTGGATCAGTACGGGCGACAGTTACCTATACTCCTGCTGTGGTGGATACTGTCTCTGTCGAGTACCTAGCTCTAAAATGTAGAGGGGCACTCAACAAATCTCAGCTCACACTCACTGGAAATTGTGAAGGTATAGGACACACAGAAAGGCACACACATGCGCAATAACAATACATGGTTTTGCAACAAAAGGAAGGAAGGGTCTTAAACTCAGAATCTTGAATTATATGCAATATATTCTTTTGTGACTAGGTCCCAAAGTTTCTTTGTCCTCCTCTGTGGTGGACTTTGGCTGTGTTGAGGAAGGAGGAGCAGTCGTGCAGACATTGGAGCTGCTTAATTCTTCCCCTGTTGAGGCTATCTACCAACTGGACCTGGACTGTAGTGGGCACAGTGTGTTCAGCATCCAGCCAGCAAGTGGCACTGTCCGCCCACACAGCCATACCACTCTGAAGGCAGTCTATAGGCCCACACAGCCTATTGCACATCACAGGAGAATGGCATGTCTTATACTGCACAGGGTAGGATCCATTATTTAGACACAAACACACTCACAGCACACACACAAACATCTAGACTATTTATTCTTTCTCTCTACCTCATCTCTCCCCTAAAGGACCCCATGTTCCTTGACCTGATTGGTACCTGTCACTCAGAGCTCCAGAAACCAGCCATCCTGAAGCCTGAACACTTGGTTCTGTACAAGCTCAGCTGGTCCCGCAGAATGGACATACCAGTCAGCCACCATGCCATTAAGCAAGAACATAATGCACAATTGGATAAGCAGGGAGTACTCTGCCCCCTGGAGGAGGTAGAGTGTCAAAGACAGATGAAAGATGTACAGATTTGTATAAAATACACAGTAGAGGCTTAGTGTTGTCTCTCTACGTCTGTCTCTGTGTCCTTTTCTAGCAGTCACCCCAGAGACCGGACAGTGTTGGTACTGTGTCCAGAACTTCCATGGAGGAATATTACCAATCCTGCTTCGGGTTCATGGATCCCCTCTCCTGCAGCTCCTCCTCATCGTCTCCACATGTATCTGTGGTGCCCAGCGAACTACTGTTCAATCACAAAATGTCCTCCTCTTTGTCTACTGCATCACCATCCTCTCAGTCTGTCTCCATCACCAACCACACCAGAGGAAAACTAAGGTACCCCTGTGTTTGATGGATTGTTGCTTCTCACTATGGCACAACCAAACATGCTCTTCTTGCTCTATCTGGTTTCTTTGACATGTGGTTTTACTCCAGCCTGGTGTGGACTGCTGTTCAAGACTCTCCGTTCTCCGTATCTCCCTCATCATGTGACCTGGCTCCACTGAAGTCCACCTCATTTAGAGTGAACTATGACCCCAAGCAGCTCAACACTCTGCACGCAGTGCAGCTTGAGTGCTTTGCATACTATAAGGTAATGTTTTTACCCTACATTCAAAATTATGTGGAGGAATATTCTCTTTTTTTCTGTTCTCTGTTGAGAATCAAAACAATTTCATGGGATGAATTCTGCTGCCACTCTGTCCTCTGACTTCTCTGCAGGACAGTCATCAAATGGAGGAGCCACTGCTGTGTCCACCCTGGTGTGTGACTGTCAGAGTCATAGGCAACTCCTTTCAGCCAGGCAAAGAGCATTTCATCCCCTGCTGCTCCCTGAAGCCCCCTCGAGTGGTGAGACAAAAACAACAAAAGGGACAATTTTTACAGTATATCTTCCTCTCTCTGTCTGCTGAGAAAACTGTAACATTTTCTTCTTTCTAGGTGTTTCCAGCTCTTAGCATTCTTTCCTATCGGACAGCGCTCCTCCAGAATTGTGGAGACCTTCCTCTAACCTTCTGTCTGGACCACAGCTTAAACCCTGCCTTGGCAGAATCTTTGTCTGTAGTGCCCGGCTGTGGTTTGATCCAGCCTGGGAATCACCAGATCCTCACCCTCAGAACAAGTCCCACAGAAGACGGTCCCAAACAGGGCTTCAGTTTACACCTTCAGCTCAATGCAGCTAAGCACACAAAGGTACGACAAGGACAGAGGAACAAGAGCAAAAAGGCTCACCAGATGGCTCTTGCAGGTTTTTCAATCTGTGTATTTCTGTTTGTCTTTTAGGAGCTGACAGTTGTCAGTGTGGTGGAGAAGCCAAGTGTTTCTCTTGAAGGAGATGGCAGCTTGTATTTCCACCCAACAGCGTTGGGCTCTCGGACGCAGCGCTCCCACCACATCAGGAACCTCAGCCGCGTACCTCTACGGTTGGTTTGCATAATGTTTGTTATTCCTGTGCCAATACATTTTTCAGTGTATTGGTTTGTAGTTCTGATTTATCACAGAATCATACATTTGTCTACAGCTGGCTTTCTGTGTTTGTCCTTTATGGCAGGTTCCATTGGAGCATTCCAGAGCCAGACCAGGGGCTTATCTCTGTTGAACCAGATGCTGGTGAACTGCATCCCAATGACAGCTCAGTGAGCGAACGAATCATTCATGCATTTACAGCAACTGTATGTCTGGCTAAAACAAATTTGAATTATTTGACATTTTTTATAACTTGTTGATGATGTTACAGGTCCAGATTTGGTCCTTCAGCCCGCTGGCAGAAGAAACATACACACTCAAACCTACTGTCACCTTCTGGCCAATCCAGACACCTGGATGTAACATGTCCCAACTTACCCTTAAAGTGGTGGGAATGGGCTCTAAAGGCTTCATAGAGGTGGGATTTAAACTGTATGTCAGTTTTCAAGAATAATTAATAAAATGACTGTTGTTCTCAGCTTTAAGGGCATAAATTATCTAACCAAGCAGTGTGTGCATGTTTCTTTCCCTTCCAGGCAGAGAAAACAGTTCTGGATGTCGGGGAGATTCTGGTTGGAAGCTATCGGTCAATTGAGGTTCCTCTCGTGAACAAGAGCCCCTGTCCTGTCTCATTTTGCCTGTCTGTACAGCAGACACTTCTGGATGAGGACCTTATTTATGACCCAGCATCTGTGCCAAGTGGTATTCTCTTTTGTGGCCATTACTTATGTGCATGATAGTCAAAATTTCTCTGTGACTTAGTTTTTGATTTTAGCTTTCTCATTTGTTAGTAAGGCAAAAAAACGAGTCCTCACTGTATACACCATTGTTGTAGACTGAATATGTCCTGTTTGGCCCCATTAGCCCTGAAGCTGGACTGTGAGAGGGGAACCATCGCTTCACGCTCCAAGCTGCTGGTACGATCCACTCTCAGACCACGCGGACGAGCCCAGTACCTGTGGACCATCAGCTACCAGACACTGAATGCCAGTGGTAGATAGAAAAAACGCACCCACACTATGAACCTAAATGTATTCTGCCATTTTTTGTGACTTGATATTTACTTTTTTCTCCCTTTCTGTATCTCTCTCTGTAGGGTTTGTGTCATCCCCTCCTCAAACAGTGTGTGAGGTGCGAGCTAAAAGTGTGTTTCCCGTCCTAAAGGTGATTGATGCGTGTGGCGGTGGCAGTGCTGGCAGACTAAGCAAGTTGCACCTGTGGAAACTCTTCTCATTGGACAGCCTCAACAAACAGCTGCTCTCTAACCCGGCTCCTACAGAACTGACGTATAGAACCACCACCAGGCACAGGTTAGGGTAGTATACTATACTATACAAGTATACTCAGTCAGTATCTAATCACAATTTATTTCATCCAGTTTCTCTTAAGTTCCTTAAACTCTGTAAAATAATTGAATAATATTTTATAATATGCATCTTTTGATCTTGTCCTCTCTCCCTGTTCTAGTCTGCGCTCTTGTCCTTCCATCTTCACTCATGCCATGCTGGATTTCAACTTTAGTGCCGCTCCCCTGAATTCAGACCCGTCAACTTTTGTGTTGATTTTTCACAACCCTTGCTCCATCCCTGTAGACTGGTGTGTAAAAAACTAACTGTAGAAATTAAACTATATTGTATATGAGTAGTCATTTTACCATTTTACTAATGATGAAAATACCGGTTACACTCCTATGCAATGTGTTTACAGCTTGATTTTTTGCCTTCTCAACACTATTAGGGCCTTCTTGTTTCCAGAGGACCAAGAGATAGAGTTGGAGTACTGGGCCGAGACAGGAGAGTTTAGCAGCACAGAGCTGTATCAGATGAAGGTCAGGCATATATGTTCTTTATCTAGAAAGTAATTTTATTTTAACTCTGATTAAGATTGACTAACAATCAGATTTTTCCAAAAATATAACTTACGTCCCATTGAAAAAAGATATAGACACAAAGCACAAAATCTTTGATCTCACTGGCAGGTTCAGGACAACCAGCTGTTCAGCATTTCTCCCCGTTCTGGAACTTTGCTCCCAGGCCAGCAGAGGGCAGTACACTTCAGCTACAGGTCAGAGATCATTGCACAGGATGCAGCACAGTCACTTTGCAAATACTGGCAATAATCTAAACTTTGTTCTTTGTTTAAAAATAATCTAAACTTTGTTATTGCAGCCATGAATTTGCTGGGACAGATCGGTTTCCTGTCGTGTTCAAACTTTCTTATGGCAGAGAGATCTTGGTGAGGCAGACCTCCATACAAATTTACACAAGGCTCAACAACAACACAAAAACTAAATCTGCTTGACTAAGAATAGACTAGAATCAAATAGTTTCTTTGTTGTAATTCACATTTCTGTCACTTCAATATTGCAATTCTAGGATTGTCTCTTTTATATAATGTAGGGCTAGATAACTGCAGTAATCTAATATAGCAATAAGTATGATGAACTCTTTATACTTTGTAGGTATTTTATGCCATCTTGTGCTGTGGTTCTGTGTCCAGGTGAACTTTCAGGGGGTGACAGTGGAGAGGAACAGGCCGTGTCTCCACTTAGCCTCCAAGCGACGTGTCTTTACTTCTGTAACTATTGGGGACCGTGCTCCTCCGAGGCAGGTGTGTGTTGAATTTCTCTAACATAGAGCCTATTGCAAGTGGCCTATTCACTGTGAGCTGTAATATATTGAACTGTGACTGATAACTTTCCATATATTAACTCCTAATCAATGAAACACCTTCAACTGATTTCTCCTGTTTCTCCTGGTTTCCATCAGAAACTACAACCTTAACTACGTAGACTCTGTAACAAGTTTGTTATGGTGATTCATTTTCTAAGTCTGATCTAAATCCTTTTCTCTCCTGTGTTTATGACTGAATAATAGGTGGAAAGAAAAGATTATGCCAAGATAATCTTTCCAGGGTTCCTTTTTCTTTTCATTTGTGAAACAGGTGGGGATAGAAGTTTTGCCAGGATCATTTTTCAGAGTTTCTTTATTTTAATTTGTGAAAACAGATGAACTCATTTTGGCTTCCTGTGGCCAAAATTAGTATTTCAAAGAAGATTTTATTTCACCTAACAAAACTAAGTATCTTAGAAAATGATTCTAGTAATTTATTACTCCTACTCAAGAAAGATAATCCTGGCAATGCAGCTTTTTTCACCTGTTCTTTGGTTCTAAATACAGGAGGGAAACAATTTAGATAAGATTTTTTTAACCTGCTTGCCTCTCAGGGTTTCTGTAGAAAGATGTTCTGCTTCTTTATTAATAATACTTCAAACGTTGCAACCTCAGATTCCCCTAAATGGCTCATGTATGACTTGGCATTTGTATATCTTTCTTTGTCCTGCAGGTCCATGAACTACACAATGGTGGTGCAGTGCCAGTGCAATATGAGGTGGACTCGACTGTATTGTCACAACTACAGGAGGACAACTTTAACCATCCAGTGCTGTGCTGCCTCAATCCACAGGGAGAGGTCCTGCCTGGGAAGACGGCCATGCTGGAATGGATTTTCTCTCCATTAGAGGCGAAGATGTATCATGTAAGGAACGAGCCAAAGTCTGCCTACCTTCTGTTTTCTCTCCTTGCTTTTATTGCTGGCACTGTGTTTCTCTCCATTTAACATGTTTTCTCAAATTCAAATTTTTTTTTTTTTTTGTGTATCACCAGATGGATGTTCCTATCCGTGTCCAGGATGGGGAATCCATACTGCAGAGGTTTGAAGGATGTGGGTTAAATCCTGCTGCACTGGGCTCCAAAAACTTTCTAAGCGACACTAAATCATCCGAACCCTATTTGCAGAGGCTGCCCTTTCCAGGACAGGTGAGAGTAATCTTTGTCAGACTTTGTCAAATCAGATTTTAATTTGAGTTTGTTCTGCAGAACACCAACACGCTGCTCCTTATATGTCTCCTTGTCTTTGCGTGTGTTTTTTTGTAGGTGGTATTCCTGTCTGAAGACAGTGTCTGTCTAGGTCACATCCCTGTGAATTCACAATCTTCAAGAATCCTCTTCCTGACCAATGTGTCCCACACGGACACTGTCCACTATACATGGGTCAAGAGCGAACAGCAGGTAGAGGAAGGTGTACATGGAGAAAGATGTGAAACATGTCGAAGACACAAGCAGATCCTCCCTCTTGTGTTGGATTGTCTGTCATAAGCAGCACAAATATACACAGATTGAATAGCAGTGATTCTTGCCTTATTTTTCTTCTTTGGTTATTTTGTGACTGACATGAAGATTCTTTGTTCAGGTGGTGCAGATCCATCCAGAGCGAGGTAGCCTGTGTCCGGGGGAGAGTGCCCTTTGTGTCCTAAACTTCACTTCTACTGACTACCCCACTTGTTATCAGTTAGATGTCATCTGTCAGGTACCACAGCAGTACTAGTGTATATTTAAAGCTCCACTATTCAATGAAATTTCATTCCTGGTTTTCCGAGACTATTGTTTAAAGTTACACTTTGCTGCAAATTATATATGACAACCACCTCCCCTCTCCAGGTTATTCGGGAAGCCGCACTGAATCGGTATCATGATGCTCTGCAGCGTTGGGAGGAAGAGAAACAGAGACAGCAAGATGAATTCACTATCACGGACAAACATCTTACAGAGGGCCAAAGAGTTTTGATAGATGAGGTCCTTTCTCAGATTCAAAGTCATAGTTTTGGCTGTGATGTAACGGTCTTCTTCAGTGTATTCACCTTTTGTCTTGTTACAGGAACTCGTAGCAACTCCAGTAAGAAAAGGACCACCTCTCAGAAAATACAAGGTGATTCATTTGCACCTTTGAGAATTCATAAAGTTCAGTTTCATTTTGACTACACCTTTACAGTTGGTCTCACGTTCACTCCCCTCCAGACTCTTCCTCCTATCAGTGCCAGCAGTAGTAGTGAAACCGTGGGCACTTTGTGCACCAAGCTAACAAGAGCTGAGCGGCGGGCGCTGCGAGAAGCAGCAAAAGTATGGAGGCGCCCTGAACCCCCTCAACCTGCTCTGCTGCACCTCGGGGTTACAGCACACTCGCATGGGCTTCTTGAGTACCACACACAGTTCCCTGACCAGTTCAATAAGCACTATAGGTACACAGACACAGATCATTCTGTGATCAACTCTGGGTTGTATATGTAGTAGCTGAAAAACTATTTTTTTCACAAAATGTGCTTGTCTTCCTTAGATCCCTCCAGTCAGTCAGGTTCCAGCAACCTGAAACCACTTCTTCAAGCACATCCCTCCCTGCTGGGCCACCTTCACTGACACAAAGCCCTGAGAGAGACATTGTCACGCACGTACTCACCTCTATGCTCCGGTAACCCTTACACAAACACAGATACATACAGTAAAGTCTTACATTCAGACATTCACGCTGACTTATGCACTCAAATCAGCTTGACTGATATTAGATGGAATTTTAGGATTAGATTCTATGAAGATGGCTGGAAGTAATAAAGAGCATTGTTGCAAGAAATGGTTTATTTTCTACATTTCTCTTTCCCTCTCTGCTTTTCCAGGAGCATACTTGATGACCCAAACTTTACAGAGTCGCTGATTAATTTGCCATTCAAGCCAATCACCTACCGCTTTCCAGACACTGGTCCCTCTCACTGCTCCTCGATTCCATCTTCCCTCGCTCCTCCTCCCTGTCCCACATCTTCTCACCCGGCACCCCAACCTCAGAGTATGTCGAGTGGGAGGGAACAGCACAACACAGTGGACAAAGCCGGGACTGCAGGACGCTCTGAAAAGACACAGAACACACTACACACTGAACATGTGGCCGCTGACATGTGCGAGGATGTTTTGCTGAACGCCATCCAGAACCTGATGATGGAAGCTTTCAGAGGAGAGCTTGATCTCACAGCACACCCCCGCAGTGTTATCTTGCCACCTGCTTCCTCCAGGTGAAGACAGACGCTCATTATAGACACGCACACTTACAGTAACTGGCACTGTTATCTCCTTCTTCTTCTATCAAAAGATTAACATGTTGTGTGTTTCATTAGAAGGAGGACGTCCAAAGCTACAGCTGAGGTGGAGAGAGAAATCACAAAGGAACCAGCAGGGACATAAGTCACATCTACCCCACGTCCCAGAGGTCCTTCTCCTGCTGTTTTTAACTATACCATACTATACTATATATTAACTTTACTTTATCTCGACATTTATCCCTTTAGTGCTCCTTATCCTCAGCAACTGCTACCAATCATTTTCTTTCCTCTATCCAATTCATGCGTCTCCTTTTTCCTCATCTTTGCAGGCTTCTTCCTCAAAAGCTCCTCCAAAAACATTTCAAAAGTGATGTTCCAGCTGTAATGAGACATTCAAAACTGTTCTGGGCTTTAATAAAAGAGATTCCAACTTATTATTAGAATCCTGTGTTTTGATACCTACCTGTATAATCATCCAAAAACTTCATCAGTTGCTTGTTTGGATTGAAAGTTAATGGGAAACATTGAAAATTCACAAAGCTGCAATGATTTAAAATGTACCCACAGGTTATTCGAATTTGGTTCTTTTTGTGTGACATTTGGAAGATTGTCAGATGACCGCTGGGGCAGTATTACACTGCATGCAAGTTTATTCCTCCCATTTTTTTAAATGAGACCATGATTCAATATGTCAAAGTGTTGCTATGTTTGTCTGTCTGACCAAATCAGCAGCAGTCAGTAACAATGTGGGGAATGTTTTCAGTGTTCTTAATGGTAAGAAGAATCGACCACCAGTCCAAAGGATAATGTGAGGCAATTTATGGTTCATCTTTAAACATAAAATAAGAGCACATTCCATGTCACACATTTGTACATCTCATGTACATTTCATTTTGAATTTGGACATTGTGTCCAGTTAATGAGGTCTGTTTTTCCCTTACCTGAAGAACATCTGGTACAGATAGTACAACAGGGCAAAGGTTGAAGCCACAACACTCAATATTTACACATAAACAATAAAAATCACATCGTCACCATCATGTCTGTTTAACAACATATTAAAATAACAGCAAAATACATTAATGGCCAGCATCATCTTTTGAAATATACTGGTTTAAGTATTCTATTCAGATCATAAGGTGCAAATATAGGACATATATTTACACAAATGGCCAGAGAAGCAGCAGGTCAGCTGTTAGGACTGCCCCTCTTTCACAGCTGCATTTTCATGATAATGTCAGACAAACTGCTCTGTTTTCTGCCACGCCTCGTATCTTCTTCATGTCGTCAGCTAAATGTCTATTCAGTTCACTGGAAGGTTGATTGATTTCTACAGCAACAAAAGTCTGAGGTATATTTAGTTGAACTCAATTTGTTAAGATCTGTGTTTGAACTTGAAGATGGTGGGAAAGATCTTGTTGTGAAGATACTGGACCCGACTCTCCAAAGTTCCCAGCTTCTCAAATTCAAAGTACGGGATCTGGAAGAGAAAGGGAGCAGAGATGTTGGTGGGCATTTTATGGGCAACAAAAAAAAAAAAAAAACATTACAAAGACAAAGCTCAAAATGAGCAAAGCTGTGGTGCACAACTGCAATGATCTAGTTTTACAATGAAGAAATTTGCAACCTTCAATGATTCATTTGTGGAGTATTTGTCCAACAACTTTTCTCAAACATACCTGCACCACCTCGTAGCCCATCCTGCGGAGGTGTCTCCTTTTAGTGGCTTCCTTCCCCAGCAGGTGTTGTGTGTTGCTGCAGAAACGGGTCGGACCATCCAAACACAGTGCTATCCTGAAGGAAAAAGTTCAATCAGTTAAAGAAAAGGTGCAAATGTCAGATTGTAGATAACTGGTGTGTCAGTCTGATATTTATGTTGAGGCATTATGTTAAAACAGCATTTCAGAGGGTCGTGGGTCGTACCTTCTGTAAGTGTAATCCCACTGAGACAGAGGCAGAACATATCCCCTCTCATCCAGGCATATTTCCACATCTGGAAAAAAAAGAGCATGATATATGTGACAATAATATGAAAATTACAGGCTAAATATTTAATTTGGGTGAATAAAGTTGATACTAATGTTCAGGAGACACATTAGATTCATAATCTTTTTCATGTTGATCATATACTTGTGTATATTTGGATGGTTATCGCTTACCTATAGTGTATCCACCGTGAGTAAAGACCTTGGTGGAGTAAAAATGTCCCCCCAGCAGTTCTGTAAGTGGCCCTTTGACTTGTTTATACAGAAGACTGTCCATAGGTGTCTCAAAGGCATGGTCCACAGAGGAGAACTTCTTCACATGGAGGACGCAGGGCAGTCTGGGACCCTGATGAGGAAGACATTAAGGAGAGTTCATCACTGTAATCAATTATCTGACTCAATAACTTCCAAAACCTCTGATACATAAGCAGTTGTGTGATGCTCACCCTGTAGTAACTGCATTCTAATGAGGCGGAGAGATTTAGCTGTGTCAGTTGTCCCAGTGCGTTCTTGTCCAATGGCTCCCCCTGGACTGTAGGACAGACAAGGACAGCTTACATCACAGACATTACATTCAAACACATGCCTTACATACACACATATTACATAAACTGACATGTTGTACGTCCACGTGGTGCGACGACTCGCCTCTTGTGTGTGACAGCTTTTTTCTTTAATAACTAGAACACCTCAAAAGTCTATTTTTTTGATATGTAGCCTTGAAGTTTAAGCATTGAGATAATATTTTTTCATACAACTGAACATTATAAACTTTGCAACAGTAGACTTTGCCTTGAGCAACAAAGCAGCAAATGGTGAAGGGGTTTGACCTTGGCATTATTTACCTTAACTATACATTTACAAACTGTATGTGAGCATACCTTGGAGCCTCTGCAGGAAGTACGGGCTGAAGACCTTGGACGTGTAGTTGAGCGGGAAGCGTTCCAGGTGGATGCAGGCGTGCAACACCTGGATCAGGGAGCGAGGCTGGAACTGGGAAAACCTTGTTGACAAAATGCTCTCCAGCTTCTTAAACATCTGGCTGGAGCACTGAGGAGTAAAGGAAAGATTAATAAGAACAGTCTATGCTGATAGTTTTTGATTTATATACAGTAACACACTATTACAAACAGCCCCCACCTGTGGCAGATAGTTGAGTCTCCCCATGGCGACAATCTGTTTGGCGATCTGAAGGGTGGTGTGCGTTTCACCCTGGGACACAAAGTTCTCAGCCACAGCCTCGAAGATCGGCTCGGAGCGGCACCTCGTTTGCAGGCAGTACTCCATGACGGTGCTGATCAGCTCTGGATCGCCCTTTTCCAGCCGCCCTGACACACACACACACACACACACACAGCACAGAACTTCAGGATTAGACAAAGCTTGAAGGATGCTGGGTCCATTTTGATCTAAACAGACAAGTTTCACTGAGGCCCGGTTGAGGAAGATAAAACCACACCTGGCAGGTGTTTCTCCATAGCAGCCAGGAGCTGTTCATCATGCTGCCCCAGGATCACCAGCGCAGAGAGCACCTTCACGACTTCTTTGTCGGTGAAAGCTTTGAACACTCGCGATGCCCTGTGACTCAGCCTCGTCACCAGGGAAATGGACTGTGAATCAAATATCAGTATTAATATCCTCTGATAACACTTTGTACAATTTCAGGGTGGCAGAGACAAACATTCACACTGTGCTTAAAGGAAAAGTTCACCTTAAAATTAAAATGTAGTCATTATCTGTGAATTTCCATAGTCCACAAAACATTTCTGGAGCTTCAAAGCAAAACAGCATTGCAGCATTCTCCTAAACAGCTGAAAGGGTTGGGGACTCGTTTTAAAACTTAAAAAAACTACTGAAAAAAAACATGCAATGGCTCCATACAGCATCTGGCTTAATCAAAGTTCCCGAAAGCCTTGGGATCCCTTATTGATTTGAAAATACGTCACTTACACCCTTTTAAATCTGTAGTTTCCACTGTAGCTGCTAAGCTAAAAGCGTTAGTGCACACCTAATCTGAAGTGGGTGCACAAGCTCAACTGCACATCAAGGGTGTAAATAACATCTTTATAAATCAGTTTGGAATCTTTGGGCTTCTTGAGACTTGGATGATGCCAGACAACCTGTATGGAGCCATTTTATGTTTCTTTTGGGTTGTTTCTTTACGTTTCTAGAAGAAGTCCCCGTCTACCTTCAGTTGTTTCGGAGAATGCTGCAACGCTGTTTTGCTGTGAGGCTCCAGAAATGTTTTGTGGACTTTTGTGGACATTGTCATTGAGGTGAGTAGATAATGACTGAATGTTCATGTTTGAGTGAACCTTTCCTTTAAAAGACACCTACAGCAAGAGGCCTTGGCAAACATAAATCTCATTCAGCACCACAAATCGAAGAGTAGCTGCTCTACCAACCTGCCTCTGCTGTAACTTCACAAGGAACTGCAGTATCTCGCTGACTTGTCCCGCTGTCAGCTTTTGCACCAGCCTCTTCGTGTGCCTGTGCAAAGTGTACAGTGTGCGTGTGTGCTGCTGGTTGGCAGGATCGCGACACAGAGCCAGCAGGGAGTACAATCTGACAGCCTCACTGGGAGAGACAACATCATCCGCCACTGCGACACCTACAGAGTCCAGGACCTCTGTGACCAGACCTGACTGGCCGCCTTCCAGGGTGTGAGCCACCTTACCCAGGTGGCAGAGCTGCTTCACCTCGATGTCCCTTTTGGAGAGGAGCTGCAGGCACTCATTTATCAGCCTGCGGACTAGAGGGCTGTGTGCGTCAAGGCCAAACTCAACACATGCTCCGAGTAAAGTTGCCAGTCCCTCTGCCCTGTCGCTGCTGGGGAAGTCTGCCAGCCTGGAGCACAGCTCAGGGATCACCTCCCCTTCAAACAGAGACTGCATGTTGACCAATGCAGCTGCTTCGCTCTGTGGTTTGGTGTAGGGGCTGTATGGAGAGAGGTGTGGGGCTGGTCTCAGAGCAGCTGCAGGTGGCACACGTCTTCCGAGCTGGTACACTGTCAGATCATCCTCTCTTTTCCCTGGTATGGGCACATGGCTGAGGGGGGGCTCTGCGCTCACCTGCTGGACCACTGCGGTGTTCACGTGCGTGCCATGGAAATTACGCACGCCGGTTACGCACGGCTCTTGCCTTTTGCAAGCAAAATCCACATTAGAGCATCTGCCCGCCGGACTGCAGAGAATTAAAGCACGATGAAGAGGAAGACACGTTGAGGTGTGCTGACAGGCTGCTCTGACAGACGAGGAGATGCAAGCGATGGACTTCATTGTCGTCGTGCAACAGCTCCTTCCTGTGTCAGAACACAAGAGAAGGACGAGAAAAGTCCAAATTTAACACAGTTTCAGGCAAAGTTTAAAGAGAAGCGACAGGAAGAGAAAGGTGGGACTTGAACGCACCGCAAGGAAACAGTTACACAAGCGAACCGCCAACTTTAAAATGAATCAGTGTTTCATGAATTAAATGAATTAAACGTAGCTACAAAGCTAATTAAAACTTTAAAGAGTGAAGACGTCTTACCCTCAGAGAGACAGCAGTGTTGTGAGGCGGGGCAGCGATATGTTACAGAACTCTCCTTCAATGTTTGGTAACAGCTTGTGTAATGTTACATGTGTTTACACGTGCTGCCGCCCGCTGGTCAAACCGGATACTGCAGGCCGGCTGCGTGTTACGTGCTCAGGTGCTCTGTGATTGGTCGAGCCGTGCCAAGGGGCGGGCAGGCGTGGCCACATGAGGTTGTGATTGGCAGATCGTTTTTAACACGCTGCACTACATAGTAAACGTCCAATGATGATGATGTCACGTATTAAATAGGCTTGAAAAATACATGGGAGTAAGAATAAACACAGAAATGTCTCCAGCATGCTGTAATCAACTGGGTTTTAGGAATATACTCTGTTGGTGAAATGCAGAATATATTATTTATTGACTTAAAGTGATCAAAGTAAAATATAACAATAAAAATCAAATTAATAAACAATGTACTGGGATCAGCTGTTAAAATATCCTTCATGTATCAGGTGTATTTCCTTTTTGTTATGGTTAATAAAACATACAAATGCTTTGTAGTGCCCACGTAGCATAAGCCATTAATAAAACGAATATTTTAGGTTGCCAGGTCATGATAATCCTCTCAATATCCTTTCGATTTTGTCATAACGTATGGGAGTTTTTAATATTGGTTATCCATTAATAAACACTTGTGGTCTTTACAGCTTCAAGTAAGCCATGAGCCTGCATTTAGAAGTGTTAATAAGTACAAAATAATGGATTTTGGTCAATATTTGCTCTCGACTTTTTCTTTTTTACAACCTGGCAACCCCAAAAGTTATTCTTAATAAAAGCTTAGTACATATCTATAAAGCGTTAGCACTTTGGTAAAGCCATTAGTTACAACGTACAAACCAGCTGTCAGTTTATAGATATAGACTATATGCACCACCATCTGGCCTTTTACTTAGACGGTGCAGAATGAAGAGAGAAAGTTGTCAGTAGAAATACTGATCTAAACAAGCCTCTTAGGTTTAATGATTTGTTTTGAGGATGCATGGAGACTTGTTGCAATATGATAACAATCGAGGGCGTCGCTTTGTGTTGGAAAGTGGTGCTGACATAACGGCTCAGATGAGAAAAACTTCCTTTAAATAGTCATCATATGTGGTTTAAGGCAACGTTATGATGGGATAGTGTGAGGTCACATTAGATAATCACGATGGGGTGAAAAAATTGCATTTTTTTTTGGTTTGTTAGTTAAACTTCCTTCGTGCAAGCTCCTTTTCAGCACATTTTTAACTAACTGTGCTTTTACAAAGTGATGTGGCCATTTCAAAAAGTGGTGGTGACACGTCCCCGGTGTAAATGACCTATAATAATGAAAGACTGTTTTGGGTAAAGTAAAGTAAATCTTTCCTCGGAGATTTACAGGACTAAAAAGAAAGTTGTGCAACTGTTGGGAGCTAAACAGTTTCATTTACCCGGTATTTTCAGTTTATGTAATTATTTAGAATTTCAATGACACAAATGCTTGAATGTTTTTTTGAATGTGTAGTCACTGGGATTGGTGTTATTTCCCTGGAAGTGAGTCACTTAAACATTATCCTCCTCCTCCTCCTGCTGGATTAGTAGGCAGTTTCCTATCAGCAGCTTTGAACAATGCCCACAAGATGGTGCTATATACAAACAAACTGCCTTACCTCATAATTCACATTGCCTCAAGTCACAAGCTGAGCTTTATGTTATCCACATTCAAATCATAATTATAATTCAGTGATATATAGCTTTTGCTCCAGTATGGACTGTCTGCAATCAGTTCAAATGATGCAGAGCTTGCTTGTATTGCAGGACACACGTCGAATATCTGTCGAAAATCTTTGCGTGTTTTTTTCCTGTGATGGCACAAAATGTATGCATGTGTTAATGATTGGGGTTATTCTTCAAACGAAAGAGTCCTGAGACATTAAAAGGAGCAATTTTTGTGATGAGTATTGACTCTGATATCAGAGTGTAAGAAGGTCAATACAGGAATGTGCTTCTGTTAGAGGGCCCGTGTGTGTGTCGAGCGCTCTGCGTTTGTGTGTGTGTGCATGTGTGTGGCTGGTGAGACACAGCGTATGTGAATGAGGGCTGAGCCGAAAGTCATCTGCACCCCATATCTCTGAGACAATCTGTGTGTGTGTGAGGGAGAGAGAGGGAGTGTGTGTGTGTGTGTGTGTTACCCATCTGGCCGGTTCCCTCTCTATCTCTTTGCAACACCACAAGCCCTCTGGACACGAGTTGGACGGAGAAGAAAGAGTAAAAAGGACCCGGAGCTTTCAAATGGAGAGCATGGCAGACCAGATAAGATCTGTTATAATAAAGTTACTGTTCTGCCAGTAATGCTGATGAATCACACTGAATAGTCACCCTGGCTGTGTGTGTCTGTCTGTGTGTGTGTTTGTGTTTAGACAGCAAAGTGGAAAAGTGAGTAAAAAATGAGTTTACATTTGTGTTGCTGTAATAAATCTTATTACGCCTACTGTATATTCCAGTTTGTTGTGACAGAAGTGCACTTTTGAATTTTGGATTACAAACACTGGACATTAAAAAAAAAAAACACACACACATGACAAAGACAAGAAGAACTTCCTTGTGCTGGTGAGTGAAATCTGGCAAAACAAGTTGGAAAACTTACAAAATGCCATTAACACAGTGGAAACACATGCACACACGAACACACACACAGTGTATGGGAATAACATCACACCGCGCTTTGGCCAAATCTAATCTAATAATCAAAAGTTCAGCTGTGATGTTATCATTACTCACAAATGGATGTGACGCATTTGGAGAACATGTCCACTCTGTCCCCGTCTCGCCTAAATTATTGCTGCTATTGGATTAAAAATAACACAGACCAAATGGTTAACTTTACTGGGAAATTAGGGAAGTCTGGTAGTTCATCATGGCCGTATCAAATGTTGTGGAAACTTGACAGAAGATGTCAAATAAGTTATCCAAGTGTTGTGACAGCGGAGGAACATGCAGTGCTTTTTTTTTAAATACATCCAAACATCTGATCAATACATGAGTTAGCTGGAGAAAGGCGTATAAGCTGCTAAAGGGTTGATGTCATAACCTGTAAAACTCTGGCTGTGTGAAGGCCTTTGGCAGCTATTTTATTATTGTCCTCCTCTAAAAATTGTAAGACATATTCCTGAATAAGGGCATTTGTGGAAGAAGTATTCAGACAGCAATACCACAATATAAAAATACTCCATTACACGTAAACATTACACATTTTGATTGATATATGATATTTTCCCGCATGCGATGTTACAAATGCATTTTATTGTAGCGCCATAGCTGTTAAAACCTACATATTTGTCTTGTTGAGTGTTTTCAGACTGTAGTGTGACCTGATTGGTCCCTGTGGGTCAGCTAACCTATTTAAGTCTCTCCTATTGTCTTGTAAAATCACCTGATGAAGGTCTTGTCCTTAAAAGTAGAATTACTCATTGCTGTATTGAAGCAGAATGGCCCAGTTATTTCCACTTATCCTTAGAAAGTTTCCTGGACAAGGTGCCCTCATTCACACCTGCAGTCTGGTCATACAAAGTCTCCAATCAACCTCTGGACTGTACATAGATATGTGTTTAATAATTTGATTATTGTCATTGCAACACATGGACAGCATTTTAACTCATCAACGAGGAGCTCATTTCACTGCTTTTCTTTTTTATACAATCCCGATTCCAAGTTGGAACGCTGCGCAAAACATGAGCAAAAACAGAATTCATGAACCCGTGTAGTTTTATCCTTTATACAGTCATGTGTTTCACGAAGCGGTGAACCTCGCCCCGTTCTTGCTTGTGAACGACTGAGCCTTGCGAGGACGCAACTATCATACCCAATCACCACACTGTCACCTGTTACCTGTGAACCTGTTTACCTGTGGAATGTTCCGAACAGGTGTTTTTGGAGCATTCCACAACTTTCCCAGTCTTTTGATGCCCCCGTCCCAACTTATTATAAACGTGTCGCTGGCAATGAATTCAGAATAAGCATATACTTATAAATCTCAATAAAGGTGACGAGGTAAAACAAACATGTTGTCGTTGTCCTGTTTTCAATTGATCATGTCAAAAAGGACTGGAAAATGATCACACTCTGTTCTGTTTTTTGTTTTTTTTCATCGACTTTCTTGGAATCAGGGTTCATCTATTAACTTTCAGTGTTGCCAGTGTGCGTCACCAAAACACACTGTCAATCATTTTCCAAACTTTATATGTTTACATCCAGTTTTGCGAGCTTTCAGCTTTCTTCTTCCCTGCCTTTGTTGGCACATTTCTGCATTTCTTGTTGCACTACCATCACCTGTAGATCAGTGGAATAGCATGAATCCATCGGCAGAATGTATAATGTCACCCATGTGATTGTATAGCAACAAAAACAGGGACCCAATCTTATAAAAACATTGCTCCAAACTCCACGGGGCACCTTTAAGAAACTATGGCAACTATAGCTGTCAAGTAGAAGGGTAAAAAGTGAAATATTTAATTTAGACTTCTTGATTAAATGTAATCAAATGTTGCTATTAACTTTATTAAAGCTATAACATGCAAAGAAAGCTCAAGCACTTTTGTGTAGCTGGAATTTATCTTGTGAATTTATGATGTGAGCTATGAATTTAAGTGTTTCCAGTCATGTTTTTGGGTATAGCTTTTTATTTTTTTGATCTCCCTTTAAAGCAATTAAAGAGAAGTTACAAGAAATGCATTTATAAAAGCATAAATTGAGTCAAACCTTGCCAAAACTCAATGGTGAAAACTCGAGGGGCTAAACACAGACACTTTGTAGTTGTGTGTTTTGTAATCCTCGACTCTCTGCCTGTGTACAAATATGGCACTGCTGCAGGAGGAGATTCTGTCAGAGATAACTTGAACAATTCAAATTCCTTTGGCAATTCAAGTGATGTAAGTTAAACCTTACTGAGAAAAGATCTGTACCTGGTT
The DNA here is from genome assembly GCF_040436345.1 of Pagrus major. Classification (NCBI taxonomy): domain Eukaryota; kingdom Metazoa; phylum Chordata; class Actinopteri; order Spariformes; family Sparidae; genus Pagrus; species Pagrus major. The sequence continues at coordinate 25,841,368 of NC_133223.1, forward strand.
CACTGGAACCTTCAGGTTTAACTCCTTATCACCGCCATCGGTTCAGGATCACAATTTATTCTTCCAGATGACCAGTCGATTGGTGGATTCCAAGTGTCTGCTTACTGTTATGATCCAAATAATGTGCGTCCAATTATAATAGGGTCACTGAGGCGAACCCTATGAGAGACAAAAAGCAGGATATAAATGAATCACACCGAATTATGTAGCTTTTGTTGACAGATTGCAGCCATTCTCTGTGAGAGGCTTTTGTCTGGAACAGGCTTTACTTTCATTACTTGCTGTAACAAGACCAAATTTTGTACAACCTCAGTTCCTTCCTCCGAAAACAAACTTTCTGCTGTTGGACATGTAAAATCATGTGGCAGCGTGAGGTATCAATATTTTATACTACAGCCTCTCACACTTTCAGCGTGTGTGTGTGTGTGTGTGTGTGTGTGTGTGCCAGTTTTGAAGGAATTTCATGAACATGCCTTTCTCCTGGGGATTCCAGGGATGACTGTGGTTTGTTTTAAAAAGGTTAGGGCCATCATGTGTTTCTGATTTAGATCTAATTCAAGTTGTCATATAAAATATTATCTCCGATGGGATTTCTGCTCATTTTCGATCATAACCGAACGGGGAATGTGTTTTGTGGACTTTACAGAGTGGGCGAGGCACTTTTCTGTGGAAACAAAAGGGCACACGTGTGGCACAGAGAAAGGGAGAAGGGAAAAGAGTAGGAGGGTGAAAGAGAATCACATCCAGAGATAGGTGGTGCATTCTGGCAGACAGTAGGAATCCATTTCACGCCCAGATGAAAGCAGTGTGAGAGGGGGAATGTGTGCGTAGCCTGTGTATGATAGGTGTGGCGGGACAGGGGTTAGGCCTGTTAGCTTTTCCTAGGTGGAGGAGTGAGGGAGGAAACACTTCATAACCCCGACCAATTTTCTTTCAGTTCCATCAGTGACAGACCTAAGGGGAAACCACAAGTTATTACAACCAATAGTTTATTTAGTATTTTCTCTCAGCAGATAAGCCTTCTCGTACGAGACTGTCCAATACAGTTTGACACATTGTGCAGAATAATACAACATTCCAGTACAGTATATTCACTGACCCTGTGACTCGCCTGACATGAAAATGCATTGGACATATAGCTGTTGTGCAAGAGGATGTTGTATCAGGGTACATATAGTTTAGGTCCTATATTCACTGTATCTTTGGTAAACATGTTCCCAGGCTCCTATGTTTCCAGGGTCTTATGTTCCCCAAGTTCTACATATGTGCTCTTCCAAGGTCCTAGTATGTTCCCAGGTTCCTGTTTTCCAGGTTTCCAGAGTCCCATGTTCCCAAGGCCCAATCCTACCAGGGTCCTATGTTCTCCATTTTACATATGTGGTCTCCCAGGGTCCTTGTGTGTTCCCGGGGTCCTTTTTCCCAACGTTCTGTTTTCCCAGGGTCCTAAGTTCTCAAGTTCATATGTTCCTGGTGTCCTATGTTTCTATGGTCCTATGTTACCAGGATCCCATGCTCCCCAAACCCTATGTTCCCAGGGTCCTATGTTCTCCAGTTCTATGTATTTGCTCTAGTATGTTCCTGAGGTCCTGTGTTACCAGAGTCCTGTTTTCCTAAGTTAGAGGTCCTATGTTTTCAGGTTCTTATGTTCCCCAGCTCTCGGGTTAAGGTAAGGTTAAAGTGACTCAAACACAATCGGCGGGTTAATGACTATGGAACCTTGGGAACTGCGCTCCCACTAAGAGTCTATGCTGGCTGCTCTGTAAGGCTGCACTCAGGCACAGTGATACCTTGAACTATATGCTAACGCTGGCAAGGCAACATGTTCACATCGTCAATGCCTGCATACTGATATTTAGCAGGTATAATGTTTATCATGTTCACCATCTTAGTTTAGCATGTTAGCATGCTTACATTGGCTTATTAGCACTTAACGCAAAGTACAGCTGAGTATGAGGTGAATGTCATCATCAGTTTTTCATCATATTTTTCATCATATGGGGACATGAAGTACATGAAGTATCTAATAGTTTTGAAGACATTTTGCAAAAAAAACAAAAGCTTCAAGCTTGTGGTGACGCTGTAGGAGATGTCAGGGGATCAACAAAGTCATCACAGGGACCATTGAATCCATCCAACAGTCGCTGAAATATTTCACTCTGGACCATGTTATGCTGTGAGATCAAGTCCAACTATTGTCATGTCACAAGTAAATCCCTGTTCCACCCCAATATTCTTCTCTTTAATACATAATATAATATATTCCATTACTGTTATTCTGCAAAATATCTTACAAAGCAACAACAATGTTAAAAGTTTAATGTAATGACTAAAAAATGCAGTGTTGGCAGCTCCCAGTGAAGCTCCTGTATCTATCAGGGCGTTCTCCTTTACAACACTTAACTAAGTCCCAACAGATGTATTATACATACTGGAAGGACAAGTCACATATCTCCACTCTGAGCTATGTGATTAAGATGAAACAGTCAGGGAATAAACAACTGAGGGGACTCAAGTTGATCAGAAAGCTGTTTAAGGTCAGCATGGCGTCATGGGAAGGGTGGGAACAAGGGTAGAGAGACTACCCTTAAACCAGACAATACTGGTTCGAGCTCCTGTGCTGGCTCCTGCTGAAGTGTCTTTGAGCAGGACACTGAATCTCTTGCTCTGAGAGTTGTAACTTACAGGTAGAGAGGAGCAAAAGAAACACTTAAAGGAGACCTATTATATCTTTTTGTCCTTTTCCCCTTTTTCCCACACCAACAGAAGCTCCTCTCTCCCGCAGAAAACACTGCTCCTGAAACGCCTCGTCGATAGTCTCACCTTTACTACGTCACCACGTCACACATTTCCATAGTTTATCTCTAGAGGCTAGTTTGGCAACTAAGAATTAAATTAGCACAGCTGCTCTGCTGTTTTTAGCGGTGCTGGCTCAGGCGTGTGTGAGCTGACCAATCAGAGCAGGAGAGGGGGGCCTTAAAGAGACAGGAGCTAAAACAGAGCGTTTCCGACAGAGGGGGAATACAGTGCTGCAGGACTGGACAGTGTGAGAGAGCTGATGCGTTTTTTTTTAGCATTAGAGCATGTAAGCCTGTTCTAGCTGTAACCAAAATACAAATTTGAACATAAAAATGAGCGTAATACATCTCTTTTCTCATTTCCCAACCTTTTTTCTTTTGGACCCACACACGCACACACATTGTGGAAACTGATGACCGCTGACCAAGTGGCGTATTTTATGGATATTTCATATTATATTCAATGTATAACATTACCAGTACAGATAAACTGTTCAATATACCCAAATAGTGAATGAAATCACTGCAGGAAGTGTGTGTAAAGCAGTTTGAATTAATTTTACTGCCTGTGAACATTGCTTTAGAGATGAGTTTTCCTGATATTTCAAAGAACCTTTTACACAATTCTGTCTATGTTATGCATGGCTTTAATTATTTTATTTTATCATACATAAAGTAATTAATAGGGTTCTTTTTTTGACAAATTCAGCGTTTTCTTTTCCTTGATGTTTTGCAATGTTTCTTTAGCTCTTTGGTTCTCAGCTGCTTACTTGTCTAATGCAGGACGAGGCTATTTAATTGAGAGTGAAGGCTCTGTAAATATCGCTTATGTGCTATGGAGGACTGAACCTGCCAAAATAATAAATAAATAAATAATACATAAAATGGGTAAGTAAATAAATAGTTGAATAAAGCAGAAATATCTGTTAAGTCACATTTAATAAATTAACAAATGCCTACATTTATTTTAAAGTTTATTTTTGGTGCGTTTAATGGCATATTATTATTTTTTAATTGAGCCATTTATATGTTTCTTTATTCATTTCTGATTTTGTATATTTCAGTCCTCCATAGTGTTCAGGTCTTCACTGTGTCCTTATTAATATTTTTTTAGTTTACAGCTTAAATGATAAACTAAACTTTAAAAGGTAACGATTTCATTTCATTTCATTTTCTTCACAGAAATGAATGGAATGCTGACATTTAACACTTCTGTATATTTAAAAACAAAACAAAACAAAAAAAAAACAGTGAAGCTTCGGTGGCCCCCAGAAGTTTCCAGACCCCCAGTTAGGGAACCAGTGACTTAAAGGACCACATTGATTAAAGACAAGTTGCTTATACTTTTCTGCCAAGAACACAACAGGCATTTGGACTGATTTAGTACTGTGGAGGCAGTCAACTGGTTTCAACTCAATTTATTATGAAAACTGAAATCAAAACCAGCTTGAAATTGGTAATTTACCACACTGAACTTATTCTCCGTCAAACTTATTATGTAATTGTGTGGCGATGCAATCTGCAATGTTTTTAAAAATCCTTCATTTGGTGTGTTTAAGGAAACTCCGGCATTTAAGATATCAACCCTTTCGGTGCAAAAGCATACTTTAGTGTCAAAGGATTAAAATACTGACACTAACAGTCGTTTTAAGGAGTCCAGTGCAGCTCAGTGACTCCGTCCAAGACTGCAGTGTTGAAGTTCGAAGCTGCACACAGACACGTACGTAACGTACAATATGAATCTACTGTATGTGGGCTGACGGCCATCTGGTTAGGGGCTGTGCAGTGTCTCCTCCCAGCAGGCAACTAAAGCTGTGAGCCAAGACCCCAGGCCCAACACCCTGCCGGACTTTGAAATCAGATCTTTATTGTCCATAAAGCCTCGGCCAAGTATGAAGAATCAGCCCTCCCTAACAAAACACACTCACCCAGCAGAGAGAGGGACAAGATGAGAGAGAAATTGGGGGTGAGTGAGCCACAGAGGGAGAAATGGAGGAGGAAATTAGGGGAAGAAAGAGTGTAAGGTGGCTGAGAGATAGATGTTGAGTCAGGGAGAGATAGAGAGAGAGCGGCCTGTACGAAGCACAGAACAATGGTCGTGCTCTTGCTCACAGTTATTTATAGGTCATTGGGAGATAACTCAATTTTCATAACTTTCTAATTTTGTTGCGGCTGGGCCCAGTTCACATATCAATACAGGACTCTCCACGGAGATCAGCTTTCCCTGCTAGAACACCACACTATGTTCTGTGTCAGCCACTGCATGACAAGTATTCACAGTGTTTTCACCACATGAATGAGGAAGCGAGATATGCAAAGGAGAACGAGGATGTTTAAAAGTTGTGCTACGATGTAGGTCTGAAATAAAGTCATCAAACAAGTTTTACGGAGCAGGGAATTGCTTTTAAGAATATTATTAATTCATAAGACGGACGGCTTTTTGAATAGCAAACACAGAAAAAAAGTATTTTTGCCTCAGTAAAAATAAATTCAACTCTTCATTGATTCTTAGAACTAAAAAGGAGCCTGGACACACCTGGTGGAGTAGCGGATACCACATACATCACCTCTGAAGGAAACTAGACAACAATAGGGTGGATTCAGAAAGGCACCGATCACAAGATAACCAAGAGGCTGATTCTCCAGCGGGCCCCGAGCTGCCATAAATGAATTACGAGGGAAGAAAGACAAAGTCTGTTCATCTGAGACCAAAGCTGCACAGAGAAATCAAAGAGCTGCTGGTGACAAGATGCAAAAAAGTATCACATTTAAATACAGCGAAGACTCAAGGATGTTTACACAGATTGAGAGATGTCTGAAAAAAGGCTGGATTATATTATTAGCTGTACAAAAATATGTTAAATCAATTTATCATCCTGCAAATCCAATATTGCCATTCGGTCGATCTGGCATTGATTTGCAGCACTGCCTGCGACGTCCTAACATAACCCGGGAGAATAAACGGGGGGCTTCCTTGGTTTTAATACGGCATGACGCAATCTGTACCGATTGACCGATCTCTGTCATGTCATAATATAATACATATTTCTTAACTAAGTCTTGTTTGTTGCATGGAGCCAGCAATCTGGGGCTATTCACAAAACTGAATTTACATGAAGAAAACTGCTCGCTTCACTCAATTTTTCGAGCTAAATCTGGATGCTGCGAGCAACTCACATCTGGGTTATTAAAGTCAATTCAGTTCACATCAGGTAAATACAGTTGTCCATTCCCCGCCAAGTAAAAGCTCTTCCTGGCTGGAGTGTCTCAAAAGACAGTCCTGAAGTAATAATCCATCATCCGTTCAGTGTGCGTTTTTTCGCAGATGACATGTAAACTCTCCGGTAGCGGCTGTGGCTCTTAAGTTTTGATTTCTTTCTCTTGGCTCCATCTTAACCAGCCCCGGTTGGCGCCACGGCAACAGGGTCGGGCACCGGGTCACACTGGAGGCCTTCCCGCAGCAGGTCACCTCAGCCATTAAATCTTCATTTTCCACTTATGATAGCCTCAATTTTATTAGTGAGACATCTGGATCTACGCTGCCAGTGACTCCTGCACCTGATCTTCTGGGTAAAGTACCAGTCTGTGAGCTCAAACCCGCCTCAGTGATCGTGTTTTGAAGAGATTCCCTAATTACATCCTGCAACCTCTGTTGCCAGACGTGTGCGTGAGTTTGAAATACAGAGAAATAACGGCCAACCAAGGCATCCAGTAGTGTCTGGAGTCCTGCATTACAGTATAACCCTCAATCATTGTCATTTAACTGTTAATCAGCAATTTTGATAAACCTCAGGTTTGGGGGATGCGTGTGCACACAAGGCCAAAATGGTCTGACTTGCTTCAATAGATTCCAGAGGATTCATGTGCTTGTGCGAGGCCTTGACATCTGAGACGTAATGTTTGCTAATGTCAAAGAGATATCTGACTATGAATGCAGAATCTGCAGGGAAGGGTTAAGACCAGCATTCTGGTTTCCGTTATGCGGGCTTTAGTTACAGTCTGTGTGGAGAGCAGAAAAGAGAAAACACATTGGCTGAAATATGATTTAAGGATCCATCGGCTATGGTTTGAATCTGATGTAGCATTTTTTATTGGCTTTTTTATGTATCTGCATCCATTTGCAGATATCTTTTTTTATTGAGATTAGTTGTCTCCCAACTTCAGCTCCATTCTCATGTCTCAAGTTGCTACGACCGCTGCACGGAAGAGGTCTCGGCCAAGATATCCGAATCATTTGCTGTTGTCACCAGAGGCTAAATCGTTGGGCTCTGACGTTGATATTTGTCTGCCAAACAGTTTCACAAGCTAGATTGTTCCCAAAATAACCTCATACTATAATAAGATTTAAATATACTCACTTCTGGCATTTAGAATAAAGAAATTAAAATCAATCTACGTGTAATTCAGAAGAAAGAAACATGTTTCTGACAGCTCATAAATGCAACTTTCCGGCTGACTTTTCCTGTCATTTCACATTTTTCAGCCGTGTTACCACACTATGACACTGTGATCAATAAGACAGATGAGGTTTAATGTGAAGTCGGTTCAGTTTAATGGCCGTGCTGCAGGGAAATGAATGTAATCCGTGTCTGACACAAAGTTAAGCATCGTACTTTCTAAAAAGCTGACGGTGTACTTTGGTCCGCAGCAGTAAAGCACATATGATTCGAGTGTTTTCAGTGGATTTGTCTCAAGTTGTTCTAACCTTTATGGCATTGACATACAAAAATATTTAAATGGCGTACACGTTTGGATAAATAAAGGAAACTACAGGTCAGACTCCATCATTTTGCAGACTGTGGGCAAAACCACCACTCAGAAACATGTGACCTTATCCCTAAAGCACTTGAAAAGTTTGTGTCAGAATTTAGAAATCCAGACTTTTCACTGTGAGAGGTTTTAAAGGTGAGAGCTGGCTTGAGTGAAGGCGTGTTATTGGTTATTATGGTTTGTGCGTAAGCGAATGGAACCGAGGGCCCAGGCTGCGGTGCTGGACTGGGTGAGTTTGCCTTGTGTTACACTCGTGATTGATTGCATCACTGCAGTGGAACGAAGCCGGGTGTCAGGGCTTTTATGGGCGACTCCAGTACAGTGGTGTTGGATTTCAATGGATATGCCCTTGGCCAGATAGGCGATGATACTACCCAGCCCCTACACACACACACACACACACACACACACACACACACATAACACAGGACATAAAAAATAATTCCTCTTGAAGACATGACGAGATACCCACCCAGATGGCTCCACAGTCGGTTGGCACCAATATCAGAAAGGTGCCACCACACCTGTGCTGACATCACCTCATTCCACAGGCTCTGATTTCAGGTCCACCCTAAAAAACACTGTATGTCAGGTCTCTCTTCTTCTTCTTCTCCTTCTCCTTCTGTGTAAGTGTGTGTGTGTTTACCCCCTTCTCTGCTGGTCCTCCTCAAAACTAATTGCAGTTTCTTTCTCTCTCCCTCTCTCTCTGAGTGACAGCGAGGATTTCGCTTCGCCCGGAGCGACGTCACACCGAGGTGGAAGAAGACGAGCGCATTTTTTCCCCCTCCTCCCTTTATCATCCAAGGAAAACACATCGACGGACCGCGGCGCGCAGACGCCTCTACCTGCAGCAGCCGGTGCGCACCGAGCATTACTTCACCAAGTTCATCCAGTGCGTCAGCTCGGAGCGCGCAGGGAGGGAGCGACATCCAGCAGCGCCAAAAACACCAACTTTTTTTTTTTTTACAGGCTATTTGTGAGAGAAGCAACTCTCTCTATCTCCCTCTTCTTTTAAATAATTGCTTCAAATATCTCTCAAAGCGTGGCGCGACTCGGGAGTGCCCACACGACCAGAAGTCTTTCGTGCGCACTGCTTGCGAGCCTCGTCCCTCCTTGAAAGCATGTAACGCGGCTGCGACAGACAGAGCAGAACGACAATGAAGAGGTTAACCACACCTTTGAGAGCGGACATCTCTTCAGTAGCCTCCTGACCAACTTTCTTGCGCATTAAGATGCGCCCGACAGAAGAGGAGCTGGAGCTGGATGGTGAACTTTGTGCGCTCTCGTTGACAGACAGTTTCCAGTGAGCTTCTTTTTTCGCAGAGCGTGTCCCCGTCAGAAGACAAGGACCTCCTATGTATTTAAGAAATAGTCCAACTCGGTGTTGGCTGGGCTCGTCAGTGCTTTAAACTTTGCCGGGGGGGATCTCCTGGAGGATTTGCTGCGTTCACCATGACGGTTCGTCTCTCACGGATCCAGCTGGCCCTGTTCTTTATCCTGCTCTGTCCGGTCAATATCATCGGACTGTGGTGGTAAGTGTCCAGCATTTCCCACGTGTTTTATGTCCCTCTGTGTCGTGTCAACCTGGGACTTAAGTCATCTCACTTGGTTTCATTTTTACTTCTGCGCGCAAACATGTGGCTGAATCGTTGTTTGCAGCACCACCGGTCAGCATTAGCTCACCGGCTTTTCACCTAAATACTCAGGATAGCCTGGGAACCATCTGTGACAAATATGATCGTCCTTATCAAGGCTGCAATAGCAGGAACTCAAAAGAGCTAACGTGATATGCAAAATCCATAAATAATAGAAATAACCAGACAAAGAAATTATAAAAGATACCTTAATTAAGTGTGATTTATTTTTAAAAACACTATTAAACATGTATTTCTCTTTTTTGTATGTGCTCTCTCGAGGTAATGAAAAAAAAAAAATCACCATTTCAAAATATGGGAAATATGGGTCCTGAGGGTGAAGGACAAAGAGTCAGAGGGTGGTGAGAGAGGTGTCTGCTGGTCATTGCCTGCAGTGATACATGGAGGAGAAAGGAGTGGGAGATAGGTGGAGGTGGTGTGTGTGTGTGTGTGTGTGTGGTGGGGGTTCAGTCAGGAATGTCAGGTGGCCCTCTAGGCGCAGTGGATATGTCATCATAAAACAATCCATACAGGCTCAGCTCTGTGAGGTGTGTGACAGTCGGACAGACAGACAGACAGACAGACAGACAGACAGACAGCAGATCTGCTGATAACATATTTTCTGTCCATGTGGGTCTGTCTGTCTGTCTGTCTGTCTGTCTGTGTAGTACTATCCCCTGTGCAGTGTTTCATTAGACAACATCCAATATGTTTGGCTTTCTTTCCCTCTCTCTCTCTCTCTCTCTCTCACACACACACACACATGCACACACTTGAGCAAAGCGGCAGTGTTTGAATGTGAAGCTTTGTGATTTTTTTTTTTTTTTCTTCTTCCAGCGAATCCTCCCACTGTTCATTCACAGCCCAGTCAAGGTCAATGTGGGTTGTAGTGTCAGAGCGGCTGTGCGTGTCCTTGTATGACTGGCAGATGGACCGGCAGCTTTAGAGGACGCGTCTCCCCAACAAACTGTCCTTATGTCCTGTCACTTCACATGTAATCTCTAAAGATGTGAGGTAAAAGCATGTCACCTGTGGGGATTTAAAGTTTATGTCAGTATCTACAAAATATTACCTGCTCCTCATTGTCTCTGTTAAACTACTGATTTGATGTTGCTGTTGTATATGCAGGGTTGACATGCAGGATGAATGCTAAGGATACAAGTGACAGTGGATAGATACCCTACGATGGAGGACATAGGTCAAAGCTGTTATATCAGAAAGTGTATACTCTTCTGAGGTGTCACTGAACAAGAGGCGAAGACTGCATTCACACTAAAAGTGCTGAATCTGGAAATGCAGTTTACGTGCATCCACAAAGATCTACACTTAAACGCCCGAACAGTTCAAAATTAGACAAATCAGCAGTGCATCATAGCCGCCATCTGTTGAGGAGAGCGACAGACACAGTCCAGTTGCACTGCTGAGTCTCGTGCTGTTTGTCCCATGCTCTCCAGCTTCACTGTGAGTGTGTCTTCATGAAGCCAAACTCAGAATCTGTTCCTTTTAGTGTTCACTCTCAGTCAACGGACTGAGTATGAAACAGTGATTGGATCTTGGCTCAAACATGCTATAGCTGCAATTCAGGCAAACAGAAACTCTTATGGTGCAGCGCTGATCAAATCCGTATTTTATGACTACAAAGTCAACCGACAGTAAATACAGGTTTTAGTGGAGGTATGTGTACTGTGTGGCTGGTAATCATGATGTTAAAGTGATCACTCAGAGGGTTAGAGGTGCAGAACTCTTTGAAAGTGTCTGAGTCTGCTCTTGTTTTCTAAAAGTTTTCCTTGTCCACCACAGTTGCCAGATTGGAAATGTTGGTAAATTTCAAAATAGAAATCGAAAGAATCTCTGTCGCGAGAAATGCAGGCTCCATGTGGAAGGAACGAGAGAGAGAAAAGATGCGTTCAAAATGTGAAAATTAGCCGGCTTACTGTCGACGAAGACAAGTCACTTTTTACCCAGAGGGGTTGTTGGTCTGTATCTGAACTGTGCTGTGACCCAGCTGTGGAGGGAAGGAGGGGAAAACGATGTCCCTACAGGGGTCCATCAATCAATTTACTTTGCCTTTAAACATTTCTTTTATTTGGGCTAAATCTGGCAAACTCCTGTCATCTATTAGGGCTTAATTTGCACTTTAGCATACAGTGATGGAGACATGAGAAGAGAATTAAGTGCCGTGTCTAACTTTGTGGATGATTATTTAATAGTTATTACCAATCGAAGGACCACAGGTTGCAATGGTAAGCATGACAGTGTTAAAGAAAACATGATCATTTATCATAATTTATGATTTATGACTATTCAGCACCTTGTTTCCATCTCATAACGTCCGTATCATTGTCCTGCCGGCAGCACATTTGTTTTAAATAAAGCTGTAGTGGATTAAGAGAATCAACACGGAGAAATCAGCGACTTCCTTTCTATCCCCACTGACATACGTTGTCATCTTCTTTCACTCGCTCACTTGTTCGCCGGCTCCCTCGCATTCACACACACACACACACACTCGTTCACACACAGTGGCCGACTGTGGTGCAGCTCGGGTGAAGCCACACCTGTGGCTTGCTCCGCGCTCTGCCAGGACAATGATGCTCTCTGTTGAAAGCTGCTGGACATACCACCGTACATCTCCCTTTTCTCTGTCTCACGCTCGCTCCTCTTCAGTGTCTCTATCTCTGTACTTGTCTTTTGAAGGAAAATACCTATCGCGCAGATAGGTTGTCGCTGAAGGAAGGGAGAGAGGGCTGCAGTGATAGACAGAGAGCGAGGGAGATGAAATGCGGGGAGATAGGCGTCCTTTCAGAGCCTCTTCTGATTAGAGTGCTCTAATCATTTGGCCTGAGAGCAGAGAGCACAGCTCAGAGGGGTGAGGAATGCCTTTGCTCTCTTATACTGGTTTTGACTGCAGTGCTTAGCAGGGCCAACTTTGCTTGGTGTGTGTGTGTGTGTGTCTGTCAGAACCCCAGTTTGGCGGACGGCCCGCCTGGAGCGTGCCACAGGCCTACAGGTGCACACACACACTGCATTTGTGTGTGTGTGTGTGTTTCAGCTTTCTCCTTAGTGTGTTTATGTGTGTGTCAGTCCAAATACATCTCCAACCAGTGGATCCTGGTTAATCTGTTTAACATGCGCTCATTCATTCAGTCTTACAGTTATGGGAACATGTATGCACACACACACCGAACACACACAAACACACACACACACACACACACACACACACACACACACACACACACACACACACACACACACACACAGAGTCTATAGTCTGAGCCACCATCATCACCAGAGTAGAGCTCCATTGTAACAGATCTTATCTTGACTGCTCCACTCCTGCTCTGAAAAGCTAGATGTCTAATCAGGAGCAGGGAGATGGGTACAGATAAAGATTAAATGACGATGTGGGTTTTGGCATTAGGCAGAGAACTAAATTAAACGCGTCTATGTGCATGCGTGTGTGCACTTTTGTGCATGCATGCGTTTTTGTGGGCATTCGTAGATGAAGTAGCTGTGTTCCAGTGTCAGACATACAGAGGGCAGAGGCTAAAAATGGTCCAACATCTGTCAAAACGGCTCTATAACCAACCCCAATCGCTAGAACGAATGTGGGCAACATTTCCACAAGCCACAGAAACTTTACGATTACTTATGTTCAGTTTTCAATTTTGTGTGATGACAGTGCTTTGCCTATGATCTGGTTAGGTTTAGGCACAAAACCCCCTTGGTTAGGCTTGGGAAAGATCGTGTTATTTGGTTCTGTTTCCACAAACATGGCTGTAAATTGTCCTGACGTCTAATTAAAAATACCCGATTTTCGGCTTTAAATTCTCCTGGGGTCCCGTCAAATATATCCGTTTTGTCTCAACATCTCGTGGTTTCGGGCTTGCAAATGTCTATCCCCACAACATTTTACGAATTTACCATTACTCAGCTCCATTTATGATATATAATAGCCCTCCTCTCAGTCATACTTGCCTCTTTGTGTGTGGTGCAAAAAGCATCACCCTTCACACCAAGTTAGCATTCAAACTCTGCTCTCTCTTTCCCTCAGCACCAACCCGACTCTTCATTCGAATGCATTCATTTTTATATTTGGGTGTCAGACAGTGCCGTTGGGTGTGCCACTGTCCAATGTTGTTACAACTGAACAAACATTTAGAGCTTGTTTTTCGTGTGAAATTGGTTTGGTGGTGTTGGTTTCCTCTCGGTCACACTTTATTGTGACTACTTAAATTGGGTGCATTACAAATTAGGAGCGCTGAGAGTTTTTATGGAAACAAATCTCAATGTTCTCAGCTTTGTCTGACATCAGCGAGAACAACGTGAACAAACATGTTTGAAAGTGATCTATGTGCTCCAGACTGCAGGGTCAGGAACACGGGTAAAAGGAGTTGTTGAGGGCACACAGACCCTCTCGAGCTTTAGTGATGCTGGCAAGGTGCTGAATTTGTTCCCATCCACCTTCGACGTACTTTGTTTGGAACGCCAGACATATTTTAGACGTTTTTTGATTTTCTTTTCTCCATCGTGGCTTTATCTCTTTGTTTCCATCTCCTCATTATCTTACACCGAAGCCCTTACCATCTTCTTCTACACCCCAGTCACCCGCTTTTTTAGCCATCTCTCTCTATTTGACCCTCACTTCTCTCTTTTCTCTCCCTCGCTCGCTCTGGCGTCTCAGACTAGCGCTTGTCGTGACTTTCTTCATCTCCAGCATACTTGAGGGATTAAGGAGGGATGAAATTCACTCATTCGTGGGCGGAGTGAAAAAAAAAAAAAAAGAAGGGCCCTGTACAGAACAGCACTTTATCTATGGTGCCGTGAGATCCTTAATGAAACCTGAGGTCGCTCGGAGCACTGATGTTTAATCTCTTTCTGACCCACCTCTGGGCCCAAATAACACTGAATAAGACCTTGATTTCTAATATCACAATATATTAGTTAAAATTAAAACTGTCAAGCCAACCAAATGTGAAAATATATCACTTATAAGAGCGGATTTAGACAGTTCAAGCAACTACAAGGTAAAGGTTTAGCTCTGGATTGGACCAGCTCTTATCGTGTCACAGGTGGTTACAGCGTTTAAAGTCCTATCAGTGCTTTTGATTTGGGTATTTTTGTTCCTTTATCTCATTTTATCTCTCCCTATATGACCCCCTGTCTCTGTTTTGGGACTGTATCATCATCAAGAACTGTTCATGCGAGACGGCGTTTCCTTAAAACCCCTGATAACATCGACGACTGCACATCCTAGTTTGTGTTATCCGTTCGGGAGCTGTATCTTAAATGAGAGGCAGAGGAACAGTGGCACTTTGCATGAAGAGGATCTGATTACCGTCTGACTTTGTAGTTCCTCCTCCAAGTGTACACATGCTTTTATCTCTGTGCATGCCTGCACAATAGCGAATGCATCAGCTTGGATGAATGTGCGTGTGTGTGTGAAGGATTTTGTGCAAAAGCTGCATTGCTTCACACGTGTGCATCCATTTGCAGCGTTCCGTTGTGAGTATTAATCAATGTATTAAAAGCCGTTCAGCTTTTCTCTGGAGTCCTCCCATATTCTATTCATCCTCGCAGGGATGCACACTTTTATGTAACGATCACCAAACAAGGGCAAGAATGCCGGGCGCTTACAGTCATCCTATTATCCAATTAATGCACCCCATTTTTGGGTATATCGCCAGAGACGCGCTTTTCCACCTCAGTTCACTCCACTTTCCGGTTCAGACTTCATTCCCATTCTCCTCGCATCATGCTCTGTTGCTAAACTTGAATTTATGACAGTCCAATGGGGATCATCAAAACAGCCTTGATCCAAAATTAGGGGATGATTTCATGCCGCCGAGTTAAAAGGGGTTTCGTAACTATATTTTGATATCTGTCTCAACTGTTAAAACTTAAACAAAGCTATGCAATTTGCCTACAACCAGTTTTAAGTCCTACTATTGCTTGTATCTCTGCTTTTTCTCTATTGTTTCTAACATCCCATTGCAACTGTTGCAAAGCTGCTCATGCTGACTCATTTATGAAATTGAAAGATACTGAACTGAAGAAAAAAAGCACATGGCATCATGTGAATTTGTTGCGTTTATTTGTTGTGGCTTGTTAAGTTACAGTTGATACTGCTCGCACGGATAAGATAACATATGCGTCAGCGTTACAGAGAAAGAACCCAAGATAGGCAGGTAGGAACAAAAGACAAGCTTTAATAAAGAAACAAAAAGGCAGGCGGCATAAAACTCAAGAAGCAGGCAGGGACACTCCAGGTAATACACAACACCATGGATCTTCTGTTACTGATGGATTTATTAATCTCATTCAGTGAACATCACTGTGACGATATACAAAACGTTAAACTAAACATACCTCGCTGGCTGCACACGACCGAGACGGAATGAGACAACATGAACTGTGTAAATCTTTACAACGGGCAATTTCACATCATCTTGATACTCTTAACCGTCAGCGGAGTGTAAACTTCTCAAGCTTCACGTGTCTTTTTGGAGGAAATAACTTAAATGTGTTAGTGAACAACATAAACTTACTGATTGCGACAGCGAAATGTGTCCCAGTGAAACACAGAAGTAAAAAAAATGTACCTCCCGCATAATCTCAACACAAAACAATCAATATACATAAAAAAAGTTGACAGAAATAAAATGTAAACAAACATGAAGTAAAGACAAACAATATTTATGGACACTTATAACACTAATACGGTCGTATTAGCCGACTCTGCCTGGACTGGCAGCTCGGAGCACCGGAGGAGTGTTGGTGTTGTTTACTGTCTGACTATTACCTCTTGAGCCACAAACTGGCTAGGGGCTAACTTCAGTTGATATCTCTCTGACACAATACAAAGACGTCAAAACTGTTTCTTCACATTCTGCTCGTAATTTTAGAACATTTAAGACTGAAATTCATACGTATTGCACCTTTAAAGGACTGCTGTGGAGAGACAGAACAGACAAACCAAGGCAACTACACAGGCTTAAATACAAACTAAGCTAACGGGGGGACGAGGTGCAGGTGGAGAGACACTGAGACAGGTGTGTGTGAGTGTGTTGGGGGGTGCGAGTGTGGAAACTGAACAAACAGAATGCAAAAAAAACTAAACAAAGATGCAAATTACCCCAAATTTCTGTTTTACAAGTATCGTTGGTTTTGATTTTTCACCGGTCCACTTCGCAGTATTTGCTTTTGTTCGAAAAGCGATCGTAAGAAAACTTTTCCTTCGCTGTCACAGCTCTGTGTCTCGCTTTCAGGAAACCATCCAAACTTCATCCAGTACATTCACTAGTTTTACAACTCTACACCTCCCATTGTAAAAAGCAGGCTGGCTATTGTGAGCTGCTGACAGAGCTGCCTTCCCTTCCCAGCGCTGCCCCTGACACACACACACACACACACACAGACGCCGACACACACAGACGCCAACACACACTCGCAGGCACAAACAAGCAAATCCAAACTCTGTTTCTCACATCCATAAAACTCGACACAAACACTACAGAAATATATGTGCACATGAGCACATCAGTTTCGTTTTCTCTCTCACACACACACAGTCTGACATCAGTGGGTAGATAATAAGTGGTTGTTGAGAGGGAGTGTGTGTTGCTAAGTATTGTACCTGTACCTGCTAATTAACACACACACAGACTGTCTGTATGATTTAATGATCTGTGTGGCTGTCACACACACACACACACTTGAAGAAAACTCACAGACACACACAGAACACCTGTATTGAAAATACTACATTGTCTCCATAGTGATGTTGTCAATACACTTGCAATAATCATAGAAGGAATGCAAGAGTGGGTGTCCCTGGTGTCCCTGGAGTGTGCGTACAGACTTGTGAGTGTGTGTGTGTGTGTGTGTGTGTTTAGACAGCGACGAATGCTCTGATGCAATCGGATTTATTTTCTTTTGCTGTAATTACCAGGTTTTCACAATAAACACCTTCTGTAGGATTAGGTACATTTGCTCCCCTGATCTCATTGACGATGGCTACGTCGTGTATCCTGCCTCTGTTTGTGCACGGCCTCAGAAATTAAATGTACGCGTCCGCAAGACAAAATATGCAATATGTGTGTTGTATATCTCTGGCCTTAGAATGGATCACAAGGCAACCATAACTATTATCCATGCCGTCTGTCATCATCACATGTCATATCAACATTATTTTGGGGCGGTTTACCTCCTGATCTTCTATCCGTGATGTTATTGGCCAAGAGTCCGACGCAAGATTCCCTTTCAGCTGTGTTTTCATTCGATCACGTGTTGACGCGTCATCCTGTCATACAAACAGCCTTATAGATAGGTTTTCACAAATGTCAAAAAACACAGGGACTGAGTGCGGATGGATGAATGTGCACGGACGTGCGTGAGTGTGTTCGTGTGTGCGTGCAAATGTCTCGCTCGGTATCAGACCGCCAGGAGAGGGGATTGGCAAGAGTGTTTGTCCTGCTTCTTAAAACAAACTCTCGAGGCAGATGAATGATATCAGGCGGCGCGATTAACGGGGACAAGGCTGAATGAAAACCTATGAGGTAGTCGTTGTGCTCGCTCTCGCTTCTTTTTCTCTCCCTCGCTCTGTCGTGCAAACCCTTCTGAGTCCTGTTTCATGGTCAAACTTGAAGTTATGGATCACGTCTGCTTGAGATCCAGTGAGTAAAAGTCAGCTGTGAAGGAGGCCGGAGAGAGATGGAGTAAGTGAAAGGGAATTGAATGTACATAATGTTAACAGCGTGGAGGGGATGTGGAAATAAAGTCGTCCCATAAAGCCGCTTTGCTGTTATGCCACTGAAGAGGCCACAGACGCTGGCAGTGCTTCTGAGTGGCAGAGCCAAGCTCCTCTTTCCCATTAAGAGTTAGAATAAACTATTTATCTTTATTATATACACTCATCTGTCAAAGCTCTTCAGGAGGTCCAGGGTCCATATTCATCAAATACAACATGTATGTATATATATTTTAATGTTTTAAATATTTGAACTGCACAAAGAGTGCGTGATTTATTTCGCTACACATTTAAACATTCATTTTTTTCTTCTTTTTAGTAAGTTAATACGCACATTTTTCATTTAGATGGGTTTAATCTGGGATTTTTTTTTCAGCACTGCTGATTGGAGGGATATGTGCGGTTGAAACTGTGAACTTCTTAACTGTTCAAACAATTTCCAGAGAAGCTGTATCTTCGGGAAATCTAGAAAGTTTCTGGTTTACCAAAATCAACTTAGCATCAAGATCAACTGTAAACGGCCTGTCTGTTAAGAGGCTTCCAACTGTTTCACTTCCAACTCTGAGAGGACCACACAGTCCTCCCGAGTGCGGTCCAACAGCAAAAATACAGACTTGTGAATCTGACGTCAGGGCTGAGATGCCTCTGGGAAACTCGCTGCTCTGTTGTCTCCCACGTGCCTGTTCAAGAAGCTCATTGTCGCCACAGCTGAGAAGTGGTGGGCAGAGTTGGCAGGCTCAGCGGCCACAGACAAAACTCACATTTGGTTTGTGGCTGCTGATGAGGGCAGCCACATTGTTTACGGTGTGATTAAGTTAACAGGTGTTGCTCACCAAAAAGAAAAGTGGGAACTTTCTATTGTTATCACGTTACTGAGAAATTTGCTCACTTCTCTTCTCTGACATTGTTTAAACTTTTCCAGGGCGGTGGGAAGTCCGCTGGTGATGGACCCCAACAGCATTTGCAGGAAGGCGAAGCGTCTGGCGGGGAAGCAGGCCGAGCTGTGCCAGACTCAGCCGGAGATCGTCAGCGAGGTGGCCAAAGGGGCCAGGCTGGGCGTCAGGGAGTGCCAGTACCAGTTCAGGTACCGCCGGTGGAACTGCACCAGCCACAACAAGTACTTTGGCAAAATACTGCAGCAAGGTGAGTGACAGAGAATTGGATGTGCTCTGCTTTACCTTTAGCATGGAGTGCAATTTATACCAACGTAAAGCAATAGTTACACTTATTCTCCTCTAGCAGAGAATTTTGATGTGAAAATTGATACCACTCTCATATCTATTTGTTCAATAGGAAGCTAAATTAGCTTAGCTTAGCTTAGCATAGACTGGAAACAAGGAGAAACAGCTGTCGAAAGCACAAGCACCTAGAAAACTCAAGAACATGTTACTTCCAACACATTTTGCATAACATATGTTGGCATTCTATGTTTCTGCAAACCATGAATATGTTTAAACTTCACTTTCCTATCAAATTCATGTTTGAGGTCTGGTTAGGTTTAGGCACAGAAACCATCGTCAGGGTCAGGAAATGTAATTTTTTGGCCTAAAATACCTTGTTCTGTCAGCACAAACACAGCTCGAAAATGTCCCGATGTATAATATTTTGTTTTATTGCTACAAAGATGGATGAAAAATTTAGAATATCTGTTTTTTGTCGGTTGAAGTGTGGTCCTGAAGTGGTGTCAAACAGTGGTCTCAACATCCATCTCGCCTAGCTGTTACCATCCCCGACCATCCCACCTGGAAGTCAGTTTATATACATGCAATCTGAATGTAGTACGATCCGTATGGTAGAAATTGGTGATATGATAAGTATCTGGGTTGCAGAAATGTGAGATCCAAAGATTTTATTCAGGCGACTGTTTATTCTGAAGTGTAAAAACATCAATTTATGGTTTTCTCTGGGGTCACTGCGATATAAATGAGATATTATGTGTCAGTTGGTGAGCTTGTAAGCAGATTTTGTGACCCTTGCACTGGCTAGCTGTTTGCCCTTGTTCCCAGTCTATGCTAAGGTAAGCTGATTGGCTGCTTGTTGTAGCTTCATACTGAACAAACAGATGTAACAGTGGTATCAATTTCCACATCTAGCTTAACTCTCAGCGAAGTAGTCTAAATCCCAAAAACGTGAATACAAGCTGTTTCCTGTTTTCAGACCTTTTTCTAGGCTAAGCTAATGACTCTGGAGGGGTATACTGTCGTAAACAGACGTATGTGTGAGTGATATCAAGCTTCTCATCGAGCTCTTGGCAAGAACGCAAATAATATTCCCAAAATATTGAACTTTTAGGGCGTTAGCATCAACTAAATTACGTTTAACAGGTCATACCGGTTTTTGGTTCGGCACTAGTTGAAAAACGCTTGTGACTCACTTCTATGGATTGTGTACCCGGTTCCTAGACCAACATAGCTGATGGAAGAGATATAAATTCCCATAATCATCTTTCCTCTCTATCAGTCCTTCCAGAAGTCTTTTCCTTGGTTTCAAAAAAACACATTAAAAATACTGTCATGTCCAATTTCTCATCCGTGAGTACCTTAGGATCTGAACCCACGACCTCATGACCGCAGCTGACGGCCTGACATCAGCTTGAGGTCAGATCTCTGTCTGATGGCACTCCAACAGACAAGGGCAACTGTTGTATCTCAGACCAGACATATTCACACTCGACTGACTCTCCTCTTCATCAGATCGGGCACGCTTGAAATGATCAGCGAAAATTGCTCCTTTCTCTTAACATCTCTCTTTAAGATCTCCTAACATCTTCCTCCAGCTCTTTGAAGTCTGTAATATAAATGACGTCGGGTCACCGCCGGGTCTTCTCCAATTACTGTGTTGGCTTTTCTCTTGTATGATTAGACTCATAGAGAGCTGCTTGTCTCTTCTTCGACTGGTACGACAGAGAGTCTTTATCTCTGTGTTTAGTCAACAAACAGGGAATAACCGATATTAATGTACAACACACAACAAAAAATGTGTCAAGCGTGTTATTAAACCAATTTTGTGTGTCTTTGCTGGCAGATGTGCACACTGAAGTTTTGGGCTCACCTGCCATTAACGTCACAAGGACGTGGCGTCTGACATTTTAATTATATTAATTTTCCATGCCGTAATATAACAGTCAATACTGATTGGTTATTTTCAATCTTTTTCCATCAAAGCTGCACAACATTTTGGAAAAGTTGTGATTACTTCTTGGACCGAGCTTACATAAAAATTCCAAGTACCTGTCATGCAGTACCAAACCCTGAAAATGTGATGTGAACTTTTAACATTGTCTTATATTGGAAAGAAAGAGTCGGCAACCTGAATACGCATGTCTTTGTCTTCAGACATCTTGGTGTAGAGCAGTTTCACAGCAGTCATTTACGTGTAAGGCCATTATCTTTCTGATCAACTGACATGTTACAATAATCAGAAATACAACCTCGATTCCAAAGAAGTTGGGATTCTTTGTAAAACATAAATGTGATAATGTGCCACTAATTTGTGTAAATGTATGCTTGTTCTGGGGAAGTTGTGAAAGCTCAAAAAAACACCTGTCTGGAACGTCACACAGGGAAACAGGTTCACTGGTAACAGCTCATAGTATCATGATTGGATATGAAAGGGGCATCCTCGAAAGACTGGATGAGTCGAGATTCACCGCTTTGCAAGGATTTTACTACATGGGCTCCAGAATACTTTTTAACTGTTGCCGGTACACACAGGTTGTTTGCAAATGATTTAATTCTGTTTTTATTAATGTGCCCCAACTGTTATGGAATCAGGGTTATATGTAAAATAGCAATTACAATTGTCAGAAAGAAAATAATTAATGCTCCACCACCTCTAAGCCAGAACTTTGCATGGCTACAGTCAGCCTACACCTATTATTTGTAAAGACAAAGTTTTGTAAAGTGTGTGCATATTACAGTAAGGAAGCCTGATTAATACACAGTTTATGCTTACAAATCAAAGGTAGGATACCCAGATTTTCATTCTCAATTATGTGTAATTGATCTTTCTTTTGAGAGCATCATCTCTCCAAATCAGTGGTCCTCAATCCTGGTCCTTGGGGAACCCTGCCCTGCACGTTTCAGATGTTTCCCAGCCACAACACACCTGAATCAAACGAGTGGGTCGTTATCAGACTTCAACAGATGACGAGCTGATCATTTGAATCAGGTGTGTTGAGATGGGGAAACATCTAAAACATGGAGGGCAGGGTGGACCAGGATTAAAGAACATTGCTCTGAACCATACATTTATGCATAATTTGACTATAGCCTGGACCATTAATCTAACTGTTGACGATGTTCAATACGGATATGTTGAAACTTCACATCTGATATGTTGAAACTTCACACTTCCAAAACAAATCTTACAAAAAACGTCTGGAAAAAACATTAAACGCTAGTTAAAAACATCCTGTTGGTTTTGTGTTTACAAAAGTTGATACGCCATCTTGAGCAGTGGTCTCTTGCTTGACAAGCCTTCTCAGTCAACTCAAATATTGTAGAAATGTTGATATAACACATATGAATCGTACAAATTTGAGCGTATCCATGGTTTGTAGAAACCTTTTATTCTGGTGTCGCAACATCAGAAAAGTCCATATGTCAGTGACTAATGTAGCTGATGATTTAAAAGCGTGTTTTTTCCTGTTATCTCGTTCGAATGTACGACACTACTAGTGTTGCCAGTGTCTCTAACAGACCAAGAAAGAAGGAGAGAAAAGATTGACACAAAGATAGATTGAGACAGCGAGGAGGAAGAGCGAGGGAAACGGGGACAAGAATGTACCAGCAGAAGGCCGACTAGCAATTAATCATAAATTCCTGCCTGTCTATACGGAAGGCCAAAGTGCTCCTCTGTTTTGAAGCCTTTGTCCTCAATTACCTGGATCGGCTCTTAATGGCTGTTTATCATGACTCGTACCAGTAAATGTCAAAATAAAAGTGCCTTTGTATTTATTGCTCACTCCCTATAAGTGGTTTACTTAACCTCATTGACCTCTATTTAGAGTTTAATGCGATAAGAGACTCAAATTACTCTAATGACATCTATGTTTGTCTTTGTAGTGAAATGAGAATCTGATGCATTAAGTCCACGCATGTCATGTCTCCATGGGGATGTTGTCTGCTTCTATTTTGATACTAAGATTATATTTTCAAGTGCTACACACAGTAGCTTTGAGGATGGGGGTCTGCCTCACTTCCTCTCAGACTTAGACGTTAAAGTCGTATCAAGGCAATGAATGCGATTAATTAGACACACCTGGGAGACTGTCAGTTGACTGCATGCATGCATTTGGACAATTTTGCATTGTTGGGGGTTTGAGTTGCAGCTTTTCTCTTTGCACCATTCACAGATTTGTTATGGTCACTGTGAAATATCTTTTTGAAGAGGCAGGGAAGCTGCTTTGTCACAGTAAACTATGACATAAACAAGTTTGATGTGGCCGCATCTGTCCCTAACGAAGGTTCGTTATGTCTGTGCGTATGCATTTCTTCTTCATCTGGTGCTGTGTTCATGTGCATATTTGAAAAAGTGTTTTAGTAAATACTTTGTAGTAAATAATCTGATTACCATACACACCGAATGTTGGTTTAATTAGTATATGACGATGACAACATGTTCTCTCTCCCAAATTTGGCAACTTGGTCAGCGGCCTTACGCTTCAAACTAGCATCAGTTTTGATGGTTAGGGTTAGGAAAAGATTACACTGTGGGTTAAAGTAATTGTAACTGACATCACTGATGTCACGTTACATCAGGCAATCATTTACATATGTTCACCTCCTTATGTTACATAATTTAAAAACAAATTTCTCTTGACTCGTGGTCAGAAATTGGATGCAAACACTGATCTTGGGAGGAACAGTTCTGTGACTGACTCACTCCAGCCACCCCTTGACTTGAACTACTACACTAAAGGAGCGCCTCTAGAAGTGACACTAGAGGAGCACCAGGCTGCATGTATTCGACATACTGGCATTGACGACAGGCTGGGTAATGATGATCTGTGTGCAATATGGTTTGTTTTGTTGTTAAAAATTGAAAGAATATTTGAGGTGTCATAAGGTTATACCTGTATAGTGAAAACAAAGCCACGGGGTGTTTATGTCTGGAGCACAACCAAGCTGGCTGAACCATCCTTCTCTGCCTCTCTTTACAAAAACACCTGCAGGCTATCTTCACCTACTATTCAAACATAAACCTCGCAGCGCTGCTTTGCTTCGTGACATGTTAAAGGGTGGCACGGCTGCTGTATGTCAACGTGTGTCTGAGGAAGAAACAGACTGTAATTCTTGTCAGTGGAGTGATAAGATAAGTTGCATGCATGCAGGTGAGTCTGTATTTCATTACAGACATTCGTGTGGCATGGTGCGCGTCTACATTTTGTCTACATTTTGACTTTTTGCATGAAGCTACTAGAAGAAAAAGAGATCCTGCAGGTTTCAGCTGATTTCACAACATTTCTGAAACACTGCCATTTCACACCTGTATTGCAACAAGTGTGAATGAATGAACGTGTCGACACAAGAATGACAACTCATTTTGCGTCTGTATTGAAATGTTACCTTGAACCTTTCATATTTAATCAGCCTCAAATCGAGGTCAAGATTCTGGTTTCTCCTCATTAATTGGTGGGTATTATCTTCTTTTCTCTTGATCACAGCTGTGTTTAAATAACATACAGACCCTGGAGCGGTCATAACTGGCGGTGTGAGCCAGCCAGCATACAGTGATGCTACTAATCACATGAGGGATGTTGCGGCTCTTCTTTGAATGTCATGATAGATTGTGTTACTGTGTGTGCACTGCTGCAGAATAAACAAGGACTCTTGCTTCGGGCTGCACGATGGTTGCAAAGTAATTAAAAAAACAGTTGTCAGTCGTGTCAAATATTTTATCACTAGTGATCCTCACAGGTAGACAGAGGTATAGAGACAGGTATTTTCTTGTATTTAATTGGTTTTCAGCCACGAAATGTGGCACTCCATCTCCCCTTCCACTGCATTCACGTTACAACACCGCTGTTGTCAGAATCATCTGCCCCCTCAAGGGGTTGCCAGTTTGTTGCAATGTTAACTATGCTAACTCCAGCCAGCTAACATTACGGATGCTAACTCTTGCTAGCTACCGTTAACATTGATAACACTAGCTAACGTTAACGATACTAACTCTAGCCAGCTAACATTATCGATGCTAACTCTAGCCAGCTTACATTATCGATGCTAACTCTAGCCAGCTTACATTATCGATGCTAACTCTAGCTAGGTACCGTTAATGTTTGCAAATGCTATCTAACGTTTACGATACTAACTCTAGCCAGCTAACACTATCATTGACTTTTATTCTGCACCTTTCTACAAGCTCTGAATGTGTGTTATTTTAATGATTTGTGTACATAAAAATATGAAATTTAAAGTAAGAAAGTAGAGCTACTGTGCTGTATGTTGGTAGACAGTACGATGCAGTATTTCCCCCTGACTTGACACCCTTCTATGTATCCTTTTAAGCAAAAACCAGGCAAGTACACAGATGTCAGGTTGTTGAGTTTTCCAGCTGCGTCCTATGGCATTAAATCAAAATCATTAACTGAAAACATCCCCAAACTGAAAGCGATCTAAAAGGGACCAGAGGACAGTCAGCCTCGATCTAAACAGACCTGACACTTATTCGAACGCTCTTTGGTGTCGACCTGAACTGACCCTGATAGTGACAGACAGATGCTAGCAGCAGCACGCTGAGCCAAAAATGAACAAGCAGCTGTAATCAAAACAAGCAGCAACTCTTCATTTTCCCTTGTGCGTCACAGTTCACACACTCCACCTCACCTCAAAAAACACATTATTGTTTTGTAATTGTGATGATCGGAGCTGATAATGAGCTCAGATCTGCTCAGTTATAAGACATATTATCACGCGGAGCAGAGATCTGTGGCGATACAATGAGACCCTAAAGCACGTCGGTTGCCCTTCCACGTGGAACAACACGTAGAAGTGTTTTACGATCTGACGATGGGTTAAAATTACGACCTCGTTAAGGAAGGAATTAGAATGGTAGACATGTGGTTAGGGTTAGGTAATGATGATTAAGTTGAAAAAAAACAGCAACACTGCACGACTGTTGGTTGGAAACGAGAAACAAACAGCCCTCCTTTAAGTTTAAGTCCAATGGTGTGTGGTCCACACTACCTGGATCTCCTCTCTATGTCATCTTGGGGCACGTTTTTCTAATTTAAATTCGTTGATAAGGTTCGACAAGTGTTATTTCTTCTACTTCTTTTTGTGCTTTACACTGTTTCTTTGTGCAATGTGCATTTATCTTGTGTTTATTTCCTCACATTTCCCAACTGGCGACAGTCTAGTACCACAGCATATCTCATTTGACTGTGTTTGCAGTTAGCCTCAGCCACAACAGACTACTTCTTCCAAACACTTTCTGGCAGACTAGATGCTGCAGGATGCACTGCAGCTCCTGCAGACCTCACTGCATGCTCGGATCTTTCTGCAATTTGTAGACGCACCTGATGTGACCACCAGCCAAATTGAACTGTGCTTTATCTGGACTGTGAGGTCTTTTTACACTGAACTACTTTCAGCTGTATCCTCCCAGACCTGCCTGTATCACTGCCCTAAAAGTCAGAGTATTAAAAGAATATGTGCTAATTCCTGCAGAAGGGCTTTCTGGAATTAGAAGCAGACGTCGACAGGCCCAGACACCCTCCATGGCAGAGAATTTGTTTGGAATTCATGTCTCCGAGGAAAATATGAAACAGGGTGCCTCAAATCATTGGATTTTTGATAGCCCATTTTTACACATAACAATACCCCTTTCTCTTTCAACGCTATGCTCTGTCTTTACTATTTTCTCTTACTCTGTTATTTGGATTTCTTAGTCTCTGTTTGTCTGCTTTTAGTTGGATAATAACATAATAATAGGTTTTTTTAGCTGGAATCGAACATATATCAACATGACATTTTTGCTTCATGCAGATTTCCCCGTACTAAATACAGTGTTTCCCCAGTGCATCCAAGGACATCTCGACCGTCTCCCAGCTTGTTTGGACACAGCCTGCGTTGCTATCACCATATTGCACTAATAATGAGTTGTGCGCTGATGTTTCACACACGTGTCTCTAAATGGATCCAGGGATGTTTTGGAGATGACACATCTTGATTCAAGTATGTCGCTGCTTCTGAAAGACTCAGCTCCGTTCTGCTGAACAGCAGGATCAGCAAGGTGTGGTCTCCACCGAGCTGCAGCACACCACCACACACAGTCACAGAAATGCTCTACATGTACCACCATGCACATGTTAAGTCACAGATTTAAGTTATTTATTTAAGCTGGCACCAACCTCAGCCAATCCCAAACAAACATAATGAGATAGAAATCCACAGGACCTGTTGAAATATCAAAATAAGACACAAAACGTTACACAAGCTGACTGTTTGTTCAATGGGTAGATCTACATTAAACAATACTTTTCACACACATATGCACACAAACTTGCCTGCATTGGAGACATCTCAGGGTGTTGGTGTGTACAGCTGGTATTGATATCACGGCGCGCTGGGGTGTGCAGGTTTCGTCGCACGCCACCCATTCTGTGTGTGTGTGTTACCATTCCTAATGAATCCCATTCACTGAATCATGCGATATGGAGTTGGCAGCGTAGACGGTGGTGACTGCACGCTCGCCGCCTTCCAGCTCTTAGGAATAAAAGTCCTTCGCTTAGTCTGCACACACACACACACACACACACACATACGATGGCTCGCTAAGTGGCTATTCTTTTTCTCTACCCATTCCCCGGTGTCCCATCTATCTGGGCAGAGGTCTACCATTGAAATTATTAATGTCCACAATAATTCCCACTGCTTGCTTGTTTCTAGGCAAAATTTACACACTCCTATTGTCAACAAATCCAGTGAAAAGACTGAAATTTCCGCAAAGGCATTAGTCCATCTCTCAGTACTGTTGCACACAGCTCCGGGCCCATTCGGTTCTGCTCTTTAAACATGTCACAAATACATTACCTTTTTGTGTGTTATAAAGGTTCTTCTGCGTGTAAAAGATCTTGAAAGTTAAAAAGGTCAAAAGAAGCTCTTCTCTCCCACAGAAAACTGCTCCTGAAACACCTCGTCAGTAGTCCCGCCTTTTATTCTGTGACTTTGTGACATCACACTACATCACAGTGTCACACATTTGTGTAACTTTTTCCCAGCGGCTAGTTTGACAATCAAAAGAATTGAATTACAACAGCTGCTCTGTTGTTCTTACCGGTACTGGCTCAGGTGTCTGTGAGCTGGCCAATCAGAGCAGATTGGGTATTAAGGAGGGCGGGCCTTACAGAGACGGGAGCTGGGCACTGGACAGTATGACAAAACTGATGTGTTTTTTGAGCAATAAAGAATGTAAACCTGTTCTAGCTGTAATCCAAAATGATAATATGAACCTGGAAATGAGCTTAATATGTCTCTTTAAAACATAAATAAAACAGAATGTGATAATTTGCTGATCCTTTTTCACATATACTTAACTGAAAACAGTAAAAAGACAATATATCTATTGTTGTACCTCATCAACTTGTAAGGATAATTATAAATAGACTTGGGAACTCCACATATATTTACGCAGAATGGAATACTTATAGTTTATTAATCAGTTTATTCTTGATTTTTGACTTTTAATGGGATGTGCTTAAATTAAAGGGTCCATATAATGCTCATTTTCATGTACACACTTTTATTTTGAGTTTCTACTACAATTTTGTCACATGCTTTAATGTTCAAAAAACATTTTTTTGTTTCAAACGGCCCATTGCTGTAGCACCTCTATTCACCCTCTGTCTGAATGCTTCGTTTTAGCACCTGTCTCTTTAAGAACCCCCTCCCAAAAAGCCCAGTTTATTCTAACTGGTCAGCTCTGAAAGGCCTGAGCAAACACCATTCACCAAGTTTCCACAACAGCTCTGCCGGTGTTTAAAGGGCATTTAAGGGTGGTGATTGTACGTGTAGTTGTGACTTCACAAATTTATGAAAGAGATGGAAATCTTACTTTGTTTAATACAGGACCTTTTAGTTTAACAGCGAAATAACCTAAAACCACTGTCAATAGTACAGAAAAAATGAGTTGAAAGAATGAATGTGATATGTACAAAGAAGCTCTTCTCTCATTTCAGCCCAGTAGTCCTCTTGAGTTTCTGTCATAGCTGTTCTTTTGTTGTTGAATGAACGACAATAGCTGCAATAACTGAGGATAAAGATGTGTTGAGCCGAGGGTGTGAATGATGCTGAAGCCACCGGTGAGGACAGACGATCAATTTGCAGTTGTGGTTGGACGTGCCTTTGGCCAAGATTTTTTAAGCTCTGCACCAGAAATAAATCAACAGCTGTGGTGTGCATGAATGTACGAGCATGTGTATGAGTGTGAATGTGAGGGGGGAGAAATAGTCGTACACTCAGCACCACGAATCCAATGACGCTTGAGATCATAGTAATGGACGAGGATTGAGAGAGAGCGATGCTTTTATCCCGTTCCATGTAGCTGTAATATTGACTGACTGGATGGAGGGAAAGATGCCTGGATGAATGGATGGAAACCAGCTCCTTTCACTTGTAGTGCTTTCTGTTTCTCCCAGCAGTTGGCCGATGAGTGATTGTGGAGGATGTGGAAATGATTCAATTTAAAGAGCTCTGTAAAGGATAAAGATCGAAATACTGTATGTCCAAATGTGGGTTGGGGTAATGTGTACAGTAGGTTTCATGTGAATGTAGTGCCACCTCGTCATAATGAAACATTTTTGATGTTTTTCTGTCCGTAGATATCCGGGAGACGGCGTTTGTTTATGCCATCACGGCGGCCGGCGTGACCCACGCTGTGACCCAGGCCTGCAGCATGGGAGACCTCCTGCAGTGTGGCTGTGAGGCGACCAGGAACAGAGCGCCGCCGAGGCCGCCTTCATCCTCCTCCTCCTCCTCCTCCTCCTCCTCCGGGGAGGGAGTCAAGTGGGAGTGGGGGGGCTGCGGAGACGATGTGGAGTTTGGTTACGAAAAGTCGAAACAGTTTATGGACGCCAAGAGGAGAAGGGGCAAGAGCGACATCAGGACGCTCGTTGACCTGCACAACAACGAGGCTGGGCGGCTGGTAAGGAACAGTTTCAGAATGAAGGCCTCACGTGTCTGTGCAGTTTACATTTTAAATTAGTAGAGATTGAATCTGACCGAACACAACTGCACTGCACTTTGTGAAAAAAAATCTCCACTGCTACTATACTGTAATAAAAGCCCTCTGATATTTCACCAGAGTCTCAAAGGTCTTAGCAGCGAAGGTGTTGCTTGTCCTGAGGAATGTTCCATCATTCCACGAACATGCAACAGAGAAAGACATCGCCCCCAGCCATATTTGTGTAGCGGCGTAAGCTGATATTCTTACAAGAATCAGGTTTCTGAAACACAAAAACAAGAGTGTGCCACACATTTTGTTTTCAAGCCTCCGAGGCAGGTAGCTTCTAACATTTCTACAGCCCTCGTAGAAGTTTAAAGTTCCTCTTTGTCGCTCGTATGAAGTATGGCCTCGACACGTCAACAGGCTACCGAGAGAGTGGAGATAGAGTAGCAACTTTTGAGAGTTTATGCTAATTTGTAATGTAGCTCGGTAAATCGTCCACGTCACATTTGCTTTTAGCCGTTTTGCTGGTCTCGCTTTCTGTTACGCCCACTTGCAGAAATGTTGACACATGCACGAGCAAAACACAGAGTTGCAAAGTTCACTTCAGTCGGGGTCAAAGGCAGGTAGAGAGCAGAGGAGGATTTTGGGACATAGTCCAACTGTAGCATTAGCGAACAAACCATTTGGACAAAAGACGAGACCTGCACACAAATGCCCAGAGGTTGAGAAATAAGCGTGCTGTGATGCGTGCAAATGTCTGTTTGTGTGCATGCATGCGTGTGTACTTGTATACACATTTGTGTGTGTCTGAGCCGGCAGGTGTGTGTGTGTGTGATGGGTTAATTATGTGCAGTATAAGTGAATGATCTGTTGTCAAGGCTTGTTAGATGTAGGAAGGCTAGAGGCAACATGGAGGGAGGGGGGGAGGTTGTGGAGTTAAATTCCTTCTGAATAGCGTCTGCTTTTATCTTACCTATCTATCAGTGTGTGTATTTGTGTGTGTGTGTGTGCGTGAGTGTCTGATCCAGTGGCTTTGTCTGTGATACATCATGAAAACACAATAATAAATTACCTCTTTAGAGAACTTGCCATTTGTCAAAAGCAGTTCTGCTTCACTTCAGGGTACAAGTTTAAAACTTACCTTTGTCCTTTTTTTGTGTTTGATCAACCTTCTCTCTTTCTCTTCTCTCATCTCCCGTTTGCCCTCCTTCACCTCTCTCTTTTCCCCCCCTGCCCCTAACCCTAAACCCACCCTCCCCTCCGCACTCTCCCCTCCCCAGGCGGTGAAGCTCTACATGCGGACAGAGTGCAAGTGCCACGGACTGTCGGGCTCATGCACCTTGCGCACATGCTGGAAAAAGATGCCTCATTTCCGTGAGGTAGGCGACCGCCTGCTGGAGCGCTTCAACGGCGCTTCCAAGGTGATGGGCGGTAATGACGGCAAGACCCTGATCCCCGTGGGCCAGAACATAAAGCCGCCGGACAAGCAGGATCTGATCTACTCTGACGAGTCGCCCGATTTCTGCCTCGCAAATCGGAAAACTGGTTCGCTGGGGACACGGGGGCGCATATGCAACAGCACAGCCATGGACATAAGCGGCTGTGACCTGCTGTGCTGCGAGCGCGGCTACCGGGAGGAAACGGTGGTGTTTGAGGAGAACTGTCTGTGTCGTTTCCACTGGTGTTGTGTGGTCCAGTGCAAGAAATGCTTGGTCCAAAAAGAGCTGAGTCTCTGTCACTGATGAACTGATGAACTGAGGTTGGGAGCTGTTAATATGAATTGGTTAATTATAATTACTTCTGTTACTTTTTTGAAAACTTTGTATAAGTATGGCTAGTGTCAGCGAAGGATAGCGTTTGGACTTTCACTGCGATCCTTTTGTTTCCGTTTTTGCACCACTCCAATCAGATAATGCCCCTAAAATGTTTATTTCAAATTTTTGATCCCAGTTCTCGATCTTGGTTCCCGGGAATTTTGAAAGACAAAACAGGAAGGTTCAAAGGGTACAGAAAGTAGATGCAACCACATGGGTACACTTGCAAGGGGGACTAAAGGAAGGGACATGTTTCTTTCTAAACTACCTATTTTTCTTTATTCTTGTATATGAAAAAGGACCAAAGAATGTGAAAATGTTCCATCTCAATGAAAGAGGAGGATCTGCATGTGCCACAGCTTCTTAGTGTCACTCCCACCAACAGTTTAATAGCATAGATGCTTGACAATGACTGCTATCTAAAACCAGGAGTCATTCCTATGTTCCCAGGGCCCAATTTTCCTGGATCCCCACATTTACATGGCACATAAAGGGAACATGACAAAGGGTCCAATGTTCCCAGAGTCCTATGTTCCTGATGTTGTCTGTTTCACAGCTCTAGGGTTATTGTTATTTGACCGCAATAGGAGGGTTCATGTGTGTTAACAGAATATTGACCCTGGAAACATGGAACACGAGGAATTTAGATATGCCCCCTAAAACCAAAGTGTCAGGCATCAGCTTGTGCTGATGCACCTCATTTGAAGATAACATTTCCTAAATTGAGTGTTCGCTAAGCCCCTAATAAAAATTCCATCCATCCATCCATCCATCCATCCATCCATCCATCCATGTGAGGCCCCCTCCTGTTTGTCAGATCTTAGCCACAGCTCATTTCTATTCTGGTAGTCTGGATCTGGCTCAGACTTCTGCCAGTTGTTTCTTTTGGTTTGCTCTTGGCTGACATCTGGCCATGGCGTGCTTGTGGTTCAGATTGGGCAAACGGTGGCCCGCCCAAGTGCCATCATTCCACATGGTGTGTGGGCTCAGTGAATATGTCTGGTGTGGGCAACAACATTTGCTATCTGGGATTACATATGTAATCCCTCCCACAAGTTCTGGGTCTGCCCTGGGGTCTCCTTCCAGTTGGTTGTGTCCAAAAAACCTCCAAAGGGAGGAACCCAGGAGGCATCCTAATCAGATACCCGAAACAGTGGGTGGCAGGCGACGTCAGGGACCTGAGCATCCTGACCCCCAGCATCGCGGACTGGTTCTAGGTTCGAACAATTACCAATCAAAATTCTTCAGTTTAGTCAGTCAGATCTGAGCTAAAGAAATGTCCCTTGGTCTAAGAGTAACTCTGGGGTTACTACTGTAGGTAGTGCACTAATTAGGCAGGCATGCTATCATTTGCAGCCTTCGTTAGAGCAGGTAAACACAGCGTTTAATCCATTCTTTATACTTACTGCAGCCCCATGCACACTGATTCAGCATGTGCAGAAACCCAAAGCTTGCCTCAACAGACCTGCCATGCCTTGTTACGGTTGCTAAACCGTGACTGGACAACTGTTGTTTGAGGGAAGGGTTTAGCGAACCATCAATTTACTGGCCACTAATCAAAAAGGGTCACACTGACTATTTTGAACTATCTGATATTTTAAGTCATTCTGAGACATTGCTTTCTATCTACAATATGCTGTTGGATCACAAGAAGATAAAGGATGTCACCATGGCCCCAATTCCAGTACTTTAATTTTACTTTGACGTGTGTGTTCACAGGATGACTTTGCATAATTATTAGAGCATCTTGACATTCTACCAAAAATGTTGCCATCAATCTGTCTCTCAGTTACAGTAACTTGGCCTTGCCGTGTAATTGAACAGGCACTCCAAACACAAAAAGATGCTGGTTTCGACTTTTTTTTTTTCCTGCTACTGCATAAGAAATACACATAAAAGGGAAATGGTATCACATTATCATATTTGAAGAATGCTGTCAACACCATGTTTTGCAGGAGCGGACTTGGCCTGCCAACAAAGACTGTTATTTATATAACGATACGATGACAAGACTACTCATTTCCATCTCTCTCAGAAGCACTTTGGATACGATGGCTGCCGTGGACTTCCTCAATAGCTTGGCAAAAAAACAAAAAAAACAAAAAAAAAACAACCCTTTTGGGTGTCGTCTGTTTCTATTAAACCAAAAGAGAAAACCTTTATTTACATGATGTTGTTTGGTATCAAGAAAATGTGTATAATGTATTTTGTTTATCTGTTACGATACACAGGGCTAATGTAATAATGCACTTTGGATGTTAGCTTTCGTTTGATACTGTATGTGCATAGGTGCGTGTGTGCGTGCGTGTGAGAGAAAGTGTTAAGTATGTGTGCGTGCAGGTTGGCCAGCTATCGCCGTATCCTTCAGTTGACAGCACCTGTTATATATCTGTAAGCCGCTGTCTCTCGTTATGTTGGTTATTAAAAGCACACTGCTCTTTGACGCGCTGTCTCCGTGTGAGGCAGACAAGATACTTTATTTGTCGTTCGCAGAGGAAGTATGTTTCCCATAAACCATAAATCATGTCATCTCATTTACAATTACGTTTTTATTGCCAGACAATGTACAGTAAGTATACTGAGCTATAATACCGCAGCGCTTCCACTTGTTCTGTCAACGCTGCGTGTCTCGCAGTGAGTGTTCTGGCGGGGATCTTATCATACCCTTAAGGATTCGTCTTGCTTTGATCATGCAGTCGGTGTGTTTATGTTTCAGGCAGATAGCATGATTCAGACGAGGCTGTTACCAAAGTCACATGCTTTCAATATCGGATGTATGGAAGCTTTTTGCAGGGCCTTTATCCAGTTAATCACTGTCTCGTATGTTATTTTTTCGAATGGAGCACACAATGACTGAATCATTTTAAAACTAAGAGACAGAATGGCTGTAATGTTAGCGCTCTATCCTCAGATCTTGAAAAAAATAGATATATTTTAGACATCAATCATTGAAAAAACCCACACTTTAGTTCGCAGTAACCCTTGCATTTCATACACTTTGTTTTGACGTATTCGTACGATGCATTTAGGAAAGAAATCTCTCACCGATTTAACCCTTATCCCTGCCCACTTTATCCAATCAGGACAGCAGACTCCATAAAGAGGCGGTCCTGTCTGCTCGTGAACATGCAGACAGCAGGATCCTCCCGTCTGCTGCTACATCTGGCGATTACCGCTGAATGTTCATGTGGTGACGTGGAGAAGAGGGAGGGGTTTGCTAACTGCAAAACGGACAGGAAGTTAGCTAAAATGACGACAACACTCACAGCAGCCCAGTTGGGTGATTATTTGCCAGATCTTTACTGGAGCAATCTTGCATCTGAGAGTATTTCTATGAAAATGTATTTAACATGAGTTCAGCAAACACACTGGTTATGAAATGGCCATATCTTATCAGTGGTGGTGTTGGCATGACAGATGGGTTTTTTCTAGCACATCAATAAATCTCTGTACATGGTAATCATGGTGACATGCCTTTCAGCTAGTTATTGTTGCTCTAACTCTTGATTGTGTCAGTGTAAGGCCTCGTGATGGTGGTAATTATCAGAAATAATTACAGGATGTTTTGGGCTGACATCTCCATAACCTCTGTGACTCTACGGTACGAGACTGAGTCGAGACAAAGTCATGTTAATTGTGCTTTCTGAGTTTGTGTACTTCTTCATCTGGCCTGCAAAGTGAGGTGAACTTAAAACCATTTGAATATTATAATATTTAGCTGAAGTAACATTAAGCACATTCCATGTACTTTTATTTTGATGCAGTGAGAGAAAAACGTTTTTGCCGGAGTGGAAATAATGTAATCGCGACAGCTACGTAATGCAAACTACATGTGTTACAGAATCCGTTGATTTGTCATCTATTTAAAGACACTTTGTCATGTTTGCTTCTCATTTCGTTATACTTTTCATTTTTGTATTCTGCAGACATCGTTTCATATCTGGATGTTACGTTGCATTTTTCATTTAGCGTAGAAGTACCGTTTGTGACTCACATTCAAAACACTATTCAAATAAAAAGTAAAACATTCATGTTGTTATCTAATCTCATTCTTTCCACACGCAGGGTCGGACTCTAATGAGACGTCAGGTGATGAGACACTCCTTTTGATCATTTAATGATGATGCATTTTTCAGTATATTTGGACAAATTCATTATATGAACCATGTTGACAAATTCAGGTGGACGTGACACTCACTTTGTGTGTTGTTACTCTGAGTGCAGGTGTCAGTTTAAACTGACAGGAATACTCCACATCAGTCTTCTCTTACCAAATACTATATCCTGCCGGAAGAAGCAGCACAGAGCGGAGATTTTAACCTGCCAAATTCATACAAACATTAATTAATTTAAAAACATTTTATATCACCTTTATCTTCTAGATATCTTCCAGATAATATGTGTGTTGCATGCTTTTTAATTTGCTTTTTTCAGCGTGATGATTTTCACCAAACTAGATCCTTTTTAGCACATCTGCCTCGTTTAGATTGTTTTTGCCACTCAGCAGAACGAGGTGTTGTTTTGAGGTATTTATGCTGTAGAAATGAAAAGACGAGGGGGAAAAAAGAAAAAAAAGAAAAGTGGGCCTGTATTAGTTTGAGCTGTACAAGTTGACACAAGTTCATATTTTCCAGGAATTTGTTGCACGGTGGTGTGCAGCAGAGTCGGGCCAGCAGTTGTGTTTAAGACATGGAGAGGAGGCAGGCCAAAGAGGAGGAAAATGCCATGGGGCACTTGTCTCCTTCTATCTCCCCTACTGTAGCTCTCTCCTCTCCTCTCCTCTCCTCTCCTCTCCTCCTCGTCACCGTGTGCAGGCATTCAGTGCCGCATGGGCAAAGCCAGAGAAAATAGACAAGTGAGCAGATAGATTTATTGGGGCATTGGTATAAATATAGTTGCCTGTCGACATCTGTGTGCATGTGGCTGCATGTGTCTGTCTCTGTCAGTCAGTGTGTGTGTGTGCGTGTGTGTGTGTGCGTGTGTGCGTGCATCCGTATGTGTGTGTGTCTGTGGGAGTGTACGGCCAGGTTAGAATGGGTGTATTTTTCCATGTGTCCCTCTGAGAGAAGAAATAGTGCCTGAGGAATGCAACATCGTCCCTACTAGAGATGAGCTCTGTCCAGCGATGAAATGTAACTAAGTACATTTACTCAAATGCTGTACTTAAGTACATTTTTGAGGTACTTGTACTTTACTTCAGTATTTCCATGTTCTGCTACCTCATACTTCCACCCCACTACATTTTGGAGGAAAATATTGTAGTTTCTACTCCACTACATTTATTTGATAACTTTGGTTACAAGTTACTTTGCAGATTACATGCTGTATCAGAGCCAAAGGAGAACATTTTTAAATGTATTTATTTGATCAGCAACAGATACAAAAGAAACATTAATTCTGATCATCAGTCAACCTATAGTATACAGTATATACGTACATGTAAATATACGTTTACTTTTACTTATACTGTCGATACTTAAGGACTTTTACTGGTATACGACTTTGGGATACTTTCTGCAACACTGTCAGTTGTCAGCATTCAACATCAATGCATCTGGAGATATGTGGTTTTCACTGGACAGGAAGGTAATCTGTAAAGTAACTTGTAACTAAATCTGTCAAACAAAAATGTAGATAATATTTCCCTCTGAGATGAAGTGGAGTAAAAGCATAAGGTTGCATCAAATGGAAATACTCAAGTAAAGCACCTTGAATTTGAACCTGTACAATACTCAAGTAAATGTACTTAGTTACTTGAGTTTTTTTGCTTGCTGTTTCCACTTATGGAATGTAACTGAGTACATTTACTCGAGTTCTGCACTTAAGTACAATTTTGAGGTGGTTTTACTTTACTACTATTTTCTGCTACTTTATACTTCCACTCCACTACTAGTTACTTTGCAGATTACATTCTACATCAGCGCCTAATACATGTATAATTTACTTTTACTTGTACTTTTGATACTTAAATACATATAATGTCAGATACTTTACAACTTTTACTCAAGTACTCTTCGTATAAGTGACTATCACTTTTACCAAAGTAATATTTTAACAGGATATCTTTACTTTTGTTCAAGTATGACTTACGGGTTCTAACACTGGTTTTGTCTCCACCTATAGGGACTGTCAAGTGCATGCACACACACACGCACACACACACACACACACAGCCTCACACAAAGCATTAATGAAGGGTTGCCACTGTAAATGGATCTATAGTGTCACGCTGCAGACAGTCATTTCCGCAGATCAGTCAGGTAAATAGAGTCCTGCTATGTTCTAATCTCCTATAGTGTGAGTGTTGGTGGTCTGCTGCTTTTTTATTTGCCGTGCATTTCCTGTACCCGTGTGTGTGTTCAGACAGGGAGAGAGCCAGCACATCACATGCATAGGAGGGATGAGATTATATAAAAATGAGAACTGAGTGGGCGGGAAAATTATTAATGAATAGAGGAAAAAGGAAAGATAACAAGCTCACAGAGAGAGAACTTAGAGGTAACCCGACACTATAATGCTCTCCCATTTGTGTGAACTCTCCTCCGATCCTCTATCAATCTAGCAGCGAGATGTTGCTTACACAAAGGGCACATCTCGAGATCAGCTCTGTGTGGGGTTTCATCTGATACCAGTGACTGTAATTATAGGAGTGGTGGGAGCGACAGACACACACAGAGACACATGTTTAACACAAACCCCTTAAATGAAGCAATCTGACTTCTTTTCACAGATGAAATATGCACTAAAAGTATAATTTATCACGCTTCCGAGATTGAGACACGCACATCTGCACCGGCACACACACATGACCTCCACTTTGGCTCGGTGTGTTTGGAAGAGACAGTGATCTTTATGAGTTAATGCAGGCCCTGGAGGTGATGGCTCAGCTGCTGCCTAAGTTCCACAGCCCACCCAACTCGGCTGCAAGTGCTAAGAGATTTAATAGTCCATATTGTGCCCAACATCGCATCCCCTCCGTTTAGGCACAGCTCGCCTCGGGACCCTGAAATGACATTTACTGAACAACGAAACACAGGAGTGTTGGACTTGACTTATCATGAGCTGAGTTGTAAGGCGCGGCGAGTGCTGAGCCAGATAAATTGCTGTGCAGATAAAACTCAGCTTGAGTACTTTTTAAAATGTGTTTTGGCAGAACCATCCTCCTCCTTGAGAAATATACAGTATGAGAAAATATGAGCGCTGTTCTCGAGGAACCTGTCATCATTGCAACATCCTGAAACAACACTTGCTGCCTTGAGAAACACTCATTGACCCACATCATTGTTGTGGGCGGATAAACACTGCCGTGACCTCGCCATGTATCTCTTCTCTCACCCCCCACTCCCCCCTAAATCTCCCCGCATCTGTCCCACGTCTCTCTTTCTCTTCCTCCGTCACGATTGTGTCATTTATCAAACTCCGTAACTGTCTCCCGCCCCCCATCTCCTCTTCTCTGTTATCTCTGGTTGTGAAAACATGGCCGCCAGAGGTTGGTGGGAGACGGAGGGGGCCTGCTGTCTATTGTGGCTGCTTTGGCTCAGTGTCTGTTCCTGTGTGAAGACAGGGCAGGTCTCTTTTCTCTTTAGGACAGAGACAATAAACACGGCTGTTTGTACAACAACAGGCATGGAAAGCCTTGATGGGAAGCAGACAACCTAAGCTTCTTGAAGTGTGTGCACATGTGTGCGGGCAACTTGTGATTTGTGTGCACGCATCTCTTCCTTTTGCGTATCACTAAAGGGAAATTATGTGAACGTGAAGTATACAAAACACACACACACAGAGACATGGAGGCATCCTTAGATAAGACCTTTAACCTCACAAACATGGAGCTGCTGCAGTGTGTAAGTGAAGAGTCCCATTACTGTAACACTGTATATATACTGCCCTGTTTAGGTAGATTATGACACTATCACAGGGCTAAACAGTAACTTTTTTACTACCTGTCTTTTTCAATATAATATACTGTACACATGATGGGCAGAGATGCTCTATTCATTTAAGTTTTTGAACACTAGATGGCGTCATTGGAGCAGAAAGTTAATCCTCCTACACCTCTATCCTACTGAGGATAACCGACTGCACAGTGAAGGCTGATGGTGATAATAATCAAGATAAAAAACAAGAAAAACAAAAACAAAAAATACAAATAAAACCATGTAATAAAATTATTACAACAAAGGATTAAAAGCTAATCCAGCATAAATGATTTGCACTTGCAGATGACTTTAACACAGCTATCCTGAATTGCAAACAGCTCAACTTTTCAGCCAATGTAATTATTTATGCTTACGTTACGCGTCTTTGGTTCGAACGAGAAGAAGAAAGAGAGATTTTTAGCTTAGCAACCCATATATTTATCTGTTCTTCATCTGAAACATCGATAAGGGTTTGTAAACACAGGCCTGGATAGTCTGTCTTGCATTCCTCTTTAGTTGAGTTACGTGCACACAAGAAGCATGCCCAGTTGCACACACACACACACACACACACACACACACACACACACACAAACAACAACACTTTGAGACAACAATAGCATGCAAACATGTTGTAATCATCCCCAATTAGGGATATCCAGGGGTAAGTGAGGCGGTAAGGAAAACAAACCTTTCTGATCTCTCTTTAAAGACTGTGTGATTGTGATTGTGTGTGTGCGCAAATCCATTCATGTATTTGCATTTCGAGCAGCCGGCCTTATTCATGCGGCTTCTTTGCCAACACAGCAGAGAGGCAGCCTTGTTCAAGTTACCTTATTAAAAAACAAGACACATATGATTGGTTCCTTTGCTCTGGTGTTTAGCTTGTTGACTTGAAACAATATCTTTTTTTCAGTCAGTGATTGAAACCCAGTGAAAGTCTCTAATTTGACCTTGAAAAAAAAAACAACAAAAAAGAAAGTTTTGAATGGATGAAGTTCTACAAAGCATCTGATCCAGGACAGGTCACATATTCACCTTATACTGAACCGCTTCCTGCTTCCAGGAACCAAAAATGTTAATTTGATTTCATACTGAAATATGAGTTGAAGGCTCCGCACACACCACTTGCTTTTTCTAAGGTGCTGGGAATCAAATCCCCCCCTAAAAATCAATTCCAAAGAAAAATAGTAATTCCTGCACACATTTTCTTTTTATTTCTGCACTGATTTATTTAAAAAAGGTGAACATTTCAGTTACAAAGATCTTTGGGACAAAAACATCAATCTTCTTTTTATTTAAACAAATCAGTGCAGTAATAAATAAATAAATAAATGAATACAAATGTGGGCAGGAATTACTATTTTTCATAATAATACTGAAATAGTCAAAAATGTTGTGTTTCTGTTTGAAGCAAACTTTGCTTATTATTTCTTTCATTTTTTTCTCTTTCAAAGTTTGAAGAACAACATTTATCGTGACCTTATTAAAGGACCAATGTGAAGGATTTAGTGGCATCTAGTGGTGAGTTTGCAGACTGCAACCAACTGAACAACCCTTTCCTCACCCTGCAACTAAAAACAAGAGAAACTGAAAGGCCTTCTCTGGAAACCAGTGTTTAGTTTGTCCATTCTAGGCTACTGTAGAAACATGGCGGCACAACATGCTGGACGCTCCCTCTGTAGA
This sequence comes from Pagrus major, assembly GCF_040436345.1. NCBI lineage: Eukaryota > Metazoa > Chordata > Actinopteri > Spariformes > Sparidae > Pagrus > Pagrus major. The sequence goes on from NC_133223.1 coordinate 25,882,909, forward strand.
TAAAATCCTCTTTCTAAGGTCATGATAAAACAATGATTTTTGGTCATACACTCATGAAAACATAATGATGTGTGTTCCAATAGATCCCTCTAAATCCTGCACACTGGACCTTTTAGAGCCACTTTTAATGCAGTACGTTTGGCTGAACCGAGATTCTATAATATGACTCTTTCACTTCCCCCCCGACAATCCAGGAAATATTTTCTTTTCCAGTCACCAGGGAAAAACAACTCACATAAGCTTAGCATCCCACGTTGGCGCCTGTTTTGCTAAAGGATCCTCAGCGAAGTTTTACCTCCCCTCAGGCATCCGTTCTCTGTACGTTCTGTGAATCGTCAGGATCATCCAAAATAAAGCCAGTTCTCACAACCCCGGGATATTTTCATTTCCCGCAATGACGGGGTTAATTGATTAGAACCACACTGAGGTCTCGGCATGGGGATTGCAACACAGATAGAACACACTGCAGTAAGAAACAACTTTGTGGCTGTTCTAATAACATGCATGTGTTACTGGTGCTGGAAGGTACAACAAACATTAGATCTACAGCACAGCAGAGCATGTGTAGGGGAGCGAGGGAATGTAACTGAGTACATTTCCTCAAATACTGTACTTAAGTAAAATTATGAAGTACTTCCTTTACTTGAGTATGTCCATTTTCTGATACTTTTACTCAACTTTGTTTGGACAGCTGTGGAAAGAGTGCTGGAAACCTGTAGTCATGTATGAGTGCAGTTACATGTAATATTACGCAATTACCTTAAAGTAAAACTACTGGCATACAAAAAAGTACAAAAAACGTTACTCAGAGTATGAGTTACTTTTTAATCATTGATGTTTAATGCATTATTAATAGCAGACATTCAACCAAAGGGGTTTCTGTGTCTGTAAATCTTCATATGTCAGGTTTTCATTAGCTTATCTGCTACAAAAATGCAGGTTATGATATGAATTCAAATTGTTCTCAATTATAGTTTTAAACGTAACTGAGTAGATTACATGGTGTAATGCATCCCTAAGTAAAAGTACAATTACAGACTTGAAATAATACTAAAGTACGGTCAAAATTGACTTAATTGCAGTAATTTGAGTAGCTGTATTTAGTTACTTCCGCAAATATTGGACTTTTTTACTACTTTTATTTGATAACTTGAGTCCATTAAGGCTGTTTTCTTTTGGTTGGATGATTATGAAAAACTTGAACTGTGTTTCGGGAAGCAAACCTTTTTTTGCAGCAGATTTTCTATGTCAAGCATGTGAGAGGAGGCAGAATGTTTTTTTTTATTTTTTATAATTGTATAAAATGTATAATTTACTACATTTACATTTAATATCAGAAACTTTAAGACTTTAGCACTATTTATTTAGTACTATTCTTATGGGTGACTTTCACTTTTACCAAATTTTAAAACCATATCTTTACTTTTACTCAAGTATGACTTTTGGGTACTTTAACAGAACTAATGTTTTATGATTATTAAGATAAATTGAGATAAAGTCATACAGTAACACAGTGATCGAATGTAAACAGGTACATTTAAGTACTGTGCTCAAATACAAGTTTGATGCACTTTTACATGAGTATTTCCTTTTTCTGCCACTTTATACTTCCAATCCAATCCAATCCACTGCATTCACTGCAGTTATTTGACAGCTTTAGTTACTAGTTACTTTGCAGACTGCATGCTCCATCAGAGCCAGAGTAGCACATTGTTTAAAATATTTTATCAGCAAGAAGATGAAAATAAAATACTGATTATGATAATTAGAATAATTTTATTTATTATAATACCAAAGTAATTTTTTAACACAATATCTCTACGACTTTTGGATACTTTTTTAGCCCTGCTGATTACCCTGCTTTTTTATAATGCTATCCCTCTCTGGTGCTGTAAGAAAAAGCCAAACAGTGTCGAACTTTTGCTTGAGTAAAAGCTTCCTGAGCTAAAAGACTCAGAGAGCAGTTTTCATATGAACTACTTCTTGTTTTCCACTTTCTCTCGTTCAAAACTTCAATCACAGATGCCATCGATCTCAAATACCAATGTTTTAACTGGCAGCCCTGTCATTTGTCCCCGCTCCCTATAGCGTAATTGCACAGCTGTCCCTCCCTCTGCACTGTTTATCCTGCTCTCCATATTTCACACAAAATCACTCACAAAACATGTGTCCCTGCATGCAAAAACACACAAACACCCGTGCCTATTGACAGCCCCGTGCACTCTTTTCCCCTCCCCTCTTTTCTGTCCTCTACGCTCACACAAACACACACACTCTGAGCCAAGAATTTGCTTGTTAGAAGTTTGTTACTAGAGCTGAGCCTTGTAATTGACTAACCTCTGCTCTGCCGCGCTCTCCTCTGCTTTGCTCATTTTCGTCAGCTCACTCCAAAACTCTCCAAGAAACGTGAACTTCGCCTGAACTCCCCTTCTCAGAGAGACACAGAGAAGCGAGGGTGTGACAAGCATAACTTCTGTCAGATAATATACTGCATGGTGTACTGTCAAAGTGTTATTGGTCCGTGCGCTGAGAGAGAGTGAGGTAAGGAAAGGCCTGAGACTCGCAGGAGACCCGGAGAGAGAAGATGAGGGATTTTACATAATAGCCACAAGCTATCTTTAAATTACTATATGTTGTAATTATTTCTGTCCTTCTGATCATAAATCCTATCATAGTGAACTACCTTCTACTTAATTTGGGATGCATGAGATCCCGGGATGACAGTAGCAGCGGTCAGAGTTCATGATAGTGTTGGTGAAAGTAACCATGACACCCGCTCTGCTATTTCAGCAACAATGAAGTCAACCTTACAAAAGTTCATGGCAGTAAAGAGGGGACGCTCCGAACTAATGAAAGCTCATTACTGTACTGTGTCAAAGCCACCAAAGTTAGGACACAATGGGAACCCTCTACAGTGTAAAAGGCACTAATATACATCAGCATTCATATATCACCTTTGAATTTACAAGTGTGACAGAGGCGATCGGACCGAAGTAACCATGGTGTTCAACCGAGCGTGAAAGCAGCAGTGCAGTAGCTAACAGGAAGTAAATGAACTGGCTCCTGTGTGTCACTGGTTCTCATCCTTTTTGCGTCACGACCCCCACAAAAACAAATTCACAAGCTCACAATTTCGTGAAAGCGCCAAAATGAAAGAGTTTCTGTGTCCAATCAGAAGCCATGTTTACGCACACTTTGTCTCTCATGAACGCACTCAATAAAATCCATTTAAAGTGAAATGATATCACTAGTACAGGCCATGTACTGAGAAAAAAAACTTTTCTCAAGCCAAAAATATGTTACAAATACAATATTTAATTTTTTTCTCCACAGTTATCTGGCAACCCCTGGAAGTTGACTCCACACCCTTGGGGATCCGGACCCCCTCGGCTGAGAACCATTAAAGTATAACCAAAAGAAGACCTAAAACACATGACAAAAAGCACAAAAAGCTCAAGTTAGATACAACTCTCATGTCTCTATGCTAGGCATGAAGCTACAGCCACAAGCCAATTAGCTTAGCTTAGCACAAAGACAGGATAAAGGGGGAAACAGCGAGGCTGGCTCCCTCTAAAGGCTCATTACTGATTTATGTTGTTTGTTTAATCCGTACAAAAACTGAAGTAACATGATCCACCTGTGTCCACTCTTTGTGCTAAACTAATAGGCCGCTGGTGATAGCTTCATATGTAGCATACACACATGGAAGATGTGTTTTTTGCTACAAACTTCAACTGTAGTGCTGCTTTTGTACTTGATTGTAAACCACGGTAACTTTCGTCTTTTGTGTCTTTGTCTGTAATTATATAACTATCTCATATGTTGCCATTGCTGTGCATATAATGGGTATTGACCCTAAATGTTGACATACAAAAAAACAAGGAAAACTTTATCTTGTAAGTTGATTTTGTATCAAAAATAGCCTACAAACAAGTGTTCTGGGAAAAATGATTACTTAATGTTAGTGCGAGTTATCTAGGTAGACACAAGCTACTGTGTAAAGCAAAATCATTTTGTCAAACAAACATTTACTTTACCTGAAATGTAGACTTGCATTATGAAAAACAGGTCGTTGAAGTCCAGTTTGCTAAAAGTGTCTTGCTTTGCATAACACATCAGCTAAAATTGCATAGCAAAATAAATGCTATTTATTTCGGGGGAATATTACAAGAAAAAGAAGTGACCGCCACACTTAGTAAGAGAGACTTTCTGTTGAGCCTGAGGCAAAGACCACACGACGAACAGAAAAGCCTTAAAGCCATCTTGAAATTAAAATTGTCAGAACTGTATCTGTCTGAGAGAAGACGACCATAAAGAAGCTTAAAGATAAAGTCTCATATATCCACGTTTTTAACATTGAAGGAGTAAATCACTGCGGTTCCATGACACTTCCACACTTAAAGTTAACAGTCTGATTGCACAAGACCAGAAACTATATATTCATAAATTCTGTATGACCTAATGTGTTTACATGGCACTCGCCACCAGACTGTGAAAACCTAGCTCGGCCGTGTCTCTCCCCGCAGGACAATAAAGTTTCAATTGAACCAGACACTGCAACTCGACAAGAATACCGGCGCTGTTGGGAAAACTCTGTGTTTTAGTTTATTATTGAATTAAATGTTCGGCAGCTTCATATTTCATGTAGCTGAGTGAGTGAGAGTGAGCGGTGCGAGATAAGAATAATAAATGTTTTCCATGGCTGCGGGAAAATCATGTTAAAACAAAAACGTTCAGGCACAAAATATGGAACTATGAAATTAACCTGGCATGAGCGTTTGACAAAAATAAAGTCTTTATGTCTCTAGACGCAGGAGTCGAGTCGAACTGAGACTAGCACTGAAATGTTTCCCACATCATTTTTAATAACCGAACAGGAACATGCTCTCCGGTGAAGAATGGGAAACAATTAAAGGTGTCTGTGTGCGTGTGTGTGTGTGTGTGTGTGTGTGTGTGTGTGTGTGTGTGTGTGAGAAAGAGAGAGAGAGGACGACTGAGGAACTCACACACAAAGAGGCAGAGAGAGAGAGAGAGAGAGAGAGAGAGACGGCAGACCCAGCTCCTTTGGCAGAGGACTCCACTCCAGATGTGGAAGTTGTGTGTCTTATGTGTCTGCATGTGTGTGAGCGTGTGTGTGCGCACAATATACTTTTCATTTTGAGTAATGTGACATAGGCCCATAGCATGAATATGTAACACGTGTGAAAAAGTTACCGTGGCCTGCTGGGAACTACACTTGTCATTTAAAAGTAAAAAAAAATAAAAAATAGGCCCCAAAGTCATCAGCTGTGACACATTTTGCAATGTTTAAATAGAAACAGGTGGGGCTTTTAGGTCGTAATGATATTTGTTTAAACCACTTTGACTCATTAGGTACATGATTTGAGGTCAGTGACAATCTGGGTATAAACTTTACATTTCTGACTTTCACATGAAAGTAGATTTTCAATGGAAGCAAATATCCAAACGCCCCAAAAGTAGTAACAGCAAGTAAAAATGTTGACTTTTGTTTACATAATTTGTCATGTTAAAAAATAAATAAACAAAAGTCAAGGTAGGTTTAAATTTGGACTAAATCTCACAAAAACAACAGTTTCATATTTTTTTTTACTTATTAAAAGTTACAATTGGTAACATTGTTGATTATTGAGACTCATTCCCAGCTCGTCAAATACTCAAATGAGACTCAATAATCGACCGTTGGACCTTTTAGAGCTCGACTGTGTCACTTTTCAAAGAAGAAATAACACATCTCACAAATTAAAAGTTTAATGTTTCAACATAACTACGAGTTTATGCCAGCGAATGTTTGCTAATGTCGGCAAATCTGTGGTAGATGTTGCTGTATAGCCAACATTTCGATGACTTTATTACTTTTCTCCACTTATGCTCCTGTTACACTGCGTTATAGCAATTACAGTAGCAGCTAAAAATTGTATCATGGTTTGTATAAATGGCAAGAACCGAAATGCAGGCAGGTAAAAGAACAAAAAGCGATCTTTTATGATAATCTGATATATAATAATAATCTGATAAGTCAAAACAGTCAGAAATCCTAAATGCAAGCAATTAAAAAGGCAACAACGAGAATTCAAGAAATGAAAGAGTAATTAAAAATTGAACACAGGAGACACATATGAACCAACGAAGACTGAGGGGAAAACACAGGCATAAATAAACAGGAATGATTAACTAATGCAACAAAGGTGTACGTAGAAAAAGGGCGAGAAAAAGACAAAGACAGGAAGTGGAAAGTAAAAACGAGACACAGAGATATAATTTGCAAAATAAAACATAGACCTGCTTTTAACAATATATAAAACAGGTCTCTTAAAGAGAGTCTAAGTGGCAATAATGGGATAAAAGTCTGATTAATGTCAGTAACATAACAATATCTAGCTAAAGTTTATTACCATTAGCTTATATTAAGCTAATGGTCATACCAGACTAAGTAAGGCTGTAGCAGCAACAACCACTGAGCTTACTGACCATTTTTAGAGAAGAAAAGTGTAATTTCTTCTTTCAAAAGTTACATAGTCTTGCTTTAATTCAAATGTTTTACTTATTATCTCATACTGTTGACTTAGAAGTGAAAATGTTTATCTTGTAATTTCCATTTCCACCATCATGTGAGTTTTTATCTGGCCTTAAATGGGTTCCATACATCCGGACTGTTTTACGGTAAAGAGAGAAAAACATCATCTTTGACACCTTTTCATGATTTAGTTTATAGAGCTGCCTCACTGGGTTTCAAAAGCGTCACAGCGGAGCTCGTCTCTGCTGCTTGTTTTTGATTCTCCAAGTGGTGACATGGGAGCAATGTATGAGTCATGTTTATAAGGAACTGTGATTCAGAGAGTCATGCTATCATCAGTCATGATGAGAGCGAGAGAGACACACAAAGATCGGGGATGACAGCCCTCAACACATCCTGCTGTAGAAGCAAACTCAAAGTCACCACCACCAAACCACTAAGTCGACTAACAAGCCTGCTTTCCTTACATGCCTTGAAATAATTAAGCACAAAGTTGCCGTCGCTGCCAAATCTCTCAGATCAGGGTGCTGTGATAAATCTCTGTGGGAGCAAATTTGATGTGGGATTGTTTCCCTGATCTCCTAAATTTGTGTATGGCAACTTAATTGCGTCTGAATGCTAAGCTCGTGTAGTGTTTTACTACTCTGGTGACTCCGCGCTGGCAGAATGCTTGCTTCCCTCCATTGGTGGTGGGGGGGGACCTTTTTATTTGTGGTCTCTGAATCTTTATTCTAGGCTACTCATAAAGCACTGAGATGAGTGATATCATGTGGTCTTCATCAACAAGGGAGCTTTTTGTTTGACTTTATAGTCATTTAAATGGAAAGATTAAAGGCCATGACACACAAGCAAGGTTAGAGAGCAATGGGAACCTCAGCCGACAATTTTAACAAGCCCTAATTTCTTTCACGAGACTTTGTTCACAGAGAACACGAGGGTCCCTCACATTAATATGATTCAAACTTCACAAACCCGCCTCTGATACACACTTTTTCATGTTTTTAATAGGTGCTGGTTTACTGGAATCAAGTGTTTTAAATGTGTAAAATGTGCCAAAGGACAACTCCACTGCTTTTACACATCAGTATCCGTTGACTTGTTTACTTGTGCTTGTCGAGTAATACAACGTTATATAATGTGCATGTGTAGATGATGTAAACACAGGTTTCCAGGCAGGGAGGGTGTGATGAAAAGATTGTCCTGCGCTATAGGACGTGCAAAATACAATGTTTTTTGGAGCTTGACCAATACAAGGGACTAAAAGTCAGGGTATTTTGACCTCTACTGCTATAATATATATAATAATACGCCTCTATAATGGTAAGTACACGACTCATTTACTTAAAAATAGCAATTCACAGTGTAAAACTGCTCAGCTGGTACATGCAGAGCTCATCATAAGTGATAATATTCATATTTTTTTTTTTTTATAATCTGGGGAAATTAGTGAATTTCCCCCTGAGGATCAAAAAGTCTTAATATTATCATAATTAAGTTCTTGATTATATTTTATATTGGATTAATCTGAATCTGGAAAGTAAGTAGCTGCTAAAGTTGTCAAGTAAATGTAGTGGAGTAAAAAGTAGCTTCTATGGTTCCCACTGAATTGGAGCATGAAGTAGCAGAAAGCAGAAATACTAAAGTAAAATTGCATTTACGTATAGTGCATGAGTAAAAGTACTTAGTTACTTTTCACCACTGATGCCACTCCCTAAACTCTATGGAAGTAAAAACATGTAAAAGTACCCCTTCTGCCATAAAATGAAGAATTTAAGTATAAAATCAAAAATCAAATGTCTCCAATAGTCAGCTCTGTTTGTCGTTGCAGGATACCAGTGTTGTAAAAAAGTACCTGAAGTCATACTTGAGTAAAAGTAAAGATATCGTGTTGAACTATTACTTAGGTAAAAGTGAACACCAACCGTATGAATAGTACTTGAATTAAAGTCTTAAAGTATCTGATATTAAATTCACCTAAGTAAAATAATTTCAGTGTTTTTAAATTGAATTAAAATGCGCTTCATTGGCTCTGATGCAGCGTGTAATCTACAAAGTTACTTGTAACTAAAGTTATCAAATAAATGTAGTGGGGTAAAAGTACAGTACTTGCCTCCCAGATGTAGTGGAGTGGAAGTATAAAGTTGCAGAAAATGGAAATATGAAAGAAAAATACAAATACCTCAAACTTTTATTCAAGTACAGTACTTGAGTAGATGTACTTAGTTACTTTTCCATCACTGCAGGGTACAAAAAGGTGTGTCAGTGCACACATATGTAAAGAGGTCAATCTAATCATCATAAATAACTATTTTTTAAAAATAAATAAATAAAAAAATAAAACTATGGGCTTCCTCTTTCAACTCCTTCTTATCCTCCTCCTCATCTTACAAAAGTATTCTCCACTTCACTCCAACACGCTCTCCACACTCATCCTCCTCATCCTCCTCATCCTCAGCACCGCTCCTCCAGTGAATATAAATGTTCTCCCTCACAGGGGGCGCAGGCTAAGTGTTCCTGCTGTTCCTTATCTGAAAGGATCTCTATCCTGCTTTAACGAGGCACTTGACCTCCCTCGGCGCTTCCCTACTCCCCGGCTGACGCAAAAAAAAAAGTGGGCTGGCGAAGCGCTAAGTGCAGTAGTTTAGAGGACTATCGGTGCGCACCGAAACATCACTAGTCAAGCAGACTTCATTTAGAGCGCCTATCTCGGTTCGGGGCTGTCTCTCTCGGATGTTATACTAATGCAAATACGCTGGCGGAGATAACCGGGGATGTGTACGGATGCGTGTGAGGGAGACAACATTTCCTCAAACTTGTAGCAAACCTCCCTCCATTCAGTCAGTTGAGAGGGTTGATGAAACTTTTTTTTTTCTGAATGAGTATCCCGCCGCTGGCTGGCACATCTGGACGCGGGGACTCTCGGAGCTGTCAAGTCCAGCGCCAGCGCTTATAGCCGGACCTGACCTGACCCCCACCACCACCAGCACCACCAGCACCCCATCTTCTAAACTTTAAAAAAAGGCGGAATATGGGACTTTAAATCCTCCTCTTCTTCTTCTTCTTCTTCTTCTTGTTCTTCTCATTTTTTTCTTTTTTTAAAAACTTTTTTCTTTGCTGTTTTCCATAATTACAAGGCACAAAATGGAACACTCGGTGCTCAGAATAACATGCGTCTTGGTGATTATCTGTCTCTTGGATAAAAGGTGAGTTGAGTTTAATAAGTTATGAATTCAAAAGTAAAAAAAAAGAAGAAGAAAGAGTTCATTTGTGTGTCTGTGAAAGAGCATCTGTGGTTCTTTAATTCATAAAGCTATAAAGAGAATCCTGCAAATTAAATAATTATCTACTTCAACAGTGTAAAAGTCAACTTTCCTTCCTGCAAGCAAAAGTTACATAACCCCTCAGTAATGTGCTTTAAATCAACAAATCAAAGCAAGAACTACAGAAATGAATGGTGAATCTGTAGTCTGTGTGTTTTTTGCACGCTTTATCAAGCTCTGTCATCTGCTTCCCATGCGATACCAAACAATGCTGCCAATCAATTTTAAAGTTTCCCTTTGGAGGGACAGTTGTTGAAACAGGTCTCCTCTCAAAGCAGGAAACACAACAGGTAGCAACAGAAGCCGAACTGGAATTACAGATTCGCACAGTTTGACGTGCGGTGCCACCTAGAAAGTAGGGCACCACCATGCAAATTGACAAAACAATTTTCATGTCACCAGAAGTTGGACGTTTTTTTTTTTATGATTGTAACTCAAATCCACAGCTACCGGTCGCTTTTTTCCCCCCAGAAAGTAGCACGAGGTGATTTGTGAACTTTGAAGTCCTTGAAAAAGAGGAACGTACAGATGTTACACATGTTGATGAAACTATGGAAAGAAATAGTGTGCAAAGTTTCTGCAGCTGCGTCCCTCTCTCTCTGTGTGTGTTACACTCCTCCCTACACCTGGTATTTGTGTGTGCATGTCAGGGTGTGCTTGAGCATGTGTGTAAATGTGTGTGTGTGTGCTCCCACAGCCCCCTTACTTGTGCGTCTCAGTCATACAAACGCAGAGACAGACACACAACCGGTGTTTTACTTGTAATGATAATGACAAGAAAAAGCGGGGCACCTCTCTGCGCTCAAGCCATCATCAGCGCAGCCTGTGTTTTCCTCGTTACCGCCGTTACTGTTTCTCTGTGAAGTAGAAAAGGAGCTTTGACCGCTGTCAGCCGAATTACTGCTGTGCGCATGATTGATCTGCGACAGAAGCAGCAGACGGTCGGGTGCAGAGACACACCTTAGAGCGAAAAAAGTCGCTGTATTTACATGCTTGCTGATTTCACAGCAGATACGAAGGTGGGAAGTTGCTTTTCCCCTGCTAACTATTGGATTCACACCAACAAAGTGGATGCTGCTCCATCATCCCCGGCTTCAACTCACCTGATCCACTGTGTAACTATTATCTCGCACTGTTAAGTCAACCTCCAGGTGAAGATTAGGAGATAAAGCCTGAGTTGACGCTACTTTTATGTACAGTTTGTAGCAGGTTTGGTGCGTGCAGTCAAACCGGTATGAACTCTCCAGAATCGCCCACTGAACCTTTTATGTTTTTATTATTTTCTTGGTGACAACTTTGCAGGATCATTAAGGTAATAAATCTGAAAAAAAAAAAGTTGTCGGAGTGCATTTTCCTCGGCAGCATGTGGAGATGGTTTTGCAAGAATCGGTTACAGTGGGGACCATCAACAGGGCGTCTGTCTGGTATTGTGAGAATTGGGCGTTGGTGTGACACCCAGCTTCATTAACAAGAAACCTAACAAGTCCCAAGTAGACTTCTGTGAACCACAAGAGTGACTAGAACAGAGACAAAAGATTTATGAGTTTGAACATTTGTCTCGTCAATAACCTGACCCTCGTGCTCTACATGCAGGGTAGACTCCAATGAAATTTTGGGCCTGAAGCTCCCCAACATCGACCCGATCCTGAATGCCAACACGGTGTGTCTGACGCTGCCTGGTTTGACACGGCGCCAGCTGGAGGTGTGCATGCGTAACCCAGACGTGACAGCTTCTGCAATCCAGGGAATCCAGATTGCCATCCACGAGTGCCAGCACCAGTTCAGAGGGCACCGCTGGAACTGCTCCAGCCTGGAGACTAGGAACAAAATACCCTACGACAGCATAGTCTTCAAAAGAGGTCAGTTTTATTGTCAATGCAGGAATGGGCTGACTGTACGGTTCAATTGAATTCACATCTGCCTTTCTTGTAACCATTTCACATCTCTTCCATTTAAAAAATCTGAGTTACAGCACTTGAGGAAGCAAACTGTCGCAGATTTTAAATGTTACAAAATGCAAAAAAGCTGATTAGAGGGAACTGAAGACACCTTTAGGGCCATGAGGTATGCTACAGAGGTAAGATATCACTATGGGCTACCTGCAGCACCGAACAATACAGTGCAGGCATGCCGTTGAAAAAGTCTGGTCTTCAAACAGGTTGTGGTTTCACCCTCAAACACACTTTGATAGAACACCTTGAAAGGATCGGCTTAGAAAGATTAGTGACCACAAAGATACACGTCCTAAACAAGCGTCGGTGTAATATTATTCTCCAAACACAGTCAAAAGATTATCAAAAGGGATCATCTGCCACTATATACTGTACACAACTCTTCAATGTTGCCTCACAGGAACTGAGTCGTCCAAGCAGTTTATCTCTAGTGACTAGCAGAACGGTATCCACTTTCTAACCGCCTTGCTGTACATCCTCAATAGCCCATACAAAAGAGCAGGTAGCTTCAAAAGCGGTTAGTCACCTCGAGATTACCAAACCTCATGCAGATCAGTTTCCTCTGACGCTTTGTAGTGCCTGGAGCTTTGCAAGTCGCCGACAAAGGATGAAAGAGGATCTCTAAAGTTGGGAAGCCTTCAGATGGACTCATCCCAGATTATTGACTGGAAAAGGCATCAGTTTCTTAGTAGAGAGACTTCCTGGATGGATGAACAGCGCAGATTGTCGTTGGTAGTTTGAGTCATGAGTTTGCTTTCAAATTCACCAAAGGAGGAGGAAGATAGTGGTCAGAGCTTATAGGTTGGGAAGGTAGAGGAAGTTACAGACGTCTTGGGTCGGTGATCGGCCCCAAATTCTAACAATCTTTATCAAGAATTGCCTTCCCAACTTTTAATTGTCGATAGTTTTCTCTGCAACTGACTGACAGGCAAGGCTCTAAAATGTTGTAAACAAATCAACTTCTACTGAAAGCACCCTGGAATGTTTGGATGAAAGTGCATCATGATGCTCAAAGTGGCTCCACCAAGCATTTTCTAAGAATCCTTTCAGACAGTGGCTCTGAATTGTTGATGGAAATCCCCATCATAAAAAAACAACCTGATTGAATGCGACAGATATTTCCTGGAGGGGTTTTATCATAATTTATGCTCTCCTTAATCTGCGTGCAATACAAATCACGAAACTTCAGTTTTGTAGGCCTCATTGAGGACTTTATTTCCTGTCACTCCTGTGGTAATTAAAAAAACAAAAAAAAAACAATTCTCAACTACGGTATATGCTTACACACCTCTGGTCTTACTTTCACTCCTCACTGACTCATTGAAAGGCTGTTTGTCATTATTAGTAGAGGCAGTTGCTGGTTGTCTGGCATCCCTGGTTTGCCTCGGGTGCAGAAACTCCAAACCACTGACATAAACAACCTCTTTAAGTCGGATGATTCATCTGTTACATGTTGATACGTTCCGCTCCACAGAAGCTAAAAAATTGATACAAGTTAACGTGCTGCAGCCGTTATCGCGTGCAGCTACCGCGAAAGGGCAGTCCTTCCATTGAGAGAGACTTACTGACGTGGATTAGATGGAATTGCAGAGATTAATGCAAGTTTTTAATGCGACGGCTCATAAAAAACAAATGACCTATTCTCACACGAGGCTTATGTACACCAACTGGTATTTTTAACAATAAGTTTATCTACGTTACATAAGACACGAAACCTTTCTTTCTAGTAAAATGAAACACCTTTCGGGCATTGGAACTTTGCCTGTTCAAATGTTCTTGGAGAGCTTTCTCAAATCTGGTGTTCGACAAAGTTTTTCAGGGCTCCTGCATCTGTGTTTGTTTTGCTGTCTAATTTTACTACATCGGATGTTGCTCAGATCCTCTCTGGCTCTGCCACGTATCTCTCTGCTGATGGATCCTGATAACTTTTATGGGCCCATGTTCATTCCCGTTTAGCTTGCATTAAAAACTAGGCTAAAGAGGACGTCAGGCAAGACATGGATAGACAGAAATAGGAGAATCTCTCTCTCTTTCTGTTCTTCTTTCTCCCTCTCTCTCACTCGCTCTCTGTCACTGTGTCTGTGTCCTCCCTCGCTGGGCTGCTCCTAATGCTTTTACTTCCCTTGCCAGTGCAAGTGCTTGTGAATTTGCTCTCAGCACTTTCCCAACTCTCGGCGGCAAAAGCATAAACCTGTTTAGTCGGTTTCTGTAACACAAAGTGACAGTTTCCTTTGAATCTTTAATTCATTTTGTCACTTCCTCTGCCATCAGTTCAGCCGGGCGTGCCGCAGCCAGTGAATTATTTGTTAGATTGATTTGTTCCCAGTCTTCCGGGGGCCTGCGTCGCAGAGCCCGGCTCAGAGCGGGGCAAGAGCTAAAACAGGCTTTCTACGTATAAGGATGTGCCTAAGTGCCATCCCCCCTCTCACTCCCCCCAGCCTTGTGTGGTCAAGGTGGTAGGGTGGAGGCGTGGGGGGCAGATTGTGAGATAGTGAGTCAAATCATATTTATAGTCAGAGTAATTTCAGTGTCTGAGTGTGTCTTTTTTACGCTGGTATATAAAACCAAATTCAAAATTGCCTTGAATGAGTTGTTGGACATAAAAGCTGCCATAATAAATAACTTTTACAATAACAATGGATCACACGACCACTTGAATGTTGTTATGTTAGAGGGGTCGCTCATAGCGACGAACCCACAGAGAATTATCACCCGACTCTCAGTTTAACTGAGTGTTTTAGAGTTTTTAATTCTTATTGTTTGGATTTACGGCCAAATGGCTTCACTGTTTTGGTCTCACTGTTCTCTTGTTTCCAGATGGAGTTGTTTCAGCATATAAAGCTCAGATAAACCCACTTTGTGACCATTGTGATATGGTCACAGTTTGGTTAGGCGAAGGCATCAAAAGTACTTGGTTAGGTGTAGGAAAAGATCATGGTCTGGGTTTAAATAAGTATGCTAGTTGGTGATACCAGAATGCGTGTTTTTGGAACGGGCCGTGCTACTGTTCCAGCACCAAGCAGCATACAAAGTTAGCGACTATCTTTTGAACATAATAGAGCATAGAGCCGCTAAAGAGCCAGATATTTCCTTCAGGATTTGGTAGAGACCAAAAAAGAGTTAAAAATGGGAATGAATGCTGGACTTGCATTCAACAGGTGGACGCAAAGAATACTCCATGCGAATGCTAAAGAGGCAAACAAGGTCGTCATATTAACTGAATATTGTGGCCCAAAAAATTCCTCCTCTTCCTCCTCCGCTGATCACCGTGTAGAACAAAGCATGCGTCCACTCATGGATGAGAGGCAAGCTACAGCTCAGCTGAGGAGGACGCCATTGACTTTTACATTGCACACTTCCACCAGCACGGGCCTCTTGTGATGGGCTAGCTCCAGTTTTTTTCACACATGACTCAAGTCAGTCTGAATGCAGACTTCATCTTTTCTCTGACTTTAACAGAGAGATTATGAATCCAGACTTTTTTGTCGCTGTAACTTCCGGTGGCTCTGCCCTGCTGGCGACCTGGACTTGTACTGCAATGGGATTATACAATGGTTTCATGGTGTTTTGTATTATGGGGTGTGTGCAATATATGATATGTGCATGATATGTTACATATTGTTGTGACTGGTAAGGCTGGTGCTGTTTTGTTTTATGTAGTTTATTTTAGTGTAACTTGGAGGCATTTATGTGAGCAGCATTTGAGTCCAAGACAAATTTCCCCACTGGGACAATAAAGTATATCGTATTGAGATAAGAAGAGACAATTTTACTGCTACTACTTTATTTAGTTGGATTCACATGGGAATTCTAGGTCAAAACTTAAGTATGGAAATGATCATTCAAAATTCAAATTCTGGCTCTGTGGATCTCCTTTGTTGTGCTAGAAGAACTAATGTTAGCTACTGTATGCAGAGCGGAGAGAGGCACTGAGAGGAGGCACTTGAGAATGTGCCATCTTTTGGATTGTTGTGGAAAATCCAACCCGAGTCCTTCACAAAGAAATTCACAGTCCGGCAGCAACCTGCTCACATGTGGCCAATAACAAAGTGATTATTACATGTAAGTTGCTAGAAATTGTTGCATAGAGCCCCTTTAAAGTTCGACTTTGTCTGCCTGTTTCCATCCAGGCAGGAGTGTTTTAATTATAAGTTTGTTTTCAGATCCATTAAAAAGCCACACAATGGTCTGATGGAGTGACACACTTTTTGTATTTGAAATGTCTCATGTACTCATTGTGATTTGGCTGCGTCTGACTTTTTTTTATGATTACAGTGTCAAATATACAAAAGCCAAGAAGTCCAGCATCACAGCAATGGTGTCAAACTTCACATCGTGTCCCAAAAGGAAAAAAAAAAGAAAATAATATCAAGTTTGCTTGAATATATAAATAAGGAAGTAACATCAAACAGCACTGAAAGGGGCAGTTCCAGTTAATAGCTTTTTATTTGACTCCAACAAGCAGCCTGAATCATTTCCCCCTTCAAGCAGCGTGCTATAAACTCCTAAGTGGTTTCTTTTCATGTTTTCTTTACAAGTTTCCATTATAATCTTCACTGTTTTCTGCACCAGTAAGTGACTGCCAGTGGGGCTGCTTTTATGGAACCTGAGGGCACCACGCTCACAGGCGGTAAGCTGAGATCTAACAACAAACACTGCATAGGGCTACGAGTGCAAGTGCTGCTGTCGCACTTCATCCTTCAATATTCACGGATTCCACAATTGGACATGGGTTTTATTTTGTCACAGAGAAGCATCGACATGTAAAGGGTGAATGTGTACGTGTGTTTATATTGCCAGTGCGTGTGTGCGTAAAAGAAGAGCACTGTAACATTAGCCGCTCGAATTACAGATCAGTTGTGGTGGAGTCGCACTCATTACATGTGCCGCATGCGAGTTAGACGTGCTGTCGAGGAGAAAGGGATGTGTTTAGCCGTAAAGGCAGAAGCAGTCACACTTCGTAGGCAGAGAGTACATGCACGCAGTCCTTTAACAACCTCCTCTACATGCAGTAGTCCGTCTGAGCCCATTTAGAGTGATTACAAGGCAAACGCTTTAGCCTCTCTAACCTGAAAACACACATAGTTTGGTCACCGAACGTTCATCGCGAGATATGACGCAATAAAATCAGATCGAACTGATCAAACTGCAGACATCTGATGCCACTTAGTCAGCCAGAAAAGTGAGGCAGTGACCGAGTGCCAGTCAAACCAGAATAGCAAAAGTAATGGTTACAGGCTGCGTGAAAGATCTCTTGAACGGGTTGAAGACGTTAAAGTAGGTATCAGGAACACTTGTGGAGGAGAGCATGAAGAAAGACTGACTGAAGGAGTGTAACCAACAAATTTTGTTCAGAAGCTCAGCAGCACATGTTTAGTTCAGTGTTGTAGTTAGTTCATGCTTATTAGCATGCGTATTAGTAGCCTGTTTGTTCTTTATCAGTCATTATAAAGCATCTATTATTCTCTCTTTTATATTCTACAACCACGCCATTAACAAAGCACTTTCCCTTAATAACCGCCTAATCACTGCTAATGGAAAGAAAGTTGCTGTACATGGAATAAGATCTTCATTTGTTTTGCTCAGTATGGGGCTTTTAAGGTGGCAGTAACATAACATTCTACCTTAATAACACCTATATGGTCTATTTGTATGTAACAAAAAAGAAATCACTCGTAGCTTGACACTTAATAACCCACACGGGCTCTACTAGCAAATTAATTATAAGCCTTGACTTCACTTTTGAATGAGTGAGAACAACTTCATTTATCAGACTCTATTAACACTTATAGTTTTGTGTTCTGTTTCATTAGATTAGACCATATTTATGAAGTGTTACTGTTGGACTGATGGAGAATGACTTTTCTTTTGGTACTACCACCTTAGCACGATCTGATATTGCCGTGGTTGTGTTGCTATGAGACCATTATTGAAACTGACCATAGTATCACATTTTTCAAAGTTATTCTTTCAAACACTGTCGTGTTTTAACCCAAATCATGTTTTCCAAAACCTAACCAGGTATTTTTGTTGCCTAAACCTAACCAAACCACGACAGAAAACTGAAAAGAAACAGAAATTAATAAGTAAACGTGAGCAGTGAAATAATAATAAATGTTCTAAATAGGATACAAACCCCAGTCGACTCAATGAGAGGCCTATATTTAACCCATTCAGGCACAACAGCTTGCTCCAGATCTGGTTTGTGCCGCTGTTTCATGCATTGAAATGACATTACTTATGGTTTTCCCGGAAGAACAACAACGTCACAACAGCATGATCAGTCAGGTGCAATGATGGTCCCGGTGCAACATAAATTATGATGTTCTCGGAACAACACCAACACGGAAATATCAGATACACCACCACCGTATAAGGCCAATACTGAGAAAAACATGTCCAGATGGTAATTAATGCACAAAAACTTTCTTCCTTACTTACTATCAGTACTAAATCAGTAAGTAGGAGGTTACTGAGGAAAAATATGCAACTAATATGCATGCTAATAAGCAGTTAATAGTTAATATGCGTTCTTTTCCTGATCTACTGTGTTACCATGATATGTGTACATCATCAGACAGGAGGAGACGCAGCATTGTTTAGTGTGCGAGTCCTCTGTGAGTCCTCTGATGGGAGTGGTGGGGGTCTGTTCACGTTCAGCTGGCCCACAGAGACGAAGTACGCAAGTGTTTGGAACATTTAATTGCCATTGTCCCAGATGTTTCCCCCGGTTATACGAGTCTTGGCACATGTGCACATGAAAGTGTGAATAAACCCTTCTGTGTGTCTTTATCAAAATAGAGGAAGTTCTTTCACATCAGCAAAGTGCAAACTTACTAAGCATTACGACATGTGTTGCCAGCAGAGAGGTTTGAAGATTTGTCTTGCTGGTTTAGCGGTTGTTAAACTGAGTTTTAATGCGAGGAAAATCACAAGACATCTTAAACTTGTATGCAGCAGTTTTACAGCTGAACTTTAATGAGGTGAATTAAATAGTTTTGTTGCTATTTCTGATGTGGTTTCAGTTAAAAATAGAAAATGCGCCACCGCTAAAGAAACACATGTAAACAGCACCTTAGTCACCGTAATCTGAATTTGGATTGTTATCTTGCAACTGTCATCCTCCGTCCTCCATCTACCTGGTCGTCTTCTCATTTCACCTGACAGGGTTATGACACATGCACACTGGTATGTTCTGCCTGCAGGTTATTGAAAATGTGTTAAAATTTTACAAAAACACTTGAAAAAGGTCCCTACAGCGGCTTCTCAAAAGAAAAAATGGCACATTTCCGAGTATACAGTCCTCATGTCAGCTTTTCCTGTGATGCTCATGTCCTTCTGGACGTAGCAGTGTCAGTTTCAAGAGTTTCAAATCCATCATCCTCCTTGTAACTGTCATTTTGACTGAAAACATCTGCTGGACTAAGCTATGAAACTATGTGTTAGGTTTTCCTCGCACTTCTTCTAACCTCCGACATTAAGCTGTAAACAAAACTCATATCCTGCCCTCTCGCCCCCACAGGCTTCAGAGAGAGCGCCTTTGCGTACGCCATCGCGGCAGCAGGTGTGGTGCACGCCGTGGCCAACGCCTGCTCCATGGGCAAGCTCAAGGCGTGCAGCTGTGACGAGAAGCGGCGCGGGGACGAGGAGGCCTTTCGCATCAAACTTCACCGATTGCAACTGGAGGCCATCCACCGGGGGAAGGGGATGGTACACGGCGTCATGGAGCACTTCCCCGCCGACCTGCCGGGACCTCAGGACTCCTGGGAGTGGGGCGGCTGCAGCCCCGACGTGGAATTCGGCGAGAAGTTCTCGAGGGACTTCTTGGACGCCCGCGAGACCTACAAGGACATCCACGCCCGAATGAGGCTGCATAATAATCGAGTTGGGAGGCAGGTGAGTGGGGAAGCGTGTGTCATTGTTTGTGTTTGTAATGTTTTCCTGTGATTTTTAAAACTTCAGGACCTGCTTCTGATAGCGTTGCTTCACTTTGAATTCAATAACTTCAGCAATTTGTGGCTTTTTCTTCAGTTTAAAGGCTCACTCCACCAATTTTACACATCAATCTTAGTTTACTGGCCCCAAGGAGTACTACACAGACTGTAAACACAGTTGTATAGTGTCTTCTGTAGCTTAAGGGAAACTTTCCAAAGTTTCAAAAATGATCTTTGATCTCAGCTTGGAGTTGGATCTCGCAGGAAGACTGCATTACAAACAATGGGTGTGAAGTTTTCAAGACATTTACGAGGCAAAGAGGCATTATAGGAAATGTAGGATCAAGTGTTTGGACTAAAAGTCAAGTCACTGCTGCTTCAATTTAGCGCAATACTTAATTCCCGGAGTGCTCCTTTAAATTGAAAATAATTTAGTCTGACAGGGGTTTTTTTTTGTGTGCGAAAACAAATATTACACGATCTTCAACAGAATTCATACAAGAAAACATATTACTCAATAAAACAGGTGGAGAGTGGGTGGGTCAAGTGCTACTGGGCCAATGATAACGCTGCATTGCTCAACATAATCTGATTTTATTGGCGAGCAGTGACCTGTCGATGTTACACTGCCGTTTATTTCTACTGGCAGAGACCGTGTCTCCCTGTGTGTGTTTGTGTGAGTCTGTGCTTGTGTGTGTGTCTTTGTAGGGATTTTGCCCGAGCTGAACAGTACACAGTCTTTCAAGTCTTGCAAAATTAGTGAGCACAAATATTAGTACAATAACATTAATCTCACCCAAGGAATACATTTAGATTTCAGAATATCTGTCTACAGTCAAACACAGATAATCTGTTTTTTTTTTGTTTTTTTTTTAAAGCAATTTGAATCTAAATGGAAGTTCTGATAAATGGCAATTAGATATATTTTCACAGACACACACAGCAACTACTGAATACGTTCCCATCCCGAAAACTTTTTGTGGCAGAAGTTGTTTTTCCTAGGAAGGAAATATTTGAAAAACAGGGTAAGGCTGCTACTCTGGTTGCTACTGCTACTTTTCATATACATAAGAAGAAGATTCATATAGGTGCAAGAGATCATATATAGATTATGATTGGCTTTTTCAGTACATCATTGAGTTGACTTTTTTGTCAGGTAGTTCAACTGGTACCATATTTGTCTTTGTGCCAGACCGATATATCGGTTAGCAGAAATTATATATTTTTTTAGATTATAATGCAGAAAAATATGCTTCGGATAATTTCTAAATATCAAATAAAGCGTATTGTTAAAATGTAAAATATCATACATATCTCTACATATCTTTGTCTCAAGTATTTGATGAAAACAGTTGAGGGATCATTCCAAAAAATGTGTGCGTGTCAGCCCATATATCATTATCGGAAGTTTTTACTTCATGTTATGGGTATCGGCATCAGCCCCAAAAATCAAGTTTCGGTCAGGCTCTATAGCGTGGCTTTGTTGGCAACACTTTAATAATCTTTATTTTGTTGTTTCTTCAGGGGAACTCCTGTAATATCAGTCAGTCAATCTCTATTTGATAGACTGGGGATGTTGCCAGTTTGGCACTTTGTTCTAATAAGATTGTGTGTCTGCTGTGCTCTGTCAGTCAGTGCAGTGTCAAATTAGTCATGATGTTCAAGTGGTCCTTAGATGGGAGGGTGCGGCTGTGGGTTCATAGAGACGCTACAGGTAGGGGCGCGGAAGACCAGGAGAAAAAATGTGGAGTGAAACTAAGATGAATCAATATGATTCATCAAGGTTAATATCGTGCTGACTTGGATCGTTTTGTATTTGTTGTTTTCCCTGTCATTTGAAATGACTAGGGTGGGGGACGTGAACTTTTTTCGGCTTCTGGAGGGAGGCATGACTGTAAAAGTTGAGTGATTGTACTCAATATCAGGAAGTTTCCAGCTGAGACGTAGACGTTTTCCTGTTTCTCATGTGAGGACACTGACGTTTCATATGAAGACACCTCTGACATAATGAATAACCATTATCACCACTATTGTATTTTTTCTATAGATATATTATGGGATGTCCATGAATACGTCAAATAAATATGTCAGGTGCAACTATTAATTGAAATCATAAGTGTACGCCACTGTGTAATTAACCATTTGAGCAGTTGTATTAATTTAAAATCTTGGCATAATTCCTTTTGCCAAACACGTTCCTACAGAGGTTACTGCCTCGGGCAATGGGCGAGAAAGATGTAAATGACAGTGATAAGCCTTGACGATATCCAGCGCTGTGACAAGAAGCAACCGTAAATTGCTCATTGTTCCCTGTTTCCTCCAAAGTAATTTGGGCCTGTATCTTTCCATCAGTTTACTTCTGGTTTCCTTGATTATGCAGACAAAACACAAATGTGAAGCGCGTCAGCCCAACTCGGCACCAGCTGGCCTCCCTGCAGTAGCTCTAATGGTAGAAGTAGTCACAGATGTAAAACTGACTGATGACATTAATTCCAATCAGAGCTGATGACGTATAAACTTTGGGCGGGGGCTGACTTGACATAAGCAGTAATGAGTTCATGAGAATAATCCGTATTTTGGGTCCTGCTTGGATGTCGCAAGCCGAAGAACAAACAGGCACTACTACACCTAAACCACTGTGGTTCACGTGCTTCGAAATAATTGCAGCCTTGGTTGTTGGCACAGTGACCTGTACACTGTCACTCATCCAAAACACCCCAGGTTTGATCCGGTTTTATCTTTTATTATGAGTTTGTACTGTTTGCCCTTCTGTAGCCGTCTATCCTGTCAAAATGCCCTCGGGCAAGACTGTGATACGTCCTTCGAATAGGTGTGTACCTCTGATATGTCAAAAATGCTAACTGATTATGGGAAGTACTGAAAGAGAAGTGTAAACACAAGCTTAAATAGGTGTGAATGGTTGTTAAAATAACAAATATTTACTTTCCACTGATTCTGCCCTCAAAACATGCATGCGGAGATGTTTGTATACAGTATCATTGTCACAGAGTGCTTACATAATATCATTTTACTGTGGTATGATGACACAGACACCAATTAACCCATTAGCCTTGTATTTTAAATGTCACTTGTATTATACATACCCTCAATTACATGTGACACATGACTATTACAGAGATCAGTTTGACAAAACGCTGGCGGAGAAAGATATCACTACTCAAGTTTTGAAAGAAAAAAAGACAACGATAAAGTATACAGCCTGAATCATCAATTTTGGCATATTGACTGTCTGGCAGTATGACAGCTTGATGTGTGCGACAAAGAAATACAATGGCAAGCGGGATGTGTTGTGAATTTAACAAAAACAACAGGAAACACTGTCTGATTACGTGTTACAACTACGTGTTTGGACTCTCTTAACCTTATGACTGTCTGTTTAAACTGACCTTTGAACTAGTAACCGTAATATCCCCAGACTCCCTTACAAATCGCAAGTTTTTAAGAGTTGCTGACCCAACAACTGTTTGAACTCACTGTTTCAACCAATTTCATCATTAACACTAAATTTATGAAAGAAGGTAACATTTTATTGACAGTAAACATGTCACTTTTTACAAATACAATAAACAGTAACCAATACAGGCAGCTTCTTTATCCCCATGGAGGAGGTCCCCAGACTCCCTTAGACAATAGCTCAATTTTGCGAGTTGTTGCATCAGAACCAACTTTATAAACTTTGTGAAACTTTACTATGGCAAATTCTAAATTATTAATGCCCTCTTGTAAATTCGGCAATAAATATAATACATTAAGCTGTTTCTTTTCTTGTAAAAACTTTCATTTTGTTGGGGCACCACTGTAAAAGCCGGTCTCTTTCCTACCAACAACTGATTTCATCATTTACACAACATTTATTAGACAACAATTTATTGATGGTTAACATGTCAAGTTTTACAAATACAGTAAACAGTACCAATATAGGCGACTTCTTTGATACCTGTGGAGAAAATCCCCAGACTCCCTTTGAAAGTCGCTCAATTTTGTGAGTTGCCGCGTGAGGAGACTCTTTGTAAACATTATGAAATGCTGTCTACAACAAATCCTTAACTATTTGGGCCTTCTTGTGAATTTGGCAAATGCTAAACACGAAGATATTTCTTTGTGTAAAAAAAATATCTGTTTGTCTTATAGAGCGGGGAAGTGAGATCCGATCACAAGTGGTCTCTCGAGATGTATGTCAAGTAGCATGTTGCTATGATGTGTTATACATCATATATTACGCAAGGCTAAATTTTAAAGGCATATTGTCAATTAAAGGCAAAGTTTATAAAGCAAATAAAGTAAACAAATTAAAGAAATTTATGGATTATTCATTACAAACAAGTTTATCAGCCCAGTCCAGTCCAATCCTACCATTTGGCAGGTAAAGTGCCCTGAAGAAAGTCTTTAAAACTCAGATTATACAATAACACCCTTTAAACTTTGCGAAAGAGCAACAGAAGCTCAAAGAAAACACCCTAAAACTGTCACTTCTTACTCTCATTTTAATTTACAGTTTGATATTTCCAGAGGCATATTTAAATATTGGCTCTCGGAGTCGTCACAATAAATTTTGTGCTCGGTGTGCCAGCCTGCAAGTACCCAGCCAAGCACACTGAAGCAACAATCAAAGAAGAGAAACTTCGTCATAGTCATCAACATCAAAGAGATTATATGTCATTTTTGGGAAAGATTCCATTCATCATTTATGACATGAATAAACGACACTCATGTGTTCTGAGTACCTCTTGTACTTTAATACAAGCTTGATGACCCCCAGTGACCTCGGCAGAGTTCAAAGCTTACTTACTTATCTGATAGATCAGGTGTTGAAAAAAATGGAAAATAGAGGGCGTAGCATTAGGGGACTGTGTGAACTTTCGGTATAATATCAAACCATCGTTAACATAAAGATGCATAGAGGGGTCTGGCTGACATACAGCTGGCTGCAGATCAGTGCTTGAATGGAGTTTTAATGTACAGAGGCACTTCCTGGCTGGAGAGAAAGAGGAGACACTGAAGGGAGAGACAGAACAAACTGTGAGTCACTGCGGAGCTGTTACACTGTAAAAATACCAACGCACCTTGATGACTTCAAATGGTATAGAAAGCCACAACAAAACCCCTCTAAGACCTTAAAACACACACACGCAGATGCACAAACACACACACACGGCCCCTAGAATCAAACAGAAAACACTGACAGGTGGGGCCCTTCAAAATAATACCTACCCCTCCCCTATCTCTTTCCTCCCACCTACCACCGCCTCACCTCCCTCTGTCCCGCTCCTCCCCTCCCCCTCCTTCAGAGAAGTAGTCTTTAAGCAGAGGAATGCGGTGGTTTTTTAGCGGGGTGTGCATGTCGCCTCATGCCCACCCCAGGGTTCTCACGACGTCCCGTCTTGTTTTTAGCCCTAATTAGTGGCTGCTGGCAGTTTGGAAACAGATGTTTAAAACCCTGCAAAAGATTTTAGACTTCAAACACCGGGGCGGAAAGTAGAAAGAGATTCGCCCTTCCTTCCCTCCCCTCTCTCACCCCGCTCCTGCTCTGCCTCCTCCAAGTTCTCTCCAGCAGGACTGATTACGGAAATAATGCTGTACACCGAGGAGGAACGAGACGTTTATTTACATATGATGTCATTTATAGTTCAATATTTACCTGCTGCTTATTTAAATAAAAAAAAGTCATTAGAATTAGAATTAGAAAAATAAATATATTGTAATAAATTTCCTGCAACTTAATATCTATGGTTTAATTTGGTTAAAGTTTATTTGCAAAGCAATAGAAGTTAAGTTTTTATTCAACTTTATAATACTTCATTTCAGCCAAATAATGAAAAATGTACCATGAAGAATTTAGCCCTCTGTGGTGTTGTTGCAATCAACCCAAACTCACTACTGTTCAGTAGTTAATAAGAGTGGCTTTAAAAGCCTCACTACATGTTTAAGGTGGCTGCTCATGACATGGAAACACCTCACCGACGCAGTAAATGTTTTAGCCAAGTTTTTTTTTTTTTCTCTCGCTGAGCGTTCTTCTCAATCATTTGGAGTGCACACCTCAAAACAAATGCTTGGCACGCTTCCCTGCGTTCATGTTGCAGAGCTGTGAGCCATGGCGAGGTTCTGTCGAGTCCTGTCTCTTCATTAGACAGGTGGTGACAGTGCTGGCTATGCAAGACTCTTCAATGTTACTGGCAAAGCGTCCTTGGTAATTACAATTTACCATCATTGCATGACTTAAGGGGAGTAAGAGGAGATGGTATCCCCTTTTATTTAGGAAGGAAAAGATACAATTCAACCTTGTTTCCCTTCCATTTTATTTTTGTAATGTAGCCAATCTCCTGTTCAGAACTGGGAACTGATTTTGAACATTTGCCAGACTCCAAATCATGATGGCATTTGGTATTTGTTGACTCTTTATGATCTTCACAGTCCATAAAAGAGTAGGTGCAGCAGTAAGTGTGCCAGTAATGATCTAACAGTAGCGCAGTTTGGCTTTAAAGTCAAAGTGAAAGGATGGTGAGAGCATCTTTAGTATTTGTAATGTAATATATCCCTGAGTGTTGGACTGTGTGGATGAAGTGTAGTTACGAGACAGATTTGAATTAAATCCTTCATATGTGATTGTGTCACTCAAAAGTGGGCACCACTTAGTGAAGATGCTGCAATATACAGAGCTTTTTACAAAGCTTTGTACATTTAAATTTGTACGTCTCATACATATCATATCCACATTCCTACAATGTGTATCATATTTATTTCAGAATACACTTATGCACGATGAAAAAAAGTTAATTTTAGCAACCGTTGCAACCTTTTCGAGCCGTTGTTGCAACAAAATGCGGTATCTTAAACCAAACATCAGCTTTTTCTTTCTCTAATCCTAACCCTTACCGATGGGTTTTGTGCCTAAGCCTAACCAGACCTTAAGCACAGCCTTGTCACAACTTAATTGAAAGGCTCATTTGCTGTATTTGTTGAAATGATGCACAATTTTAATTTGCTTTAAATCAACAAGCAAAAGCAAAATGCAGCAAAGGAAATGTGAATGTGCTGTGACGCAGAGTCCAAATTGGGGAGTTGGCTGAATCCACTGTGGCTAGTCCCACTATTATGTGATGGACTGCCTTATAAGTGTGTATCTGACTTCTTTCATAGATAAGAACATTATGGATGATTAATCTGCACCAAAACATCAGCTTCCTCTTGGTAAAAGGTGGATTCACTTGTCTAATAGCAGCCCCTACTGCACCAGCGTATATTGTATTGTAATGTACTATATGTGAGTGAAATTACCTCGACTGAACTAAACTGAGGAAAACTAAATACTTGTAAAGCTGTTTTTTTTTTTTCGCTAAATGAAGACCTTCTTTGTATGTGTTCAGACATGACAGTGTTTTACCAGAGCACCGAACATACTGTAAAAGTGATTTAAACCACAATGAATCCAGATCAGCGCACCCTCTGGCTTGATCCAAACCAGCAACAGTGGGACTCCTGGGATCCTTTTATGCCTCATTTAACCTTTGAGCGATGATAAACTGCTCTGGAGAGCCCATATACGTTAATTCATTGACTCAGAACCCACACGAAAAGCAAAGTGTGTTTGATCAAAAATAGCAACATTAGCGCTGGGGTTAGTCCTGTGCTTTCTCAGGGGCCATTTCGTATCATCAGCGGTGTGCAGAGCATTCCTCAGTGCTGACAGTACAGAGCCAGAGCATTTGATCTGACCCACCGCATACAGTACACACACACACACACATGCATGCGTCCTTACAACTCTTTCTCTCGTACTCACACAGATGTAAATATACACAGAGGCAAATGTTTCGTAGTAAAAGCCCAGCAGGTGGAAGTGCTTATGCTGGTAATAACATTTTATTACAGTCTCTAAATGAGAGCTGTGGACATTGTGTGCACTTAACAGTGAGTAAATACACACATACGCACACACACAAACAGACACTTTCCGATGTCGTTCTAACTGTATACAGTAAATATTCATTTCTCAGTAATTGCATGTCGTTGTGTTTGCATGTGTGCACGTATTGTGCATGTAATGTGTTTGTCTGCGTACGCTTAACTGTTCTTTTGAAGCAAGGCGTTTGATTTGTTTAAAGTGATGTCTGGGCTTAATGTGCTGCTGTGGGATTTGTTTGTGTGCTTTGATATCGCCTTGGCTTTCTGCTTGGCTTTAAAGGTCCTTTAGTAGATTTCCTTTGAACTGATGAAACTCAAGGCAGCGTGCAGACTAGTCTGCTGTTTATCAGCGAGAAGGGTCGATTGTAGGACACATAGACATCAGATTAGGATTTTGCCAACAGCGGTTCGTGGTGATGACACAGCGAATGGCCAGCGATTAAAGTCAATGCGCTTTGCATGTGAAAGGGCTCTGTGGTCAAGTTAGGCACAAAGACTATTTGCAATATCCGGTTAGACTTTCAAAATAAAGCTAGCTGAGAAACATTTTATGACTTTATGACTTTTGGACTGTTATTGAAGTCAAATGCCCATGTTTGGTTAGGTTTAGGTCCCAAAAGTACTTGGTTAGGTTTAGGAAACCTCCTGCTTCAAGGGTTAGGGTTAGCCCTCCACTTGCACCTACATTATATCATTTATGTAAGTTAACTTACTTACACAACATAACTTAAAAACGAACCAATGTTGAGTCTTGGTCACTCATGGGACACAAACCCCAATCTCCAACGAGAAAGTCCTGCGTAAGAACCACCCAACCACCCCGACCAACCCCTAACTTGAACTATTGCAAGTATTGCAACTGACCAGGCTGCTGTATTTGATGGGAGCACTGACCTCCACATGATGAACATTTCCTGTATTATATGAGTCTTATAATAGTCTTATAATTAATATTGAAACAAAAATGATTTTCACAAAATAACAAACTACAGACTTATCTTGCTTGTGCACTATAACACATTATAAGATTATACAAGGTTGAGGCCACGTTTGACAGCACAGAGTAATGCACAACATTTCTTGTGTGGGATTTCTCAAAAAAACGTTGTTACAAGCTAGGACAGAAAGCTAATTGCTCAATTCATCAGAGATTGGTGGTGTTATGTATGACATGCGAGAGGACTTTCCCTCGACCAAAAAAAGCTCTCAGTCATCACCAGATCTATAATTACCACTGAGTCAGTGTTGACTCAGCCAATTTTGGACATCCAGTAAGGATGACAAAGTCAGGTGTAACAGTAGACTCAAAGCAGTGTGGTAACACTTTACCTTTGGCATACTGCAATCATGGATCACAGTTTGTTTTATTATCATTATGACAGGGCTGCAACAGGCACTTGCATGTTGTGAATGAAAAACTGCTATTGTAATGGACGTGGTCAAAACAAGACAAAACAAAAAACATATGTTAAATGACGAAAATAACATGTCAACTGATGACTTCATTAGGTCATGTGTAAAACAAACAACAAAAGAAGCAGTGGGGGGTTCAATTCTGACTGAGGGACCTGGGCAAAATAATATTTTACTTCTACCTAATTAATGCACTCTGAGCCATTTTCAACATCACATTGTGGTTACGAGGCCAGACACCAGCTCTGGTCTTTACTTTACGCCGTCCACTTCTCTTAATTGCGAATTAGCCTGCTTCTCTAATCCTGTACGCTGTACTTTTCTCCACTCTACTGTATTACGTAGCCTGCAGTCCTAATCTGCCACCAACATGTTGTATTTGATCTCCGTCTGGGGTTGTTTTACAGACGCCTCTGTCTTACTCTCTAAGCCAATTAAAACTTGCCAGATGTGTGTTTCTAACTGTGGTCCACCATTGACTTTCAAGCAATTACATCTCTCTAGTGTATGTGCGATGTATGCCGATGTGTAAAGCATATATTAGCAGGTTTCCATTTTGTCCCATACCACGTGTTTTTAAGGACAGTTTTTGAAGTTAGTGTTATTGTATATCACAAGATTCCAGCCTATCAGTGCCTAATCACGCACGGCAGGAGTAGCAAGAGAAAATGTTGTAAAAGACGCAATAAGACAGGAACAGACAGAGCGGGAGACTCCAATGGGGAGAAAAAGCGAGTTAATGTCTTGTATCTGCAGAGACGCTGCAGCCCTCTGCCTGGATTTTCTTATTTTCTCAGGTTGTTGCTGCTCGGGATGCTTTATCATCCCAAAATGTCCATATTTGACATCCTGGGAATCAGACTCAATAATCAACTATCTTTCTGGTGTTTTTACGAACAGCTGGGACAAATCCTACTGATTCTACCTTTAAGTTTATTAGTCTTTGAATTATATTAATATGACGTGACGTTCAGTTCACTTTGCACAGAAATGGCCGGTAGAAATGTCCTTCAGAGGGAAACTTTTTACTTTGAGAACATTTCATAACCAGTACGTTCTTACTTTTACTTGAGTGAAGACGTTGAACCAGAACTCTACTTTTTAGTAGTATCTGTACTCTGCTAAGAGTGTACCTAACTTACAAGGCAAGAACTTGCAGACTTGGAGAATGGGACATTCTGTATCATTGTCACTTGTTTCATTCATAAAACATCAGCTCTTTTCCTTGTTTAACCTATTTTACTCTTACGAAACCCAGACTTCAGACCTCCACTGAGTCGGCACGTTAACACGCACCGCCGTAGCTGACAGTGAGTGTGTTACGCAAAGTGTTCCCTTCAAGCGAGCTTTTTATAGCTTGTACAAAGCGACTCATGTTGTGCGAGACGTACAATATTTGTATATTTTCCGGCTCACGCTGCCAAGACAATCACAGCTGATGGCAGGTTAGATTGGGTCGCTGATTATGGCTAATAGCAGCAGGACACGATGACAGAGCCTAGATAGAGTATCGGCTAGACGGACACCCACACACACACCGTCACAGACACAAACAGCCTTTGTGTGGCAAGTGGTGCAGGGACTGCAAGTAGATAATCCAAAGATCATCTCCTCCTCCTGTCATCCTCCTTTCCTCTCTCCTCCCCTCACCTGTGCATTCACTGCACGCTCCCCTTCAGCTCCTCCACCCGACTCCCCTCCTCCACGGGGCCCTGCATGTCCTCAGGGCTAATTGTCAAGATCTATAATAAGGCAACAATAAATCACTGCATCAGTTTTCTTCCCCTTTTCCACAGTAGTCATGTTGGATATCGTAAACACAGACAAAGAGACAGACACACATTTTTCCATGTTGTCTCTTCTCCGTCTCTTGTAGCCCCGGGCATAGATGAAAAAACAGGAAGAAACCAGAAAATCCCAACCTTTCATCTGATCATCAATTAATCTCACTGGATCTTAGCGTGATCCTGATCTGGAAAAAGACAATCCAAAGGTTTTGAAAAGTCATTGGAAGTCTGTTATGTGAGATCAGGAGAGACTCAAATTTTATTTTTTAATCCTCGCTTAATTAGAAAAATCAACAAGCTTTAATTTGATCCATGGTTATCGGATTAACTATAATTTCCAGCATTTTGAACTGCCATTGGAAATGAATCCGAATTTAAAACATTCCTATCAAATTCCCCAATTGTGCATGATTTTTTCTTTTTACGCTGTTGTACAAAATGTACTCGACTAGTGTTTCCCTGCAGCTCTTCTGTCATATGGATCAGCACTCCACATGTCACACTGACAGACCACTTCTAATACAGCAAGAGCAGACAGATTCCCTTTTTCCTGCTACCTGTTTTGGGTCTGGATTTTATCCGTTTGCCTTTTAACTACACGTCAAAAGAATATTTAACATTTCCCCCCCACACACAGTGCTCATCACCTGGAGTTATGTTCTTTTGTTGAAGTTTAAGGAGCCTGCAAACGTCTTTTAAGTGCAGCCCAGTCAGAGCCTAGGGTGTGTAGCATGCCTCATGTGTTTTAATAGATAAATCCACTCTGACATAAAACTCACATGTTAATCCTCTAATGTAGCCGTCGCCGGCCTCGCCATTGGTTAACAAGTTGGACCGTAGCTCCAACCTCACTGGCTTTTGTCATGCAAACAACTGAATCTTACGTTAGCTAAAAAAAAAACTGCCAGCAACAGTTGTCATCTCAAACAAAAGCTCCGCCTTCTAGTCTATTTTAATTCACAGTTTTAAGGTTATTTGACAGGCTGCTCTGCTGAGGTACTGTTGCTAAGCTATGATTGGACATTGCTGTACGAGGGAGAGGTTTTTTGTGACCGGTCAGTTGCATTTTGCTGCATTTTCTCAACAGAGGCCAGACATGCTGGACTACTGGAGAGCAATGGTTTTGTAGGCATGACAGTTTTAGTAAGATCATCTCCATATGCTGCTCCTGCCTCAGGAAAATCTTATGTAAACTACTCTATTCTGATGCACATAAAAAAATCGAGACATGCTGCTATCCCTCAAAATAATTTGGTTTCTATTTTTTCCCCTGCATGACAAAATGTCATTAGATATAACACTTTTTCCTACTGTTTTTGTTGTTATACTGTCCTTTGAAGCCCCGATCCTGCTGCGAGCGTTCCCTCGAACAGTAGCAATATGGATGCAATTATGACTCCTGGGCCAGTTTGTCTCTTTAAGGTTTAAGTGGGTTGGAGAGTTTTATGATTACAGACTTTGCTGTGTGTTTAAGGCCAGCACGTTTGTGATTCTGGGGTTGCCTCTGCCCCGATGTAAAAAACTGAACCAAACACTGCAATCTGGACTCAGTGCAAGTGCTGTTTGAGCTATTATGATGTTGTTTACTATAAAGTCTTACAGCCTCTAGCATCTCCTCACCGCTGATCACAGCCTCTTTCAACTTTGTTTTCAACACTCTCGACAGCAGTGGAACCACGTCTAACCAAAAGGCATACTTCTTTGTCACTTTCTGTTATCCAGACACACGTTATGAGCAAAACACGCAGTGATGCAAGGACTTCAAATATTTTGCATTGTTTGTGCGTAATTGTTATAATACAGCATGAAAATGAAGGGAAGCTGCAGCATCAGTGTTTCCTAACATTTAATTTTCTTAAATGTTCTTCATTGCTGGCAGGTTTGATGAGTGATAGTACCATAAACATGCATTAGCATGAACATATTTACAAAGATTGCATACGTTTGACTAAAATAGTAAGACACCAATATTTACATACTGTAACCCTCACTCTTTAAAAACATGTACATGTCCTTTAAGTCTGACCAATACTGCACTTCAGCTCTAGATGGATGCATCACAACCTTCTCTGCTCTGCAGGTTTTGCAAAAGTCACCTGATGTTTATATTTGATTTCACTCCTTTTTTTAGACTGTGACTGATCATTATTAACTTTGGCCCTGTGGTGTTTTCTTTTACTGCTCTTTTTCAATCGTTCATTCCAAACAGATGAGTCAAGTAGCTCCATTTATCACTATTTCTCATCCACCTCTTTGCTCATTCATGCTCCAGAGCAAGGAAACATGTTTTTTTTCCCTCTCCTTTCTTTACTCTCTGCATGGTTTGCTCCGTTGGGAAACCCACTGCACTACATGAAATGGAGCCTCGGAGCATGCAGACCTAATTCTTTATTGTATTCGACAACTTGTTCGTGATTCCTCTGAGAAATATGCGATCAAAAGAGGAAACCGGAAAAGTGAAGTGATTTTTGGCAGTAGCCCAAAGTGGATAACTGGATTCTCTCCCTCAATAGATACATGATAGATATCTCACATCTCTATTTTTCCTCTCTATTCTTCTGTTCCTACTGCTGTTTC
This sequence comes from Pagrus major, assembly GCF_040436345.1. Classification (NCBI taxonomy): domain Eukaryota; kingdom Metazoa; phylum Chordata; class Actinopteri; order Spariformes; family Sparidae; genus Pagrus; species Pagrus major. The sequence goes on from NC_133223.1 coordinate 25,916,350, forward strand.
AAGCAAGAGGTTACCGCATTATTCCTGCACAGATAACCCTACAACCATAGACACATACATATAGGAAATATCACCATATGCATACCATGCTTTAGTACTTAAATCCTTAAATTGGTGACCTAGTTCGCCATTTTTTGTCTCATTCTGCATTGAGTGTGTGGGTCGCAGACATATTGAGTGTGTGTGTGTGTGTGTGTGTGTGTGTGCGGAGCATTATTGCTAGCACATGTGTGGAATGTGTTTAACTGTGCAAGTGTCCAGCATGTGTGTGCTTATGTGTGTGTGCCTGTTGATAGGGGCGGCAACAGCAGCAGCATCCGTCAGTACTCTGGGTGGCCTGCTGTTCCTGTTGGTAATTAGATCTTAAAGTTTAGAACAGGTGATAACAGATAAACACATGCACACTCACAGTCACACACACGCACACACACACATATAAATAAATACACATGCATTCAAGCAGCTTTGAGGAAATATTACTAGATGAACGGGTTTATGCCATGTGGGTTTTTACCTGTGTGTGTGTGTGTGCTGCTGAGTGAGTTGGTCTTGCAGTGTTGATGGGACATTTTCTGTTTATGCGTGTTGCAAACAGATGTGCTATAGATAATCAGGAACGTTCTTTTAGATCTTAAAGGCATAATACACTCAAAAAAATAACAATTTCCCTAAAACAGTGACTTCAAATATTACATTTAAATTCCCATCTAATTCGATTAAAGAAGTCCAACGTAAAGGGTCATATTTAATGCAAAGGTTTTGTATCATGTTGAGTCAATGTGTATAAAACAAATAACTTGATGCGTGATATATTACAGGAGACAGAATAACACATTTGAAATACATTAACTTTATGTATAGGACTCAAATAATAAAGACGTTTATGTAGAAGTTCCCCATAACTGGATATGCAATAATTTAATAAACACATCAGGTCAATGTATAAGTCGGCACTGATTTCATTTAATCAAACTGAATTATTTTATTTATACTCATCGACCCAACATGATAGAAAAACGTTTCTTTAAATACGACACAAATAAAACACAAATAGACATGCCCATACTTTTGCAAAACCCTCAAGATTTTGTGTCACCGTAGTAAAAGTAAACACTTTATCCTGTCCGCTGTTTGCCTCTCTGCTCTGCCCACGTGTGTCTTTAACCCCACCCTGCCCTCGGTCAAACGGACACATAGACCTGCTGGTCTTTATACATCCATAAGAGATCAAGAGCATCAGTGAGATGCGATCCCGATCTTGAGTGGTGGCTACACATTACTTCCCAAAGGTTGATGCCCAGAAATGCTCTGAACACAGCAAAATAAGAAATAAGAAAACACAGGCAGACGGCAGGCTCTCTGTAGATGCAGACACTGCCACACACTTCTGTTGGGTCATAAGTGATGATTGAGAGAGATTACTTTTTTATCAGTCTACTCATGTTTTTTATCGACTATATTTAAGATTTAAATTGCAGTACTTTGATATATCAGGGCCTACAGTGAGCCTAGTTAGATAAACACTGGCCTGTGGTTCCACTGCCTGGCATTAAACCATTAAAGTGAAAATATGTAAATATTGCAGTGCTCTGGTGCCTAATGTGCCGCTACATGTGTGTCATGCTTGGAGTCATTACCTGATACCAAACGATGAATAATGACTGCACTGTTTTGGTAATGCCTGCATCCATCTGTGTTATTTGATATCAGTGTGTTTGACAACAGGCTCAGACCACCTGGCTCTTTAAATGCGGGACCAATATTCCTTCAGGGCATTATGTGTCATTCAGCACACAGTGGAATGGTGGTTTGCTTAGAAGAACAAATAAATAGAAGTAAAGCCGCAGTATGAAATATGACGTGCAGTCTGCAACACCCCGTAACTGTATACATTAAACTTCAAATATAACCAGGGATCATGAAAGTCATTAATCCTTCTCATTTTCTCTCCCCCCACCCTTCTCCTCCTCCTCCTCCTCCTCTCACTTCCTCACTCCAACCTACTCTCTCTTTTTGTCCCTCTCCATCTGTGTTTCTCGCAGGTGGTGCTTGACCACATGAGAAGGAAATGCAAGTGCCACGGGACGTCAGGGAGCTGCCAGCTGAAGACCTGCTGGCAGGTCACCCCAGAGTTCCGGGTGGTGGGCTCCATCCTCAAAGAACGTTTCCACATCGCCACGCTTATCAAGGCCCACAACCGAAACACCGGACAGCTCGACCACTCCCACCACAACAACCACCACAACCACCACAACCATCACAACCACCACCACCATCACCATCATCAGAACAACCACCACAATCACCACCACCACACGCATCGGCGGCGGCCAAGCATCAACGAACTGGTCTACTTTGAAAAGTCGCCGGATTTCTGCGAGCGGGACCTGGGGTCGGACTCAGCGGGCACGCAGGGCCGGATCTGCAACAAGACCAGCCCTGGCATGGACAACTGTGAGAGTCTTTGCTGTGGGAGAGGCCACAACATCCTGCAGCAGACTCGGAGCGAACGCTGCAACTGCAAGTTTCACTGGTGCTGCTACGTGGTGTGCGAAGAGTGCAGGATAACAGAGTGGGTCAGTGTCTGTAAATGAAGAAACACACACTAAAAGACTGGACACAATAAAGAAAACAAAGAAAAAGAGACCTTTTTAAATCAAGACTTTTAAGTTGAAAGGGGAATATGACTGTAATATACGTGCCCCATACCTATTTGCGGTGGACTGCTGTTTTCCAGAAGAACAGGGACAGAGTGTGAAACAGTTGAGCCAGCAGAAAGATAGATGTGCATGTTGGTAAAGGTAGTGCACATGCGGCATATGTCTAAAGCTGCCACAACTCAGAGTGCTTGGATGTTTACTGCTTTCCTCTTGAGACAAAGGAACGCGGTTAAATCAGATAAATGCCCGAAAGCTCCAGATATGAAAAACAACACATTATTGTTGTTTCATCAGCATATGTTGACTGACGTACTGACGTGCATGAGATTCAGGTGAGCAAAGAGGAAGCTGAGAATGAGCAGTAGATTGCATGCAGAAAGAAAATAATGTTGCTTCATAGCACCAGCAATATGTTAGGTGGAAGAGCTGATGTCTACATCCCATGAAGCTCAAACAATAGGGAAGACATCTGATCTGATTTCAAACAGATCATACATTATACAGTAGTCCCTCATTAAACTATACAATGACTTACAGCTTAAATGTTACACAGTATTTGCCATGTCTCCTATCTAATGCGTACGGGGACACATACTGTAGATACTTTCACACATCAGGACTCACAATGCACAGGATTTGACACAGCCAGGAGCACTTAAGGATTTAGTGCCTTGTTCAAGGGCAGTTCAGACATTTCAATGTTTATAGCAACTATCATGTAACAGCTACAAGTACATCAGGGAATCATTACATCTGTATCAATCACTATCACTATGTTGTATGCATCATGTATAACCCAATCAATACATTCACACATTTTGGTAAAAAATAAGAGAAAAAAAAAAGACAATGGGTGTAAGGATTCTTCAAATCCACGATTCAATTTGACTTTCGATTTTTAAGGTCACAATTCAATTCATTTTTGGATTCATTTCTTTTTTTCAGAACTGACGGCCATGCTATTGTTTAACTCGCATCAGGATTTGTAAAGATCAACACGTCATTGGTGTTATGCCCTGACAACTGTCATTTACATTTTCAACGCTTCTTTTAAATAAATACTTAGTCGGACATTACAATTACAAACTGTCACAGGCATCTACTCCGTGCAGCAGCAGGGCCAGCAGCAGAGTCACAACACATTGTAACTGGAATCACATTTCAGCTGCAATATGACGAGAGGACAGAGAGTTGACTGACAAGATGATGGCAGAGGATTGTTTGACAATATTTAGGATTTAAACCCAGTGCTAACAGGGAACCTAATAATGTAAATGTGGGGAAAAGAGTTGGTTACCTCACTGAGAAGTTGGAGGTGTGCAGCCTGTCCAACAACTCCTTGTTTCATTACTCCCACAGACTTTTATAAAAGTACTCCCTGACATATTTAAAATTTGATCAGCTGTCAACAAATGCAGAAAATGACCATAAACTCACTAAACACATTGCATTTCCTATGACTAGCGTACTCCAAAATAAAAGTAAATTTGTGTTTCACCAGTTAAATGCTTTTAATGTGAAGCTGCAACTGTAGGAAATGCGTCTTTGCATGAGCAGTAAATTAACACCGCACTCAGCAGATAGTGAGCGTCCTTTCTTGTAAAAAGCTAGATGTACCTGGTATCATTGTGTTGTCACCACCTTATCAGTCAGTGGGAAAAATTTATAACAAAAAATAGAAATTCAGTTCGTAAAACCTGTCCTGAGGAAACAAACTGGGAGCAAATCAATAAATTGCCGATACTGCCTTTAATTTTGAGAATCAAAATCGTGACACCCCTACAGACTGGACTACTTTAATTAGAAGACTGCATTAAAGGAGCAAATGTTTATTAAATAATGGTCACTGCAAAGGAGGACGTCACAGCAAAGACAAATCAGAGTGGCGAAAGCTGAAGGTAAAGGTCTGATTGTTGGTGCCGCGTCCTGGGATTCCTCATCAGACCCTTACAGCGAAAGCATTTCCTTTCCACTAATAGAGGGTGTTGAAATAGAGTTCACACAGCTTCCAGTAGAGTCAAAACAAACACTTGCCCTGTACACCATTAGGTTAATTCTGTGAAATCCATGTGAAAATTGCTGTTTGAAAACCATTGTGACCCGAGCTCGTACACCTGAAATAGTACACTACAGCCTCCCTCAAACACAGCACAGATCCATTGTCCTGATATTTGTCCAAAATGTCCCACGTGTTGTCTGTGGTATGTAATGTAAGAGGACTGCCAGAGTACTGTGCACAGTAGACCTTAATTCAACAAGTTTGCATCTTCAGCATGATCTGAACAGCATTGTAAATAAAACTGAATAATGCTGCACTCAAATAAGTGATACATTTAAAGTGCCAGTTTTCAGTTCCCCGCACTATAAACATGCCAAGCGTTCATCAGTCCTCCTGTTTTGTGATGCATTGTACTATGTGCAACACTGTAAGCTTCTTGTGATATATCTACACTCACCTTCTTCACACTTCTTCGATGTGTGCAAATAGGGATAATCTGATGTCAAAGTATATAATAGCAAAGTTGATATGGATTTCTACCTATGCACATTTTGAAGATTGTATTTGGTCTCGAGAATCTTGTATGAGTGAGGCTCCTTATCAGATGGCGTAATTTATTTCAAGCAAATATGTTTCTGTGTTGAAAGCAGAGGAAAAAAAAAACGAATCTGGGATTATGTTTCCAGTGTTACAGATTATTTTGATTCTGATAAGTAGTTTGCACATACAGAACTGTGTCCAGGAAAACTCTGGGAGATATCAGCAATATGCATTTTTTTCATGTCATAAATGTAATGTATGTATGTATTTTTATGTTTTAATATGGTTATTATCTAAGTTATTTTATTTTTGTGGATAACTTAATATTTGTAAGACAATAAAGAAAGACCATAATGTGGCCATACAGTAGGGGCTTCAATGTGATGAATAATAAAATACATGAAAGCAGTGTATTTGGTAAAAGAACAGTTTTATGTTTATTTTGTCAGCTGACGTCAACACACTAATGATGATGAATCCCTCAGGTACGTTATGCCTGTATATTTATGGTAGTATTACTTCAGAGGTCAGAACTTTCCTTCCTGTGGGAACACACATATTCAGAATAATTATTATTTTATATTGTACCAAGGTTATTTTGTTTAAGCACAACAACAGCTTCCTCACAGTTTTGCCATCACAGATTCCACATTTATTAGCTGATCTTTTACTCACAAAAGGAATGAAACAAAGTTGTCAAACAGTAAAAAATAAAGACGGTCCACTGTCAAAAACATCAAATTTCTAACTTCCTGCATTAGTTACAAGTACAGTGGTACCTGTAGTGGTCCTTGAAGACTGACTGTGTTGCTATTTCTGATGCCTACTGAAGGGCAGTGCACTCCAGAGATTCAGCAGACTCACAAAAGACAAATGCAATAAAAAAGAATGAGCACAGTTTGAGGTATGCTGACTTTTTGTCTCAAGTATAGAGAGTCGAAGTCATGACGTCAGCCTCTTTTCCACTAGTCATTCTCATTCAGCATTTCAGAAGATAACGTCATCCACTACAGCAGTTGCTAACAAAGTTAAACAATAATGACTTGGTGAGCACTGAATAAACTACCATATCCCGTGAAAAATGTGCGTATATATGTCATCGTCACTTGGTTCAAAAGTAATCGTCCTATGAAGGGAGCCACATAAGGGAGGGAGTCCCAAAACTATCTTTTCAGTTATAAATTGTTGGTAGTTGGTTTTCTTACTTTTGGAACAGAACCTGGAAGAATCCGGTTTTATCTCGGCTCTCTATGGCTCAGGCCCTAGATAAACTGGATCCCGGTTGTACCATAATACAACCCATCAGTTTTATTAGATCTTGCATGGCTATCGCAACATCCACACCTCCAAATTGTAACCCAGGCTTTCTGTTAAAAATGTGTAGTCTCCCAAGCCAAAACAGAACCCTTAAGACATATTCATGGTTATTTTCAGTGTCATCCTCTAGAGCAACAGAAGACATCAATGTGCAGTCTGTTTTTTGCTTTTATTTTAAAATTTGTATAACACAGCGAACATGAGGTCACATAATTGAAGCTTCTATGTTTGACACTGTAGTTATCCCCATACCATCACTTCTTGAAACACCCCTCTAGTGCACTAGTATAAAGTGCGAGAAAGTCCAAGTCAGGGTGTAGTTGGGTAGGTAATTTACAGGACGTTCCTTCTGGAAAGCGGGTTTGGCATCCCGTTTGTGACCAAGTGTCAAGAGTAATTTGTTTTTAATTAATATAACATCAGAAAGTGAACGTTTGTTAATTACATAAATGATGTTACGTACGTTATGCGAGTTAAGGCACTATATTAGGCACTTTACCCCATATTTGATCTTTTCCTAATCCTAACCAAGTAGTATTTGTGCATAAACCTAACCAAACCGTGACCGTTTGACAACGTTAACCTTCCAGAAGTCACAAGCTTTATTTTGAAAGTCTAACCGAACGTTGTATATTACATATTCTGGCTAACTTGAGCCTTTATTTCAAAAGAGTAACTGGACATTGCATATAACATATTTTAGGTGCAAAACTGACGTTAGGGGTGAGTAGAGTGTCATAGTTTGAATCTTAAGGCCACTGACCAAGCTGCAGAATTTGAGAAGTTGGGAGTGAGAAAGTATTGATTATAAAACTGTAAATGTAAAACGTCTCGCCCTTCTTTTACATGTACATGATTATGGTCTAAACAATCCAAAAAAGGAGAGAATAGATCCTCTTATTTGACACAAGTATATATCTGTTTTTTGCACATTTTTGAGGGAGGATATGCTGTATTTATTCTGGGTTCAAGTATTTTGCATGCCTTAAAAGGTCTTTTACAGGAAGATCAGCTGATAAACAACAAATCTGCTGCGGAGAAAGTGTGCAGAAGCTTTTACTCTCTCCAAACCGACTGAAAACCAACAGAAAAAAACACTCACATTGGAATAGGTGGTCTTTCCGTTCTAACTACAGTTATTACAGTAATTACGTTTCACGGCACATAGCCTGAATGTTTGGTTCGAAAGATATACCCAGACAAGATAAGACCACAAGTCTGTGGTCAAGTGCAGACCCTCCCTTACTAGTTGCTGCTTGCGTGCAGAGAGAAATCCTGTTGAGCGTCCTGACTCACTTATATATTCTGTGCCCTGAGGGAAGTGATGAAGTCACCAAGTCAAGTGTAAGAATGCAAGAGATACACTTTCAAAGTAAACAGATGTGCAGTAAAAAGGTGCTATTTCAGAATCATGCGGTTCTATTCTTATCCAAACATACTGCTCACATTCAGGGAGAAAAAAAGACAGCTTCCTTTGCCTCTCCTCCTCTCTGGTGCACCATCTGTATGTTGACTTAAGCAAGCATAGTGAATCTTTTAGTGCACTGATGTAAGTGAACATGCTCTTCATCTCCCTCTCCACGTGTATAAATAGTTAATGCGCGGATGTGTTCTGGTGGTGGCAACACCGTGTGCCAATTGCATGTGCGTGTTTGTTTATGCAAGCATGTGTGTTACTTTTTGCGGGGCACACATGCGTTTAAGTGGCAGGGTGTGCTCGGCATTATGCGTTGACATCGACCTGATGCAAACACTGAAGAACCGGCTGAGATCCCTGCTGGGTTCTTCCAGCGGTAGGTTTAAATGGCAGCCAAATCAAAGTTCAGCTGAAATGAATCAAATACTCACTTGTTTTGTATCTGCTGTAATGATTTCATCTCGCATGGTAAGAAACAAATGTCAAATGATCACATAACTATTCAGTGCCTGAACAGATGTTGTAATCCTCGATAAATACTTCTTTAATATCAGATTACCGTGAAAGAATAAAATAAACATTCATCTTCATGAGAATAGCTCTGGCCTGTAAAGGAACACCAGGCCTGGGCTTGTGTGTTGAGTTTATTTGAACAGTGGCTGTTATTTTGATAGAGAGCAGGTCTCGAAGTGACTGCAGATTTGAGCTGAAACAACATTATGCTGGTGAATGAGATTTATTATCTTATGATCCCTTGGCATGAACTAGCAGGTCTGCATCACTTGTTAAACAGTCTTAAACGTTTTTCGAGGACAAGGTCGGGCTGTTTTGCAATGACGCCTAAATGGACACTCACTATGCATGTAAATAACATGGAGTGACGTGGGTGTCTTCACGGTGCAGAGCGAAAGCAGCTTGGAAAACCAGTGCATTACCTAAATCAACATCTGTACGGTAAGTTGCGATTGCGAAAATCGAAATATTTGTTTGCTCAGTTTGTTCTGAAAACAAAACGGTTTTCCCAGGACACTGACATGTTTGGTCCTTTGGCGCTGCATACCTAACTGTCAACGAATATATTCATTAATCTTAACCTTAATTGCTTAATTGTTATTGTTGTTTTCTGAGATGAGTGTTAAAAACGTTTTTATTACTCAATTATCCTCTGAGTAAACAAACTAATTAAAGGCATAAATTTTGCATATTCCTACGAGCAACAAGACCACAGTGTGAAAACTGTAATCAGTGTTTTTGTGACTGCTGGGCATGTTTATGTCAAGTATGTGTGCAAGAAATAGCAGGAGAGAGCATACCTCACACTGTGTGCATGTGTGTGTGCGTGAGCATTTATGCATGCCAGTCTTTATACATATTTGTAGTCATGTGTGCATTTGTGGCTTCTGTGAATAGTATTTTCAGATCCAGTGACTTATCTGTCATTCTTGGTGGTTTCTGTGGTTTAAATTGTTTTTGTTACTTTGACCAGAAAATGCATGAAACCATCCAAAAGACTAAGGCGGTCCATTGCTGCAGTGAAGTAAACCAAATCTCTCTTTGGTGAATGGCTCTCTAGAGCAATACGGTGATGGTCAGGCAGAGTTACAGTACAAGCAAGCAGATAATATGACAAAGAGAAAGGCGTGAAGATGAAGATGAAGAAAGATGTGCAGGAAGCTGAAGATAAGGAGACAGACAGGCAGCTAGCTGCTACAAGCTTGATGGGGCATAAATGTTCCCTTTGCCTTTTCCCTCAAGGGTGGATTGAAAAGAACAAATGTGAGGGACCAGTCCCTACAAGTAAACTCAGGAGAAAGAACATTGAATACTGTTTTATAACAGTAATCCACATTATGCCAAGGGTGCGTGCCATATGCACCAAACAGCGAGTCATGCAAAACAACAGCAGCAGTATTAACGATCAGCAGTATCACGTTAGGCGACAACAGTGTGTGACTGATCATCTGACCATTGGTGTAAGAATGACTTCCTTGTTCTGCCCAAGGAAATTAAAAAAGAAGGAAGACTCATTACATCACCAAATCTCGCTTTGGTGCCAGACTGTGGCGACAGTTGTAATGAAGTCTACGGGAGGTGCATGGAGAGACAGGCTAAAACCCAACATATCTACATGGTATGATTTCTGATTAAGAAAAGCATCCAAAAAATGTAACGTCACACTTCAGAGGGTAGCTTAATGACTGATTTTTATCTCCCAAATGATATACAGGGCTGATAATATTGTGACCAAACGGGGCCAGTCTGACCAAATATCGCTGAACCGAAGCCTTTCCCAGACAAAATCGTTAACCTACTCTCTGAAGTGTGTTCTTTCATTTTCTGGAGCCGTTTCTTCATCAGAAGTCATCAACGTAGATGTTAGGATTAGACTTGGTGACGTAATCTCCCATCCTTCTTTTTTAGGTTCCTTGGTTCTGCCAAGATGTAGCATCTCCTCAGGCAGTTGTGGTTAATAAAGTAAACTGGTTAGGCTTTACTTTTACTTTTTTTTATCCACTTCTAGCTACAAATATCTGCCAGGAAAGTGAGAGGAATCATGTAAATAGTTCCATGATGTTGTTGTCTGTAGGTTTTGTCCATAAAGGTTGAAGTGATAAGAGGCAGGCAAGCAGTGGAGATCAGTGGGCAGGCAAGCGGGATGGGATGTGGGCCTGGAGCGCTGTTGATCAGTTAGTGAAGGTCAAAAACAAAACAATCAAAAAGCACCAGGAGGGCTTAATGTCTGTTACCACATAGATAGACCGAACAATCTGGCGACGAGTGGCTTTAAATACTGCAGGCTGATGCGCTGATGAGTAACAGGTGAGCTCATGCAATCAGAAGGGGGAGTAGATTGGACCAGGTGAGATGAATTTGATAGTCCTTGTGCATAGACACACAACTACAGCACACACAGACAAGAGAGACAAACACAAGAGAGACAAACACTGGGAAACAAGGAAAGGGGAAAAACCTGTATCCTCGTTACAGGCCATGACAAAACTGGTCACACTAAGCTGCCCAGAGAACCATCAAGCAATATGGGGAGTTGTAGCAAAGTACTATAATATTTGCTAATGCTTTTTTTCTGTTGCATGGCTTACTCTTAATGGATTGCTCATGACCAGTCACTCCGAATTCACTTGGGAATGTTTAAAATGCATGTTATGGTAGAGTTTGGAAGCACTGCTGTCCCTGTCTGTTATTTTAGACATACCACATTAGCAACGATGGCCTTTACTGAGGCTAGATCAGAAAGGACCACACAAGTGGATAAGTTTAATCCAATTAGCTAAAGCAGACCAACCCTCTGAGTTTAAATCAGTTTGAAGAGCATCACAAACTGGCATGGTATGCGCACAGCCGAGGACGGGAAGGCTCTGCCTCAGGGGTACCCGTCTAACGAGCATCACTGAGTGATATCTGTGTCTGGCACGGAGGCCAAAGAACCAAAGGATACTAAAAGATCAGATCAACCCCAGCCACAGTTTGTTGACCCTGTTGCCATTTGGCAAGCATTACAGAAGTGTCCACTGCCATACCACCAGACTACAGTGCTTCTTTCCTTAGCCTGAGATGTGGGAAAGTCATCCTCTGCACCCCACGGGAAGTAATAGCTACTTACTTACTTCAATGATTTATTTTTTGGTTCATCCATTTATATAATCTTTCAACTACAACTGAAACTTTGTTGTACAACCCTGTGTTGTGTAATGACAAAATAATAATTGAATATTGAAAGCTATCTTCTATAAAGTGATTTTTCAATGACTTTAAAGATAATAATCTCCAGCAAACCGATGATGCGTATATTTCAGTTTTAACTTTCGGAAAACAGCTCCTTAAAACTCTTTTTCAAGCAGTTCTGTCTAAAGATAGGTCCTGAGTTTTGATAACTAATTCATCATTCTTATACCTTGTAGAATTGCTCCATTCCAAATTAAAATTCAATGTGACAGGAACAGGGAACAGCAAGGCACAACCACATTATCTCATAGGGCCTCTCTTGTATATAGTCCTTTCAGCTTCTTTACAAATACTTGATCTGCGCTAACACTGCAGTTTGATCTGTGTTACTAATTCATGCTCTCTTCCACCAGGGAAGGATCGAAGGGGAAACAGGGATCATTTTTTGTGGTTCTTCTCGCATTAATTATTGAGAAAGGAGGCCAACGAGTACATGCTTTTAACACCATTTGCAACATGTTCCGCACGACCTAAGCTGACACTTGCTCCATTGGATTTGAGTTCCACTTTCCTGAAGCCTGACAGGGAATGAGATGGTGGGGAGAAATGCTATGGCCCTGCTGACGGATTCACTTTAACTCAAGCCTCATGCGCACACACACACATACTGCGATCACGTCCCTGTCAGCTCGGGAGATGGGGACTGACACAAGGAGCAATTTCCTAAAATATTGATCAGCGAGGGTCAAACATTTCCTCACAAGAACGGCTATATATGGAAGAGGGCCAACCTCTGTGGTCCAGCAGATTTTCCCAGGAGGAACCTTAAGCTCCACTGATTCATCTAGAACTGGTTGAAATATTGTTCATTGAGCTCAACAAAGTAGCCTACAACACAGCAAAGTATGGCCATACTTGGACTTTGAATCAGGACAGCACTTATATTTATGTGAGGACAGAAGTATAGATAAGCATGCAGATTGAAAAAGGCCTATTTCAGACACTTATTCCATGGCTCAGCTCTCATCAGAAAAACGACCATATGGGTGGACAGTGAAATCTGTTTATTACGACCCATATTTAGGATTTTCTTTAGGCAGCGACCTTATGTTGAAATTATTACAGCGGCAAAGGAGGAAGCCAGGCAAAGTAGTATACAGAGCGAGAAGGTCCACATAGGGAGGAGGTTGGGGATAGATGGTTTAGCCAAACGAGCACAAGACTTTCTCCGAGAGAGTGCTGGAGAATGTATCATTTTATTTCTCTGGTTGCTGCAACTGTCATGTTGTTTTGAGAGTGATTGGCATTCAACCTATTCGGGCTTTAGGAATGAGGATGTGTTAAGCGCAACCATTTAGTTAGTGAGCTGTTTCTAGTCGTAATGAAAGCTTTTCTCTCTCTGGCAATGACAGCGCAGATAGAGCAGCTGGTAACTGTTTTTGAACTGTTATTTTCTCAGCATTATTGCTGAAACAAGATTACCCACGATATAAATAAATCCACCAGCATTGGAGAAGGAAGTGCGGGTTCTGGATTAAGAACAGCAGACTTTGAGACGATCACTTCAACCGTCCAATGTGACCAGCTGCACTGCCCCAAGGAGGAGAGCGGAGAGATCCAGAATGGGAGCCATGCTAATCCAGTTTGGGTTTAAGGCTGCTCCTGGCTAGTGTCCAGTCACAGGAAAATAAAATGGACAAATGTGGCTAGCCAAACAACACGAAATCAGAGACCTTTGTGTCCACATCTTTACAGAGGTCTGGCTCCACCACAACATCTCAGGTCAAGGTGCACTCGACGTGCGGCTTGTGTTCTGAGCCGACAGGGCATAGGACTACAGCGGGACGAGGGAAGGTGGACTCTGTGTTTATATCATTGATGCTTGGTGTTCACACGCAATCAAAGTAAATGGACTTGTTTCCCAGATGTTGAACTTTTAATATGAAGATGCCGACCATGCTATCATTACCACCTTGTTGCTGTCTACATTCACCCAGACGCAAGTTTATAAAATACACTACAGAATTATTTCCTGGGTGTATATGTGTTAATGTATAAATGTATATAAATAACTGTATACATGTGGAGTCTACAATCTTTCATTTTATTATGCAACCCAGGGTTGTAGAAAGAAATCACCTTGAACCTAATAAGTGTATTTTTCAAAATGTCAAACTATTTCTTTGACCTTAGAGGACAAGTCTCAGCTGAATTAAAAAAAAACAACAAACATCTGAGACTGATATCTTGATTATTGCCCGCAAACAAAGGAATGTACTTGATGTTTGGTCATTAATGTTTGGGCTTTTATCTCTACATTCTTTCCTCATCTGTCATGCATTCACTTGAATAGCTGGAAACCTTCCTCTGGGCATCATTAAAGCCCTCATCAACATCCATCTACTGTTTTTTTTATGTATCTAAAGTGGGCTTTTTAATATTTTACAGGACAGGGCTGAACTGACATTTCTGTGTTAATCTCACACTATTCATGCTATTCATGTTCAAGAATCTTGGGTGTTTTAGAAACTTGTGAGTCAACAGGCAAAAGCACCCTCTGGCCTCCTACACTGTTGACAGGTAGACAATATGCATGTCTCAGGTAACGCCACTTCAGCACAAAACTATTTCTGGGGAAAACTTTGCAGTTAAAGGACGATTCAGATATTTTTTAGTTTAGGTCTTAATTCCATATTAACGTTTATTCCTAGGAAGCGACCTCTAGTGGCTCTAGTACTTTTGAAGGTAGCAAAGGAGGACGTCGGACTATCTAGAATAAAGAACAACTTTTTAAGATTGAGGAGGTGGGGTGGATGGAAACAAACACAGGACTTTGACCCTGAAGACCGCTGTTCGTGTCAACACTGATTTTTTTGTTTTGTTACTAACTAAACGCTCATAAATTACATCATGAACGTAACATAACTTTTACCTAACTGATGTACTTAATTGAGCCCAAACCATGAACTTTTCCTAAACCTAACCACATAGTTTTGGTGCATTCACTATACTTTTCTTTGCACTTGCCACTTCCTCCAGCAAAACGAGTATATTACTCCCAAAGCTTGTTTACCTCACTATATCATTTCAACTACGTGCATTTGTGTGTGACGTTTCTGTGGTCATCGCTCTCCAAAGCTCAGAAGCATAAAAGAAACCCGTTTCTAAGACTTGATGTTATCCCAGCTGTTACAAAAAACAATTTGCTGCTCTGATAACCATTTCAGTGGTTACTATGCTTCGCCTCCCCAGAATTAGCCAGAAAGATAAGACAGAGCCTGGCTGCACTTTAACCCACACAATGCTCGTAAATCCTTTCAGAAGTCTGGTCCTCATTTACTTACCTCATGAAATTGACGCATGCTATGTATGAAATAATATGCAATAAGTTTTTGTTATTACTGCAGATTAATAGTCAGTAAGCTTGCTTAGCCACAAGTTGCCCCGGAGATATATTGTAGTTGTAGCCACAAAAGGTAATCCAATCTAATTTCAGTAATTTCTTGAGTTAAACCAAAGTCATAACTTTTAAGGGTTGTGGTGTGATGTTTTGGCATTTCACAAATCTGTACAATGCAAGTAACGAATGCAAAGTTAACCAGCTCCATTAGTCAGAATGGCCACAATTAATCCCCAGGTTGAAACGTACCGGACTCTCGTTTCAGCTAAGCACATTTTAGCTTAAAAAAACCCTTTCTTCTCAAGCTTTAAGTTCAGTTTCTTGATGCCTTGACTTCACATTAATGATGCAATCAAATCTTCTACAAACAACAGAAATTTCAACAGCTTTACCCTGAAAACTAAACTGTCTCATACATTTACAGGTTCTTTCTTTCTTCTTCTTCCTTCTCTCTCTCTCTTTTTCTCTGCTCATAGCTGTATGGACCACAGCCTTCCCCTGTACGACCCTGGCGGTCGTCCCGCTTTGATCACTTATCTGCCCCAAACAGGCTAAATTGCTGCATCATCAACCGAGCCTTAAAAACATCTGAGACAGTATAATTAGTAATTTCGGCATTAATAACGCAACGAGGGACAAGCAGTGGTACCCTTTAATCTTCAGTTCTTCAGAGGGTTGTTTTATGTCCCTTCTCCTTTCCACCTCCTACCTTCTTCTTTACTTCTACTGACCCATGATAGACTGCAGCCCACGGTCTTCTACCAGACCAGACTTGAAGCCTCAGAGAAAGGGTGTGTATGGTTCTGTAGACAGATCTGACAGCCAGTGGTTAGCCAAATGACTGCATTTGTTGGTGATTTCTCATTTGTAGCCTTGTAATGACTTATTCTCCTGTGACCTGTAGTGCATCAAAGGACAATAATGAACTCTGAGGATCAACGGAGGAGTTAAAGTGACTCAGTGGTGTGTGCAGAGTTGGTGGTCTGGCATGATTGGCTTATCCAGCAGAAATTGCATATTTTGGACTGTTTAGCACGAGTAAGTGAGCTCCAAGTGCTAAAGGAACCAGAGTTACACCATGTAACCATCTATATGCAACCATAAACATGCAAACCAACCACACGTATGGCTGTTTTGCTTAGATTTTGTTCATAGTAGCACCTTGAAAACCCTAAATTGAACTAATTCACATCCTCATCAGACAGATAAGCGAGGACACCGTCATACCAACTGATCTTTTTAGGACGGTGCCATATAGACGTTATGGTGCAGTTTTGCTGGAGATCAACACAGCAGAGGAATTCCAGTTATCCGTTGCAATGAAGGTCAAACTCTTTATCGTTGACTTCACGACAATGGCCTCAATCACGGTCATTACCAAAACTGTTCTCAGCTGTATACATGGCCTTGATGAGGACTTAAAAGAAAGTTTTCTTCCTTGTCTTCATAGTTGACAAAAATCAGGGTCTGTATTCTTTAAGCTGAGCTGAAATGAAAAATGCCTTTTTAACCCTTTGAGATCACTTCCACTGCCCTACTGTCATGACATACAAAAATGTAATTTCTTTGTATTTTGTATATCAAAAATGGAAACTGTTTTCTGGTTTTTCCCTCTAATATCCTCTAGCTGCTCTGCCTGAACCCTCGCTGACAGATGGCTTTACGTGTTGCTACAGTAGTCGCTGCAACATCGGGTGCTGTAGCAACAAGGAAAACCATCTTCCGCTTAAGCTCGACTTTAAAACGATGTTGATGTTTGGTCTCCTCCAGGTCTCCAAGCTTTTAAGCATTAAAACTGCAGCTCTGAAGAGGATTCCTTTGCCACTGAGTCCTAATCACAATCAGTTGTCAGCTGCAAGTAATGCAATAAGTACTGTCAGCTCCACCACAAGGTTGTTTTATGGTCCTTCATTTCTGTCTTCGTTTATTTGTGTTTCGTGTGTGTTCTGGTTTTTGTGTTATCTTGTGCTGTTTCCAGTGTTCCTGTCTTCCTCCCCAGGCTGTTTTCCCTCCACACCTGCACTGCATCACCTTAATTAGCCTTGTTAGCACTGCCCTATTCTCAGTGTCCCTCCACCTGTACCTCATCCACTCATTAGTTTAGTGTTGGTCCCTCATTCTTTGTTGGTTCCCATTTCTGTCCACCTGTCTCCTGTGCCTGTTTGTCCTTAGTCTTTTGCATTCCTGTGATATTATCCTCTGCCTGCCCTTATTTTACTTGGATTTTGGACTTTGCTTATCAACATTAAACCTCACTTTTTTGTGCCTTTACCTTCCTGCCTCTGTGTGTGTCTTGTGTTTGGGTCTGTTTTTGCATAAAACGCGACAGCTTCCTCAACAAATCAGAACACTGGTCAAATTTGGCTGCATCCAAGTCTCCACCCTGGACCTGGACTTCAGTTGTACCCACCGTGATGTTAACTGTAGCCCTAAAACCTCTACAACCTTTACTTCTACATATTATCATGATGCGGTTAAATATTATTTCTGGCCTAGACGATTAAGTAACATTTCAATAAAGTAATTGTTTTACAGATTATATATAAGTTCTACATTGTCACAGCCGTAGTCCGGTGAAGTCCATTGCCCAAGTGGACTCTCTGGAAGTCTGTAGAAAGTGCACTTGAGAGCCCTTGTGGGCTGGATAAATTGTGGGTTTGGACAGCCCTCAAAACTCGCGGACTTCTCGTGGACTTCCAACGCATCTTTATACCTAAATGACACGATATATTGCTGTATCGATATTTTCTCCCACCTCTAGTAGACATGTTGTTAAAATAATCTGCAAGTTACAGTAATGATTGTGCTTTAGAGCAAGTACAGCACCCAACCTTCCCTCCAGTACATTTTAATTCATTCTTTCTTAAATTGATTTAGTGCTGTCGAGACAGACAGATAAATCACCCGCCTTTTTTCTTGACAGTCGAAATGAGAGCGCTGCGGACGGAGACAGTGTCGAACATTGGGCGTTGGAGCTGATTAGATGTAGGTTAATCAGTAGCAAGTTCTTTGTGTCAAGGCGGAGGCAAAGATGTGTCCTGAGGCCATTTCTAGTACCTTACATAGAGTTCACTGCACATGCTGTCTCTGCACAGACCTGCCGGTCTGAGCTCACCCTTCATTCTTCACATTCTTCCCTCCTCCGTTCCCTCCTGTCCATCCCTCCTTTTTCTCTCCCATGATCCCGCAGGGCAACCCTGTCTGCAGACTGTGGTGCACGACGTGGGTAGCTATGCCAGGAACAAGCTGGATCACTTGGCCTTATTTTACTTACTATGTGCTTAAATTCCTCAGCTCCGTCTATCTTTGCCACACACGTTCACTGGTTCTACTTATAAAACCGTAAATCTTTATATTACTTTTCAAAGTTTGAGGCTGAGAAATGCAGTTAATCATTGACGTCTGAGAACACATCACTATCTCTGACGATAGTTGTCCAATTTTCCAATTAAAATAAACTTATTTTTTATTATTATATTTTGCTTTTTTCAACAGAAACAACTTATCTTTGGGCTGCAACGTGCATGACTGCGCCTCTAATTGCTAACTATGTTAAACATACAGCTTCTCCCTTTTTGCATGCATACAGCATATACAGTACATTCCACTTTAACTAAAGGGGAGAGTGTAAAGGAATGTAGCTTAAAACTTTCACCTTCTGTTTCGTACAGGTGTGACTGGCGCTCACAACTCCTGTTTCATGTCCCCACCGCAACCGCCACCACTTTAACCTGCACATGCTGCGCCCTTCTCTATCGGGCGAGCTCAAAGGTTATTGACCTCTGGTATTAAATAATAGAGGGACACTCCTCCCTGCTCTTTTTGATGTGACAGACTGAGGTGATCAGGTGCAGATTAAGTGGAGAATCAGTGATGAGGACAGATTTGAACATGTCAGATGGGGAGTGCCAGGGCTTCAGTGCTACCGCGGTGTTCAAACCTGCCCCATGCTGAAGGCGGGTGTGTGTGTGTGTGTGCACATGTACTGTATATGTACATGTACACACATATACAATCTTTTACAAGAATGTATCCCTGCAGACCTCCCAGTGGGAGGATGGGACCTGAGCCACAAGTAGGCAAAGACTTCTACACAATCTGTGTTTGGATAAGGGTTGTCATTAATGATAGTCATTAATAGCTACACAAAAGTTGCTAAATATGTCAAGGTATTGTCTTTTTCTCTGTTGGCCTTCTATACACTAAATCCTTCATATCCACCCCCAAAATGAGGCTGAAATCTGAAGGTGAGAGGCTTGTGAAGCTTGTGTTGGACTGTACAAGGAAAAACAAAGGTTTTCTGAAAATGAGGTTATAATGGCTTCATGGAGTGGGTGTTGTGTAGCACAAATGTTAAGAAACAAACTTTGTGTGGGCCCCAACTGTGATCACTTTAAAAGCCATTATAGTTTAAGGGGCTATTACATGCCAACACTTCAGCTATGTGGCTCTGTGAGGCCATACTTCCAGCATAAACAGAGATACGCTGACCATAAAACGGCAGGCTAACATGCTCACGCTGATAATGCTTTGCAAGTTTGCGCATCAGGTTCAACGTAGTTTAGCGTGTTAGCAGAAACATCTGAGGCTAACGGGAATGTCATTGGTTTTGCAGGATGAATGGTCGGGATAACTATAGTGATCATAGTTCAATGAATGAATGTGTGTACAACATTCAATGGCAATCAATCCAAAAGGTGTGGAGATATATCCCTCTAAACAAGGTGTCAGTTTCATGGTGGTCAAGGGGATCATTTCAGTTACGATTCATCATCTTGGAACCATGAATATTACAAAATGTTGTGCCAATTTAATAGACATTTTTCACAGGATCAGTAAAAACTTTTACCTGCTAATGGTTTTAGATTAACGAGGGGAATAGGCTTCATCCTGTGGTTGTTTAGACATTTCAGTCAGGACAAAAGTTGACTTTGTCACCCAACTGGGAGAGTATCATGATTTGGTCCAAGAAATGGACAGTGCCCAGTTTCCAGCTTCCGACTTGGGAGCAACAACTTGTCTTCGAAAGAGGCTTTCAACATCCACAGCAAGTTTGAGTATTTCTCTTCCACTGTGGCTGTGGCCTTGTGGCAACAAGATGTCATTTGAGGCCTCAATCAACATAATAGAAACTTGGAGCAATTTGGCAGAGCCCTGAACGTTTGCGCATGGGTCTATCGTCCTATATGACAGTATCTGTTTCACCCTGACAACAAATGTGTAACGTCATCCAGCACTTTTGACAACACATGAAAAACTTCCCTTCGGTGTGATAGAAGCAGGCTGTATTTAGATGTTTCTACCTTTTGCCACGGGGCTGCTGCATTTTATCAGTAAGCATTCCCCACATTCAAATTGAAAGAAAAGACCCTGCGCCTGATTTGGTTTGAATAAAGCCTTACGCCCATATTACGGGGGCGATACGGTTGCCGGAGCTGATCACGGCTGTTCTAGACGATGCTCATGTTTCCATCAAACTGCTCGTCTCAGCAGCGCTCCAGAAGTGGCTCTCACATCATTCAGCACAGGAAGTCAGACAGGAAGTCAGGCAGTGGAACACAACAGTGCATCCGGTCAATTTTCAAAATAAAACACACTGTGCGGACTCTGGATTTACAGCACCACGGAGTCGGAAATATTAACACACACTAAAAACAGACAAAAATCAAGGAGAGACGATGAAATAAACACAATCTGCGCAAGTCAACAACATCAGGCAGGCATGACCCTCCACTCCTGAAACACTCCAGGTGGGATATGAAGTCGCGTGGAGGATGAAACAAAACCAGTGGAATCAAGGGGTTAGAGCCCTGCTGCTGGCATGGCTAAAACAGGACCCATTGTATTACCAAAATGTTACATGTAGAAATGATCTACAGGGCTTTCATGTACGTGCTTGTATATCGAAGACAATAAGACTATTTATGTCATTGTGTGTTGAGTGAGAAGCCCGAGGTGTACGAAACATCCCCCTTCTTTATCGCCAGCACCTGAACATGATGACATCACTTTTTGACCATGTTACCTACCTACCTGCACCAGATGTCTCATGAACAGCATTCCTTTTTGTATGAGGCAACCACTGCAGGTATCTCACCACCTCTCAGCCACCGATGATCGCACCTTCTGGCAGCATGGTGTGAGTGTGTGTGTGTGTGTCTGATGTCACTAGTGGGCATTCATCTTGCGTGATCAGCCCAATACAATGATACACACACCAGACATCTGGAGGGCTGTGCCTTTATTGGGGTTATGACATAAAGAGTATACTCTTACAGGGATCAACAAACGGCGTGTGTGTTCATGAGCGTGTGTACGAGTTTATGCGAGTTTGTGTGCGCTCGCAGGTACTCACATTTGTTCATTGGTGTCTGTGGATTTGCATTCATGTACGCGCGTGCCGGTGTGTGGGGAACAAAGAGATCAGACACAGGGAGGGAGCGTTTAAGAGTTCGCCTACCTCCCAGTGTCACAGCAATAGCCTTCATCTCACCCAGAGAAACCACAACAGAGGATCAAGGGGGATACCTCACTGGCACATGACGGATACCGCCCGCCTAAAGGGGAATTCCACCCTAAAAACTGATTTTATGCACAGGTGGGATGTAAGGCAGATAACTACTCGTTGCAAAGACAACTCAGGACAAATCTTGAGTTTATTCAATCATTTAGTCTATAATAGAAATGTGAAAGCAGACAGAATTGGTGCCAGGCTGCCAACCTGAATAAATTGGCAGTTAACCTTCCTTTTCCTGGGAGATTTCGTGCACTGTAGCAGACAAAATTGAGTAAAAGCAAGGTTTCAAGGGACCCAATCTAACCGTGGATGGTTTTATTAGTCTATATCCATTACATTGAGCAATCAACATTTTCGTCATGAGGATACGTTAAAGCAGAAAACTTGTCTATAGCAAATTTAAGTTACGTTATGTCTGTGACGTATAGTTAAATAACCCACAGTTGACTTTTGGTTTCACACCGGGCACGAGAAGCAGTCTCCTGGATGTGAGTTCTGTTTGTTTAACCCAACCGACCCCATTGTCCTTCCTCTGCAGACTTTGTCAGTCGTTATACTACTTTACCTGACTTCCTCCTTTGAAATTATAATAATTACGACAGCCTCTAGCGGTCTCCGCCTAACAAGAAGTGTAAATATGCGTTATAAATAGCTGCTTTCACAGTCGACATATATGGTTGTTTTTCTGATGAGGACAGGCAGTAAAAAACACTTTTATAAAGTAAGAACGGATCTTGAAATACCTTGTTTTGTCATCACAAACACAGCCGGAAAATGCTCCGACAACTCGTTTAAAAATATCTGGTTTTGTTACCAAAAACATGGCTGATGGTTGCTAAAATTACCAGCTGATACTGGAAGAGAACACTAATCTCTAACGGGGCAGCCGTAAGAGAGACCATGCATGTAATCTGAACATAATATGATATGAAATGTACAAACGGTGACATGATATTTAACATTAAAGGTACAAATTGAATGTACAAAGCCAACATTCTTCTCTGGTGACTGGGCTGTCATTGCAGAGGAGCAGCTGATGTGTGACGACTTGACTTCGGCTGCTGGTAGAATCCACTTCATCTCCGCTAGTCTAAATAATTGTGATAGAATCCAAGTTTTAACTGTTGGCTGGAAATAATAAGCTTTTTTAGACTTCAGCAATGACAGTAAGCCAAAGGAACAGCTTTTAATTACAGGTATTTGGCCTGGTAGCATTTACACAAGACTCTGCTGTGCTATGTCATCAAAGCAAAATGAGTGAGAAACGGTCTTTGTGGATTGTTATGTCCTATTTTTATAGTGATGCTTTTACTCGCATTGAGCCATTTTATATCAATACTTGGCGCTACACCAAAATAAGATTACATTTGTGTGGAAAAGCTCAAACATCAAATGAGCCACTAAGCATGTTTCCCATTCACTTACATTGTCATAATTTGTTTGCAGTTACAGTATTTTATGAGCAATGGCGGATTAGACTCCTAACTGAATCAAGCCTTTGTTGAGACATTTAAACAGACGGCACTGTCTGAAATTAATGATGAAAAATTTGAAGTGAGGGCGGATTTTCATCTCACCTAAAATTGCGTATGACCTGGAGCTCTGGTATAATTATACTGCCATGTGTGAAGCAAGTCTTTTATTCAACTTCTGTGGGTTGGTTTAGTCATTTAGTCATTTGGCAGTCAGCCTGTGCGAAGAAATTACACCGTGTTAGTTGTTTTTTTGTGGTAGAGGAATAGAATGGGTCTTTGTGTCAAGCTGAGGTACAGATAATATGCAAGCCAAGAGGAAGCTTTGCTGTTTTTTGCTGCTGCAAGATGAAAGAAAGCAATTAAGAATTCCTCTCTGGTGAAATCCATCCATTTGTTCCATATTTTTCCAGGCTTAGAGAGAGAGAGAGTGAGGATTAAGTCAGGGAATGATGCTAAACTTAATATGAATACAAATTTAAAACATTGCCTCTTCTGTGAACATTTGTGCCTGAATTACTTCGGGTAGATTTTTATCAGCAATGGTCTGTTGTTGTGGTGTGTTCACTCAAAGTGAATACAACCGTGGGATCATTTGTGTTTATTCGCCCCAAACAGCAAGATTACTGTCAATCACTAAACTCAGCACTCACCAGAGACTCCGGTTCTCTCTCTTCTTTTTCTCCACTCCTCTCTGGAAGTAACATCCGACAACGGCGGTCACCTCCGTGGATCACTGCTGCAGTCGGGTTGATAAACAGGAGTGAAGATAAATCCACTTTTTAATCCCCAAAATTTGAAAGAAAGATTTGCAGATGTTGAAGCTCTACCCTGTGTTTAATTTATTTCAAGGAGCAGGAAGATATTCCAATAAAGGTGCAAGTTACCTCAATGAAAGCCGGCAGATATTGAGTTACGCAAATCACTTTCTTAGTATTATATTGTACAAAAAATAAAGACAACTTTTAACAAACAATTAACTTGGTTTAGACATTCGCCTGATCAAATTTTCTAATTGTGAAAATCCAAAATTGCTAAAGCTGTCAGCAAAAAAAAAGGTTCAACCCAAGCAAAAAGAATAATTCTCCTTTAATGTTGTCCAATAAAGACAAAAATGCCAAAAAAAAAAGAATATCATGTAATATATTTGTGGTAGAGGGGAAGGAAAACATCACTGTTACGGTACACGTGAGTGTCCCACTGCAAGTGTGCACCCTAACCTCCTTTTGGTCTTTGTGTCATGGTTCAAAGACACTGCAAGAAGTCGCTTGTCAGGAAAACACAGGTTGTTGGAAGCATTTGAACAAATGACCAACAATGATGTTCATCCTCTGGAGGCCAATTTTCAAGTGACACTTTTAAAAGCCGATGATGGACTATAATTACCACATTGTGGCTGTCAGTGAAAATTTGAACGTGCTTTGACAGTGCAGTTCATGACAGTCAAGAAGTCAAAAAAGAGGAAAGGAAAGAAAAAGGGAATGTCACTTGTCAGCTGCTACTTTACACGATTAATGAAATGGTGTCAAACGGGACTGGTCCTCCCAAAGGCCTTTTAAAGATGCAATAATTTTAACATATGTTGAATCCAACATGTAATACAATCATATGACTCTTCTTGTGCCTACAGTTCCCAGTGAATAGTTTTGGCTGGCCCCTACCTATGCAGCAACTTTCCAATCATAGGTTAAAAACTTTGTATTGACATCAGGTCCGTTGAACCTTCGAATTCTTGAAAACACTTTGATACAAAACGTTAGCATATCCAGCTAAGTAGCTGGGACAGTTCAACCCCAAATCAAAAACATATTTTTTCCTCTTACCTGTAGCGCTATTTATCCCTCTAGAGGGTTTGGTTTGAGTGCATTACTGGTTTTATTGAAAAAAGCCCTGTTCAGGACTGGCCTGCCCCATGTCAGAGTTTAACATTAGCAACTTTATCCTGCTTATTATTGGATCTGGGGAAGTCTAGCAAGTAATAAAACTAAAGCTGACTAGTTCTACCCTGCAATACAAAGTAATGCTGCTTATTATTTTTCCATGTCTTTTAATGCACCATTAAAAAGGGCTGAGTTAGTATGATATTATGTACGTACCCATCAGCAGGTTGTAATTTTTAAAATAGTCAGCTGGTTACATTAAAATGTGTTTTGAAGATGAAGATTTCAACCAACTAATGGAATTAAAGTTTAAATATCTCGCTAGAAACAACTGAGGCAAAATTATCGACTTGAGAAATCTGCCTTTTACCTCTTCTGTCTGAAACAAGGCACCCAAGAACCATGATGAATTTTAAGTGGTAAATTTCCCACCATTATTATTGCGTACATGCTGTGCTAGAATGCAAAGCTTGGCAGGTGTCTTAGCGAACGGTAAGTTCCCAGCCTCTCACCACCATCCATCCATCCATTCATCCATCCATCCATCCGTTCACTCATCCATCCATCTAACCACTCACTAAGGGCATCCAGTGCAGTGCAAGCCTCTAATCTGTGGGCCTGAGCAGCTGCTGCCTTGTGGCTGACAGGCAGCAGGGCTCTTATTATTGTACACACATGCATGCACTCACACACATGCAAGCACACACACACATGCACATACACACATGCATACACCAAAGTCTTCTAATGTGGTAGGCCAGCTGCCAGTGGCGTGCCTTCCCCTCACCAGTGTGACCCAAACACTGCTGCTGCAGCTCCTGGTGCTCCTGCTGCACGGCTACACTCTGGGGAATTTCCAGTAGAGAAGCAAGAGAGAGCGGTGGGATCAAGAGATGGGGGGAGATAAAGGGACGTAAAGGAAGTCTGGAGAGAATGCAAGGTGGTTTAAAGACGCATGATGAGAGAAAGAACAAAATAGGGGGAAAAGTTGCAGTGATAGTGGAGACTAGGGCACGGCGGAAACGTATGGCAGATGAAACTGAAGGAAAAGTGCAAAAGCATGGAGAGGGAGACAAATAAAAAACTTTTAGTATTTTGATCAAAGTTTGAACATAATTTGGCCTGAAAATGAGCGAAAATAGCTGTCTGCAAATGCTGATCATATCTAAGGCAATATTTATTATTATTTAATTAATATACTACACCGTGTGGATGGCATATAAACAGAAATGAACAAAATGCAGAAGTCAGAGTTGCCAAGCTGACGGCCTAAATAAATGTAGGTAAAAATAGAATAGATAGAAATGTAGATTGTAACTGAGGCAAATAATATCTTATTCAGGAGTTATAACTGAATGTAATGCACCATTCAGTTATTGCCGGATTGTTGAGAAAACAGTTTCTTGATCTTGCAGAGTTCAATCCAGATCTGACGATACTGACTGAAGATTTTATCATTTTCATGTGTAAAGATATCAGTATACAGAACATTATGAACACTGGGCCTTTAGGGGTCAAGTGTTATCCTCTTGATTTTAGTACTTGCACAGATCTCAAGAGAAGCTGATCTTCTCTGTTGTCATAACTTATCTCTTCAGGTTTCAGTGATAATATACTCCATACTGTAAATTAGCCTTACATCCTCTAGCACAGAGCAAATACATATTGATCCTGGCCATTGTTTCCAACAGAGGACCTTGACACTCCCCGTGGCTGTTGGTGCCTCATTCCAGATGTTCAGATGTGGATCTTTGTCCTTCAGGAGATTTCAGCCTCTTCTATAGTGTCTCTCTACATTTTGTGCGTGTAGTCTTTGTATCTTACTCCCTTTTTGCGGTTGTTGGACCTCTGCTTCCTGTGCGAATGGTGTGCTTGAGTTTCCTCATCTGAATTGAGGGTCTAATGGAATAGACCCCTTTTTTAAGCAAATTGAGCAACATCACTGCCGCCACAGAAAGAATAAAGACAGATCAACTGATTTACTATATGTTAACTCAAAACTTCCTGCCATCACTGTTTCTTTGTCCTTTTTTCCGCAGTATAAAGTTTCCCATTGCATTTCCACCTGTTTAAAGTTAAAAATGTTCAACCTCATTCAGATGTATTTGTATTGCTGGTGAGTAGACCGCCAAGTGAATCCCATGATGCCTTTGCAAAGCGATCCGCCTTCAGTGGGTCTTTATACCTTGAGGATACAGGGAGTTGTGCGCTGTACAGATAATAAATCCCCTTGAGGCAAACTTGTGATTTGTGATATTGGGCTGTATAAAAAGAACTGGCAGGACGACAGAGGTTTGAGTCCTACATCCCAGCAACATTTGGTTAAGGTTAGAGTAGAGTGGTTAGGGTTAGGGGTTGGTTGAGTAATTAAATAGTCAACTTTGCTTCAAATCAGCGTTGACCGCTTCAGATATTTAATCAAACCACAAACGTTCCCGACCATTGACATAAAATTAAAGTGATTTGAGTTTCCAAAACATGACTGTGAACAGAACAAATCTAATACATCGACTGTGAACACATTCATCCATTTTTTCCGGTTCATTAGCCTCAGCTATTTGTGCTCCAGACCCTAAACAACCCTAACAAAGAAAATAATCACGTCCCTCAGCATCAAAGTACGGGCTGACCGTTAAATCATAAGCGTTCCTGTAAGATGACCATTCAATTATAAGCACTCTAGCTTAAATGTCCATTGAAGAACTTGGATGGGAATATCCATGTAAATGCATCAGTCCAACTCTTCCCTGCCCAACCCTGGCCAGCCCAGCCCAGCCCAGCTCGCAGGCTGCACATCTGCTGGTGAGGTCAGCAATCTCTTCCCATCGCAGTAACATGAGGATGATGGATGCTCTGGCCACAGAGGTTTTCTCTGTGGTTTCCTCCTCTACAGAGCTCTGATCCAGACTCCCTCTGTCCGTCTCACTCCCCTTCTCTGATCTCCCCGTCAGTTATCTTCCTGCTCGCTGTCTTTAGCGACTATGTCATTCGCAGAAACAGTTTATTAGTTACTCCATCTCCTAATGCATCTCTCTCTCTCTCTCTCTCTCTCTCTCTCTCTCTGTCTCCTACTTTTTTGCCTCTCAGGTTCGGGCCATGAGGAAAGCTTTGGGCAGGGCTAGGTCTATATAAAGAAAGCGGGGTAATATCTGTCATATGTTCTACATCGCCTTCGGTTGGCGGTGGCAGCAAAAGGTTTTTTAACAGGGGCCAACAATTCTCATTATGGCTGAACTGTGAGAACTGCTTACTTGTTTGTAGCATTGTAGACTGTGATATAGCTGTTTCTGAGAGCCTTTGAGGAAAAACCTGTCTCTCTCTCAATAATTGATGGGCAACAAGCTATCTAAACTGTTATTGTTTTTGTAACCAAGCCCTCGGGAACTGTGCTCAGCTGTGAGGTGATTTTGCGTAATGACCACACTTGGAAACTTCCAGCAGCGTCACATGGCACACCGGCCCAACATGAATTTTTTTCCCATTCAAGGAGCAGCAAAATGGTTTAAAAGAAAATAAAAACACAAACAACCCAAATCTGAACCCACTATTTTGTATTATCAGAATTCCATCTGTCCAGTGACATTTGGAGAGTGTAACAGAGCCATGTGCTATTGCTTTAGCCCATTAATGTGTGTGGCTCGCTCACAGGAAGTTGGCTCGGACAAAGGAAGTCTTGGACATGCAAACTCTCAACTGGCTTTCTTGTGGAAAGACTTTAGTGCGCTTTCTCTACCGGTCCAAAAATACGGAAGGAATGAATGAACGTGGCCATCTTTGAACGTTGTAACCACACTCTAGTGTATTTTATTTTTGATTTCATATTTATTCCTGGACACTGTTGCCAAAAATGCATGCGAGTGGCGAGTTCGCTTTGTTCCACAAGCTCTCTTAGCTTTTAAAGTCTTATGAATAAACAACGCGGTTAAACGTCAAAATCATGCGTGTGAACCCTGATGCTTCCCTGGAGGACCACTAGCTGCACAGCTAAGTCAGTTAAC
This sequence comes from Pagrus major, assembly GCF_040436345.1. NCBI lineage: Eukaryota > Metazoa > Chordata > Actinopteri > Spariformes > Sparidae > Pagrus > Pagrus major. Next base: position 25,945,234 of record NC_133223.1, read on the forward strand.
TAGCTAACGGAAGCTACAGTTAGCAGCAGTTTCTTTACCAACATGTAAAGCTATCTGTAAATCAGGAAACTGAATTGCAGAGGGTTGAGGCAGAGCTGACCAGGAACATCGATGGCAAAACCAGAAGATAATGGCTTGCTGAACTAGAATCTGTTGCAGAGGAGGCTAGCCTATTGTGCTTCTGGGTTAGCTCATTGACCACTCTTGCTATCCATGCACATTTTGTTAACCATGACATGCAAACAGGAACAGAAATATAGCTTCCACGGTAATGGATTAAGTCCGACTGTTATCTAAACCCCATTCTCTGTTTGAGAAAGAAGGTTAACAGGAAAAGGAAAGTAGCTAACACTGTCTGGAGTGTGGCTTTAATGCGGCCATGGTTGTACCTAAACTGCTTATAGCGCACAAGTATTTCTTCTTGCAGGTTTTGTGGCAGTTACCAAACAGTATCAAGTGTGTTACCACCACACTTTGGCCTTGGAGGAGGGCAGACGCAGATGCATGTTGTCTGGAACAAAAAAGACGGATGACAACAGATTTGTCAAGTTTGAAAAGTGTGTTAAACGTTAAATGTATTGTCTTGTTCAGCAGAATGAAAGAAGTAACAGGACTTAATATATTGTCATATATATTCCTGATAACACATTAAGGAATAAAAGACCTTTGAACCAAATGTTTAATATTAAAACCTAGTGAGCAGCAGTGTGTGTGTTTTCTGTCAGGCACTGTGTAGCTTATTCCACATTCCAACGGCATAATGCTGCATTGAGGACAGTATTTACAATGCAACAGAGACCTTTGTATCTGGTTACAGTGGTAGAACAATGTGTAGATTTGTAAGAGCTGAATCAATGGGGCAAAATGCAAGCTGACCATACAGAACTAAGAAAACATTTGATAAGGCTAACAAAACGGCTCACTAGTCGTAAGCAAATTAAGCAGAGAGACGTTTGTACTTTTTTTTTGTAGTACCTCTACTCCTGATTCCTTGATGCCAAGAGGCACAAATCAATAATGAGTTGACTGCAACGTGCTTTGTTTTGAGGCTTTTGTGGTTTATGATATGAATGTCGACAAGGATCAGTGCAGCATAATGTTTTGAAACGGTCGTGCTGAATCACACGTTTGTTATCTGACCTCAATTTCACCGTTCCAACGTTTGAAAAACATCACATTGTAAAGAATCAATGGGATGAGCCCCCGCCAACCTCCCTCCCTCTTTACTAGAACATGTCCACGCTATGTATCAGACTTCCATTGAAATTTCATTCAAGCGGAGCATGTACAACACACACACACACATACAATACACACACACACACACACACACACACACACACACCGTGACCAGCTGTGTCTGTTCATGGGAGGTGACGGTGAGATCAAAGCGGTCGCCTTGTCATCCCACACCAGAACTGATCACACACACACACGCAGAAATCAGGATGTTGTTAATCAGTAGCAGTAGGAGCTACTGGGAAGAGGAAGGAGGGAAACAGGAAAAACTTTTTTTTCATTTGATGTTCGCATGCCTGTTTCACAAAGCCTGCCAGTGTCAGCCGTAGTAGTAGTAGTAGTAGTAGTAATTTATTTTTACCACTAGCGTAAAAATGAGTAAATTGTGTTCACGAGTTAACAACTCATGACACAAACGCAACAATAAAGGGTTTATTTTTAGCAACAACTACAGCCAGCTAGCTTAGCTGCTACAAAGATCTGATTAATAAGTATATCTATAAAGTGTGGTGGTATTATATGTAAGAATAAGAGCAATTGGTTACATTTGAATGTTTTCAAATTAAAATACATTGTAATTAGCTTAAAAATAAAACCCAATCGCCAGAATAATGTACGTTTCCGCTAAACCACAGATTAAAACTGAATTTTTCTTTATGTCTCTTCTTTTTCTCTTGTCACAACGTCGTGCTTATGCTTTTAGGTTATAGGCACAAAACACTTAGGAAAATATAACGGTTTGGCTTAAAATACCTGTTTTGGTCACCACGATCAGGGACGGAGATGGTCCTGGAAATGTCCGCAGTTCTCCAGTAAATCCCCCCAAAAAAGGTCAAATAGGTCTGTAACATAAAGCTTCATACATGTTGATCACACAAGGACGACAATGACAGAAAAAATGTACAGATATTTCATTAAATCTACAGATTCTATACACTTTAAATGAATGTTGATAAAAAGCAACAACAAAGAACAACCAGCCACCCCACTGGATTACCCAAGATCCAAAATGAGTCACAGGCTTGTGTCTGGTGGGTCACCACATGAACTGTATGATTCAATGAGCCTGCGTCCCAGGATGAGACTGTATTTCCTAAATATAGGTGCCAGATTGAAAAACTTTGTGAAAAACAAATCTTCTGTACACTGCTTGTCTGCTTTGTTTACGAAGCTTATTGGCTGACCAGTCTTTGCCATATTTATAACGGGTCGCCAGTATAAATCTTTCTGACCGTTAAGACATCTGAAATGCCTATAAATTGTCTCTACATGTGGGATGAAGTCTTTGATTCTCGGGGCGGACTAAGTAATGACTTGGGAGTCGTTAGATGAAGAAGTTAGTAGTGACCGGCTTTGAGGGGGCAGGCTATTTGCTGTAGCTAAATAATAGGGTGAGGCTGACTCCCAGATCAGGTGAATGAGTGGTTGTCACTTCTGGGGATCAAGAGAAGATTATTTGTTAAATGATCCACACACACACATGTACTCACAAACATAAGTGTGCCCATATGGTCGCACTAATTTGCATGAAATGAACACTTTAAGCGCACAGTCATAACACGCTGAGGGAAAATGAGAAAATCTCTATAGTTATGTTGCAGTAATTGAGTCATTTTCTCTGCTAAAGTTACCAATCTGGTAAGAATAGATAGCACCCTGTCTCTTTTCACTAAAGTCAAGATTACAGGCATTATGGTAAGAAGATTCTGGTCTATATAAACTATTTCTCAAAAGCTGCACTCTAGGAATCATTATGCTGCACTCTAGTAAAGACCATGCGCTGTTCTTGATGTATAGATATTTGAAACCAGGTGATTTTACACAAACCAGCTTTTTCATTAGGGTTTCCAGTAAAACTCCTGCAGCTGCTCTCTGACATCCAGCTACACACAGAATCAAGCTGTCTCACTTATTTGCAAATGTTACGGGAACAAGAGCCTTGAGTTACGGTAAGTGTTTATCTGTGTCTGTGTTGAGTCACCGTTCTAGAGGCAGTCACAAAGTGAGGTCAAAGGTCAAACGAGGTCCCACTTGCCTCGCTTGGAGCGACCTCCTTTCTTGTATTTGGCAAGCGTCTTGTGTGGCTCCTGAGATTGGATACAGAGGAAGAGAGTCAGGGGGTCAAGTAGGGAATGGATTGAGAAAATAAAAGCTCAGTTTGAAGCAAAGCCTTATCATCAGGGTATTTAACAGGCCCTCACTCGCAGACAGGAGTCAGCTGTAATGACACAATTGTCTCCAGATGATTGTGATGGAGGGGAGGAACTCTTAAAGTATTTTCTCACAGCAGCTTTTTTTTTACTTGTTTTTATACATGCACGCATAGAACTGACCGTTAGCTTCCAGCTTCTGATTGAGATAACCAGCATTATTAGGCTTTCATCATCTGTTGACCAAACAAATGAACCCATGCTACAATATCAGGCTGTGGTGAAAGAAATATTCAGGTCCTTTACTTTTAGTAAAAGTACTCCACTACAAGTTAAAGTCCTTTATTTAAAAACCTTGAGTAAACATACGTGTTATCATCAACATTTAAGGAAGTATCAACAGTAAACTGTTCCCCATATACAGCACATCATTATTCTATAAGATCATCATATGTTTGTAGCGTTGGTGTCCTGTGAGAACCACAAATCTCTTTCTTTAAGTACATTATTTCACTGTGGTGTTGAGGCTCCCACAAAACCTCTAGCACCCACCTCCACTGGGTAGAGCCGCATGCTCCATCCACCTTTCTTGCACTTGGTGACCAGGTCAGAATATTTTGCCCTCTTCTTTTCTTGGGCTGCCTCCAACCCCTCCTCCCATGGCACTGTGAGCTCCACTAGCAGCACTGATTTTCTGGCTGTGGTCCACAGTACCATGTCTGGACGCAGCGTGGTGCTGGTGACTTCACTGGCAAAATGGAGCTGTGTGCCCAGGTCTACCTCTATCTTCCACTCCAGGCCTGGTGTCAGGACCTTGGGTGCTGGTCTCCTGTTGATATTGGATGTAGGGTCCCCTTGCCTAAGAAATTCGATCCTCCGTTGGCTCCCTGCTGGACTCCCCTGTCTCCTGTTGTTAGCTTCTTGCCTAGTTTTCTCCACCACCTCTTCCAGTTTCCTGAGCACTTGGTCGTGCCGCCATCTAAATCGACCTTGCGTCAGTGCGATGTTACACCCTGCCAGAATGACTTGGAGGGAGGCATTGATGGTCCCACAGAGGTTGCAGGTTTGCTCTGTCCCAAACCACTGATGGAAGTTGTGAGGGCAGGGTAGGGTGGCATAGGTAACCCTAATGAGAAAACTGAGTCAGGCCTGTGGCAATTTCCAGAAGTCTGCCCAACTAATTGTTTGACCTGCGAGACCCTTGCATGTCATCCAACGCCTCTGTGCCATAGCTTGTACTTTGTACTGCTCCAGCTGCATTCTGATAACCTCTGCAACAACTAGGTCCTTTTCTTCTTGTCTGCTCCGGACCATAGGCTGAGTGGGTTGTCCCATCCGAGGCCCACCTGCCCAGTCTGGACCCTGTCCACCACCTCTTGGTGTTGCAGTCTGCTCATGGCCTTCTGGACTTCTTCCTCAGCCCTCCATTTTCGTCCAGTCACTACGTGGGCATGCATGTCCTTCACTGCCCTGTCGGTGGAGTCCCTTAATTCCATCACCAGTCTTGCCCTTTCTTGTCTGTACCCAAGGGTGATAGATTTTAGGGGTAGATGGAGTGGGCTCCACCCGTAAAGGCCTGTTGCTGAGAAGGATCGAGGGAGCCCTTGCCATTTGCAGATGGAAGAGTTGGCTTTAGCATCCATCCTGCTACATCCTATTGCAATTCCTACTTCCAGCTGTTGCCAGTTGGTGGTAAACTTTTGCAGCACAAAGCACATGTGCATGTCCAGGAAGAAGTTCATTACCAAGGCCATGATAATGCATGGAATGTAGAAGAAGTCTAGTGCAAAGGCAACAAGCTGGTGTGGTACTGACCCGTATGCATTAGCCAAGTCCAGCCAAAAGACGTGTAGGTCTTTTTTGTCCCTCTTAGCGGTCTGGATCTGTTCCCAAATCATTGAGGTATGTTCCATGCAGCCTGGAAAACCCTGGCATCTGGTGTCAATATAGTTGTTCTCCATCGGGTAGGTGGTCATCTTTCTTGCCATCACAGAGAAGAAAATCTTCAGTAGAGCTACACTTCTGAATTGGTTGATGGTCTTGGAGTTCTTCTCTTTTGGGATGGAGACTGCTACTGCCCTTTCTCACTCAGACTGGATGATCTGCTTGGTCCAGACAGTCCTCATGAGGGTCCATAGAAGTTTCATTTTTAGGTGGACTTTTTCTCAACACATAAAGCAACACTTTTAACGTTTAGTTTATCAGAAAGACATCAAATTAAAAAACACCAAATTTGGAGGTACATGGTTATCACAGGAGAGAAATGGTATGACAAAATTAAATCTGGAAAGTAACTAACAACTTAGGGTTTCAGACAAATGTAATGGAGTAAAAAGTAGAACATTTGCCTTTGATGTGGAGTGGAGTGGAAAATAACATTAGCTTGAAATACTGAAGTACTATAAATCATTCTTATGAGAACATTGCCTAGGTTGTGTCATAGATTTGTAGTACGGCTGATTTGGATGATTCTTTTTCATTTCTGACTAAACCAAACGTGTCATTGGAGCTACAATTTCCTTGCAACTGACACCTTATTTTTCATGCTGTGAGCAGAATGCATTGAAATGCAAATATTGTGTCAAAGCTACAAAAAAGTGCAAAAAGATTTATCAATCACAAAAGAAAAATGTGGACACCAAGAAAGCAGAGTGAAAAGGCTGTAAAATTAAAATGGATTGATGTTTCATGTTGCCTCAAGCATCTACATCTTTCTTGTGACTCAAGTTGCTGTTCAGAAATGCAGTTGACCCCGACCCTGACCTTGAACAAATGATTTAAGTGGTCTTGGGTTCCTAACTGTCATCGTATCTTTCAACAAAGTTGTTTTCATTGCCTAAATGGAGCCTTCAAACATAATGATGAGTTGAAAATGACCTGTCCAATTCAGAAAGTAGACATATCGACCCTTAATGGAAGGAAAAATAATGATGATGCCTTCGATGACACTGTGGGACAGAACGAAACATTATTTCTCATGTAGGCCTTCCATTGAAAAAGATATTTTGCACTAACTTGGAGTAAAACATACCAGCAACGAGCCAGCCCTCTAGCGTAATTTCCATCTTTTCTCATTTCCTCGTGTTATTTTGAACTTTAAATCACTGCACTGGAAAGAAGAACAAAGCTGACTGTCTCTGAAATATACAGTCACTGGTTATCATGATGTTTTTTTGGTCTGGGACCTCTGTGAGGTTTGGTTACGGTTGAAATCAGGGCCATTCATAGCCATAGCAACCATACAAGACAGAGACGCTGATGAAAATGTGATCATGGCTGTGTGTCCGTGTCCGTGTGTGTGTGTGTGTGTGTGTGTGTGTGCACATGTGGTATCATGGGAAGGTTTTATCGAGCGGACTAGAGGTCCAGACTGAGGGGTGAGACGTTGACAACTTGGTCAATATTTCCATTAAGTCAAACGGTTACTTCACTCTACACTGGCCTGACATTCAGCTACCGTCTAGTGTGGCTTTGTTCCTGGAGTGCTGCCAGCTGACAGAGACACATACCGAAATCTATTGAGGAACATATAATAATTAGGACTTAATTATTACGAGTAGATATAAAACAAACATGCATAATAATTAGACAGTGCATATATCATACACTTACATAAAGATTTAGAAAATAAAAACGGGTTTGAATCAAGAATGTCGGTTTTATGTGTTTATGTCAAAAGATATTTTGCAGATAATTTAATCATCCACCATCATCAATTGTAAAATAGTTTTTTATTTTAAACATGTATTAGTCAATTAGTCAACAACCATTTTTTATGATAGTTTAGAGTTGTGGTTTTCATTTCAGCTCATTATTTTCTCCATTTCCTCTTCAATCTTTTCTGCACTATACAAATATTTTCTTAAGAAACACTATCTGAAAGATTACAATGATTATCTCCTCAAGAGTTTAACTCATAAATTACTGTGTATATTCGTTCATAGAGCTTATTTTAAAGGGTAACTCCACCAATTTTACACATTAAAGTGTGTTTGCAGGTCTTGAGGAGTACTGCTACATGTGAAAAACTTAGTATAAGGCCTTTTGTAATGGCTCCAGAGGAAGCTGCATGTAATCTGATAAATCGGCTCAAGTGTTGTCACTCAGTATCTAAGTTGCATTGTGGGTAATGTAGGTATGTGGGCTGGAGCTAAACAAATTAGTAAATAAAGTAACTACTACTGATTTAAAAGTAAACTATATCTAAAATAATTTCACTAGTGCTTGAAAACCATTGTCCATGAGACATCTACAACTGCCCAAAGGCAGCACCTGCATGTTATTGGCCCCATCAAAGTCACCATTAACACCCTGCCACTATCAGCAGGTAATTTATAGCTTTAATTACAGACAGAAAGAATACCAGGAAGATTTTATAACCACTCTAATAGGTATGACCCCTGCAGGTCCTCTGCAGGGTCAGAGAGGGTCACCATTACTCTTCACAAAATGAGTTCAGGGCCTGGGAATTTGAGGTGGACGGACAGCCTCAGAGCTTTTGAGTTTGAAGTGTGTAAAACGTCCACAGAAGCTAAATCCATCATCAATATAATTTATATATAAATGATTAATGATTGTAAATTTCTCAGACATTAAGGAAAATGAAGATAGTTGGACTCCGTTATAGAGCGTAAATGAAAACTTTGAGCTTGTTTCAAAGAAATGTTGGTCTAAGGGTGTTTTGGAATACAGTATTTGATATAAAGTGAAGCTCATGAACAAATGCATGTAAATTAATATAAAAGCTACATGCCACAGTAACATCTCAAGCATTTATTGCTGTTGAAAATAGTTATTAGTAGCATTAATTAGTGGGTCAGGAGGCCCTGGGTGGTCTGTAGGTGAAAAACACACCTTGTATTTCTGTATGCTTAGTTTGACTGATTCAAATACTTTGTCAGTTCTGGTTAAGTTAAGTTTTTTACACATCATCCAATAGTGCAATAACAGACAAGGTGTTGCCACTCCAGAAAAAGAAGCGTAAGAAGAAAAACACTTCAACAAATAAACCAAAACCAAACCAAACAAAAACCAAAGTCCCCCAATAACATCGAGGATACATTAGGATCTTGAGTAAGACTACAAACAATGCAAAGACTGGCGAGTCCAGCATAACAGAGCTTCTGTCACTGAGTCAAGAAAAAGAACACAGTAGCAGAGACAGCTGCAGAATACACAAAACAACATTTGTTAAACATTTGAAAAATGGTATTTACGCATTTCTTTGATGATGATTCAAATTCTAGCTGCATTCCTTTCCCACGGCATTTTTTTTAGATTTCCTAAAATTTCTAAAGAAACAACCAAAGCCACAGTAACATCAACCAGATTCAACCAGCATAAATTCTTCGCAGGAAAAACATTATTGGTTTGAACCCCTGCATGGTTCCATATGTCGACGGTCAGCCTGAGTGTGCATCTGTTTCTCTGTGTTTATGTGGTTTGAGAGTGTATTTGCATGTATACAGTTAAACTTGTTGTCAGTGTGTGTTGTACTTGCATATTAATGTTCATCTGTGTTACAAAAGGCTCACAGGAGTGTGTGTGTGTGTGTGTGTTTGTGCTTGTGTTTGTGTTGGATGCTGTGGGTGAGCAGGGTGGGGCAAAAGACCCTGATGTGGTCGCCTCTGCGTTACTTCAACACATGGTGATGGGGGCATGAGGCTCCACGCATCACCAAGAATGTCTGGGAACCTTGTGGACGAGTGTATATGTGCATGTGTGTGTGCATGTGTGTGTTTACAGTATGATTTTTGATGGGCCGACGTGGCCATACTGATCATTATGTATTTGTGTGTCATGACGATGGCTTGGGAATATTTGCTGTGATACTCGGAACAGCTGCCCTGCTAACCCCCAATGGTACACCGCCATCGCAATCAATCTCCCTGGGAATATATCTCTTTTACTGTATTCATATGGATTTCTCCTCGTATGTTCATGTGTTTGTCAGATGTTTGTTTTGTTTTTTTATCAGAATTTCACTTTCTTCTGATGACAGCATGTGTTGGGATTGTTTCTATAGACATTAAATGCAACACAATAAAAACGCATGCAAATTCTACCATACACAAATGTAATATATGTACGTAAATGTAATGTATGAAATATATGTACATATATGTAAAGAAAAAAAACATATATGAACCCTGTTAGAAACAATTTCATACATTGACATATATTTCCAACCCATACAAATACGTATGTTTTGGTAAGTAAATTACATATGTTGGCATATATCTCATGTATATAATTACTTATGATTCTATCTGTATAAATGTGTTATATACAACTATACATATATGCATAGAATAGTATGTACACATAAATGAAAAATTAATTACATATATTCTACAGTACATATACAAATTTTACTATATACATTTCATATATCATTATAAATGTATATCTTTACATATATATGAATTACATATATATATTGTTTACATGTATGGCCGTAGTAGATAATAACTAACATATGTAAATATACAGTTTATACTGTGGGTATTTATGTTGTTAATGTATATCTTTATATATATGAATTACATATATGTTGTTAACATGTATGGCCTCAGCATACAATACCATATAAAAATTCAACATATATACTTTTTTCATTTACAATTTTTACTAAGTGTATTTCAGGTATGTTATTAACTTATATCTTGACATTTATGAATTACAAATTAACATGTATGGCCTCAATGTTTAATACCACAAAGAAATTCAACATATAGACTTTTTTATATATATTTAGATGTACACATTTTACTATGGGTATTTCATATATGTTATAAACTTGTATCCCCATGTATTCAAGGATACATGTAAGTAATAATCATATATTGCCTTATAGGTAACATATATGCTAGCATCACTCTTGATAAAGGGGCATATGTCATATATTACATTTTTGGGGAACAGATGTAAAACAGGATCCGTAGGCGCCTATTTCTCTCTCTCTGTCTCTCAGGACACACAGTTAACAAATTATGTCTGGTTCCTTTAACTGTTATGTCTTACAGCATTTCTGATTTGATTTAAGTTGGAAATATTCGTAATAAATTCCATTGTTTTTCCTTTTGTTTAGTTGTGTTGTGTTTGCCCATGTAGCAACAGCGTGACTCAAAGACAGCTTGTGTTCATTGTGGTAGAGGTGGGTATGACATCCCATGTCATAATCACCGGATGACTGCTTATTGCCCCTTAAACTAAACACATTGTTCGTATTATTAAGTTAACTTAATTGCTCCCATTTCACTTTGTTTTATTGATTTTTATAATTTCAGTTTGAGATGTTTTGTCACTGTCAGTAACATATGCAGACACTCACAACAAAAGGCTCGACAATGCCAGTGTGTCTAACATCAATAATCAGTAATTTATGAGTACAACACGCACATGCAGTCTCTGTGTTGTCTTGTATTACCACAGACCGGTATGGCTGACCTATCCTGAGAAGTATTAGTGATCCATAGCGGATGCAAACTGTAAAAAATAGTTACATTCAACATGTAAACATGACTTTGAGTGAATTATTCGACCATGTTCTGCAAGCATGCAAGAGCACCCCCGTGTTGTTAATACAGTGACCATTAAAGTGTGGTAGACTAGCACAGAGCAGTCTCATCCATGACATATAACTGTTTCTGCACTGTTTGGTAAGAACTTAAGGCATTGTGACAGTGTGATCTGCAAAAAATAAATTGAAATTACTGCAACTGCATGTGAACGAAAGCGGAGAGCACGCTTTTAATGAGAAACTCCACATGGCTGCAGCCAAGCTCATAGTCGGTAGGACTTATATACCATTTCCAAAATAACTTTGTTAAGTGTCGTGGTATCATATATCTGTTTCACAACACACAACTCTGTAAATTGTGGCTATGACACATGTCGAGGTTCTCCACGCGGTTCCGTGGCGGTTCCCCGAGCGGTTCCTTGAGCGGTTCTCGTGGTGTTCGCTCTCCAAGCAGCTGCACAGAATCGGGGCCAATCCGCTGCTGACTTGACTGTTCTTCTTCCAGAAGTCAACCAACCCAGGCAAATGGAGTTCAGCTTTTTCAGGGATCTCGGGCTCCCGGGATCAAACATCGTTGCTAACAGGCGGCCCCGGCAGGCAGGCAGCGGTCACCACAGCACCGGCCCCTGGGCCAGAGGGAAACACCCTCCCTGTGGCTTCCCTCTCCTGACAAATATTAAAGACCTGGCCTTCCCCTTTGGCCATTTCTGTTATCCTTTATTTGCGTGCCATTTTGTGGTGGTGTAAATAAAAGAAAAGAAAAAATCACAATCTTGCGCTCCATTATTTGTGTTTAATATTGAAGAATCAGTTGAAATCCCTCAAAATAATAAAAACAGAAACACATCTGCTGGAACACTTTCAGCAGCTCACTTTTATTGATTTTTTCCTGTTATGTTGCCCAGCTGTTTAAATATGAGAAGGCATCCTCACAGAGCTACAAGTGAGTGCTCTCTTGCCCCTTGTCTTGGTCTCTTTCCCCCTTCTCTTTGCCTTCTCTCTCCTCCCTCTCTGTCTTTCTCTGACAGGGTTACGGGATTAGTAGCTGCGTCTTCAAAGGCAGGGCCATATGCGTGCAGATTTACTACAAACACACAGGGGATAATTGCACCGAGGGCAAAGGATTTACACTCCAGCAACCTAGAATCACAGGACGCTTCACCGACTGCTGCTAAAATTTCACTGTTACCTTTCACCTTTTAGCTACATTGTTCAAGTGAAGACTAATATTCCCTCTGAATCATTATGTGACTCATAAAACATTTGCGTGTGGCAACTCCCTCCTTCTCTTCATCTCCAAAGAAAAATATACTAATTACACAATTCAGCCGCAGTGCACTTGAGGTGCTGAAGTGTACAGAGGAGGCATTAAAAACAAATACCTCATCATTGTCGGTTTAAGGGGCTATATTGAGCGTGCAGAAGACATATGGGAGGGGAGTGGCGTAATGGAGTGATGTGAAGAGGTTCCCTTGTGTCTCCTCTGACACCAGGTGATGTTTCAGCTCATTCGCTTCACCTTCGCTTCCAGCAGCTTGGGTATAATAAAGACTTGTGTAAGCAATCATATCATGGAGAGACAGAAAGTGAAAGGTGAGAACATAAAGGTGAGGAGAGTTCACGAAGAAGGTTGCCTTTGTGGGAGCATTTTTTAAGGATGGTAAGAGAGGAAAAGAGAGAGAGGGGGGAGAGAGGGGCTGGCTGAAAAAAGTCCCACAAAGTTTGAAAGTCGAGCTCATTTTCTCCTCTTGCGGAAGACAACATGTGGAGAGCAGGTGTTAGAAGCCAGCTGTGGGGTAGAAAGGGGAGACGGTGCAAGAGCATAGGGAAGTGCTCCCTCTACAGGTCACCAGGAGGCATTACAGCTCAGGGTTGAGGATAAGGGATAAGTTAAGACATGCCCAGGCAAAGGACCGTTCAATCCAAGAGCTGATCACCGCTCAAAGGGTAACGGAAGTGAGTTGTCTAACAGACTTCAATCAAAACATGAATGAAGATCACAGATCAGAAAGATCATGGACCACAGAAATAAAGCAGAATGTGTTGGCAGCCTGGTCCCAACACCTCATGGAGAATGTGATACCAGTGAGACAACAGCTTAACTGCAAATAGGCAAAATGTGTATGTTTTAGTTTGAGATGCTGTCGCTGTCTCCGTCAGTGATGTAATGTTGATGTTATACATCCCACCAGAGGGAAAGAGGAACATAAAATGGAGTGCAATGTTGTAAAACACAATGGAGCATTTTTATGGCTTCATGAAAAATAGCTGAATGTTAACAGGCATGTGGGCTTTCTGCCTCACTCCAGAATTTAGTTGATGTACATTTAATGCCACTGGAAAATTGAACGAACCATGTGGAAGGCCAGACGAAGTCCTTTCTCTCCCCATTCCCCTTATTTCTGTTCCCTTTATCACCAGCATGTCTAGTTGCCTTGGCAGCAATGCTGAGACACGAGCAATTCACATTAATGTCATGGTGAAAAACTATCTCAGCATGACACAGCATGTCCTAAGTAAAAATACCTAAGGTTAGTGATTTACTTTACCTTGTAAAGGTTTCCCGTCCTGTTTCTCGCTATAACTCAAGTATATATACAGTTTATTTCACAGCATTGAAGTGAAAAAACAAAAAAGGCCAGGAACATACAGAAAATATAGTGGTACATGAGATATATAAGCATATAGCTTTATGTAATGTAACCGAAAAGGATGTGGTTCGAGACAATGTTTCAACATTAGTTGTTTCTAAACCTACAGTAACGTAAAGTTGCAAAGTGAAGAAATAAAGTTTTGATGTATCTGTGGTTTGTGGAAACGTTCACTATTATTTTACTGTGATATTTTAAGCATTCATGGCGCAGAATTTATTGACACTATGTTGTTGCTGATGAGGCCATGAACCACACTACTATGGCTATGAATCAACAGACCAACGTGCACTCTGAGTGACCTCAGCAATGAAGGATATTAAGGAAGGATATACATTTTTGAAAAGTAAAGTATACCCAAAAAATACAGCATCATAAAGAATCTCCACATTTATTTACAATTCCTGACTAATTTATTTACATTTTAAATGATGTATCACACGGAGAGCTTATTTTGTACTTACTTTGTACTCTCGATGCATTGATGAAAAGAAGTAAGATGGCTGGAGTGAAAGTTATGAAAGTGATATAATTTAACTACGCTTGTAGGTTAAAAGAACTCACAGTTGACTTCTGGTCTATCACTGGACAGGAACAAATGAAAGGCCTGTGCCTGTTAAACCCAACCATCCATCCCCAACCTCCTCTCCAAGCGTACTTTTTCACTTTTTTTACCACTTTGCCTGACTTCCTCCTTTCTGCTGTAATAATTACTAGAGCCGCATAACAAGAAACATCCACAGTCCACCTCTATAGTTGTTTTTCTGATGGGCTACTTTCTAATGTCACTTAAAGTTGTTTTAGGGCAAATAAGAAATGAGTGTTTTTGTCCTATGCACTTATACTACAACAAAATGATCATGGCAAAACTAGCAAAAAGTAACAGCTAAATTGAAACATTAAAGAAAACCCACCAGGATGTCACCCGTTGGTTTGTGGACTACCGTTCTGAAGCCTCAATTTTGGCATTATGGCTGTTGCCATTTTGTTTTTTTTGGAGCTAAAGTGACCATATTTGGACAAGAAGGCAGAGCTGGGGAGGATATTCGGATTGGATCTGACTGAGAACACGAGGACACAACTTGTCAATCACAAGGTAGGAAGCCTACTTCTATTTAACTTAGAAACAAGACCATAATTTACCAAATTTAAATCAAGGGAGAAGTAGGGTCATTTTCTCATAAGCCTACATACAATGGGAATTATTTTTGAAACCAGTGGAGTCTCCTCCTGTTGGGTATTAGTAATAATACAGGTTTACAGTCAATGATTAAAAAAGGTGTGTCCTGGGCTCTTTGAGGCACTGATCAATAAATATGAAGTTCTAACATTTGTTTGATAGGAAACATTTAATGAAACGGTCACATTGAAGCATTTAGTGTTACACTTCATCGGTGGTTATGTGAGCATGTGTTGTCCCTTAGACAAAACAGTCAAATTCAATCATCTAATTATTCCATTTAGTAAGTGGTTTGTGATGGTGGTTTTCGGTCAAGACACAAAACCCAACATTTAGTCTTTTGTTTTGTCTATTTACAGAGTGCAAAGCATCAAACAATGGAAGATGGAGAATACCTTGTTGTTTTCTTAAGCTTACTGACCACAGTATGCATTAAGCTGTCAAAGGAAATGCTTAACTTACAACATTACAAGGATTTTCTTGTACTGTAATAGTCAGAAGGGACCTCACATGCAGACAAAAACAAGAACATGTGATTATCCGTCCTGTGTTATGATCAGTAATCTACGAGCCCTGTGTCCTACCAAAGGTCTAAGCCTGACGTTTTCACTGTACATCACAGAGATAATCTCCAGATGAAGATGTCTTATCAGTAATTATGTTTAATCCCCTCCTCAGTATGTGTGGGTAATAACCCTGAAAGTTTCTACTGCTCATTAAAATTGACAGTCGAGATGTTATGACAAAGTACCGTGTGTGTGTGTGTGTGTGTGTGTGTCTGTACAAGCGCATATCACAAGCACAAGTAAAAATACTCGAGGGTATATATTGTACATATTGCAGATCATGTCTACACATAATGTAGCGTGTGCATGAGTGTGTGTGTGTGCGTGCTTCCATACGTGTGTTTGTGTATATGTGAATTAGCGTGTTTGCACATTCCTGGCCCAACGAAACCATGAATAATAAGCTTCACTTTGACGTGCCCTACAGATGAACTTGAGAATCAGCATCGTTTGACTTCTTTGCTTTTGACATGGCTGCCAGTCAGCATCAGTGGCTGGATGAAACCAGAGCTGCCGCCCTCAGAGGATCTTCTCTCACCCTTTCTCTGTCTCCCTCCCTCCCTCCCACCCTCTCTCTGCTCTGTCTTGTTCTTTCTGTTCCCTCGCTCGGCAGTTCTCCACTTCCTGCCCTGGCCAGGTAAATCTGTTTCATATGACTTTGCGAAAGGGGCCCTCTGCAAAGGTTCAAAACTTTCATGCTCGAAGAAAACTAATCTATACCGACTGCAAATTATTCGTTCCTATCGGATCCAGAGATGAATCAAAAACGACACAGTTACGCAAGAGAATGTAACATAAGCAAGTAACGTAAAACAATAATTATTTATACATGTTAGGTTGCGTTCTATCTTGCTAGGCTACCTCTGCATCGACTGTCTGTATGCTGTCTCTCTTCTAAACACATGCCGAACATCTTCGCTATTATCAAAATGGTCCTCTTTTTTCACAGGTTAGGTGGCTCCTTCTCTGACACAAGTTACCCCTTAGCTAGTAATGTTAGCTGTAACGTTAGCCTCCTGGCTGGGAGCCTGTCTGAGCTGGCTAAACAAAAGTTGGTCATAACATTATTATGTGGGTCTAAAGCTCTTGATAGCTCCCTATTGTTCTTCTTTTCTCTTTTCTGGCATCCTGATTGTGTGCAGGGTGCTAGCATAGCAAGGAAATTAACTCCAACGTTAGCTAGTAGTTAGTTTAGATCAGTAATTTTCCTGTTGCGTACAAAATAAACCCAACTCATTCCGTTTTTAAGAGAGAGGGTTTTCATCGTGAAACAGGCTACACTTGTCTAAAGCAACAATACAGAAAATGTTATTTTTTGTTGTTTTAAGAAGTAATGGTGAGTATTTTGGTTCAAAATCAAATTTGGTAAGCTTATATTCAGATGAAAATCACTGTTGCCAGTCACTACTTTCTGGCTGGTTCCCAGAAAGCTTTCCCTAAATAGGCTATGAAGCTACAGTCAGCTCCAGTTAGCTTAGACTAGCATAAAGACTGAAAACAGCTAAACTGCTTTTGTCAAAGGACAACAGCATTAACATGTTGAAGTATTAAAATGCTTATTTTATTAAACAAATTAGATATAATGTGATAATTAGTATGCTTTAAAGGTGCTGGTAGGTGTATTTTGTCACCTATGGACAGAGCAAGTAGTGACTTTTCCTCTGTCTTGGTTTTTTTAAAAGAAGTTTTTTGTAAGAAGCTAAGCCAACTTCCTGCTATCTGTAGCTTTCTGTGGTATCATGCAACTCTCAGCAAGAAAGCAAATTTTTGTCTATTTCCCAAAACGTCGTTGTATGGTCGAAGGTAGAAACAGCCCAACTATCTATTTTCGGTCGCATAAACTCAATATTATGGGATTATGTTCAGACTTTATGAAAATGCAGGTATGCATATGTTTACCACGAGTACATACATGTGTGGGTGTGTCGCCAGCATTATGCTGTATTCCTGGTTATAGAATATCTTAATTACCCCCCAAACATCCAACCTGCATACATCGAGCAGCTTAAGCAAACCTCATAATCCAAACCCATAAAAGATTCTGTTTTCAGAGCTTTGATATCCCGCAGCCACAAATTGGCAAATAGGAGATGATAGCTGGTGGTTGCCAAGTTACAAAAGGTGAAGGGTTGAGGAAAGCCTCTCCCTGTGATGATGTTTTCAGAGACGGCCAGTGAAAGTACCGCTCACTCCTGGATACTTGGAACATGCTTTTCTTAGCAAGGAGTCAAACATGGTGATTTGGCTCCGTCACATTTGACTTTTGTCTCTCGGCCTGCGCTTTCTAATTTGTCTCTGCTTCTTCGTCTCTGGTTTGTCTCTGTCTCCCTCTGGCTTTACCTCTGTGTCTCTGTCACTTTCTCCTCGGTCTGTACTTCTTTCCTTTTGTCCTCTTAACCTCCTCGCATGTCACTGGTTCAGTTGCCGCTGTGTGTGCTTTAACAGATCTCAAAAAGTGTACTCCTCTGCGTGAGAGCCAGCAAAATATTACTTGTCCAAGAACATGCATGCACACGGCAAGGTCAGTCATACTTGCTAGTTCAAACTTGATTGGAGAGCTAAAGGAGATTTGAACAGGTCTGATGTTCTCGCATATTTTCATAAAGGACAACCCTGAAACTCTCAACCAAACCAATAACAACCAAGGTCCTTGAACCAAGAATGATCTTTGGCAGCTTTTCCGCGACCAGAAAAAGACATTAAATCCCTTCTCGGTGTCAGATATCATCCACATTTCAGTGATCAAGTAGTTGAAGTAATCGCGAAGCTCATCTCTCTCTCTCGCACATCAAACCTCTTTCTGCTTCTGTCTATACATCTCTCTTACCCACACAAGCACTTACAAGAGACATCCAAGGTCATTATGGAGAGCTGCTGAGCCAAAGACGATCAGAGAACGCAGGGCAACTTAACCCAAAAACCTCAAAGAGCATGATAAGTAGCCTTTTACATGGTCTGATATTATCATATTCATGCCTCATTCATAACAGACAAACTGATCAAAAAACCTTGAGTTGCTCCAAAAGGTCATCATCGGGTTCACTGTAGGTCAACCCAACCCATGAAAGCTTAGGGTCATGGGAAGCTGCAGCTCTTGGCTCGGCTGGATAGGAACTTCACTGACAGGTTCTCTCGGAGGATGTTTGTAAAATGGCCGACCACTGATACCACAGTAAAGAGCAGCACTCGGGCGACTGTGCCGTACATCCTGGGCCAAGGACATGGCGAGCACATCATGACCAATGATCATGAACCAGAGAGGAGGCACTGGAAGAGCGAGGCCTTTACTCTGGGCTTGGAGAGGGATGTGTGGACATGTGTGTGTGTGTGTGTGTGTGTGTGTGTGTGTGTGTGTGTGTGTGTGTGTGTGTGTGTAATAGGGAGAGCAGAGAGCGAGAGAGAGTATGTGCCTGTGTTTTAGTGGGTTGAATTGGTTTGATTACATTTGGAGATAGCAATCAGCTCCACTCCGCTCGCTGCTTTATTGTGTTTGATGTCCGACGAGCATCCAGACGGAGCAACTCAACACGCGTAGCCTGCTAATGTACACACAGACACGCACACACACACATGGTGGAGAGGAATCTCAGACGGGGCACCATTTTACTGGCATATCCCGAGTGAGGTCTAATGTTTTCTCTCTGTTGTGCCAACACTTTGCAGCACAGGTGAAAAGAAAAAAAACTAGCCTGACACCATCTGCTCGCAGGGTGACACTGTGTTGCCTTTTTCTCTGCTTCATAGTCTCCTTGTTTATTTGTCTGCATCTGCTTCAGGCTTAATATCTCCCATTTTTTTGGTGGCAAGTGGTTTTCTTTGTAAGTAAACACATTTGGAAATGCTCTGTCACTGTTTAGGGTGGGAAAGAAGTGTGTGTGTGTCTGTGAGTGATTGTGGCGGGGAGGTACAGCTCACACACACACACACACACACATGCAAATGTTTGACTCGATGCCGTGGAAACGGGCGATGTTTGGTCCTGATAGTTTCTCTCTCTCTTTAATTGTGGGGAAATGGGTTTCAGATGTTACTGCGCGACTGATCACTTTGGGCCCCGCTCGGCCCCGTCATGTCCTCCCAAACCACATCAAGGAGCCCGGGGCTGATGTGGGACGATAGCAGCCCCAGCGAGGGAGGCCCAGTGTGGGGCTGAAATGCTCCTCTGGGTGCCCTTGCAATAACAGGATCCACATTAGCAGTAGCCGTGTGATCTGTCTGCTAAGCTAGGCGGTGTTTGCTGCCTACTGTGTGATATGTGATGCTACTACAAAAAAACAACTAATCAAATATAATTGGCGAAAATTATTTTCGGCTGCAGTTTGTTTAAAGTAGCTTTATTCTGATGTCTTTGATATCTGATACGAGTATGTTTTAAAGCTGTAACTAATGATAGATGCGAGGGTTTCTATGTTTGCTCCACTGCTGCTCAGGAGGGATCAGAGGTCAGGGTCACCTACAGAGCATTGACTGCAAGGCAAAAGGAAATACTTGACCGCACAGGAGCTTTAAGACCTGAGATTCTAGTGTAAATTTCTCTACTCAAGTGTTCACCTTTTCCTTCCCATTTTTATATTTTTGGTGACAGCCAATTAAAAGAAAAACCCTGAAGCTACCGTTAAAACTTTACGAGCACAATCAAACTAATGAAAACTGTCCTCCACATATTTTCAGCACCTGTTGAAGACATGGTAGATCACTGTGGGTGTAACAAACCCACATTCCAGTAATAGAGCCCTTCGGTTGCTTTGGTTTGTTTTCCTTGGATGACTCCTTACCCCTGGGTGAGGACTCTGGTAATTCACATGGGAGAATGTAGGGGTTGATGTCATGTGTTCCAACATTAAGAGCGAGGGGGAAAGAGACAGACACAAAGACAGAGAAAGAGGGGAATGTGGGAGGCAATGCTGCCCTCTGCTGTTGGGTATAATCAGAAAGAAAACAGAAACAGCCTTTTTACCAAATAATGACTGTCACAGCAAAGATCAGTGAGAACCCCTCCGCTTGATGGTTGTAGAAAGAAAATAAATCAATTTATTTAAGCATGTACGTACAGACAATTCTGAGGTACTTTACCCCATGACACGTGAAATT
Source organism: Pagrus major (assembly GCF_040436345.1). Lineage (NCBI taxonomy): Eukaryota > Metazoa > Chordata > Actinopteri > Spariformes > Sparidae > Pagrus > Pagrus major. The sequence continues at coordinate 25,965,633 of NC_133223.1, forward strand.
TTCCTTGTCACATTTGAGTGGATATTTTCACATGTAAATAAAAATGTTAACATGTGACAAGAAAATAATGTTGCACGTCAGTGAATTGGACATTTTTTTCTTTTTTAACATATGAATGAAAATTTCCCCGTATGAAATTTAAATTTTCACATGTGAAGAAATTCATTTGTGAATGACTTTTTTCCAGACATGCAAACAAAGCACAACATATGAAATTTCCTTCTTCACGTGTGAATTCCCCATTTGCACATTTTCTTTTAATATCAGAACTAAAATGTTATCATGTAAAAAGAAAATAATATTACATGTGAACTGGACAAAATTTAAATTTAAAACTTATCATTATCTTATAAAACACAACATATATATCATATTATAACATATCTTAATATTAAACCAGTGGTTCCAAATCTTTTTGGCTTGTGACAGTGTTGGGCTTCAATCAGATGGTTTCATTTAAGTAATCGTTTGAGGACCGAACAAGTAAGATCATCCAACATTCACTAAAAACTGCAAAGACTAGAGAAAAGTCTAAAAAAAAAAAAGTGGATTCAACTAAACTATAGGGTGAGTTAAAGGTAGTTAAAACTAGCTCCACATTGATCTGCCACAGCAGTAAAATAACAGTCAGTATTTAGTAGTAAATCAGTATAAACCATTTAATAAAATATAATAGTAAATCAAGTGGCACAGTGGCCATTCACATTACAATTTGCTGTTAAAAAAATATACGCAACTCTGCCTTACATTTATTACAAACAAGGGGATTTTTTTGTGAATTGCTAAATAATCATTACTGGAAACTGCCACACTTGACATCTAATGTTGTCATAGTTAATTCAAACTTTCATACCTTAGTCATCTAACCTCTTGAACTGATGAGTCTTTCCTTTTACTTCTAGTATTGCTCTTTTTTTTTGTATCTTTCAATAAAAACAATGCTCTTGTTCAAAGCATTTTCCATGTTGTTTTAAGTGTTGTAACACTGCATTTTGCATTAATTAATGTGCTCCAGTAGAGATTTATTCTATCTATTTCCTGGGTAATTTCCAAGGAGATTTTCTATTAAATCTATCTATCTATCTTATAATCTGTCTACAGCGCTCATTGTTGTCGTTGGTCACATTGGCAACAGGAGAAGATGAGCCGCACAGTTGTCCTGTTTCCCTACCATCTTCCTTCAGTTCTTCTGGGACATCTCAAGCGCTACCTGGGCACCTGGGAAATGTAGTCCCTCGAGAATTATCTGGATTCTGCGTCTGTCCCGAGGTCTCCACCTTCCATGGATCATGGAGCTAAGGGCCCTCCAGAGACAAATTTGGCCCTTGACCCATATTTTACCTCATGTTATCTCTTTCTTTCCCAAGAGTTGTTCTCACAGATTGTCATGAGTTCATCTGCAATTCTTCTCTTTCTAGTCAAAACAAATGTAATCTCTAGAAACAACAGAGATTACAGATAAAAGATTTGTATTCAATAATCATAATTTATATTCACTCATGCTCATGCATCCTTTCTACTGACAACCAACCATTTCGTTATTCTCTATCCCGACAGCCCACACACACGAATAAGTGTTTCAGAGGAGCGAGGATGATACTTCTAAAGTGACCATATTCCCTCGGCTCTGAGCTTTTTCCTGTACAATTCACACACTGTGTGTGAATGTGTATCTCTCCATGTGTTTTTGTGTTGATTTGATAATGGGATGGAGAGAAAAAAAGGGGTGGAGGAGGATGTGGGAGGGAGGGGAAGTTAGATAGCCACCAGTTGATAGAAATGTATCAGCCAGCTGGCCGGCAGCCGCAGAACTGTGGAGCTCTCCCTGATCTCTGGCTCAGAGAAAATACAACAGCCAGAGGCAACAGGGGGGCTGAAAAGGGTCTGTTTGCATTGAAACTCACAGGGCAGTTGTGTTTTGTTGCAGTAAGAATGGATATTATTATAAGATTATTGTCTCTGTATTTTAAATGACAGTTTGGAAAGCACGGTGCTAATGGTTTCAGTTGTGAGTTGGACTCGCACCTGCAACTTTGTATACGTTACTTTGTGTGGTGAGCCTTTGAATGATTGTTTGACAGACAATAAAATCCAAGTCAATGAGATTTACTTAAAGGTGCTATTTGAAACCACCTTTTTTAATTTTTTTAATTTTAATTTTTTCTATTTTGATTTTTCTCATCTCATCTTAGGAAAAAAGGTCAGTTTCAAACATTTTTCATAGTTTTTGTTAACAAAATTAATACTGTAGCATACAAACAGGAAGTTGGCAAGAAACAAAGAAATGCACACTCCCTCCCCAGGTCTTTATAAACTATCACTTAATACCCAACATTAGCCGTAACAGCTGTTTATGTACCAGTCTCGAAGAAACGCAGCAAGTTCAGCATCAGACTTCATCCTTTTTTTTCCAGCGGTGAAAATCAATGCCAATGTTAACTTTTGAGTTTCTTCTATTTCTATTGCGTCTTTTCTTTGCATCGTTGCATTAGCTTCCATTTGTTGACTTAAATACTGTTAAACCTGTAGGAGCAGTACTACGGAAGCCCTAAAGGGCCAAGCATTCATACATTTTATTTCCTCCGTTTTCCCTTGATAACAAGTTAATTTCATTTGTTTTCTTGAGATCTCGAGTTATTAACTCAAAATAACAACTGCCGTTTTCCCGAGATAACAGGATAATTTTCTCGAGATAACGAAACTTTGTTTTCCCGAGATAACGATATAATTAATTTGAGATCTCGTCAATAACTACATAGCTGGTCAGCCGATATAGCTGAAGCCTTGCTAACTGTCTTTATAGATTATGCACACTAATGTGTATATTATCTGTAATAGCAAGGCATAATGCTATTTCAGCCTGTGTCAGGCCTTGATTGAAAAGATATGTGACGCGGTGATCGATATGCTCCTGCTCCTCTGACATTGCTACACTGAATGATGTTTCCTGCAATGATTTAATATACTACACTATCGTTTTGTTTTCTCAAGATCTCGAGAAAATTATCCTTTATCCTTTATCCTTTATCTTTATCCTCTCATGTTGGACTGAGGGCGTACTGGATGCTACAGCCTCGCTATCTCGTACGGACTCACTATCACCTCTTGAGGTACAAAGTTGTATTACCAGACATGGCAGGCTGGTGCTAGGTGGTTAGCATGCTAACTTCTGTAGATATCTCTGCAAAACAATACACAGATGTTTGACATAATGTCAAAACTCTTTCTTAACTACAATTTTAGTTAATTTTTTGTATGTTCAAAATTTAAAATCTTACATATAGCTTCTTAAAATAAAGAGTATGATGGATGTACAGTTTCTATCTGTTATATTTTAAACATGAATTCAGAGAAACTGGGGCAGATCACACTGCCTCTGCCCTGTGGCCATGATAAGCCCACAGACAAAAACATAAAACATCTGTTACCCATATTTTGTGAACCTTCCAAGAGGAGCAATCCGAGGTTACTCTAAGAAGGTCATCATCACTTCAATCTCTGTCTCTGTCCGAGCCAGCTCTCTCTTTCTGTCCTCCTCCTGCTCTCTTTCAGTAGCTCCTATTGAGCATCAAAGCTTCAACACTCTGGTCCCATGGAGCAGGAATCTCCCTACTGTGTAAACAGCACTCCAGTCCCTCCCCAACTGTGAAACAGATTGGATTTGAACCTGCGTGTGAACCTTAACATCTATACCGGACCATTTGGCAAAGGGAAATTAGGGTGTGGGCTGAAAATGGTTTTATCTTATTTTGGATCTAATTTACCTAAAGCTTGGAAGGTGACTCATGACCAGTTATCAAGATAGGATGTGCTGCGTCCATCTCTGCAGGAAAAACACATTTATTTAAAGATTTCTGCATCGATCATGGCTCACCGTGCCAGAAAAGCAATTTAAAAAGATTTCCATAAGTTCCTGATTATTGATTAATTGTTTGGATATAATCTTTATGTGAACACGATGAAAAGATGTTACCACGTGTCTTGATGTTGTCACTTAATTCTTGTGTCTGTATGGCTGTGGTGACATGGTCTTCCAGACAGAGAGGAGAGGACGAGAGGGGGAGAGGAGGTTTATTTTGGAAGAACAAAGAGGGGTTGGTAAGACTAAACAGCATGCCATCAAAGGCAGCGGTTGATGACAAGCAGAGACACACACACACATCAATTCACACAGGCATATGGCTGATTTTCAGCCAGACAAGGGCGCAGCCTGGTGGAGTATGAAGGGAAGTGTCACGTTATCTATATCACAACATCTGAACTTGATGAACTCGAGTGCACAATGATTATTTTTTACATTAAAAGCATTTGCAGATTTCAATGTGTCTCCTTCAGCACTTAATTGGAGATAAATAACGTCAATAATTGTTCAGAATTTTAAAAAAATTCAACAATTCAACTTCTTGAGAGTTTAGCATTTTCAGAAAAGTAAGAATCCAGGCTGAAGTTCTGTGGGTTTTGCACAATGCTTGGCCGCAACATGGGTTTGTCAAGATGGATCCATCAGAGTTCAATATGTTGGAACATAACTCTCATGACGCAATTCTCACAGGTGTATCTTGTTAAAGGAATCAGGACGGGCATTATTTGTTGGATATTTGCTCGGACTGGCCTGATCGGAAAACACTGACCATAATTTAGTGAAATGGACCTCCGTGCTGTACAATGAAGAGAAGGTCGTGTCTAGATCTTAAAGGTGCAATATCTAAAAATGTCCATACTTCACCTTATCAACAGAATGTGAAGGAAAAACAGTTTTGATGTCTATGTATTGTGTTGCAAAGCATGTTTCAGCATGCCAACATAGCTGGCCCTGGCCCTAGTGCAAATCTCCTGCACTGTTAATTTTTAAAGTTGACTTTACTTTTAAAAAAAAAAAAGGTCAGGAAATCGATTACCACAGAATAACTAAGTAGATAGACTGAGTCCCCAGAGGTGGGACTTTCTATTGAAATTAAGGTCATTTTCATTAAAAATATTAATAAAAAATCTGACACATTTTCATTAAAAAGCTGTGTCTCATTCAACCAGTACAGGAATATATTTTGGCATTGATGTGGAAGCTACTGACTGAATATGAATAAAAAATAAAATAAAATAATTACATTGCATGTAAGCTAACGCATCATGAAGTGGCTTTGTACCTTGAAGTTATTGCAAACAAACATTGTGATTCACTCTATAGTTTAACATAATAATTAGCTGGACACTTCACAGTAAATATCGTTTCCAGATGAGCATTTTTGTTTAATTTTGTGTGTGAATATGTTTCTTCTTCATCCTTACGTAATGATAAAAAATTAAGTTTTCTTTATACCCCAGAGAGTGTGCGTGTGTCTTTGCATGAGTGAGAGATGAAGTCCATGTCTGTGTGCGTCCCCATCCGCCTTTTGGCTGCTCCAGATAAGAGCATCAAAGCATTTGAATGCTTATCGTCCCTTGTTCTAATTATAGCAGTGAGCCACAACAGCACAGGACAGAGCTGCAGGCTGGTTTAATGTGAGAGGAAGGACCTACATCCACCCCTAACTCTGGTGTGTGAGAGGGAGAGGGAGTGAAAGCGAGATCATAGCCTTTGATCACCTGGCTGTGTTTGATTGAAATGGTTCTGTCTTGTTTTGATATCGCTGTTTTTTGTCTTTTGTTGCATAATTCAATAGGAAGCAGCAGGTGGGGTTGTTCAGCACCAGATGCTGCTTTTGTGTTGTTACATGTTACATGTGTCTGAACAGGGTGGCTGCGTTAGCTTTGTCAGCTCCTGCTTCAAAGCTGGTCTCCATAATTGTTTATAATTGACAAATTATTAATAAATCCAGCTGTGTACCATCGTAAAAAACACAAACCTGAACAGTCAGAGCTGCTCGACATTACTCTATTTTTTCTTTCATCAGCCTGTCATGGTTTTCTGGGTTGCATTCGTCCTCGCTCGCACAGACAATGAAAGTTTTTTCAAAGTAGAGCTTCTTCACATCATGCTTGCATCTTCTCACAGCGACATCAACCACTTGCTTCTTACTTAAAGGGGCTCTGTGGAGGTTTTGTGTTGTGCTGGAAGCTTGTCGTCAGTTTATGTTGGCTGATCCATTTCTAAACTAACGTTAGCTACTGTTGCTCTCTGTTAGCAGAGTGGAGAGAGGCAGTCCTTCACAAAGAACAGAACAGACCAGCAACATTAAACAACTTAAACAAATCATCCACAGGCTTGTAAAAGCAACCAACCATTCATGGCATGTTACAATCCGCTCACATATGGCCAAAAGAAATAGAGATTAACACATGATAATTACTCAAAATTGTTACATAGAGACCCTTTAAGTAGTAAAAGTAACATTAACAATATAAAAATACTCTGTTGCAATATGTCTTGGATAATTATTATTACTGATACATGAATGTTCAGGCAGTATTCATGTTGTATCTGTAGGAGACTGTTAGCTCAATCTGTAACAATACATCATACATCTGTATCCGCAGAGTAACTATCAGCTGATGAATGTAATGGAGTAAAAGGTACAATAATTCCATTTGAAATATAGTGGAGGAAGTGAATAAGGTAGCAGAAAACAGTAGTTGTCAGGATGAGATAATTAGAAATTGTACCAATGTACAGTAGTAAATACTACTTACCAATACTTGGTTACTTTCCACCACTGTGCTGTTCATTTTTTTCATAGGTGAAAAGGTGTAACAACACGGAAACAAAGACAAAAAAGAGAAACAACATGGAAACCAATGGCAATAAGAAAACGAGACGTAGACATGATGTGCAAAAATATAGACAACAAACAATTATAATAATAATTACTGATGAGATTACGTTGAATGGGTACATTATGTGTGATTAGAGTGTGTGTGTGAGTATGTTTGCACATTTGTATGAGAGGCAGTGACATAATCCATGTTCAGTGATATCCAGGTCGGTAGGTTTGGTCGGTGTGTGGAGGAGTAAGGAGTGAGGCATCTGAGCGGCAGAGAGAGGGAAGGGGGGAAAAGAGTGTTAGTGATATAGTCGTTTTAAATATCATGTTACTCCTAAAAATCTAGAAATAATAGCATAATAATTATAGATTATTTTGACGGCATGGAGATTATTTGAGGAATCTGAGCCATAAAACTCAGCGTCATAGGAGGGAAACAAATGTAGCCTCTCAATTATAAGTGTGTGTGTCAGTGTACACAGCTGTGCAGAGCTGTGCAGACTACTTGAACTGCCCCCATTCAGTGGTGTTAACAATCCTGCTTTGTCATGGATGGGAAAATATGTGAATATCTGCGAAAAGTGTGTGTGTGTGTGTGTGTGTGTGTGTGTGTGTGTGTGTGTGTGTGTGTGTGTACCACTATCAGCAACTCCATGGCCATGCAGCTGCAGACGAAAGGAGGAGAGGCAGCCCTGTGACATTCACATTGGCCCAACTGTTTGCTTGTATGTGTGTGTGTGTGTGTGTGTGTGTGTGTGTGTGTGTGTGTTTGTATGATCCCACCTGCCTCTCTCTCTAGATTGTATTTTGTCTCCACCTGCCTATGTCGGCTGTGCTAATCCCTCCCACCGGCTTTGACAGACACGTCTGCGATAAGCCAAGACACCCAATCCCTTTACTACCGTTTGATCTGCACACACACACACACACACACACATACACACACACACACACACACACACACACTCACACACACACACACACACACACACACGCACACACACACACACTCACAGACGGAGATTCCCTTCTGAATGCTTTCAAAATGCAGACCAAAACAGTAAGCAAAAAGGTAAGCAGTCAGAAGAGAAATTGGTAATCTTTGTGGGAACTTTATCTCCTTGTCAGTGAACTTCATCTTGGTTATATTGACATTAACATGACAATTAGTTTTTCTCTTGAAATACTAATAATTTCTTTCTAATTCTGAATATGTTAATCAGTAAATAGTGAATCATTTTGTCTTGAAATGTTCCCGACACTTTTCCACCTTCTAGATATTTTCCACGTGTCTACGACAATGAATCACAAAGGATTTAAAGCATCTTTTCCTGTCAGTGTTGTGAGTTGTTTCCTCCCTCCTCTCCCTCCTCACTCCCGCTGTCCTGCTGGCAGACGCTGAGTTAGTTGACGGGAGTATTCTGTCACTAGAGCTAATATTAGGGAGAGGTCTCACTCCTCCTCTCTATCAGTCATTCGGCCTGATATGTCATCCCACAGTTTCAGTAGAACTAATTAAATGTTAGGATGAGGTGGCGAAGACGCGCGCTGACAGCAGACGTCACCAGCAGGCCCTTCATGACAGATATCTCCACTCACAGTCCAGGTTGATTTGCAGTCAGCTGGATGTGACTGCCCTCCAGTGGACAACTTGTAACTTGTCCACCACAAAAATACAGATTGGGAGTGTTTGTTTTGGATTGGTTGGCTGTTGGAGAAGATACAGTGTTGCTCTGCTTGAACCAAAGGCAACACTGATTCTTAAACAGTCTAATTTACAGGATCTATTAGAGAAGAACTACTCAACTTTTGTTATCTTGTTTACAGATGTGGCATTTGTTTTGTTCTGGGATTTCTGCATTGTTCTAACTCTGCCTGGGGATCCAAAGTGGAAGCTTTAAAAAATGAAATAAAAATGGCAACGCCTAGCAACTGGCAATGGTAAAGTAAGTACCCCAAATATGTCAACCTACATCGTTTGAACCAATAGTCACAAGGTTTTAACAACATGACAACAAGACAGACAATATGAATGAAAATGTGAGTTTTTGAAGATGGTTTTAGAAAGTATTTAAGCCTTTTAATGTTTGGTTTTTTAATGTTTGGTTTTAATTTTGAGGGAAAAATAGGATAAAATAATCCTTTATTAGTCCCACAACAGGGAATATCAGATATCAGAGCAGCAAAGGGAAAAGCAAAAATAGAGAGCATCAATTAAAAACAGGAGTAATGAATAAGTAAAATATATATATATATATAAAAATAGATGTAAAAAAAAGCAGTAGAAATTCATGCCAATAACTTTTCTTTTTATATATTAAATATATTCTTTATATATATGTGTGTGTGTGTGTTATTTTGAAGGAGTTACGTAGATGTCCAAGTGATTCTGGAATAAGTCCTTTAATTCTCAGACAGACAGACAAGTATAAACAATATTTTTCAACTAAAAACATGTTTGCTGTACATCTTTTTTTCTGTGACTTAAAATACATCTGTCCACTCCAGTGGATGTTATGCATCAGAGGGGATATTGTGCCTTGTGATTAAAATCAGAAGACCATAGAAAAAAAACTACAAATGTTATTAATATCTGGATAGATGTATTTCAAACACCTTAGAGTTGAAACATATGTTCATTGCCTGGGGGGACATGGTACTCCAGGTTAAACAGTTAAAGATGGCTTCAAAATATCTGTCCACTTACTATAGTTGACATTTTTATGTAAGGGTTAAAAGTCAAATAGGAGCCACAGCGTGTTTTCATTTGCTGCAACAAGGTTCTAACAATGTGTTGAAGCCCCACTGTATAATACTATTGAATTTCAAAATCCCTCTGGACTGCTTGCAGTTGATTCAGATCACCTGAGGGCAGGGTGTGAAGACTGGCTCCTAATTAGTGAATGAAAGCAGCCAGCCAGAAACTCTGATCAGTTTAGGCCCCATCGAGATTTGTCTGCTGCCCCATTCTTAGTTGAGGGAAACCGTATGTGTGCTTTCAACAACCCAGTTGACTCACCAGCATTAATCACCCTTCAACTAGGCCACCTGAATCAGCGCCGGGCTTATATGTGCAAGTGCGTTGCTTGCTTTTTAAATAGCCTTTACGCCCACAGGTTTTCTTTTGTTTGTTTAGCTTTTGAGTATCTTAACTGAACGCCTTGAAACCCAGGCTCCTCCATACACCTTTAGTTTCCCCACTTTATTTCATTCGGGACTTCAATATATATATATACATATATATATATATATATATATATATATATACATATATATATATATATATATATATATACATATAAAAGTATACACAATATATATATATATATATATATATATACATATATATATATATATATATATATATATATATATATATATATATATATATATATATATATATAAGTATATATATATATATTGTGTATACTTTTATGTGGGTTGGAGCAGGTTTGTAGGCATTTTACTGCCAGTACAGCCACATAATAATAAAATGTTGCATCACTATATTTTAGTTAGCTGAGGTTTCATGTTTCTCTAAAAAAACTAGATCAAAGGCTGAGATGTATTCACACTGATTGAGACTGAGAGAAGAGAATGACTGTGTTATTATCAGATCTGGTTAAAATACTTAAAATGGAATAAGGACAATGCAGAAGACCATTGAAGGATTTAATCTGCTGCAGGCGCACTATAAAACCACCAGGAGGCAAACTTACCACAGGAAATGGAGAAGGAGAAACTTCTGAATGGTCTCCCTCTAAGTATCTTACAGATGATACAGAATATGCAAACATCAGCGGAAATTTTTCATGGTGTCTTGCTCTTTTCCCTTACAGCTCAGTCAGCAGTAGACTTTGACAACCAAGGCAAGAGATGCTGAGCTTGATATACATATTATGCAATATGCATAAATCATTTCAGCATAGACGCATTAAATATACATAATGTAAGTTGGAAAAGTATGCATAGGGTGTAGCATGTAATAGAAGATGAGGAAAAGGGAAGTGTTGATTTGATAAATTGTACATTTAAAAATAAGCGGCTTATTTACTCCCAGTTTATGCACTGAGTGATCAAATGTGTAGCACAGATGTGACTAAATTCATAGTTTTCAGCTGTGTTGACAGCACTGGATGTTCTGTCCGTCGGTCTGTCTGGTTAATTTACACATCAGATGTTCCCTTCATCCTGAAATGAATAATCAGAGTGAGCGTCAGGAGTAGAAAACAGCTCCTCCTCAGTGTGTGTTTGTATTTTTTTGTCTTCTGTACCATTACAGACTGTTTACGCAGCCAAACGTATGTAAATGTATATACTGCATTTCATTTCTTGCCTGTTTCTCTGAGTGACCTTTGTTTGTGACATGGCTGCCAGAACATCACACATTCCCAGTGGGATTAATAAAGTGATATCTATCAATCAGTACGGGTTATGATCAAACTTTTTCATACCTTAACTCTTGTCCCTGTACTTGCTGGACTATTATATTCTATGACACAGAGCTGATGCTGTTTTAATGCCCACTAGTGCCCCAGAAGATTTCTGCATCTTACTTCACAGCGAGCTGGCAGAAACTCAAACCTAACTCAACTGTGAACTGTGCTGATTTTCAACAACATTGAGCTGCCAAGATATTCGGGGATTTTGTGTTGCTCGCGTTTAACTTTAAACAGTAATGCTAATTATCAAAAAAAGCAGTTTTCAGTAACTCTGAACTGAATTCTGGTTATTTTGCCTCACACACACAATATATGTTATATCTTCATCAACCAGCTACTGATCATGAGTGGGGTTTTCTTCATTTAGCTTCATTTATGTTTTTGTCCCAACAAGACGCTAACAACGAAGATAATAACTAGCTCGTGAACATTAGCATTTAGCAGCTATACTTTCTTTAAAAGTTGTCTTAGCAAACTATTGACTATTTACAAATCTAGCGGACAGTGAGCCAACTGAATAATCCAACCGCAATAGTTATTCTTCTTTTAGCTCTATCTTTGGTCTCCACCAGCTTTACATTCTTTGTACATGAACAACATTAATGCACGTACAGTATATTTCATATGTTTAGAGGTATATAGTTGTTTAGCACTGGATTACTAAACAACCAATTTGTTAAATTATATGACATATAATGAAATGTGAGTCCAGAAACAAATAAAACGTGCTTCAAAAATAATAAATAATAAATAAATAAAACAACCCCCCCTCACAGGAAGCAACAGATTTGTTTCTTTGCTTCACGTCTAATACATTGCGATTATTCCTCCGCCACATCCTGTTGCATTTTGTTTGGTTTGTGATGAAAGAGCTTCTTTTGATCAGCATCTGATGATGTGCCGGATCAAAGGTTGGCATGATCAAAAGAGTTTGAGTGAAATGGGTAGCACTTTGCTGTTTTGGGGCATTATTGTCTTTCATCTCGATTCACAAAGTTTGGTTCAGATTACCTTCTGGCTTCGTCAGAGTCGCAATCCCTCAAGTCAAATTTTAAAAGGTGTATGAGACAGCTCATGATGACTGTCAGGCCTGTGTCGAGTTTGATCTTCGTTAAGATGGTGTTGACGATAATTAGATCATGCTGAGGGTGTCTGTTGTGATAACGATGATGATGTGATGATGACGACAATGGGTGGAGGAAAAGTGAAGGAATATGCAAATTATCTGACTAAGTTTGATTACACCAGGTTTAACTATGTACCTTTTATAATATTTATATATTCTATGATCCTTCAATCTGAATGTTGTGTTTTAAATCAGAAAAAGCTTTCGAGAGCTCACCGGATAATTCAAGACTTTGCCGATTAGCTGCTAGATAATTTGATTCCACATGTTCACGTATCGTTCCAAACTCAATACATTTACTCTGTGATTAACTGCACTGAATCCCTCTGGCATCACAGCTCCTCACGATCCACTATCCACACTGACAAGAGATCAAGAACAAGGGGAAGATGCCAGGAATTCCCTCACACTCCATAAATACTCATGGGACTGTCAAAAAAAAAAGAGAGAGAAGCTGTAAAAAAAAAAAAAAAAAGCTACATATCTTTCTTATGTAATGAGTGTATCATGTACAATAAATACATATAATAAATATATTGCAATATGGGAAAATTAAGACGAACGACATTAGAACAGGTTTACTACAACTTCCTGCGTAATCTTATGCAATTCAGCTGATTGACAAAGCCTTTTCCAAAAACTCCGTAGACTTTTAATGCTGTTTGTGTCTGTTTCCCTTCCAGACAGGAGTCATGTAAGTTAGTGGTTGTAGGTGCCAGTTCCACTCTGGGTTAATTGGATCACTCAGGGAGTTTCCTGAGACTTGCATGCACCGTTACAGAAGAGGAAGGATTACAGCCATGACCTACTCACTCCCGGTCACCAGAATAGACAGTGTACGTTTCTGCACACCACGGATATGTTGATACTTTGCATTACTTTAAGTTGCAACTTCACGCTTCTTTAGGATCAGTTTTGTAACAACGCTGTGCTAATGGTCTGGTTAGGTTTAGGCACAAAAATCCAATTGGATGTTTTGGCTTATTTGGTTCTGTGACCACAAACACAGCTGGAATCTTGGCATGTCCCTCAGAAAATAATAAGATTAGTAACTTCATAGACTTAATCTGAAATCTCAATCTCTCCAGTAATTTTAAAGTTGTTTTAAGATATGTCATTTTCATTAATCATACATTATAAAGGTCCAGAGAAGTCAAAGATTACAACCTGACGAATCGACAACACGTGAACACATTTCCAGCGAAACAACTGCAGGTGATGTTTCTTCTTTTGAAAACACAAGTGCCTGACATCAAGCGTACTATGCATAGTTGAGATTTTACAGTGGGTTCGCTCTGTGCTGGCAGAAACACATGTACAGATTTCTTTCCAACATTTCTTGCAGGGAACATTCTTGGACAAGAGGGTATTATGTAATATCAAACATGTTAAAGCCATTTTTTTTAATGCAATTTAGTAACCACACCATTCTTCCATTTGTTTACAGAAACACAAGTTACATACACTAAATGAATTGATGTATAATATCTGTTTAGTTTATGTAACATGTTATGTCTTGTCTACACTGTAGTTACATGTAAGTTGATTGTAGCTGTATCAAGCAAAATTTCACCTTTGGGACAATGAAGTATGTCTTGTCTTGTCTTGTCTTGTCTTGGCTTCTCTCGCCTCGACTTGTCTCGTCTCGTCTTGTCTTGTCTTGGCTTGTCTCGTCTCATCTCGACTTGTCTCCTCTCGTCTTGTCTTGTCTTGTCTCGTCTTACAGGGTGGTATTTCGGTTTGGTTAAGGATATTTTTCACTTTAAAACTCAAGAGCTGCCATGTTTGTCAGCGATCAGTTATCTGGAAACAGGCCAGTGTCTGTACTCCCCTACAGGCTTGGGGAGTAATGGAATAAATGTAACAGGATTACATAAAAATTCAAAAAAAAAAATGTAATTCAATTACAGATGCATTCTTTTCAGTAAAAAAGGGGGATAACTAACTGGATTACATTTTAAAATATAGAATAATATGCTGTTTGGTATTGAGGTAATTCAAAAGTAACGAAAAGTAAGTTACATTACTCTAATATTATGATACTTGGATTACTTTACTGACTACATTTCCTCAACAGGTTCATTCATTCATTTAAAAGACATATTAGGAATACTAACATGAGGATGATAATGGTGTTAATATCAGTTAATATTCACTGATGGAAAGTAACTAAGTACATTTTATTTATTTTTTTTATTTTTAGTTTATTTACTCAAGTACTATACTGCAGAACAATTTTGAGGTTACTTGTACTTCACTTGAGTATTTACATTTAATGCTACTTTATACCCCCTATCCACTACTTTTTTGTTTTTACAACTTCCGTTACTTAGACGATTTAGTTAAATAACACAAAATATAATCAAGAAAAAAAATCTGATATAAGGTGAAGATAAAACTTTATCGATCCCTGAGGGAAAATCATGAGACGATCGATGCAAAGCAGTTAAACCACCAAGAGTGACACATTAATGCATCAATAATTAGATTTCAAAAATCTGATAAACATTAATCTGAAATACGCCCTTCTGTATGAGTATTTGTATGATAACACTTGTAGTACTTTTGCTTCTGTACAATGTTAAACACATGACTTCTACTTGTTGATTATTTCTACTTAAAGAGGCACTATGTAGTTTTTGAGAAGCAATTCCAACTCAGACTTTTAATATTTACAGTATTAATGAGGTAATAATACAAACTCAGAAATATTTATTTGTTCTATCACTGAATAAACAAGCTGATCTCAGAGGAAAACAAAGTCCCCAGAACACTGTTTGAAGCTAGAAAGGTGGCAGGGTCCGCCACGTGTAAACTAACAGTATGAAATTGCGTTGTGCTTTAAAGTCAGTTTGTTTATTCGGTTTATTCAGTCATGAAAACAAAGAGTTTGTTTATTTAGGCATAAAAAAGTCTTCTGATTAAAAGTTCTTCCCCAAAACTAGACAGTGCCCCTTTAAGTGTCTGTGTTCACCACTGTAGGTCAGTGGATGGACCTTTTTATTTCTGAATGCTGGCAGGAGAAGTGGTCTGCTTTATATAAACATAGCACTAATTCTCCAAACTGGACAAGTGGTTAAGAAGAACAGGAGCCAGAATAGCTCGTCTTACCTGTAAATAGGTTATCAATGGCAGCCCAGGACTAAAAACAACACCCACTGACTGGATCACCGATCGGCTCTCTGATTGGCCGGCTCGCCTGTCACTCAGGTGCCGCACTCGCTGGTTCGCTTGTGACTTTACGCAGCGCGACTAATCTTCGTCTCGGCTGCAGCCACAGGATCGTGTCGCATCGAGGAGCCGACGGAGCATCTGTTGGAATACAAGTTCGGTCCGAAAAGCCCAAATCTTCGTCCTCTATCCCGACCACAAATGGAGTTTCAATCGCTGTCGTGACTGTTCCTCCGCCGCCTCTCACCCCGCAGAAGACTGCGTTGAAGTTGCAGCAGCAGCAGCAGCAGCATCCACAGCACCGCGGCTCTCTCCTCCGCAGCCATGGGAACCGTCCTGTCCATATCACCGGCCACCAAGAAGGCGTCGATCATGGACGCCGAGCTGGCGGGGGATGCTGTGAAGAACGACAAGAGCCTGAAGCGCCACTCGATGTTCGTGTCTCTCTCCTGGAAGAAGCTGGTGGCCAGCTCGGCCAAGAAGAGCGCAAAGAAAGTGACCCCGAACCTGCTGGCCCCTCCGACCAACCAGGTGGCTCAGCTCAACAGCGAGAACATCCGGAAAACGCACCAAACCGAGGAGAAGAAACCCAAAGTGCCGATCCCGGTACCGGTGCCCACGGTGCCCACGCAGAACAACGAGACCGCGGTCCAAAACGGGAGGCTCTCCACCGTCAAGAAGCAGTCCAGCAGCCTGTCTCTGGTGTCGCCTCGGCGGATAGTCATCCAGGCTTCCACCGGGGAGCTGCTGCGCTGTTTGGGGGACTTCATGTGCCGCAGGTGTTTCAAACTGAAGGAGCTGAACAGCGGGGAGGTGATCCTCTGGTTCCGCAACATCGACCGGACTCTTTTGCTCCAGGGCTGGCAGGACCAGGGCTTCATCACGCCGGCGAACGTGGTGTTCGTGTACCTGCTGTGCGAGGACACGGTGGCGGACAGCATCGACAGCCCGGCCGAGCTGCAGGGCACCTTTCAGACTTGCCTCTACCTCGCCTACTCCTACATGGGCAACGAGATCTCCTACCCGCTCAAGCCGTTCATGATCGACGCGAACAAGGACGTTTTCTGGGAGACGTCGCTCCGGATCATCGACAGGCTGAGTGCCAAAATGCTGCAGCTGAACGCGGACCCGCACTTTTTCACGCAGGTCTTCCAGGACCTGAAAAACCAGCGAGACAGCAGCGAGTCCAACCTGGACCGCTGAGACGGAGGGACGCTGGTGTTTTTCCCTTTTTTAATTTAAAAGATGAATGTTTTTTGCTAAATCACATAAAGGTGGTTTTGAATTGTTAAAAGCCGGCGATGAAGGCATCTCACGTCTGGGCTCTAATGATGTTACACAACCAGGTGTTTAGGCTACAGTTGTAGGAGACTTCATAAAAAAAAAAATGCATGCCAATGGTATATTGTCCTCTTTTGTGTTGTCCCTTGAGTGTCGCAGGGATTGACTTCATGGTACACATCACCTCCTGAGGGACACTATTAGTCTACTAACTAAACAGTGTCAGTAATCCTCCTTCTAATCTATTTATTTATAGCTGTTTTTTTGGAGGGGACTGCCAAAAAAATTTTCCTCTGGTGGACATTTCACTGATAATCTTTTGTGCTACCATCCATCCATCCATCCATCCATCCATCCATTCATCCATCCATGATCAGCCTACATGCTGGGTAGGTGAGAGGATGTCGCAGTGAGGACCAGAAATAGATCTGGTGTGAAGGAGTGGAGAGGAGAGGAGGAGCTGTCCGAGGTGCTGACCTGTGCGGACATTTCTTTCCCACCGCTCCCTGCTATTTTTGAGTCACCTCGCCACAAACGGAGCCAAGCAGTGGCTTAAGAGGAACCAGAGTCAGCTCAGAAAAACACCTTCGGCACACAGGCTGTAAAGCCTTGTAAGCAGAGGTGTACAGCATATTCTGTTATATTTTAATCCTCTGCCGGCTTATAGGTGCAGTAAGCTGCAGACATGCAACAGATATCGGAAGCAAGTGTTTGTTGGGCAGCTGGGGGTGCAAAAGCTGTAGTTTCCCACGTGTAAAAGCTGTGTATGGCTGTCTCGTTTGTGTTTTAAAAAAGCTTCTTCATAAAAAAAAAATCTGTTTTTGCCTGCCAACTGTAAGTGTGAAGATGGTTCATGCCGATAATGAGGATAAGGCGAAGAAATGTATAAGCAGAAAAGGGAGAATCGCTCCCCCTTTTGAATGTATAAGATAAACTGCACTAAATGGGCCCTTAGGTGGCCACACAGCAAGATTACCGAGCCTCTGTTGTGTATTTCTGCCCAGTACACCGCAGAGGTCGACATAAGTAAAGACTGAACGGAATGTAAAGTTTTAAAAGAGGTTTTTTTAATGTAAATCTCATACGTGCCAACTATTTAATGCTACTGGCCTGAATCTATATGGTTTACATGTACATATCCTGCATTGTGAATCCGCTCTTTATGGTATTTGCCTGTTTTTGAAGGCGTGTGATGTAGTTCAAGCACAACAACAACAAACAACAACAACAAATAGAGCCTAACTGGTCAATGCTTTTGTAAATGTTGCCAGGTTCAGTTGGCAACAGTCGTTTTCCCGAAGGATTGTAAATACTTGGATGTGAAGATCTCATCGTCATTCGCAAAAACATCATCGCAGTTTCTATAAGCTAAAAAAGTGATTTGGGCATACAGTGTTCAGTATTATGCTCCATGTTAAGTGGTCATCGTGGTGTTGTGTTGTGTTGTGAACCCATTGCTTGGAAAGTTGAATTTTAATGCTGCTATTTTTTGCACAGCTGAGAACAAACCTTTGATGTTTTTGCACAGTGGTATAACATTAACGGTCGTGTACCAGTGTTTCCTTTCAGTCAAGTCTCGCTCTAGGATGATCACCTGTGAATCTTTTTGTACAGTCCTTTTTTTTTTTCTTCCTATATGTCCGCTATTGATATTTAGATGTGTGTGTGTGTCGTCTGTGGTGTCACGCCACAGTTGCATCCACTCTCTCTACATGTTAATAAATGGTCAGTGCAGTAATTGTTTATGATGACCATGATGAAATAAATCCAAACTTGTGTAGGATCTCTCATCTCTCTCGCATTGTTTGTTCAGGTAATGCTTTGTAGATATTATCTACTCACCCCATGCTGATGGAAAGTTGGGTGAAGTTTTGTAGTCCACAAAACATTTTTTGGAGCTCTTAATCAGCTTTAGTGGATGGGGACTTCAAAACATAAAAACACAGCGGAAAAATAACATAAAATGGCTCCATATGGCTCGTCCAGCAAAATCCAAGTCTCCGAAATTCTTGAAAAATGTTATTTACATTTTTTAACATGCAGTCAAGCTCTGCACCGACATCAGACGCTAACGCTTTTAGCTCAGCAGCTACAGTGAAGATTTCTGCTTTAAAAAAAGGGTGTAAATAACATGTTTTTCAAATCAACTTGTGATCTCATGTCTTCTGGAGACCTGAATTATGCTGGACAAGCTGTATGTAGCCACTTTATGGTTGTTTTTAGTTGTTTTTATACGTTTTGAAACAAGTCCCCATCTGCTTCAGTTGTTTGGGAGAATGCTGCCACGCTGCTTTGCTTTGAAGCTCCAGAAATGTTTTGTGGACTACGAAACTTCACCTGACGTTCCATCGGCATGGGGGCGAGCAGATAGTGACTGGATTTTCATTTTTTGGTGAACTTATCCTTTAATGGTTATGTGTATGTTATAACTGCAAGTAATTATTATTTTTTATGATCAAATCATCCTCAGATTATTTACACGATTAATCGATTAACTGTTTAATCTATATTAAAAAAAATGCTCATCATAATTTCTCAAAGCAACATGTAACGTCTTCAAATTGCTAATTTTGTCCAACTAACAGTCCAAAAACCGAAAGACTCTTCATTGATGTTGGTGAAGATGGGATATCTAAGTGCGATACAAAGGCAACTGGACTCGCTTGAGTTTCTTGAAGCGGTTCTGAGATCTGAAGAAGCCTCTTGGATGAGAGGTGAACCGTCCTCAAGAACCTCAGGCAAGTCCGGCTGCCTTTGTGTAGCACTTCAATAGACTCTTCACTTACTGTCAGAAAAAATGACAAAGAAAAGCAGCACATCCTTACATTTAAAGGGGCACTATGTAGTTTCGGAGAAGAAGTTCCTACTCGGGATTTTAATATTTACAATATTAATTAGGTAATAATACAAACTCAGAAATATTTATTTTTTCCATAACTGAATAAACAAGCTGTTCTCAGGGGAAAATTAGGTCCCAGAACCCTGCTTGAAGCTAGAGAGGTGGCAGGGTCCGCCACATGTAAAACATCAAATGTCAAAATAGATGACAATTTTCTTCGGTCAACCTATCACTGCAGCTCTAGTCAGTGTTCACTACCGTATGCAGTATACCTTAATGTGTGAGAGCGTACATGTTTGTACAAACCTTGCAGTTTGCTCAAGAAGTAATTACCTTGGACAGCCTCTTATCTACTCACACACCGCTCGCTAATCCGTTGATTTGCAGCAGGGAACCCTTGGGACATGGTTATGCAATACAAAATAAGTCCATGACGAATATGCTTACTGGGATGATAGCATACTGTAGGTTGCCATGAGACAGAAACTCATGAGACCTCACTGGTTGCCATGAAACTAAAAAAAAAACTCATCAGATAGAGTATTCATGCACAGGAAAGTTTATGATTTTTGGCCCCCTAAATTTGGTTTGAGTGTAAGCAAAGCTCAATTACATCCTGGAGTATGTTGCAGTAGATCTACCTGTGCCGTGCAGCGAGAACAGTGGAGTAAGCTGACACATATAGAGGATATTTTTGGTGTCCTATCTGTGTGTCGAGGGTATTCTAATCGGGGCCACGGACTGAAATGGGAGCACAGAAACTAAACAGTGACAAAGTAAACTGCCAACAAAAAAAGAAGAAGAAAATGTGAGAAGGAATCCATATTTATCAATCTGCTGAACTGATCTCACTCTCTACATTATTGACATGTGCAAAATGGATGAAGGTTTTTTAAAATATGCCTCTACAGATGATCAGAAGCTTCCCGTAGCTCAGATCACGGATACATTGCTGATATGCTGTATGAGAGAATGGAGCTGGATTGATCAGGGCTTCCTCCTGTTTTTTTATGAATAAGCCACGTGGGCTGCAGGGTTGCTTCATGTGATTGGTTAGAATCTGCTGCAGTCTCAGAACTGTCTGTGACTCTCTCTCTCTCCCTCTCCCCTCTGTGTGTTTGTCTTATAGGGACATACAGTATCTATTTACAGAGCTAAGGAAAAAAAAAAAAGCGGATAGAAAATGACAAAAACAACTTGACAGAAAGGGAATGGGTGTGAAGTAGTTTGAGACGTGGGTAGAGACAGGGAGGGTGGAAAGAAAGTGGAACAGGGAAACAGAGAATTTAGAAGAAAAAAAAACATAAAGGGGGTGAATGAGAGCACGGAGAGGAACAGGTCTCATTCATTTACTGCAGTCTTATGTCAGTCTGGCGATAGTAAACAGTAGGATCAAAACCTCGTTTCCTTACTCGGAGAGGAGAAACTTAATCGAAATCTATTTTGACTGCAAATTGTCAAATGTTAATGAATAAGGGAACGGTTTGTTCTTGATAATCCCAACTCACGTACTGTTACATCTGCAAAACATGACATATAATCACTTAATTGATCAATTTCTAGTGTTTAAAGCAGAATATGATATGAAATCCAGCTTTAATCGCTGCCACCAACACTCATTTAGCATCAGTTTCAACTTTCAGAGACTTAGTCATATGATCTGTGAGGTCAAACAGTTACAGGAATCGGTGGAAAACAGCACATCACGATGGTCAAAATAGCTTTTTCTCATAATAGTTGAGTTTTTCTTTTTTCCAAGTCTTTACAGGTTGACTCCATGGCAGAATCCTGCAGCAGCAGCAGCAGCGTTATGTAATAGCTTCCCAGCGCTGCGTTTTTGAGTCTTCTCTTTATTATTAAGATTCAGCCAGGGTCTCCTGCATATCTGTCTCCCAGCCGGCTTTCAGCATTCTTTCTCTGCTGTGTCTCTATAGTAACGGGTAGGTAAGTGAATGAGAGCAGGACAAAGTGAGAGCTGTGTGGGGCTGAGCGTGGGCTGAACCACTGCACAACACGTACGTGCATGTACACACTGCTGTGAGCAAGAAGAAGACACTCGCGCAGTGTTTTGTGAGCGTCTGTCGGTGCAGGCATGTCTCCGACTCCTCCACATCGAGCCACTCTCGGTCTCTTCTGAGGTACATCTGCCTCTGTGCTGCTGGATTTGTCCTCTTTGTGTCATCAGCAACAGTGCAGTTCATTCTCTGCATGATCAACAACATCATCACATTGTTTTTTTGTCCGACAGTTGAGGCTTCGAGGGAATATTCCATCATATTAAGGTTTCTTAAATCTATGATGCTTTCAGGTACGAACACATAATCAAAATGCACCAAATACCTGTCAATAACCGTGATGCTAGAGTGCATGTAAACACACTCAATGTGTGTAGGCGGCAGTGTTATTTAAAAGAAAAAAAAAAACTGAAATTGCATTCTCTATTTTATTTTCCATTACGTAACACAGTACAGTCATTCACTTAAAAGGTCTTAATGTGTTCGAGGCCACAGGTTGTCAGAGTGGGAGGAGGGCCTCCCTGGGGGGAGGGCTCCTAACAGCTTCCGGGGAGGCTCAGCGAATAGAAGTGAGATTAAATTAGTCATTACATTACTTATCACAAGCAGATCACATCGAATAGTCTAAATGTGTCTGATTTGGTGAATTCTTCCCATTTTCCTAGGATCAGAAAAATAAATGTATGAGGACAGAGCTTTCGTTGTAGTGTGAAGTTGTGTCAAACAGCAGTTTTGGGCTAACTGGATCACATAACTCAATCATGATCTCGAGGCATCCAAGCGAAATTACGCAAGTAAACTAAGGAGCCGCCTATTTCCACGCTTTGTCTCAGTGGAGGCCCCAAAACTCAGACTGAAAACCCACTGTTTCAGGCCATCCCGCAGGGAACAGGTTGTATACTGCCACAGTTCAGTCTTCTGTATGGCAGAGCTATTCAA
Organism: Pagrus major; assembly: GCF_040436345.1. Taxonomy (NCBI): domain Eukaryota; kingdom Metazoa; phylum Chordata; class Actinopteri; order Spariformes; family Sparidae; genus Pagrus; species Pagrus major. The sequence continues at coordinate 25,988,144 of NC_133223.1, forward strand.
CTGGCGGCCCGTGGGCTGAATGCAACCCTTTAATAAACTCATTCCCGCCCTTTGATCGCTTTGTTAGTTGGCTAATTAGCCCATTCCTCGGTTTTGTCCGTTGCTAAGCACAAACATACACTTATTTCATTATAAAGGTTTCAACCCAGGATGTTTACGAAGACGTTTAGAGAGAAGATATATGATAAAAAAAACTAATAAAGATGAGCTCATGTGCACATTTCAGAGGTCTGTATGTTGTAAGCAGTCCCCCAAAGAGACACTTCTCAGGTGGTTTCTGTCAAGTAACTGTTAGACAGTCCAAAGAGCTGAAATTAGTATTCAGTGATGGAATGTAACTAAGTACATTTACTCAAGTACTGCACTTAAGTTTGCTTGAGTATTTTTGTTTTACTGCAACTTGATACTTCCAGTCAACTACATGTTGGAGGCAAATATTGGAATTTTGACTCCACTACAATTATTTGATTTTACTACTAATTATTTCTATTTTCACTTGTACTTTTAATACTTAAGTACGTATATTATATAGATGGACTGTCTATCTATTCATATGGGTGACTTTCACTTTTACTAAAGTAATATTTGAACATTATATCTTCACTTTTACTCAAGTATGTCTTTTGGGTACTTACTGTAAAACAACTTTAATATTGCACAAGAAAACAAAAGTCAAAGAAAATCTTGTTGATTTGTGTAGCAGGACTTTTTTTTTTCTTTCTATTCTTTCCTATCAAATTAATCACTATGACCCCTGAGATTTATTGATTGACTGGGAACCACTGGACTAAACTACATACTGTATTTTAAATGGTGAACGGTGGCTCTAATTAAATTATCTTACGTTTATCAACAGTAAAATTAAGCACTGATGAATCAGTATTAAAGGGTAACTCCACCAACTTTACACATTTAAGTGCTTTTACAGGTCTTTTACAAAGTACTACTGAATATGTGAACAGGTAGTATAAAGCCTTTTGTGGCTCCAGAGGAAGCTGCATGTAATCTGATAAATTCCCTTTCAGTGATGTCACTCAGTGGCTAAGTTGCATTGTGGGTAATGTAGGCACCATGTTATGAAAAGCACTCCTGAAACACTGTTGGATTCATTATGGATAGTTTACAAATGATGAACAAATGATCAAAATTGACACAGCAGACCCAGAAATATCACCTTTTTTTATTCCACGCTTTTCTTCATCCTTTTCAATCTTGGCGCCTACATTACCCACAATGCAACTTAGCCACTGAGTGACATCCCTGACGGCAATTAACCAGATAACATGCAGTAGTGCTCCTCAATATCTGTGAATACACTTGTCAGTATCACATATCTCAGTCAGCTACAGGGGAAATTTTACTGCAGATCCAGTACTTGTTACTCTGAATTATATTTTACTGATGACTTTTTTTTTGTACTTGTACTTCAGTGGAATTCTTATTTCAGTACCTTCGCTTGTAATGTATTGTGGGAGTATTCTGACTTTAATATATTGGTGTTCGTACTCTGAGAAAAAGATCTGCTTCTGATACCTCTTCCCTCGCGTGGTTAAAGACAGTGGAAAACGGTTTTGTAACTTAAATAAGAATAACATCTTTACACGCTCCAGAGTTTATTATCCTGTCTCTTGGAAAAGGATTCTCTCTGACGTTACATTCGCCTGCTTCACCTGAATGGAAAAAGGCCAAATCCAGACCACCTCAGGAAGGGGATTATGTCTATTTTGCTGTCCTCTTGCTACATAACCACCCCGCTAATCTCTTTAACTAGATTACTCCAGTGTGGAGTTGCAGTAACAGGCAGTTGGTCACCACTTGTACATAACAGGGTGAAGTCAGCCTCGGTAGGGAAAAAAAATCTTGACTCACTTCATAGTTCAGTTCACTGAAGGTGAGTCATCTACCGTCACTGTATATGTTATATAATGTTGTGTAAAATGTTCCCCTTTTTTATATTCTGGTTGTTATACAATAAGTAACAAACCCAGAACAGTGTAATAATTCCTTCATTCATCACACACCTCCACAGTGTTCATTGTTATTTTCTCCTCTAATTTTACTGGTGAATCACTTCACACCACATGTATCTGCATGATTATTCATCCGTTTAATCTTACGTAACAGACAAAATCTGACCTTGGATTTCGTAGTATAGAGGTACTTCAATCCCCAGACCATTATCTAAATTGACACATTAACATGTCAGAGGCAAACCATCACCTGTTGCCTGTCTTCCCGCTTATTATTTGAGACACTTATAACTCAAATTGCAACGGACGATTGCTCTCATAGAATGTAGTCTGATGGATTTTTAATCATGGTGAGGCTTATTCATGGAAAAAAGATATAAAAAGGGTCTTGTGATGCTGAACAGCTCTTGAAAAGTTTGTGTTGTTTCAGTGCAGTTGCCAGGATAAGGTGTTGGAACTAAAAGTTTCTGCAAACCACTGATACGTTCGCATTTGTATGTGTCATAGGCTACATAACTCTTTCTGTGACCAAACGTTCATGTCTGCAGGTGGAGGGGATTGTGGTGGAGTCACATATGGAAAAACAGGGTCTTTTTTTATGGGAAGTTGGGACATTTCTCGCTGTGTTGCTGGCAACAAAAAAAAGAGTGTTTGTAACAAGACCTCGGGACAATTTCCATGTTTGTTTCTGGCAACAAAAAACTGATATTTTTGATGGCAAGTCGGGACATCTCTAGCCATGTTTGTGGCAACAAAACAGGCACTTTAAGCCAAAATATGATGTTTTCCTAACCCTCACCAAGTGCTTTTTGTGCCCTAACCTAACCTGACCATAAGCACAGTGTTGTTAAAAGAAGAAGAAGAAAGAAAAAAGAAATTTAAAATTGAATCTAAAGAAACATCAAGATTCAACATTTCTGTGGTTTGCAGAAACGTACCTTGCCAACATTTATTCTGGCAATGGAGTCGGGTTGAGGCTCAGCGCCATCTTGAGATTAATTGTCATCATAGTAGGGAAGTTGGGTGATTCTTGCCTTTTCACTTTGTTTTGATACCATGAATTTGAATCTCTTAGATCATTAAGTCGGTGCTAAACAATGCCCAAATCTACTCAAAATAACACATCTCTTTGCCAGGAATGGTGTAGTCTCAATATCTTGACAGGGAAACTGTCTGCCAGTTTTTTACTCAGTTATTTGAACATTTTTTAATAAATCAAAATCATGGCGACTGATTTTAACATGTTAAGAGTACTTCACGGGTTGTTTTTTTGTGTTTTTAGCCCACAGTATCTGGTTCTGTCTACAGACAAGTGGGTGCCTCAATAGTTCTTGACTTTTTCCTACATCTCTCTCTCCGTTGAGTCTCTCACCTTTCCCCACGCCTCCTTCTCTCTCCCTCTCATTCTCAAGTATATTTTAGCACCACGTAGGTGTGCTGTTCTAATTTAGTGGAGCCTTCATTACCACTCTCTCCAGCTGGAAGAATGACTCACTGGCTGCAACACTTCTCAAAGCCCCACAGAGCTACACTGACTCCCTCTCCCTGTGTACTGATAATGTGGGACAGACAGTACGGATTCTTCTCCCTGAACTCATGACTCATGTTTGTCAGGATATAATGACATTTTCAGCAAATGTAATAAAACAAAAGTGATTTTTTAGAAAAGTTGTTTGCAGTAAATGTAACCCTTTGAAAACCCATTTATTCTCCGAAGGTTCCACACTGCACGACAGAATCGTATTTTGTCTCGGCACGTAATTGAATTTCAGCTAATTTAAATGAAGTTCCTGCCTCCTGCTCATCCTCAGATGCTCTGAGGCTTGAGGACCAGCAGCAGAACAGCAAACACTGTGTTCTTGAAAAATTATAAAATTCACTTTTATGTTTCAAGGTTTGATTTTCCAACACTGTGCAGTAACTTTGTCAGTTCTCAGTCACTTTGGAGCTTACCACCATCACCTGAACACACCTCCCGTGTTTGAAAGTGCATGACTGCACAATAATTTAATATAATGCAAGATTGACATCAAAAAGTAAGGATCTTTAGTTCTCTGTGCTGGATTGCCTCAAGCGGTTTTGAATGTCTGAAAACATACCAGTGCCAAGAATATACAAAAATACATTGATAACTTATCCAAATGTATGACTTGCTTAGGAAAATAACAATTGTGCAAAGCATAGGCTATGTGTAGTGTAAAAAAAAAAAATGGATCACCAGCAACCACAAATTTGTGATGTTTGTAATGTTTAAAATGCATTTAAAGGGTAACTCCACCAATTTTACACAGATCAGGTCTTGGGGAGTAACACTGCATATGTGAAAAAAGGAGTATAAAGCCGTTGTGGCTCCAGAGGAAGCTGCATGTAATTTGATAAACTGCCTCCAGTGATGTCTCTCAGTGGCATCTTGGGTAATGTAGGCGCCAGGTTTTGAAAAGGAAGAAGAAAGTGTGGAATAAAAAGAGGTGATATCTCTAAAAGGAGTGCAATATTAGACCTGTAGACTGCTTTTAAAACCTGGTGCCTACATTACCCACAATGCAGCTAAGCCACTGAGTGACATCACTGGAGGCAACTGATCAGATTATATGCAGCTTCCTCTGGAGCCACAAAGGCTTTATACTACTTCCTTTACATATGCAGCAGTACTCCCTGAGACCTGTAAACACACTTTAAAGTGTCAAATTGGTGGAGTTACCCTCGCCCACACACAGCATGTAGAGGCCATCTAATTTTCTAGCAGGGCCATATAGGCTACAGTATAGGCTTTGCATTTCCTCCACTGGAAACGTACTCTAGAGGGCAGGTTCTTCACATGAAGGTGGATTTGTTTTGTAGAAGATGGGTTACAACATGCAAAGCGCCCAGTGTGGTCCTTAAAGTGGTTTCATTGAGTCAGCCTAAGTCCATCAGACAGGTTTGAGACTGAGTGTCTGCCCACAGACAGACTCTGTAATGTCATCAATCCAAATAAGGGACACGTCCACAGGGCTGAGATCAAACCTGGACTCAGTGAAAAGTCGAAGTTGTGGATTTGAGCCACGGACACCATTTATTTTTCTACTTGTTTAATTTCTAAGTGCTCCTAAATAACATAAGTACTGATCTATGTTTCTCTTTTTTCCTCTTCCTCCTCTTCGTGCCATCTCCTCACTCCTCAGTCTTCTACATTCACACTGATAATCCTGTGGCTTGCAAGGAAAACACCCACCTAGCTGGTTATGCAATAAGGAGAGAGAGGATGAGTGCTGCTTAGCAGCAACAATAGGTGCCGCAGATTAGTAGCATAGCAGTTGGCAGTGAAGACAGTGACTATTACAATGATGTGGAAGTGACTCAATCCCTGTGGAGCTTCTACCGTGTTATTATAAGAGGCACAATGGAAGAAGTCTACAGGGGGGGAACAACATATCAGGGATGCACACTCTCGTTCTCTCTGGAGCCTAAATCCTTACGGACGATAGCAGTCTCACACTCTCAGGCTCACACACACACACAGACACAGGAAGAGAGAGAGAGACAGAGAGAGAGAGAGAGAGAGAGAGAGATTCAGTTGTCAATAGAGACCCCAAGTCTTTCCTATTGATATGCAGGGCACACACACAAACACTGTTGTGTGAATGACTGACCTACTCTGTCTTACTTCACACACACTCTCTCTTGCTCGCTCGCTCGCTCGCTCACTGTTCCTGTTTCTGAATTTAGGCTCTGTCCATCCAAAAACTATTATTATCTTTTACGTAATGAACATAAAACTCTACTGTCCATTCATTGTCCGATAATTCTCCGCTCAGACGTACTTAAATCTCTGTCGACATATAAAACGAGGTTTGGGGTTAATCTGCTATTTGCAGATGCTTCTGTGTTCTATATAAGATCAACTCTGTTATCACCTGGTTATGTAAAGGCTGTTCTGAGGTTGGAAGAGCTATGGCGCCCCCACGTGGCTGACGAGTTACTGTCACGTTGTGCTACAACTTCATGCTACAAGGCCTTGAGTTCAATGACAAAATTATGTTCCTCCCCGCCAAAAAAATTGGCAAATATCTCCAACAGATGGAGCAGCTCCTTCATCGGTCATGCCTTTCCAGTGACTCGAGATGGTCAGGCAGTGAAGACCATCAGCTCTGTGAAGAGTCAAGAAAACTAAGGCACACTTTTACCTGGTAGCGCTCCTCCAAGCTCTGGGCTTGATGGTTCTTTTAAAAGATTGTAGGCTACCTCCTGCTTTTCTGTGTCTGGCTTATCCACATATTTCATCAGAGACCTCAATGCCACCATCCTGCTTGTTCTTTAGCAAGATGACCTTGAATTGACCTTGCAAGCCATAATGTTATATCTGCTAGAGGGGCCAAGATGTCTCTTTGATTTCTGTCATTCCTTCTCTTCTTGGTTTCGCTTTCTGTGTCTGCTCTCCCGAAAGCTTTTGGTCCGGTGTTTTAAAGTTGCTCCTGTGTACGTTGAATTTTCAGTTATTAAAGTATACTAAAATTGTACTAATAGTAAAATGAAAGTACTCTTCCTCTTTATAATCTCTCTCCTCCTTCTGCTCTGTCAGTATCGCTCTTTCTTATATCACCACCATCGCCATCGTTATCATCAGCAACATCACCGTCTCTCTCCCTGATATGATCTTCATGCTCATCATAATCTCTTTCCCTGAAATCATCATTATTTCTCTCTGGCATCCCTTGGCTCTCTGATATTTTCATCCTCAATGTCCACAATGTCTTTTTCTGTTTGAGCAAGTAACAATGCAAAAATCATGTTACAAAGGAGTAAATGCTATAAATCACTTGCACTAGTCCTCTTGCATTTCTTTTGTGGACGGCACACCGTGAGAGAGCATTTTGCAAATTAACCTTTTATCTTGCTCAATTCATCTTCCCGGTGCAGCTTTGCCACCAGCAGCATTTTTTGATGCTTTCAAGTTTTCCCCCTCTCTGAGCTTAGCATTCTGTAATCATATTGCAGTAGCCCAATGCTAATCCTCCTCTGAAGTTAATTGAAAAAAAAAATCACACAAAACATGTGTGAGTTACCCTTAGGTAAGGATAAAAGCTATTAATACAATTTGTTTGATTTGAGTTTGACTGAGGTCACCAAATGGCTAAGCTAGCTACCTAGTAATATAATAATGGTGTACAGCTTTAAAAAAACAAACAAAAAAAACAGAAAATGCAGTTTAATCCATTTTAGTAACATGCAATCTTTCCATTGGTTTAAAAGTAAAAAAAAAAAAAACATTATGCAACCAATGTAACCTACTTCACACACTGTGATGTGATGTCAAGGTTACAGCTCAGGCTGCACTAAACCCACTGAACATTTCTAAAGAGGGTTGGGCTGATTGTGTGGGCCTGAGAGGATTACACCAAAAATAAAGGGGTACTCCACCCAAAAGAGAATTCTACCTCATTCTCACTCACTTTTGAAACAACTAAATACTCACCCAGACAGGTTGTCTTTTCTTTTTCTTTCTACAAGGGTGTTTAACTTCTACCTGCTAGTGATTCCAAAAACTGTATGAAATAGTTCACTGGCTCCACACAGGAATGATAATGTCTATATGAACATATGGAGGAATGCGGTGGTGTAGCGATGGCGTATTTTGGTAGGCAAACCCGGAGGTTAGCATCGCCCCGGTTCCCTTGTCAGAAAGGCCTATGGGATTTATGAATTGGATTTTGGAATATCACCAAAAATAAGCTCTGTGGTGAACACAAGTTTATGATATTTACACGTTATGTTCAGCAAGATAATCTTCACAGATGAACACCACTTTTGTGATTTTCGAAGTGTAAATTAAATCGCTAGAAGTAAAAAGCTAACGTTAGGCTATAAACAGACTACATTGCGGTTGGGTGACTTAAACGTCACCACTTAGCATCTTATGGCACAATTACTATACATGTTTTCTATAAACTGATTAATGTACAAGTTGTAAAGTTACAGTTAGAATAGTTTGTAACTATAAAGATGGACTAGTGAGTAGATGACTCTCCATGTTCACTGTGATGACATTTAACGTCACCGACAACCTCTGTAGTCTCATTTAGCGAATAAGCATTTTATAGTTAAACTGTGGCACATTTAATGATATATTTTATGTGGTAGAACAAAACATGTAAATATCTTAAGCCTGTGCCACAGACCTTATGTCAGGCATTTTACTGAAAACCAATACAAAAAAATAATTGACTTTGAGATGAGGGAACCGGATGTGCAAAAATGGAAACTGATTTCCAGGTTTTAGGACGAAAAACTACACCACTCTATGAAACTGCAAAAAAATCATAAATAAAAAAACTTTATCCATCTACTTTATCTTTTTTTTTCAGAAAATATATAAATCAGTATATTTTTTAATCTAAATCAATATTAGGGCAGATCTGAATGGGACCAAGATGTAAGTGGACCTTCCATATTACATGTAATGTAGGTCTCTTTGGGTGGATGAGTCACTGAAAGTCTGTTAGACCTGGAATACATTTACAGCTGACCTTAAAAAACAATAACAATCAGAAACAGGAGTACAGTAGGAGCCCATTTCTGAGCCCTAAGGTACAATCTACACTAATGACCTCATAGGGCTATGTGTACCTTTTAAGGGCCAAACATGTCCATATGTGTACTTTTTTTTTTCTAAATGTACCCTTTTTAAAAGTTCAAATTGTGTCCCCTTAAATTAAGGGTGCAATTTAAGGTACAAGAATGAGTCTTTAAGGTTCAAACCACAAGGGTACAAATAGACACCCAATAGCAAGGGTACAACCCCTGTACCAAAGAGGGTAACATGCATTTTGTGAAATAGTGTGAGCATGAGCAGAAATGTAGCAGGTTAAATGTGAACTGATGTTTGGACTAAAGCAATAACAAACACACTGACAAACTGATAACAATCTGTTTTTATTTACTTCATTTGTTTTTCATTGGTACAGTTGTTTTAGCTACAGTCGCTTATGAAGCTGCGTGAATGAATGAAGGCAGTGTTATTCACCCCAAAATCACTAAAAAGCAGCGATAGCCTGAGCGTGTGTCTACAATACAGTATTTACAGAGAAGGTCATGAATTCACAGTTTCTGTCACTATTCACGTTACACAAATCACAACCCTGCACATGAGTCTGGACTGCTTTTATTTTTATTGCAAGTGGGTCACGTTTGATATTCTTCCAAGGGCGTGCTTACGCGTAATCTGATTTCTAAGCAAACTGATTAAAGTGACAATTATTTTCAAGTGACTATGTTTAATAAATGAAAAAATCAAGTCCGACAGGCATCAGGCTATTCCCACACCACGAGATGGCGCCAATAGTCCAGTAATAATTGGTGTTTTGCTGCCGGTTGGTGGGATTAAACGCACCTGTGCGTAAAAAAACAATCACATAACTCAAGAGAGGAGGATGAGAAACAGCCAAGGAACAGAAAGGGATGAGAACGGATGGGTATAAAACAGACTATCTGTATTTCTTTATCTTTTTAGAATAATGTTTTATACATTGTTCATTTCGAAAACTGGGCTCTCACACGGAAAAAAATGATAATTTCCGATTTAATTTCACAGATTGTGGCTGAAAAGAGGGAATTTTATATGTTGGGTCATTATGGGTTCAAATCCTGACTCATAATCATCCAAATACCGCGCGTAAAGGTTCAAACCATAGTGCGTAAAGGTTGAAATTATTGTGCGTAAAGTTGAAATCATAATGCGTAAAATTTGAAAAGCGGCTCCTGATGGATTTCATATATTTGCTACCTTTACTTGAACGTTAAAAGGACTATATTTCTTCTGGTTTAACGTTTTCAGACGTCTTTCTTACGCACAGCCGTCGTCTACATGACTACATGTTCATAATTACGCTGTTGAAACGATGTGTATGTGTCTAAAAACATTTTTTTAAACCGAATTAATCCAGTATTTCCCCCTCCAAGTTAACAAAACCGACCTTTCGGTGCTCTTTATCATTTCTCCTCGCTCTGCGAGTGTCTACATCTCTCCAGTGCGTCTAAAAGGTGCATTAAGAGTCAGTTGTAATGGCTGTTGATGTTACTCAGACTGTTGATGTTGTTGACACAGCTAATGTGGGACGGAGACACGGTGCCAAAGGGCCCTGGAGGCTGCAGGTTGTGGCTGTGGTACAGAGCCGCCGAAGGAGACCCGGGCCAGTAGGAGAAACCCGACGGCCCCACGCCGGGAGCCACGAGGTTCAGTTTGGAAATCCCGGAGAAGGGAATCGGTGAGAAGTTCCCCTGAAACTTGTAGATGGCCTGCTCCGTGGTGGACGGCTGGCACACCTGCGCCAGGCCGTGGAAATCAAACTTGTAGGCGTAGCGCTTGCCGTGGACTTTGGTCATGATGTTCTTGTCGTAGTAGTAGCGCAGCGCCCTGCTCAGCTTGTCGTAGTTCATGTTGGGTTTGCTTTTGCGCTCCCCCCAGCGCCGAGCCACCTCGTCCGGGTCGATGAGCTTGAACTCGCCGTTGGTTCCCTCCCAGGCGATGCACGACATGTTGGTGCTGTCGGAGAGGAGCTCCAGCAGGAACTGCCACAGCTGGATCTGCCCGCTGCCTGTGTGGAGGGGAGACAATGACAAGTGGTTTTATTTCAAAATAATGTGAACCGAGCGAAGGAAAGCAGCGTGATACGTTGGCTACGTTAAATTACAGTAGAAATCTTCTGTGAAACCACCTGAAAATCATCATCAAAATCATCTCCTGCAGTTGTTTTAGGCTGATTTAATAAACGAATCGCCTAAAATATTGCCAGTCAACATTTGATAGATTTTTCGACACAAACTGCAGACTAAAGGGGAGAAAAAACATATTCAGACATATTTTTATTACTACTCAAAATTGGGAATATTTGGATATTGGTGCATTTACGCGTGCGCATGGATAAAATAAATACAAGTCAAATGAAATGTGTCGCATTATTTAAAAAAAACAAAAAACAAAAATCAACAATATCCCTAAGTGATTTTGAGTAGAACAGTTTTATATAAGCCCTTTTTAATATAAAATGGCATGTTTCAATAATCTTGAGCATATTTTTTTTCTATAAATATGAATGTTTCTTGTATCACACAAATGTATTTATTTTTAAATCTAAAGGTCATTTATAATTTTAAAGAAATGTTTGTCAGATATTTTTCCTCATAATTTATATTTTTGATTTTTAAAAAACGTCATAAACTGCTTTATGTTGCCCTTTGCGCCTGACTGTGAGAGGTGTTAATGTCTGTTTATGTCTTTAAGCATCCATCACAGTTTAATTAAATCACTGACAAAGAGCCGAGGACGGACTCTGATGTATATCGGTATTTATCTTATATATATATTTAACAATTTCTTTGATTTATGAGACACTTTTGAGCCAAATGGATGAAATAAATCATGATATTAATTATTTTGGGAGATCGTGAAGAATATAAAGACATCCATTAATTGAAAAAAATATACAGATGTGTCGAGAAGCATAATAGAAAAGAATAGAAAATACTTCTAAATCTAAATTTTGCGTGCAAAAAGGCAGAAATCTGTCTGTGCATTAAAAACATTTACATGAACAGAATAGGAGCTACAGTAAAAAGAGCAGCAGGTATTTAATGTTTATGGCTGAACCAGAAACAGAAAGATAAGAAGTGATTTAATGCAAACTGAGAAGATAAATTAACGTTTTTTTAATCGATTACGTCCCAAAACGACCTAAAACTGATGCACGAATTAAATAAAATTAACCTTTTGCATTTTAATCCTGCTAGAATAATAATAATTGGGTATATATTTCTTTTGCATCACATTTTATTCTTCGAATTTTTTTTTTTTTCCAAGTCAGATTCGTTACGTTATTTATTATTTCATGACCAGTGTTTTTAAAATATTGTGTCTAAGACGTCTTTCTTATCATAATAAGATGAATAATATTTAATAACAAAATTTATTATGTGCTCTGGAGTCATTTAAGTCCTTACCTTTCTGCACTCCTGTGTTTATTGGACCCCAGGTTGTTCCTTTGCTTTCCTTCAACAGATTTTCTGTTGGATCTGAAATGAAAACAGACACACTGTCAGCATCAGCAGCCGCTCATCCATCTCGTTAACGCGCAGGCCTTTTATCTGAAAATGACCCATTTGGGCTTCTGTTCTAATCTTATTTAGCTGGTTTAAGTATTTCACATATGCCCAAAATATTTCATAGGAAGAACAAGTTGGAAAATAAATCAAATCAGACAGATTTCCTGTTTCAGAGGAAACAGTTTAAGATGTTGCACAATCGGCAGGACCGGTGTGTGAGACTGAGACAGAAATAAAGCGTCAAAAAAATAGCCAAATCTCAACAAAAGTCGAAAAAACGATTAAAAAAATCCTAATTGTGTCCTCGTCCAGTGGCAGTCTAATGGAAGAAGCGTGTCGTCTTTGCGGTCTCCTCTGTCGGAGAAGCCAGGAAACGCGTCCAGGAAAAAGGATTTCCGATTTCCGACAAAAGAGCAGACGGGCTTTCAGATTGAAAAGGCTGAACAATGCTGCGCCCTGGAAGTGGAGCATCACGGCACCAGGACGACCGGGACACCCAGAATCTAAAATAATTATAGCAGCTTATTTCTCTAAATCCTTCACGGGACCAAAATGACGAACCTGAGAGATACATGTTGAACATGAGGTTTCCTCCGCAGTCCTGTCTCATTGTGTTCAGTTGTTCAGAAAGGGTTGGATTTCATTTCGTTGGTGGCGGAGGAAAAGATTTTTATTAAACTTTATCTCATAACTGTGATCTGGAATAAATGCGGGTGGACAGATTGAAGTTTCCAGGCAACTGTCACTGGCCCCCATCTCTGAGACAATATTCAGACAGCAATTTCCCCTGGTGCATTGCTTTAATTAAAAGAGCAATTTACCTCTGTCAGCCCGCCTGGTGCCCACAATAAAAAGAGGCCGATAGAAATTCGGCCCTTATCAATCCACCATCACAGTTTAATAAAGTTTCCGCGTTAAGATCTGAGTTTCTATGGTGAATTGAAGTGTTTGACATGGAAACCAGTTCAGATCCTCCTCACTTTTCCGCCTCTTTACCTCTGGGCAAACAACAAAGACCTATTTCATGTTGGGGAAAGGAATATTTACCTTGAAAAACGCGCTTCAGTGCGCACGAGAAAACAAGAACATTTCATCCACCTACCCTCCTTCCTCTCCTCCAACCTTCTGTTTGTGGGTTTAACGTTATATAGCCTCAATCTGACGGTAATGAGGTTGTAACTTTAAAACCATGGCTTCTGACGCTCACTGACGTTATCATGTCCTCTCATGTATGTTTCTAATTCTCCTGTTTTTTTCAGAAGGCAGTGGACTGTGTGGAGCTCTGTGGGCTTTATGGACCTGAGCTGTTCAGGTTTGGACTGTAGGAACAAAGCTGGACACATCTGTCTTTAGTCTAAACACCATATGTAGTTATAGGTTGTAATTATAGGACATCCTGGTGTTGTGAGGGTGGTAGATTAAATGATTGAAGGCCTGACACTGGATATCCATCATCTTTTCCCCCATTCAGATATTCAGAAGATCAACAGAAGAACATTTTTAGGTGCAAAAAGTCATTACAGACACATAACATGAGGAGGACGGTGAGTAAAAATGGATTTATGTCACACATGAGGTCAACACACAATGTCAAATAGTGTTTTAATGCAAACAATCAAGGATTTGGATCATTCAGGGCCGTAGCCATGGAGACAACATGGGGGGGATCTGCATGAGGGGGTACCGCTCAGAAAGAAATATCTGAATTTGAAAACTAATTTCCTGCCATTGTTAAATATTTAAAGGTGCATTATGTAGTTTTGGGGACGACATTTTAATCAGAAGAGAAAGATCTTCAGTTATAGATGTTTTTACGCCCAAACAAACAGAAAAAAACTGAAAAAACAAACAAACTGACCTTAAAGCAAGGCCGTAATTACATATATATTTGGGGGGGACACATCCCCCTTCAATTTATAACTGAACTGATATAAAAAATATAAATAAATTGCTATAAGACAGGCAACCACATATCACTGTCTGAAATAATCATTAGCAAATGACAAAAAAAGAGAAAAATGTGGCGGACCCTGCCACCTTTCTAGTTTCAAAAAGTGTTCTGGGGGCCTTATTTTCCTCTGAGAACAGCTTGTTTATTCAGTTATGTAAAAAAAACATGAGTTTGTATTATTACCTCATTAATATTCTAAATATTAAAATTCTGAGTTTGAATATTTTCTCCAGAACAACATAATGCCCCCTTAACAATTCACTTACATGTTGGATGAATGATGATGATGCTTCTTGTTATTTATTTATCGTCTTTTACAAATAATGTCTGGAATAAAACTGCCCGAATGTTAATCAAACAACAATAATAATGCTATTTAGAAAAAGTCTGATGCACTCAAGAGGGTAATGAGTTAAAAAGCCTTTAATTAATCGTGGCTGTTGGCTGCATTTATAGGTTAGCAGAGAGTATTTAAGTACAGCTAAACAGTATCATGTACAAACCTCAGATAACTTTACTCTTTACTGTTACTCAGACTTAATGTGGGCTTTCTGACAGATATAACACAGCTTAATAAAAATACTAATGTTTGTCGAATGAGCCCGTTCGCACCGTTGTTGCTTGCTGCTTGAATTGAATTGTAACTTAGCTGTGATAGCTAGCGTTAGCACTGTGGCTTCATTAGCAAATTTTAACCAAATACATTAGTTTCCACTGACACTTTTCAGTAAAAGGTTATTCTCAGTGCAGAATGATGCATTGACATTTTCACGCACCTCCTGGCTGAAGTAAAAGGGCACTATCGGCATGGTGTTACAATAAGAAGCGTCCCCTCAACAACGGGTGGCTGTTCTCTAATGCACAGGATTCACGCAAGCTAGCTAACACTCTGACAGGAATTTAAATAACTAGCTATTAGTAGAATTATATTTTCATAGCACTTCACAAAACCTATGACTACTGACAGTCACACAGCCTACGTAACACTCATACTACATCCAGGTTTTCCTCTTTAAAATACATTTGAAAGTAAGGAAATAGAGACATTTCTTCCTTGGTTTGATGCCGGACATTTGTTTAACATGTGGCATCTTTCTCCCTCATGTTTTCTTGTCTACATCTCTGCTGAAAGTGATCTAATCGAGGCAAAAAGGCAAAAGATAATTGCTGAAAGGAAAAAACATGCAAATACTCTGACAACGTATATCTCTATACAATTTGCTTTTACTTCTGGATTCTCACAGCTTTTCCTTGGAAAGGGTGAATATTTTGAAAAAGGTATAACTATCATGGTTTCAAGTATCACCAGAGAAAAGCTGTCCAAAAATGTTTTTAATTTTACCTTAAAAACTCACAAACAATAAATCTATTTATTACCTTGCAATTAAATTACAACACATTTACAAATACATTGAACAGAAACTCATTTTACCCTTAAATGCAAGTCATCCTTTGCATACCCAGCCCTCTGTGTTGACTCAACTGAAAGTAATCTTTCATTATCTATTTCAGTGTTTGCTCCATAATGTGTCACCTGACTGAGCTCAGACATGCACAATGCAAACACACTGTCGGGAAAAAGGAGTGTACTTAAATGAGTTACATATGTTGAAACAGACTGCATCTTGAATGTCCTATGAGTGAACAAAAATTGACCTGTAACATATGATTTCAAGGTTTTCTTGTGTGAATGATCAGTGCAGGATTCACGTACGTCCCTTCCTCCTGGACTAAAAAAAGCAGGACTGTTCATTTGTCACATGGCAGCGGTTCCTCAGGGCCGGGATTGTAGGTGTGTCTCTGGCGTCCCAGACTTGCTTTAGCTGCCTGTGTCCAAGTAAAAGTCGCAGGCAACTTAAAACAAGCCTCGAAAACTAGACTGTGTCCACTGATGCAGACAGTGGGAGATAAATAGGTGTTTAACCTCTGGTCAGCATGAGGCAAGAAAGCCACTAACAGAAGGAAAGAAAAAACAAATACATGAGTAGAAAGAACCATCAGAGAAGCATTCATTTGTGACAGAATTGAGAATATTTGCTATTATCGCATCAAAATGTGTTGCTATTTATTGATCTCGGCTATATAGTTCAGAATGTATATCAAAAAAGAGTTAAGGTGAAGCATCTAAACATTAAAAGCATGTTAATGTTGCATAAATCCCATTAAAACAAACATAAATCCTAATTTGAGAGCGTGTTACTCTGTAAAAAGGATAATATCTTAACAAATTTAACTGACTGTAATGCATTAAAGTTGAAGAAATGAATCCAAACACCCTCGTCATGTTACACCTGTCATCAACAATCAACGTAAAGTTCCTCTGTAAAGCCTTTAACTCACCTCGGTGCTCTGAATTGTGTGTCCATGGGACCAGAGTTTGCAACTCACTAGACTACTGAGGTGTCACTCCCCTATATGCCCTGCTGCAGCTGCTTTAATCAGTCTGCAGAGGAATGTATATTTGTGAAAGGTGTGTGTACATGGTTACACATTTATTAAAAGATCCTGGTTTTTTGGGTGTGGGACAGAGAGCCGGTGCAGGCTTGTGGGTGTGTAACACGGAATCCGACGTCCTGGACCGACAGGAGGAGTGTGTGTGGAGGTAAACACACTCCAGGATCCCGGCGTGTGACTGTAAGACAAACACGGTTGGAGTCGCATTAGAATAAACAAACAAAATGCTACGAAGCTGAGCTGCCGGGTGTTTATGAGGGAGCTGTGTGTAAGCTTGTAGTGGAGACATAAATCAGCTTCTTTTGTGTTTTTTGTTCGTGATAAATGAGATGTTATGTCAAAAATGACTCAAAGCTTTATGGTAATTTCTGGTGTATACGCTGTTTAAAATGTGAGGGGCCTCTTCCTGATGTTTGGGTTGCAACTTAAGAATCCTTGCCCAACTGGTTTGCTTCTCTCTGTTACATCTAAAGACACGAGAAACTAAAACAACCCAACGCGAAGCGTCTCAGTCAGGTGTTGGGCCACCATGTACGACCAGACCCCCTTCACCAAGCGAGGCCATAGCATCTGATTCACACTATTTTCATACTAATAGAAGTACAACCCAATCGCCTTATTTCTTTATGCGACAACTTTAAGTTTGTTTAGGAAAAAAATCTGGGTTTGTCGTAAAATACCTGTTTTGGTCGCCACAAATATGGCTGGAAATGTCCCGAGGTATCCTTAGACATGTCCAGTGGTGTGACTCAAACTCCAGTCGTCCGTTTGGCAGCCTTGTTGGCTTGTAATAACATACATAAAACATACGTACAATAAAATACAATAAAGGCTAGAAGTTAAAGCAACATTATATAAAAATTGTGTGTGATTTGGCGCCCTGCAGTTTCTGAGTGCGACACCACTGTCTGTAACAATTAGTCAGACGTAATGTAGGTGCTGACTACAGACAAAACTCATTACATCATAACAATGTAATGTGTTGAAAACTTGTATGTTTGAAGTAAACATGTATGTGACGCTGTGATCCTACCCTCTCATTGAAGTTACACAGTGCAGAAACAAGTGATAGAGACACCATTCATCCTGTTACAACACACTGAACCATCAACATGTTCCTGAAGCTGTTATTTTAGGGTGAAAGTAGTAATATTTTTAACATGTGAAAACCAATGACCTCAATCAGATGAACTGAAGGATTAATGGTTCATTAATGGGTTTAAATAATTTGTACCTTTGACACTAAATGAATAGTTTTGAATAACATTGGGCTATCTGACAGATGCATTGTTAAAGGTGAAAACAGACCTGTTTTTAATAGCTTCTGGTAAATTTTTGGATAAACGTGTTTTATCACAGGTTGGTGACTATAGTCCAACATACTGTAGTGCACGAGGACTGGGGGCATAAATAAATATGACAGACAGCTTTCAAACCTGACCTTAAGTGTGTTTATTTAAGGTAAGGCAAGGCGAGGCACAACGGCCATCTGATGCTAATACTTTTTGTCTCTGAGAGGACCTCTGCTGGCCTCTGTTGAAATGTTTAAAGAGTAATGAACTAGTTTAAATAAGGACACGTGTGCTGACGCCACAGAACAGCTGTCTGTCAGCCCAGCGAGGTATTCACATTGAAGCTATTGTCCCTCTGCGCCCGGCTTTGTTTTGGCTGTTGAGGCTACACATAACTTTTGCTCTATCAAATAGGCAAAGCAAGCAAGAGCAAGAGAACTTAAATTTGAATATATTCTAATTTCAAAAGGTGATTTGCATTTGATTTAAAAAATATGTTTTTTTGTAGTGTTGTTGACAGTGAATGGCTCCAAAAACGGCCAACCAGTTTATCTGTTGCTTTTCTTGCAGCTCCTCACTTTACTGTCCATTTTTGGCAAACTGTGACTGTAACAGTGGAGGAATAAAGCATAGAAACAAATGCGTTCTCGTGCTCTTGTTTATTGGAAATGAGAATACAGTCTGACAAGAACAATATTACACATCCTGTAGCCTAACAGAGAGATTTGAATCAAATCTTTCCATGTATGTTCGCTAAAAGGATAAATATGTCCTCTAAGTGAATACAAAGCAAAAGCTATCTCTGATAACAGCCTGGTTGCTCTATGAAGCTAAAAAGAGCAGAAGGGGCTCTGATCTCTGATCTACGGCTGTCATAATCGAGGTGCAAAATGATTGACAGCCAATCACTGCCTTTTCTTTATTAGGGTGATCATTTTCACTGTATAAAGAAAAAGGAATGCCGACAAACAGTCTCTAGTTTTGAAGAAAAGCCTTTATTTCCTATATCAAGAACATGCTTTAGCATGGTAGAAGAAGTAGGTACTCAGATATCCATACATGCAGAGCCACAGAGTGATAGAAAGAGTTTGTCCGTCTACTGTTCTGCGACAGCGGTCTGTCCGGGGCGTTCAGGGAGAGTTTTTTTTAATTTCTCAGGTTGGGTCAGGCAGGCAGAACGAAGGCTTAGTGCTGGATCCTACGAATGGACTGCACCTGGTTGGTGTGAGCCTGGGTGCTGAACTCGTTGTAGTTTCTGTACTCGCCTTGGTGTCTGTCTCTCTCCAGGATGTACTGGTAGCCACGGTAACCAGGGAACTGGTAGGCAACCCAGCTGCAGGGGGGAGAGAGGGGAGGCGGGTGAGTCAAGGTCAGATCAAGGAATATAACACATCTAACACAACAAGGACTATTTACAATGTTTTATATATCAACTGTTTGATACTTTCTTGTTGATTTCCAACATGACATGAATGATGTCCGTCGTGGGTTTTGACCAAAATTATAACTATAACTCAAAAAGACTGGATGTTGCAAAAGGGAAAAAGACAGGAGACACCAATAAACAGAGATGAAGCTGTATAACTTACGCTCCTGAGTTGACTTTGATGGAGGGCACCTCCTTGCTGCACCAGCCCATGGCCTGTAGGGAGGGGTAGTCATCGCACATCTCGAACTTACGGCCCTGGAAGTCCTCGCACTCGTACAGGGTCACCTTGCTGTCACTGTGGTTCTGCAGAGAAAAAAGGGAAAAGGAAGGTAAGTCATTTTAGTCCAACAGCTGACTGGTAAAATGAAGAAAAATTGATGGGTGCAAGGGAAGTGGGAACTCACAGCGCACTTGATGGGTCTGAAGGAAAGCATGTGCTCGGTTCTGTAGCTGCTGTTTCCGCTCCAGGCCTCGTAGCGAGGGTAGTCTCCCTTCTCCAGGATAAACTGCTGTCCCTGGAACTCGGGGTACTCATAACCCACCCAGCTGTAGATAAGAGACAAGGAGGGGGAAAAGGAGAAAAGACACGGTGGAGTTAATTGAGCAGAGAACATTTAAAACATCCAACAAACCACTAAATGCAAATAAGTCTTAGTGCAACTGTCATTTTCATTAAACAATAGAGTCCAACGCCCACAGAACGGCCTCGAGTGAAAACAGCTTGCAGCTTCTTTTGTCACTGGGAGCACAAAGCAAACATTAAATACTGCTGCTCCTGACTGCCTCCACCACCACCACCGCTGCTACTGCTGCTGCTGCTGCACCCAGGCCTCTTTATCTGATCGCTAGTCAGTCATTCTGGCTCACAGCCGGCAGCTGCTCGCAGCCAACTCATATCTCAGCAGGGTTACACTTGGATGCATGCACACACACATGAAAGCGATGCATGCCAACTAGCACTGCAATAACACTGCAGACTTTTGTTTATGGGTTTTTTTTTTGTTATTCTGCCTTTCCTACTTTTAGAGTCTCATGGGTGCTTTCATCGGACCTTTTCAAGCAGAAAAAAATATAATTTCAAGAGAAGTAAATAATGTGATTTTATTAGATATCGTTACGGCTGAAAAACTGCTGTTGCTTTTTCAGCAGCAACGTGTTTTCTTAATGAAATATCTGACCAACAAACTGTAAAAACTAAACTTCCTCCAATACTATTTATGCAGAATTCTGAATTAAAGATATCAGCACAACATTCTTATGGGGTTTTCCCAAATTTGCTTATATCAGAAAGAAGTCAGAACCTCAATATGTCCAGAAGTGATTTCTATGATAGATGGAAAATGCAGAACATTATAGAAATAGAAGAAACAGAAGATCCATGACTTACGGTCCATTCTCAACCTTGATGGAACGGATCTTGTTGAAGCCCCTCTCCATGATGTTCTGGCACTCCAGCATGAACTCACAGCGCTTGCCCTGGAAGTTCTCCTCCTCCCAGACTGTGATCTTGAACTGGCCCATCTGCTCCATTTGTTGAGTGTTCATGGCTACTGTTTCTCCCTTGGGGGTTACTCTCTGATCGAGGACAAATAAATGAAAATCAAACTCTCTGCAAGACCTGCATTACCTTTAGGTGTGATACGTGAATACATAAATGTTTGTGAGCACCCTCATCTTGATGCGAATACAATTACGAAATCAGACTTTTAACCCTGGTGTTCATCTATCAACTTACAATCTTTGTGTTTTAGCTTGATGAAAAAGTACCAATCATCGCACCTTTACTCTGGAAAGATATATCTGTTAAGGTCACTTTCCAAAGGTGTCACAGGTAAGTCAAAAATTCTATTTCTGTTTCTGTTTCCATTGAGGAGATTCAACCAGGAGCCACAGTCAGGCCTCCTGCCCATGTACAGTGTACAATTACTGTTACATTAATGCCACAACAGAAAGCCACATAGCTGCAAGCCATAGCTCAAAAACAAACCCTAACCCTAACCCCTTACTTACAGAAATTATCTACCAAGCTGCCTACCAAATCATTCCCCCATTTCCTTTCAGATTAGCATGTTACTGGTTAGAGAAAAGATGCTTGTATGGTGTTTAAAGGCCAAACACAAGCACACCAGTAAGGCATCATCTTGCCAAACAGATTCACCCTAAAAGTAGCATCAGTTAGCGGCTCCCATGTTTTTTTTTTTAATTCTTAGCTAATCAAAGAGCATCCTGGTGGCTGTCGAGCTCCACCCCAGTACACATAGCTGTCCCCTGATCGTCTTAGCTGAGTCTGAGGCAGTGTGTTGAAATACTTACAGACAGTACTGAGGTGGGACAGATCCAGTATAATCAATGTCGGGGGAGAGACCCTCGCCTGTGTTTTTATAGGGCCGGGCCCCCTGGACGTGCGCCACTCCATTTGCCCAGCAGCCTTGCACACTCAGCAGCTGAGCGGGCCGGCTGAAAGGGGAGCATTAGCCTCGTGCTTTGTGGAGGCTCCACAGCACCATTGTCCTCAGAGCCCCAAACTGACTTAGTCATCAATATGGCAGCCATGGTCAGAGGCAACCTGACCCAGGACTATACAATGGCAACGCACTGACACAACAGTTTGATTGGGGTGGCCGGATAATAGACACATTCTGGGAGCTGATCCCCTCTCACCCTCCCTCTATGTCTCTCTCTCTCTGCTGTAGGTAAACCAGATCTGACGCTAGAGGTGGGAAAAGGGGAACCAAGGCATCCCACAAAGTGAAGGACACTGGGGGTATTCTTATCTCCTTCTTTTCCAATCATTCATCTGGAAAGAGTCAGTTGGATGAACTGCTCAGAGCTACAGGAGTGGTGTTACTTTCTGACCAGAGCTGATGGGAAACTTTACTCACTTGCTACCCACATTTTCAGGCTTTGAAACATGTAGTTTTGGCTGTAAAATGAGCTGGATCATCCTTAAAAAATATACAGTATGCCACACATACAGTGACATAAGGCTCATACACATGTAGCTGGGATTGTTTTTACAGTATATGAGCTGTTGCTGGGACTTGACTGCCCCAGACTGCAATGCTCTGATCATAGATTGCAAAAATGGTAATGGTAAGTAGAACAATACATACATATATTGTTGTTATAGGCTCAATGAGAATAAATCATAAGGTGACAAATAACATTTGGCAACTGACAACATTTCTTATATTGCATAAATCGCAAAAATAAAAATGGTAAGTAGAACAATATGTTATTCTAAGAAATAGGAAATAATAGGCTTTCAATGAGAATAAATCATAAGGGGACAAAAAATAACATTTGGGGTTAACGGCACCTGAGAACATTTCTTATATAGGAAAAACAAAACAATACTAGAACTGCATGAGCATTTTAGTTTTATCTTTATTTTTTATTTTCAAATCAAGATTTTTCAGCTCAATTACAATTTTTAACCATAAAAAAGCACAGGAGTAATATAGATATTTCTCAGTGTTGTCTCTCCTGTGACTATCATTGTTACCATATTCTTTAAAGCTTTAGAAAACATGAATAGCATTTGTAAGTTGAATGTTTCACAGTGTTAGTCACTATATCAACTGTAAATTAAACTGATATTGATACCGAGTCCTGATACTGTGTTGTGTCGACAGTTTCTACATTTACTTAATGATTTGCCTTCGTTGTTACATTTCAGCTAAGAGCTGCTAATAAAAAGCACAGTGGCACATTTAACATCTGGAATGAAAAACATCTGAGTCATGTTGTTTTTTGTGCACTTATAAATACAAATTCTGATACATGTGTTCATTTTTATATTATAATATAACATAATAGGATTCAGGAAACAAAGAGAAAGAAACATTTTATTTGTATTTCCATCATTTTGTGTGCACTGACAAACTGTATCCCCACAGCTGACTGAATACTGGTAAGTCATCGATTTAATAATTTAGGTTTTCCTTGTCAGAGTAAACAAACAGTTGTTATATTCTGACTCTGTCATTTTTTTCTCCAGGTTTCATGTTTTTTTAATACACCGGTGTTGCAACAGTATCCACTGTGCTGTGTAAAGGAAGAGCAGGCGATTTTAGAGATGAATTTTCCTTCATCATTGGTGACATCTAGTGGCAAAAGTATTTATTACAACCAGACTTTTACAGTCGAACTGGACTGCACTGTTTAAAGTAATGGTTCATTTAAAGGTGCTATTTGTAAGAAAAGTTGATTTTTGAGTCTCAGTTCCAACTCTGACGCTTTGTGATGGCGGCCGACCCGTCCTACGATCCAAAAGTGCCATTATTTGATTATTAAGATGGGAATCAGACTAAAAAATCAACTTTTTAAAAAAAAAAGTAGCACTTTTAATTTTCAGAGTTGGACTGAGATGGAGTTGAGTTGGAAATATCAGACAAACAGAAACATTTATTACATGCATCACATGTGGTGTGTGCGTGTGTGTGTGTGCGTGTGTTTCACCTGTGGGCATGTGTGAGTTGTTTACTTGTATGAACAGCTTTTTCATTGTCTTCTGTTAACCCATTCATTGTGCTTCTCTCTACATGTGTGTGTCTCTGTGTGTGTGTCTGTGTGTGTGTCACCCTGCCCCCCCCCCCCCCCCAAAAAAAAAAAGAGCAGGTGATGGGCAGGTGAAAGGACAGGCTTATATAGACACAGATGTCGTGTGTGTGAGTGCGTATTTGTGTGTGGGTAGAGGTGCTGCTACTACCTGAACTACCTTGTGTGTCTACATACATAAAAACATACGTGTGTGTGTGCGTGTGTGTATGAAGAAGGTCTTTCATCTTTCTTCACCAGGTCTGATAAGATAGATCAGCTGTAGATCCTTACATACACACACACACACACACACACACACACACAAAGACACACACACAGCTCATTTCCCAGTAAAATCCAGCCGGGGTTTATTTGCATGTGTCAGGTACAGTGTAGTCCAGCAGAGAGAGAGCTAGTACAGTTCTGCTTTGAATCCTTATCTCGCTGTATAAGAAACCCATTCATTTCTTGTCACTGACCACATGACACGTTTACTGGTCGCTTGTCTCACATCACCGAGGAAGCAAATCCAGGATCCACCATAGAGACCACCAAAGTTCTTCTCTACATTCAACTGAGGCAGTCTAATGCATAACATAATGGGGTGGTGGCTCTCTGATGGTTTTGGCAGTCATGTACTGGGATCCCTTATCTGATCGTGATGCCTCCTGTCCTGTAATGGCCACAGAGCCATAGATCATTTTGCATTAGCAGGTGCACCCTACAGTATGGTGCACACACTGTTCCATCATGACTCTTGCTTAAAAACAAAGGGAATAATAAATCAACAAAGTTAATTATAAGCAGATTTAACTACTTTAGAAGACGCTTTCGAGCTTTTCCATCTGTTTCCACCATCCACACTCAGTCTGAGACTCAAATAACAGCATCAGTCTCATTAGTTACATCTTAATTCAACCTTTCATGTTTAAATTCATTTATCCATCCCATAAAATGCATGCACATCTGCTGGATAGCTATTTCCCCATCCTTTTGGCTGTATTATAGCTAACAGGACATGTTTGTGAAAAGCTTTTCATCATCTTTTCACTCGAAATAAGATTTTAATGCTGTTCAGCCTATATTATCTGGTAATGTGCAGGGGGTTACAGATTCAGTCTTAAGCCTCCTGAACTGCTCACAGACTCACGATAATATCAAATGGGACCACAACAACCAATGTGAGAGAGGCATCCCGCAGCAGCTGATGGTGCTCCCAGGTAATGGTAAACTATCTAGCTCTTGAGGCTAATGTTAGCTACCACTCTACTGTTGATTGAAACCTAAAATCTCATCTTCAGTTTTCGCTGAAGACTACAAAACCGCTTGTTGGCCGCGTCTCTCCATTCATACAGACTCGTTCAACCTTGTTTTTTGTGCTACTATGGCAAGTGTTTGTACCACGCTGATCTCCATTTTGTTTAAGTCTGCTTCCCCATGAGATCACGTGAGAGGTATCTGTGTGAGCCCAGCTTCAGTCTGCAGAGCCATGAAGCCAGAGAGCTGAAGCCACACCCCCGCTGCTGCGCAGAGAGGTGTTCACTGTTTATCCTAAATGTATTAATACTTGTCGCATGTCCAAATTGCACCAAATTCAACACTGCACTTTCTTGGCTCTTCAGCAACAAACTTGCCAAGTGTGAAGTTGATCAGATGAACCGTTCTGGAGATTCGTGAATAACAGACAAACAGAGATTCCTTGCTTTATAGTTAGATATGGCATAATATTTAATTACAGCTTTTTTTCACTCATACCTATCAATATAATCATAATTAAATGTTCTTTTACAAGCTGGCATCCATATTTTTTAAAAGCAATGACACAACAAAATGTTTAAAGCCACAAAATGTCTCTTCCTGGAGAAAGATGGCTGATTGTTGAGTCTCATCCACGTCAAACACTGACACTATGGGGTGGAGTCCAACCTGAGCTGCCAACCCAAAGCTCTAAATATTACAGATCTGGTGCGTTGGGGCGCCACTGGGCACAACAATAATGTCAAGGATGTTTGACTAACATGCAGAGAATTAAAAAAAAAACATAACCACCATTCTTTTGTACTTGTATAGATTGGTTGCAGTGCAGGAAGTGTGTTAACACTGCAGGAAGAGAGAGATTTTGTTTCTGGGTCAGTGTGAGTAGGAACTATTTGAATAGTCAGTAAATGCACCTGCACACACACACGTGACTGTTTGTGTATCTGCACGCTGACACACATCAACACACACACACACACAGTGACACACAGATTGCACTGAATAAATGCCCTCCTTCAGGTGGAAGGTTACCGTGGAGACTAATCCAGGTAAGGATGATGCGAGCGGGACATCTGCTCGCACCGCCTCCACTTGTCCCCGCTGATCTCTGCGCCGACAAACAAGCAGCTGGACTTACCTGCAGGAAAAACGCAGAGAAAACATAGATTGTAATATTTGCCGTGCTTGTGTCTGTGAATTGTCCCCCGCTGAGGTAGATGGGGACGTAGAAAGACAGTCAGTATTGGATTGTGATGACAGGGACACAAACACACTGCGGCTGGCAGACATGAGCAGACAGAGCACACACCTTTTTGCTTGAGAGCGTTAAAGCAGGAATCTTTGACTTCATATGTGTTACTTTACATGATTTCTAAAATAAAAACAGCTTGTTTATTGAGATTGAGTTACAAGATGCTCTCATAATGTTTATTCATCTGACTGAGCTCATTTTTATGAGATCTTAAATGTTGACTTTTGTCCAGTTGCACTCATTCTACCATCAGAAAGTCAGACTGTAGCCAACCGAGGGCAGGAACCAGCCTGGGGCATTTGCATGACTCTTCATTATCGGTAACTGTCAGAGGACACAGCACACATCCTACAGGCAGCACACACACACACACACACACACACACACACACACAGCCTCTGGGAAGCACTCGTTTCACCATCTACAGATAGCAGCAAACAGTTTGGCAGGCACCACAAATGTAATCATGTTCCTTCTGTACAGATACAAACGGTTGTCTTAATGGCACCGATACAGTCGAGTGCTGCAGAGCTGACAGTTCACAGGGTCACGGCGGGGGCAGCAGGACTCGTGAAAGAAGAGAAGGCTAATTTAGGCTCCTAAACCTAAACCTACCCTCCATAATCCAGGAGTTTTTATGGGCCGGGCCTTGAGTCTTGACCAGCATGTGAATCGTTTGGCTCGCTCTTGTTTCTACAAGCTGAGAAAGCTCAGTCGGAGATTATTATTCATGTGTTTATTCCTTCTCATCTCTCTTTTCACCTGTCTTAGCGAGACTTCCATGCAAAGGTCTCACGTTACACCAGTCCCTATGTCTTTGCACCGGCCACTCGTCAAAGTCAGAATCCAATTCAAGATCCTTGTAATCACATTTAGAGCCCTGCATGGTCAGACACCTGCCTGCATTAAGGTGCGACTGCTGGGTCCTCTGATCAGGGTTTGTTATCTGTCCCTCCCTCCAGGCTGAAGACAAAAGGAGACTTTAAGGTAGAAGGTCCTACACTTTGGAAACTGTCCCACTGGACTTATGTTCTGTGGACACTACTGACATCTTTAAAAAGCAGCTAAAGAACCATTTGTTTTATTATCCATCTCTTTTTTCTTGTTTTTCTTTCTTTCCTTTGTGAAGCACTTTGTGACATCTGTTCTTGTAAGGTCCTACATAAACACATTTATTATTCATATTAGTCCATTTTATTTATATAGCCCAAAATCACAAAGATGTATAGGAAAGCTGTCCAAATCAAGGCTGGCAGAAGAGCAACAGAGGAGGGATCATTTTTCCATGACAGACAGTGATGTAATATACTGTGTGTAGCAGTGATAGCATGAGAATATGGAAAAACAGAATGACAATAAAAAAAATAATACGTTTCAGCGCTTTGGTGTATTACATGGGTTAAAAACGTAATGTTGTTTTTGGTTGCACCTCTTTTCCAAACTCAATAATATAATACATGTTTATAATATTTGTGTGCATGCTTTCTCTGTTCACATTTAGATGACCGATACTTCAAACAGGCAGAAAATGGCTTGTGTTTGACACGGTGAGTTAGCTTCCAAGTCAATTAATGTAAAGAACTGGTTAAAGATATAATATGTCACATTTCTGCAACTAATCATTGGTATATATTTTGTATACTTGTGTCCTCACACTGTCCTCCCTGCAGAGACATCTGTAATTCACTCAAAGTAACGTTGCGTTTCATTAAGTCGCCTGTGTTTGTGTTTTGTCTGGGTCAACGTGGGCTACAGGGGTCTTACTTACTGCGTTTCCATTAAGTAAACTCGTCATGTACAAAAAAAGGGGCTTAATATAAGAACTGCTACTCAAGCTTCTTCCGAGTCGACACACATTATTTGAGCTCCTTCAGTTGTCTCGTGTGGCTTCCAATTGTCAGTCCTACTTGAAAGACAACAAATATTTGGATCCAGTGTAACATTTCTACCTGGTCCATCATGTTTCAGACGATTTTCATAAACTTCAACTAAATATATCACCAAATGTTTCAAGGATAATAATGACGCTTGATCAAGTGTTTATGTTGAAACTATAACCAAATGTTCTCACACTAACATTCAGACTTTGAGCCTCCACCTTAAATCCTATACAAATGACCTGTGTGCTCTTAAGGCTTGTGGAGCAGGTAGCTGGTAGCTGGTAGCTGGTAGGCAGGGTGTAGCAGCAGCAGCAGCAGCAGGACCAGTTGGGACAGTCGGTTTGAATTGGGGCAGGGTAACCAGGATACTGAGGAGTGTGAGCTTTCCCTTCATCTGGCTTTAAGCAAATATTGACTAGAGCTTCCAGCAGAGGCAAACAGGCTCTCAGGGAAAGAGTGACATGTCGGACGGGCTTTGACATAATGTCTCTTGCAAGTGATAAAACCTACAGGAGATGTTTTTGGAGCTAAAGAGTGACGGGGATTTATAAAAGCAATGTTAAGGGAACAAAGGTATTAAAGATATGTCCATGAAACTTTAGCATTAGTTTTTTAACAGCTTACATTTTATTTCATATTTCAGGTTTTGTATCAGAGTCACATAGAGATCCAAATGCAACAACGGCGGCATTCAAAATGACTTTAACTTGGATGAGATGTGTTTGATTTTTCAAGACAATGTGATTATTGGTGATTGAACTGTTTTGGTTTACTCGTGTAATTCTTGGCACATATAGATCAAACTTTTCAGTTTTACAGCAGTTGTGTTGGAGTGTTTAGTAAAAAATACAATGCATTGTAATTAATGGTAATTTAGTAGACAATTAGTCAATGGTTTAACTGATCAGGGATTATAATCTGTAAAACAAAATATGGTGCATTCATGTGTTTTGGCACTGTATGTTAAAGGTGCAGCTTCTGAATGAATATATCAGTTTGAACTGGGGATATAAAGGGCAGTTGACTCCTTAGTAAGGTAAGATAAGTGTAGTTGTGTCACTGACTTCATCAATTTATTGTCTGAGAAAGCTGGATGAAAAAAACACACAGGTGCACATTTAAATAACGCACTAAAACACTGAGAGTCAGATCTCTGAAACATAAGGAAGGACAAACAAAACGAAGGGTAAAAAGTGTGACGGCTGAACGCTGCATCGTAGCATCCAAATGACAGATGGCCCCTATCAGATGTCTGGTGTGTGTGCTGTTAATGTTTAGTCAATGATTAACATAACCTCCCATTAAGCCCATCTCTGTGCTCTGTGGTGCTCGCCTGCAGCCTCACTTAGTGACGTAGGAGATGGAGAGTAATGAATAGGCCCCCAGTGGAAAATACACGCTGTCATCATGAATGTGCCAACAGAAAAACGATTATCAGGAAAGGCAGCAGAGGGAGATACGGAGATAATCATCGCTATCACTGTAAATGTCAACCTTTTCAGCACATATGACATTATATCATCCAGGGGTCACTCAAACAACCACTGGACATCATTTGCACACACACCTAGTGTCGGTTACAGGTTTATCAGTCATGGCAATGAATCATTACTGACCAGAACATTTGGATTGATGTGAGACTTTTCAGTAAAAACAGGAAAACACATGTTGGATTTAAACCTTTTCTCTCTGAACTTTCTGCCTTGATAACCTGATTCAGTCAACTGAGTTCACCAGCTGTAAGCCTGTTTTCTGCTCGACACCTATTCAGTAAAATCGAACAAAGAACCTTTAATTGAGTCCAATAGGTTTTGACTTTTCTTTGAGGTTTTGTTTGTTTTTTTACTTCACCTTTGGATAAATGAGTGTGACTCCAGGAGTCAGTTGTCACCAGGCTGACATGGCTCTCTTCAGAGCCAGCAGCTGTATGCAAATAAGGTAATCTTTTCAGTTAAATGCTCTGTACACCTGGTGCTTCAGTTACTGAAACTTTGTCTTGTAGGTGGAGCAATGGTCCTCACTTCATGGCTGATGTCTTTTCTTCTAAATTTCTTATATATTTTTGGAGATTTTCAGGGGCTCACTTTGTGGCCTTACCCCCAAAAACAAATGTATCTGAGGGAATCTTTTCAAACAACCCAACCAAAACAAACAAACCTCCCATTATTAGTCTGAACTGAGGCTTGACAGTGTTAACAACAGAGTGATGATCTCCCGTGAGGAAAAAAAAAACCCAAAACTTTGTGTCTTTTCCAGTTGCCAACCCGTACCTGCATAACGCGAGCCGAACGAACAAAACTTCATCTTCAGGTATTGTGCGTGAGGCTCAACGTGAAGCAAATACAGACATGAATGAAAAAGTCACAAAAAAAAAACAAAAAAAAACAAAAAAACAAAAATCGATCAGAGTGGAGATCCGGGGGGAAAGATGGTGAGCGCGTAACAGCTGGCTCTCTCTGCTGTCTCGTCACCTCTGGAGGGAGATTTGGAAAAAAAAAGTTAAAACACCAAGGAAATGTGCACACTTGTAAGAAAAGACACTCTGGGAATATAAATGAATGAAACAGTGAAAAAGCCTGGGAGCCTACCTTTAGAAGAAACGAAGCAACAAAGACCAAAATTGCGCACAGGCTTGGTCAGGTTTTGGCTCACCTTTTACGCGCACTGGATGTGTGCTAGTCGTGACAGGTATACACCCTTTATACCTCTCCCCTCCCTCCCTCCCTCCCTCCCTCCCTCCCTCCCTCTCTGTCTCTCTCTCCACCCCTCCCGATTGTCTCCACCCCTCATGGATGAAACGACAGAGAGGATCCTCAGGGCGCGTACACACACCTGTTGCACGGTGGTGCATTGCTCTGATCAAATATTGACATTAAGGGGGAGGGGGGTGTGTGTGTGTGTGTGTGTGTGTGTGTGTGTGTGTGTGTGTGTGTGTGTGTGTGTGTGTGTATTAGGGGCACACACACACACACACACACACACACACACACAATGAATTATTCTTACCATCCCTTTCCCTCCTCCTCCTGTGTGCCAGGCAACGTGTCTGACCTTTGTGCCTGCGCCGATCTGTAAAAAAAGGCGCATTGTAACGTAACTACCTGCCGACTCAACTTGCTCCTTTCAGCGCCCGTTCGAGCATCATTTCCATATCATATGCCTTGCAAATGACTCTCTGCTGCCGGGTGCCTCACCTTGTCCGACAGCTTTGGGGGGGAAAGCCAGCCGTAGAGAAGGAAGGAAATGTTTGGGTATCAAATTAGTTCGGACACAAAAGGGAAAATCCACTTTGAAACCTGAGGGAACATTAATGAAGTCTATAAATATCTCCCAAAACAGGAAATCAGATGATCAAGACTTTCATAGATTGACTCTGTGTGATTATATTTTTTGTCTATAAAAGCAAATATTTTAGCCAAATCTGGATTTTTTGGGACGATTTAACAATCTGCTAATCCAGCGATCATGCATAAAAAAAGATGTTGATGATTTTAAAAATGGTTTAAAAGGAGCCAACAGACAACAGAAGCTGTTCCACACAACATGGACAACAATAGCAGGCCAATCAGAGATATTGTCGTTGCTCTGTGGGTTGGACCTCTCTGGTTGCAAACTTATTGGTTGTCTTTTTAAATTAAAGGGACACTCCTCCAGTTTACTGGTCATTGTTAGTTCAGCTCAGCCTGTGAAAACAACAAAAAATAACCCTGAGGACAGGGTTGTGTCAAGTCAGGGTTTGAGACTAAAGAAAACCAGAGAGCAGTTACCAGGCAGGACAGGTCTGATGAAAGATAGAGATGGATGGAAATTAAGCTCGACTGCTAACTTCTAAAAGTCAGGATATCTCGGCCCCTGCTAAAATCAATCCCCTACAACTCCTCAAACTTTATTTAAGCATAATAAGGGAAGATTAAAAAGAAAATAAATTAAATTTGAGACATGAAAACAGTCAACCAAACAAAAAATAGATTATTTGTAAAACTAATTTAAAGTTTATTTAATGTTAGAATAATTACATGTAAAACTTTCTATCTATCCATCTATCTATCCAAAATTACAACAAACTGGATTTCTGTTTTGCTTCAGTTCCAGTGAACAAAAAACAGCTTCCAACTTACCTTTATCAGATAAAGGGAAAACTAGCGACTACAATTAATCTAAAATCAAGACGGAAGGGTGTAAAATATTATTTATGGTATTTCATGGTATTCTGATAGCTGGGTTGATTCTTCTTTTTTCATTATGGTTAAATTCCCATTTAATACAGTACACAAACACAGTATACAAGCCTTGCTCGATGTCATAGCAGTGTAGATAATCCAGTGCAATCCAGATTTTACAGCACATACTGACGGCATCTGATAAAATATGTTTTAATGTCACATTTAAACACGTACAGCATCTGTACACGTGATTGTAAATTGATAATTGGCATCAAGCATCTCCAGTTTCAGAAGAACAATTTACAAAAAGACAGAACAACACATCCAAGGACGTCTCACTTCTTCAACAACACAACCGTATACAGCGACCTCCTCTGTACAGCAGGAGAGCGATATTAAACATAACACTTGGAAATAAAGTCTTTTGACATGTAAGGTTTATTGAAATATCAGGTCCCACTTTACAAAAGACATTGCATTTCTTATTTGAGTCACAGAAGGAAAGTACATGGAGGGAAACAAACCAAACAAGGTCTCTGGAAGAGGACAGACTTCACACTTGTCCGTTAAATCAAGAAGAAAATCATCAGTAACACCACGAGGCCATTTCACTGCATGTAGGCCTGGTAGTAACTGCACAACTGTCATGGCTCCAGGACGTCACTGTTGACAAAATTCAACTGCTGTCAGCTTTTAAAGGGACTGAAGGCGTTTCTATCTAAACAAAACTTATTTATCTACCTTTATCGTCAGCCGATAAACAACTTGTAGACGGGTTCTGTAGGATCACATCATGTTCAACTGAATTCATATCCCTTTTAAAATCATCGCCTCACCTCAGCATTTCATATTTCATGTTAAACAACATGGACGGCACACGTTGGACTCAAGACAACTAACCTGGCTGTAATCAGCATTCCCTCATGTCGTCACTTAAATAATGTGAGGGGCTACGCGCTGATCGTCCAAACTAATAATCAAACTAAGATTTTGTCGTGCTGTCTTTCAAAATTCTGTCATTGTTCTGGAGTTAACCGATGACGTTCATATCAAAGTGTCACCCTTTAAAAAGCCTGTGCCTTTGTATGAAATTAACACACAGTACATATGAGTTTAAATCTACTTGATACGCTGTGACGCCGAGTTTAAAATGAACGAATGAATGGTTTTGGTCATTATTGTGTCTGTGATCTTGTGTGATCCAGATTGGGAAACTCAAACTACAAAAAGATCCTCAGCTTGGAAATGCCCTGAATTACAACCCAAATATTATACAAATATTAAAAAGTTATAAGCCATACCGCCATTTATTTCTACTACAAATCCTGGTCTAGTAAAGCATCTAGAGGAAAAGTGGGTTTGTGACAGAGAGCCTCAACATGACTAGAAGCAGGGAATGACATCTTGTATGTCTAGCAGCCACCTCATTTTTAAAAAAACTATCTATGCTATGTAATCAACAACTCAAACTCAGCTGGGTTTGACTGGGAGAGGAGGAACGCACTCAACCCTGAAGTAATACTGAAACCTGTCCCGAGTCTGTTTGTACCTGATCAGAAGTAAATGAATAGGAAGGAATCAGAAGAGGACATGTAAAGCTGCTTATTGATAGGACAGAATCAAAAGAACACGTTTCCGATTCCCCACACCTGCAAAGTAGAAATGTCAATAAACTGTGTGGTTGTGTAGGAACAGGTGCGCGTTTTGACGTGGCAGTGCAAACATCTACATATGTTTCTATGTATACATCTCGCTGCACGCTGGTGTTCCTCAAAAATGTAAAACTACAAGACTTCCAGTTCATCAGCGGAGGTCCTCATCACAGTAACTGAGACCTTAAATTTGACGTAATGATGTTCCTATTGGTCACCGCTGCCCAGTCTCTTGGTGTAAGCCTCCCAGCCTGCCTTTCTGTATGACTCGGCAGCTTCCAGCCTATCAGGGGCCTCCAGGATACCCCGACCGACGATGATGACGTCAGAGCCTTTGTCGCAGAGGACTTCCTCCGGAGTGGAGTACTGCTGGCCCAACACATCACCTGTAAGAGAGGCACACACAGAAAGGGGAGGGAGAAATGGGTGAGATGAGTAGGACCAGGTCCAGTAATCATTTCTTGTACGATAGCACCTCCCTGTGGTGAAGATGAGTCACAACACCGAAGAGCAGAGGGAGAAGTTTATGGTCTCAATGTCTGAGGCATCAAAATGGAATATATGTATAAAAACAACTGTGCTACATCACTTTGTAAGTCAACACATCTTGTATTTAGAAACATTTTATTGTTGTGACACAGCCCCAGGCTTGTCCTGCAGTCATATTCACATAGTAGTTGTTTTCTGGAAATAAAATATCCTGATAACCTTGTAAGTGAAACATGATATAACTTCCTTGAGAAAGATAGTTGATTGTTGAGTCTCATCCCGAGGTCGTCAAGTACTGACACGTTCGGCTTTCTTGAGCAACCAACCCAAACTGTCAGTATTTAACGACCTCGGGATCAGACTCAACAATCAACTGTCTTTATCCAGCATGTTACATTTTGTTGTTTGACTAATGGCATTGTCCCAATACTGGGTTACTGTGTACAACCCTGATGTGAAAGTTTGGATGCTGTACTTTGCGTGTTGCCAGCATTCAATTCATAATGAGTGTATATTTTCACATTGAAAATTAAAAATCTCGTCTTTGGACTGTATCACTCATTATATTCTGTTTTTATTTACAGTGTCCCAACTAGGTGGTTTATGAAAACTGTTCACATAATAAGAACATACAGACATTAAAACCTCTTAAAGCTGAGGGTAAGCACTTAAACCTCATGAGGATAGTTTCATTTCAAATCTAATGAGGTGGAGTGCACAGCAAAAGATTATAAGGGAACTTATGGGCCACAGTGTGTGAGGTTCAACTTTTTTCCCCCTAGATATACAGTATGTGCCTCTTTTAGTTGAGACTGTAAAGGCACACCGTACATATAGGTACATAATAACATAATCTCCATCTAAAATTAACTCCTAAATCTCATGAACATCACAGATCAATAATATTGAAGATGTACGTATGCATCTATTTTTGTTTACGTTTCATAGGGTGGAATTTTCCTTTTAAAACATATGTAAATATAAACGTGTAATTGTTTATATTGACATGTATTTCTAGGAAAACGAACCAACCAAATGTAAATAAATGTCAACCGTCAGTCTCCTTTACCTCCAGCCTGCATCTGCACCCCGGGGGTCATGTGGATGAACTCTGGCTTCTTGCTGACTTTAGAGCCACAGATGAACCCGAACACGAAGTCTGGCTGCTCCTCTGCCATCTGCAGCTGTAAAAAGGTAGAAAACAGAGACAAACACCTGTAAACTGACGACTCTCTCAAGTAGATATTTGAGTACATTTTAGAAAATGCAGAGATGTGCTTACCACAGCCTTTGTGTATTCACCAGTAGCCAGAGAGCCCTGGGAGCTCATCTGTGCTATGAGCAGACAGCCTCGGCCCAGAGGCTTTCCTACGGCGCTCAGACCCTTCACGACCCCGGGCCCCGGCACCGCATGGGCATTCACTATGTGGGACCAGGATGAGATCTGGTACAAACCACCTGGGAGATGAATACAAGAGCTTACTGTTGAACTCCTTAAACATTAACAAAGTATTTAGAAGCTGTTTCAAACAGATGTATGTCACAAGCACAAATGTGTTCAGTCTTCTGACCTTCATACTGATGCTTCACTGTGTTGCCAATGTCAGCAAACTTGCGATCTTCAAAGATGAGGAAGTTGTGCTTCTCAGCCAGCGCCTGCAGTTTCTGGCTGAAGGCTGCTGTGTAGTCCTGTTAGCGGACATAAGAAGAGCATTAGATTATTTCACCTGACAGTATTCTTGGTGCAAAATATGGATTGGTTTGACACCAACCTTCAGGATGTCTACGTGTGTCTTCAGCACGCAGATGCTCGGGCCCAGAGAGTCGGCCAGCTGGAGGAGCTCCTCGCTGCTCGTCACGTCAGCAGACACACACAGGTTCGACTGCTTCTCCTCCATGATCTTCAGCAGCTTTGATGCCAGAGGGTGAACGTCTGCGGACACGAGGAGGGAGAGACTGGATGAATGAGACCGTCTTAACAAAACGTAAAGTGCTTTAAGATATCTGTAACACGTTACATGAAGGTGTGTGCTTATAGGAGTGACAACAAGACAACATAACCTGTCATTAACACGTCATAGAAGACCTGATTGTCAAACTTGGCTGGTTTCGACAGTGGTACAATCTGTTCTTGTCATTAAGTGTCATTAAATGTTATCACGCCAGCTTAAGGACAGGGAATAAGTACCAGGGTGATTTAGGGCTGTTAGCTAGTTAGCTGTGGAGTAGTAGCTTCACATACGCATTAAGGTATGCATACAAATTCTCTAATGCGTGTCTGACATGGTTTTTGCAGAAAAAAGTATAATTACCACATTAAAATCCTTAAAATGGCACCCACTCCTTCTGTGCAACTATTTTCCATCTCACACGTTTAACTGCTGGACACAAGACGTCTCCTGCGTCACTGTCAAGTCCAGTGTCAGTGAATGTGCACTGAAGGCTTCAAGTTTCCACATGCTTGCTGTATATTGTAGCAGGATTGGCTTCCAAACTATTTGTGATGTCGCAAATCATGCTCTAAGGCCCGCCTCTTAAAATCAGGCATTTAATGAGCGCAAAAGAAAATGTTCACTTTCAGCAATGAATGTGAAAACAGTCTTTCAATGTCAACCTGTGCACATACATCATTCTACACAGGGAAGCTCAAACATTTAACTGTAAGAACAAGAAAAACGTGTTTTTAGCTGGAGGAGAGCTTAAAGCTCAATCTGCTCTGGTTTTCTGTTTGTTATACTGCCTTTCCTCACTATCCTGCTTTTGTATATCAAATCAAATCACTCTGTTTTTAAAGATGCTTTATACAGAGTTATTATTAATTAGATTTAAATTACAATACGAGCGATGGCCATTTTGCCTGAGCTGTAAGACTACATACTTGGTAGTTTGGCTCTCTCTGCATAGCTCAGGTCCACGCTCTGTTCCACACACGGCTTCTTGGCGGCAGACACACCGTTGCCGTTCTCCTCCTTTGGGCTGGAACACACAAGTTGGAAATGTTACTCTGCAAATGTTACATGTAGCGCAAACACACACACTAACGCTGTAACTGTGCTCGGCCTCTTGTACCTGAAAGTGTTGTTTTCCAGGATGAACTTGCGGACGCTCTGGGCGGTTTGGGCGTCGATGCGTTCGGCTGCCAGCAGCACGTTGAGCAGCTTGAACATGGAGATGATGGGATGGAGCTTGATTCCCTGAGAGGCCAACATCTCTACGCCGCCTTGCTCTCGGTCCATTAGAACGATGGCATCTGTCACCTTCAACAGAAGAAAAATTCAGATGTTGAAATGACTCTCATGGCAACATTCCTACTGAACTTGATAGACTTCTACACCCTTTAACCATCCATGTTGGCTTATCATCCCTAATCTTATTGTTCCTAATACTGCACCTTCAGTCCTCCCTTGTAGAGCACTTCAGCAGTCTCCAGGATGCTGCTGCCACTGGTCACCGTGTCCTCAATGATCAGACATGTGTCCCCCTCACGGAAGGAGCCCTCCACCAGACGCTTGGTTCCTAGCAGGATTACATTAGCAGCCTTATCAGTCCCTTTTCTGGACAAAGTGTCAGTGCGTGTGTCATTTTTACATCTGACTCAAGGTCTTCACAAAGTTTTCTTCCAGTTCTAGCAAAGTTCTCTGTCACAGAGTAAGCTTTAATCACATAAGTGTGGTCAGATCGTCTAAAAGGAAGGTGAGGAACAAAAATTATTTTCTAGCATTGGCTCGTCAGCTTTGTAGAGCACTGGGAATGTCCACTCTTGTTAAACAGCTTTGCAACAGGTCAATGTCCACCGTTCAACAACAAACTTATCTACACTGAAAAGGGTGAATTAGCTCTGAATCACACAGGTCAGATAAACAGCTCCTGTATTGTTTGCTCCTTACTGAAGAGGGGTGTAACAGTCAGTGTGTGTCTTTAAAGGCTGATAGACACTTTAACAAATCCAAGGTCAATAAATACTTGATAAACGAAGCTCTCCCACCACAGTCACCATAAACACCCACCATAGTCCTTGGCCTCCTTCCGCCTGATGAGCATGGGCAGCTCGTGTCTAGAACAGATGATGGTGGCCAAAGGCAGGGCCGTGTACGGGACCCCGCACACCGAGTCAAACTGTAGCCCCTCTTCCTGCACTCGCTCGTAGATGAGACTTGACACCTGCAGAGAAAACGAGGAAAACAGGTAGTTATTTATTGAGGCGTGGAAGTCCTAAAGGTCAGTCATTTTCTCCACAATGCTTACAAGTTTTAACACTTTACATTTAATGTGCATGAACTCTATAAAATGACTGTTGATCAATTAATCATGAAAACAACCAGTAGATTAAATGATAATGACAAAAATAAGTATTCTTGTATCGGAGTACATTATATTGATTGGCCCAATTACATACACGGGAGGGACAAATACATAAACTAGGGCTGGGAGACACATCGATATTACAATGTTATCGATCTATGAGACCATACACTGTCTTTTGGATTTCTTTATATACATGAGTGTTGACTTTTCCTGGTTTTGATGGCTGCATTACAGTAAAGTGGTAGACCGATTATAGCCAATATCCAGCATTTTTCCAATTATCATTATCTGGGATTTTTCCGTCAGATTGCTGATAAAATAAATTAATTTTAAAATGTGCTGCCCGTCAACACTGAATAATCTGAATCTGCAAAGTAACTTCATGTATCGAATAAATGTAGTGGAGAGGTAATATAAAGTTGCAGAAAAAATGGAAATACTCAAGTCAAGTACTTCAAAATTGTACTTAAGAACAGAACTTGAGAAAAATGTAGTTAGGTTTATTCATCACTGGCTGTTCCACATTTTGTTGTCGTTTCATTTTCACTGCAAATATCAGTTTTCAGGGTCCTTGATATCTAATAATCAATCATGGTACTGACCATGAAAGAGACAAATGGGTCGACCCCTAAATGTGATTTTATTTCATGAACTTACCAAACTGTTGTACCACTTTCCTTTCCCAGTCATTATATCCACAGTACTATTACTGATAAAGGTATTTAGTAAAACGTGTTGCCCAGTCCTAGACATTATAAGTGTGCTTGTATAAAAGTGCATTATATTTCTGTAAAAACTCGTGTGTGTTAAGGTTTATTAAAATGATTCACTTCACTTCTGAGACTGATGATCAAGACAGCACCACTTCCCATCAACACGTGGTAACATTACTGACATGTTAGCTTGATCATAACAACATTTTGTCTTTGGATAACGAATCTTTAGGTTGTTTCACATGCTATTTAAAGCTCTCTCAGCACCCTGTGGAGCAGGAGGGGACACAGCACGTGTTTAACTACCTGGTTCATGAGTGCTGGGTAGGACACGAGCACCCTCAGGTCGATGTAGATGGGTGTCATCATGCCGCTCTTCAGCTTGTACTCCCCGAACTTCACCGCGTTCACATCGTGGAGCTTCAGGATCAAACTGTCAATGGAGTCGTTGTCCATCTTCTCGTGTGTACAGGAGATTTGAGGCTAACTTACAGGAGCTGCTCCCTAACTTGTGTGCCACTCTTTGCTGCTTCCTCGGCGGCGGCGGCAACGTAAAAACAACACTTCCGCTGCGACTTTTTCAAAATAAAAGCGTCACGTACTATGTATATTTTTTCAGGTCAGCTACGTTGTGTTTTTCACATGAAACCTGTGTTTATGTGTGAGATTTAACCGTGAGTGCGAGTCTGTAATGAGCTCGAGTGTATCAACGAACCATTTGATTTGAGACTAACTTACTATGTGTTAACAGTTGTTCTAAAATGATTTCCGGAACTTTATTCTGAAGGAAATAAGCCTAAACCGGAAATCTTTCCAGAAGAACCAATGGCAGGGCGTATTTTGCATTCCACGACTCCGCGAGGGAGAATGATTTCCGGTATAGTTAATTTTGCTTTTCAGAATAAAAGCGCAGACCTGGTCTCAAATCTAAAAAAACAGTCCTCAAATCTGTTTTTTTTTTTTTCTAATAAACATTATATCGCAATAAATGTATATCTGGTTATTAGAGGTCACTGACATCTCAAATTAAACTGCTTTTAATCTCTGATAACGTTGTTTTTTTTTTACATGTTTTTAGTGTTTTGGTTTAGTTTTATAATTAGCATATGTTAAGTGTCTTTGAGTATCATGAAAATAAAATGTGCTATTATTATTATTATTATTATTATTATGAAAAATTAACATTAACCTAAGTCTGTGTATCATATGCACCTAAGAGAGTACATAAAAAAACACTTACAACAAAGACCCAACAAAAAAACTGACAACGTTTGAATTTTTTCAGTTTATTAAAAAGTTTCAGTCCACAGTAGTTCAGATTTTGGCACCAACAATATAAAAAACAAGTTAATCAAAAATAAAGTGTACACCCCAAAAAAGCATCGAACAAAATGCCTGAATAAAAAGGGATAAATAAAAGAAATGAATAAAAAAATACAAACATTAACATGTATTTTGCCTGGAAACAATGGTGAATTTTCCAATACATTGTTGAAATAACAGTTTAACTTTTGGTCAGCCAGCTTTTGCTTTATAGATGTCATAGGTTCCATTACCTATGTACAATTTAAAAACAACCACATTACAGATCGTAGAATCACATCTACATGGCGACTTCAATAGCCTACACTGTAATACTTGCAAGACAACATGTTTTAATACCAACTCAAACGTTAACAGTGCTTATCTTTTTAAAGAAAGTTTGTTGTTTTGAATGTCTTGTCATTTAAAGAGAAATCTTATGAAGGAAACTGACCACAGAGAAACAGACAGGAAACACAGTTTTTACTAACTTGAATCAGAATCCTTTATACAAACTGTCTCATCAGTTTTATTAATATATGACTGTCCTGTCTTTCTAGCCCTTGGGCAACAAGGGAAATACTGTATGGCTTTGGTATTCCTCTGTGATAAACTGATTTAGAAATGTCTGAAGACCCAGAGAATGCATTCTATCATTA
Source organism: Pagrus major (assembly GCF_040436345.1). Classification (NCBI taxonomy): domain Eukaryota; kingdom Metazoa; phylum Chordata; class Actinopteri; order Spariformes; family Sparidae; genus Pagrus; species Pagrus major. Next base: position 26,029,531 of record NC_133223.1, read on the forward strand.
ACTAAAGGTTTTCTAAATATATATTAGTCACAGTGATTTAAAATCAAGGGAAATGCAACATATGTGGCTACAGTTACTATCAGGGAACATAATTATTATAAAATCAGACACATTTGAAGTGGTGTGTTTTGTCTTGGTCAAAGGAAGGATGGAATGTTTTAATAAAAATAAAATAAAGTCCCAATGCAACAGTAAAAATACACGACAATACTGCAACTGGTGTGCGTGTATGTGTGTGTACACAGTATGTTCGGTGTAGGCAGGTTTGAGGTGATAAAGCAGCAGGATTTGTGCTTTGACAGATTGATGTCAAAAGTTCATCAGAAGAAGAAAATCCTTGTTTCTACTGAACAAGAAAGGATCGCAACCAACATGAAAAGTTGGACAGATCTTTGAAAAGGCACAGAGGTTGGTGTAGGAAAAAGTCTCATTAAGGCACTTAAATTTGGTGAGGGGAAACCTTTAAGGCACAGATCTGATGAAAATGTCTTCTTTTAAGGAAAGCATGAGGAGGCTTCCTTCTCTAAGTGGTAGCGACACTGTGAGGGGGTCTAACTTCTTCATTCCCCTTAACTCGTACTCCCCTCTTGTCTACTCCGAGGGACTCTGAGCGTCTGCGAGCAGCTCCGGCCTCAAACATTCAATTGGACATTGGATGTTCTGGAGAGCAGAGAAGGGCGGGGCAAGAAGAGAAGAGCAGATTTGTTAGTTTGACTGGATTTAGAACGACATCTTGTAAAACAATGAGAAATTCAAGTTGTAAGAGTATGTATACAGTGTTTTTTTTGTATTATTTTAGAGCAGAATATTGGTAGTAACACCTATAGTGAGGCACTGACCAGTTTACGTAGAGCGTTTTCTCTGTACCGGTCGAAGGCATCTGTATGAACAGGTTGAAGTAGATCAGCGTCCACATCGGTATTTCCTCCCGGTCTTCTGCAGTTCTCACAACGCCAGCCCTGAAGAGGGGTAAGGGAGAGAGATTAATGCACACAAATAAACACAGTCTGATCACAAGCACTAGAAAAGGAAGACACTGAGAAGCTGTACATGGGCTTTTTAACCCAGTGTAACTCACCTGCTGTCCTCCGTGGCAGGTACAAGTACAGATGGCGCCCAGGTATTCCTTCTGCCACTGGTTTCCTACATGGTACATTTTCCCATCGTCATAGCACGTAGACTCATCTGGAGGGTGAGAGTTGCATATTACATACATGCATGGGTAATTGAATATCAGGTAATAGAACAACCAAGTCAAGATATCTGATACTATTAAATGTATGTGTGAGTTTATTTTATGATGCATGACATACTAAACTTAACTACACACGATTATGATGTCTGAATGTGTATGGGTCTAGCTGTGTGTGTGTATGTGTGTGCCAGTCTGCACTTACGAGGTTCACATTTGAATTCGCCCTTGCCGTTGCCCTGGCAGGTGCAGCTCATCATCTGACCGTTCTCAGCGTGGCGATCCCACTTCTCACCGATTCTGTAGTTATTACCGTTGTCATGACACCACTCTGAAGGACAGCGGAGAATGGAAGAGAGGAAAAAAGGAAGTGAGGAGCAAGGGAGGGAGAGGAGAGATGCATGAGGAGGAGCAGAATGAGAGAGTGGAGGAAAGAGAGGGAAGTGGATATATGAGAGAAGTTCATGAGACAAAAATTCAAACTTTTCCTCTTCACGCTGCAGAGAAAGATTCACAGTAATGATGATGATTCAATGATAACCATGCTTTCACAGCTACATCCAAAATCTCTCGAAAACAAGCGTGAAACAGTCTCTAAAGTGGTGCAAAAACAGGCCTACATCTTCATTATGCAAAATACATTTGTGGTTCAAACATCATGTGATCACATCCTGTAGATAAGATAAGGCCTAGGTGTGTTTTGGGGACACACAGACAGTGAGATGATTTTTAATCTTATGCAAAATGGATGGTGATCTCAGTTTCTGGTATTGTCGTGTTAGCTGAATGGACAATACGAAATTACTGAGACTGATTCTGATCAGTTAGCTTAGTGTAGCTTAGCAGCTGCTTGCCCTCTTACTGTGATGTTCTCATAGTTTAAAGAGGCAGAGCAGAGAGACCAACATGGGCAGACTACAAACAAATTAAATCATCATCTTTGCAAACACAAAGCTGTAAATGATCTAGTTATCTTTGCCAAGGCTGCCCATGCCGTCATTTTATTACCGAGTGCTTCTGCACATAGAACACAAACTGTACATTTCTATGGCTTTTGATCTGTAGCTAAGGAATTCATAACGTCTATAATGTCAGATGTACTCATGTATTGTATTTCACATACGTCTGATCATCTTTACAAAATATCATTTTGTTGATTTCTTATAAATTCCTCTTAAATCAATCACATAGAATTATTTGATTTCTAATTCCATGGTGTGTTTGCAAAGCATGCTGGGATGGGGTTAATAAGCCACTCACTGGATGAATCACACCTAAAATGGCCGCTGCCCAGCCCCAGGCAGCGACACCAGAGCTTGAAGCCTGTCTCAGACATGCGCTCCCACTCTGAGCCCACCTCGTGGTAGGTTTGGGTGAATGTGTCGTAACACACATCCCTGTTGGTGGTGATGGGGATGTCACCTGGAACTAAAGGACGGAAGAAAAAAATATACGTTTACAACAAAACCAACTCATCTGTTTTACTTCGTCTTAACTTGTTATGACAGATGATAGACAGGACACTTTGTCAGTGCATAATACATTACCAGCATTGCCAACGGTCACGACTTCATCCAGAACCTTCTCTTTAGCCCCGCCCCTCATGGCTTCCACTAAGACATTATAGGACGCTCCGGATGTCAGTCCAATCAGTGTGGCACTGTTGGAGGTGCCAGGAAGACGCATCTATATGGAAGAAGAGAAAGTTAATAAGTAGTCCTTACACCTCCAGCAGTAAATATGTGTGTGCATGATTGTGTGTGTGTGTGTGTGTGTGTATATACCTGGAAGCCCATCTCCTCCAGGTGTGTAATAGGGTTGCAGGACACCTCATACTCTGAAGTCTGAGGAATGGGCTGCCAGGAGATGGTTGTGACTGTCTGTGCTTCTTGAGGCAACTCAGTTTCATTGTCGGGGAACCCAAACGCAAGACCTGGCAGAGGACCATCGCTCACCTACAGGATCAAATATACAGCATTGAGATAATGAGAGGTCATAAAATCAATCTCAAAAACACTCTCACAACAAATAGCAAGTTCATAAAACGTTCATTCAGTTTGCTTTGAAACGCCCAACCCAACCCCACAGAGCTGAGTGAGTATGTTGTTGGTTACCAGCTGCATCCTGATTAAGATAACTGAATATTTTAATATATAATTATCTATTTAATTAACATTTATTGCAATATGAATGACACTTTTTTCCCCAGATATTCGCCAGCTAAGTAACTTGCCCAGAAGCTAAAGGAAAATCTAAATGAGAGAGGATGAATATCATATTTTCACAGCAGTATTATAATTTAAGTCTCACACACCTTCACCAAAGGTATTCTGTTTCCATCAGGACCTGCTGCAGGAATATAGACCAGTGGTTCTCTGAGAGTTGGTCTTTGTCCTTCTTTGGGTCCACCGTAGGGGCCATGAAAACCGTTATTGGGGCCCAGGTTCTGGTACTCTGTGTAGATGTGCTGACCATGCTGGCCTGGCTGGCTCTGGCCACTAGTGCCAGCCAAGTGAACGTGGTTGGTGTCGAAACTGGACACAAAAAGACAGAGCAATGAGGAAAAAGCAGTGACAGAAAAAAGGGATAAAAAACATGCATTTTGTGCTCAAATGATAATATCAGTTTGATTCTGCAGGTTCTTACATCTTGTCATTGAAGGACTCTGGAACATCCAGGATGTCAGTGGTGGGTCGGTGAGAAACAGGAAGCTGTGGCAGCTCAGGGACCAATAGATGATCTGTAACTGGCTCTGATTGGACAAGAAATGCATGTATGCTAGCTGTTAGAAGCAAGCAAGGCAAAGCAAATGTACAGATCCACTAGATTAATTTTAGCAGGTAAGAACTCTACATGGTTGTGTTTCCTCTGTTCTCCTTTAACAACAGGAAACCAATTAACCTGCCCGATTCCAATAATCCAATACACAAAGAAAACTTTGAATAGTAAGTTCTTTTCAATAGGAAAACCTAAAAAAGTCAAGAATTTCCAGTTAAAAGTGCATCTGATGGATCCATACAGCTTGTGGCTGCAGACACAGACTGATGTATGGTGGAGTTTGTATTTGATCAAGTCGGTTGTATAGTTGCTCTTCAGTGAATTCAATCAAAATTAGATATTTGCTCTCAACAGTATGCTTAATAATGTCAACCAGCTGTGGTAATGCTTTTAAGAAACAGACAATTTGTGATTTTTGATACCTCTGCCTGGGAATCCACAAGTGTAGATTTCCCCATGACAGCTTTCCAACACCTTAACATCAGTGTTTAGTATGGAAGAACATAAATATACTATATGCTGTAACTCTATTTTAGCAGCTATTATGGAAGAAAGCCAGCAGAGGGCAGCAGAGCTCAGCTCGCAAACATACAGACATTGTCAATCTGCAGGAATTATTACTTAAGTTTTGTTACTTTTACAAGAAATAAGTGGTGCTGCTATGGCTTAAAATTTCCGATGTAGTCTAAGGTTCTATCCTTGAGTGGAGAGATGTGATTCACATAATAAGTTTATTTCTTGGCACATTTCCTGTGAGTGGGTAATACAAAACAGCCCATAACGTCAGGTTTTATGGCTTTATCAACATTTTTGTGGGAAGACTTAATTGCAGCTAGTTTTATTATTTCACAGCACCAGTAGTACTGCATGTAATACCTTCAGAATATCATAATTAGGAAGAAACCGTACTAGAGACACAGTTTTCACCAGAGAATGGTAAAATAGAAACTTCCCTTTGACATTGTCACAATATCTTAAAGAAAGAAAGTCAAAGTTAAAGATCTGAAGTTTGCGTGGGCCATTCAGATTGATGATGGGTGTACTTACGTGTTCTGGCTTTGCCCACCAGAGGTGTGCTTCTCAAAGCATTCTGCAGGGAGACAATCTTAATGACGTACTCAGTTCCTGGTTTCAGACCTACAGCCAAACACAACGAATACACAAAAAGTTATGAACATTCGTCATTTGCCATCTATGTATTTGCATGTATGATCTATTCGTTTGTGCACAGTAAGTATGCACAATCTCGTGCGCCACACTCACCATTGATAATGGCGTAGCTTTGGCCTGCATGGGGTCTGGGGATAAGTTCTCGCGGCAAACCTCCGGCCTCCTCATAGGTGACGTAATACCCAGTAACCCCTGGACTGCGTGATGGCTCCCAGGTGAAGGAGATGCTGTTGGGGTTCAGGGAGGTGAAGCGGATGTTGGTGGGTGGAATGACCAACGGTTTGGCTGGAAGAGACGGACAAACAGGTAAGTACTCAGAGAAATTTGCTAACTAAATGCTATTTTGAGCAGCATGTTTGGATAATGTGTTATGACACCGTAGGATAGATATTAATGGTTACCTGTGGTGGCAGTGAGTGTAAAAGGAGGGCTGCGTCCATTTCCTTTCAGTGTATAGATATTGATCTTGTAGGTGGTGCCTGACTCCAGACCTGAAGTGAAGGAACAGTGACAGGTTAGTGAGGGAATGTGTGTGCCTCTGTGTAGCAATGCTAGGAACATGTGTGCCATTATTCCTACAGCTGCTGGTTTAAATACATATTTGTGTATTTTTATACACTCTCTCATCTGTGTACCTGTAATAGTGTATGAACGCAGGTCAGGGCCGATGTTCTTCTGAATGGGTATGTAGCCTGTAGTGGAGGTGGTGGGTGTGGCCTCAACCAGGAAGCCGGAGATGGTTTCTGTCTTAGAGCGCCAGGTCAGAGTGATGGAAGAGTCGTTCACGTCAGAGATACGTACGCGACGAGGGGGGCTGATGTCTTGAGTTGGATGAGGAAAGAGAGAGAAGTGAGGATGGGAGAATATATTTGGTAATGAAAAACAAGAGTGGATTAAGAATGCCATCTCTAAGATGTCATGTCAATGCATTTACTTGTCAGATATTCAATATTTATGTGTTAGAGACTCACTTTCCAGAGTGTCGACCTCTGCTTGGACTGGCCTGCTGGTCAGAGAGTTTTTCAAGGCATAAACTTGGACTTCATAGGTAGTTGCAACCTGAGAATGATGAAGAAAGAGAGAGAAAAATGACTTCAGTTTCTTGCTGTATTGCACAGTCTCCATAAGACAAAGAGAGATAACTATTATGGCTGCAGTTACAATCTAGCTGCATGTGGATCTGCCTACATAGTTATTTTTCTCTGCAAGTTCTAATATGCGAGATAAATACGTTTACAACCTAAGAGATTTTATACTGACTGCACACTCACAGACCCACACTCACCATGAGTCCAGAGATGTGTGCCTGTGAGGCATCTGGGGCCAGGTTCATCTCCTTGGTAGGACCGGACTTGTTTTTGGGGTTCACCACGACACGGTAGCCCGTGAGGCCTTTCAGGCCAGTCAGTCGGTTGTCCTGACCCGGCCCAGACCAACGCATAATGAAAGAGGTGGGAGTGACCTGGGAGAACTGGAGGTTGGTGGGCGGTGAGATGGCTGTGGGGAAGGAAGAGCATAAAAAGAGGGTGAGAGGGAGATGGTACTGGCGGTATTGACAGAGCGAGACGCAAATCAATAAATGTCATTTTTATCAATTTTCTCTTCCATACCTGTAGCTTGTGTCCCGACCAGTGGTGTGCTGGATGTGCCATCATGCAGAGCGATGACCTTCACGGTATACTCAGTGCCAGGCTGCAGACCATAGATAATAGTGGACTCAGCATCGCCTCTGGGAGCAGGAAGCAGCTCTCTCTCACCCTCCTCCGAACTTGAATATAAGACCCGGTAGGATGAAACAATTCCCTCAGGACTGTCCCAGGTGATCCGCAGTGAGGTGGAGTCGATGTCTGAGAAGGTCAGGTCCTTGGGATGGTCTATATCTAAAGGGAAGGGGAGCAGTCAGGCGGTTGTTTTTGAATTTGTGAAAGTTTGTTGAATAATATTTCTCACATATCTCTCTAAAAAGTGTAAATCCTTACTTGTTAAAGCGTTCACAACCATGGGAGAGCTCTCGCCATCTTGTCCAAGAGCGTACACACTCAAAACGTACTCTGCTGTGGGCATCAGTCCTGAGAAAGTGATCTCAGTCTGGTCTGGAAAAGATATGGAAAAGGATATGTAAACAGAGAAAGAACACAAAATAGATAAGAGTTTTCTACACTGAGAAACCAGCTTTAAAAAACTGACACCATCACTAATCATACCTGGAGCCACCACCTCTGTGAAAGATGGCCCCTGTCCATTTCTGGGGACGCCAGTCACCCTGTATCCCTTGATCGGGCCCTGAGCAGGGCTCCACCTCACTGTCACGCTGTTGTCTTTCACATCCATCACCTCCATATCAGAAGGAGAGTCGACACCTAAGAGAGGAGGATGGAAAGATGGAGAGGAAAAAGGTGTGAGTGGAAACACAGAGCCAAAGGGAGCTAAAATCACTAAAAAGGTGGCTGTGTTTTGCCTTTGGGAGGATGTGTGTGTGCATACTTGTCTTGTGTGTGACATAGATTGGCGTGCTGGATGCAGGGCTGTCTCCTCTACCAGTCACAGCATAGACAGTGATGATGTAGTCGGTACCAGGCTTCAGGTTCTTGATTGTGGCAGTGGACTGAGAGCCCGGCACTGTGAACTCCTTAGGGTTACTGTGACCTCCTGAATAAAGAAAGATCATAAATATTAGAAAAAAACAACCTTTAAAGAATCAGTAGACTAGTAACAACTCCTAAAAGAAAAACAAGGAAAAGCTTACCTGTCTCTCCATGAGTGATCCTGTAGTAGCGCACAGTGACAGGTGGAGAATCCCAGCGGACGGTGATGCTGGTGGGGGTGGAGTCGAGCACTTCCAGGTCTGTGGGAGCATCAGAGACTGGAGAGAAAATGAAAAGACAGAGACAATGAAGTTTAAATAAACAACATGATGACAATATGGTGCCAAACTGGAGGAAGAATCAAATACTAAATCAAGATTTCTTACTTGTCTTCTGTTTCCCACTGAGCGGCTGGCTCTCCTCTGTCCGGCTCACTGCAAAGATGTTCACCAAGTACTCGGTGTCTGCGGTGAGACCTGTCAGGGTGAAGTGGTTCCTGGATGGGGGCAGCCTCTCGTCCTTGGCCCTTCCGCCGCTGGCCATCTGGTAGCGGATACGATAACCGGTAATTTTGCTCTGGGGAGCGAGCCAGTGGATGGTGAAGGAGTTGGTAAAGATCTCAGAGAAACGAAGGCCAACTGGTGAATCCAGAGCTGTGGAAGATTGGGAGGTACAGAAAAGGCAGCATGAAGGTCCAGGTCAGCTAACTACTGAGATGTATATCGTCTTTTCCCTGACAGAGATGCTCATTTGCTATTTTCTGCACTGATATACTCCTGTTGTTAAATCAGATCAGGTAAGACTCACCTGTTTTCTTGGTGCCCACAAGGGGGGAGCTCTCTCTCTGCTCATAAACACACACAACGCTCACCAGGTACTCTGTGTGAGGCAGCAAGTCTGTGGACAGTGAAAAAGGAAATTTCAAATATAGAAACAAGTAAGAAACTTTTAAAACAAGATTTCATATTCCACATCTAAGCACATAACTGGCCATGTTGTTGTTTGTGTGTCTGTGTGTTGTTTTTGCTATAACTTACTCCTGAGCACCACTCTGTTACTTCCATCGTCTACGCTGGTTTCTGTAATGTCATCTTCATCGTCAATGGGATGATACCTGAACAATAAGGAGACGTGTGTGTGTAATAAAATCAGCATTCAAGAGAAAATCTGAACAAGAAATAAACAATACTGAGCTGTCGGAACATCTTATGTTTCTGTTCGTACCTGACGAGGAAGTTGTTGATGTCAGCACTGTTGGGGACACGGGGAGACACCCAGGTGACCTCCAAACTGTCTGTCCCAACCTGGCCAAAGGCCAAATCGGTGGGGGCTGGTACAGCTATTGTAAAGAGAAGAAAAGAAAATAGAAATGAAGAAAGATATGACTCTGCCATCTCTTAAAGGGAAGAGTCTGTGGTTTATGTGTGTGTGATCCATGTCTGAAGTTTTACGACATCTTAAAAGTGAGAGAACAAGCAGTGTGTGCATTGGGGGGCAAAATGCGCCTCAGTATGATAAAAACCCCTCAACTGAAACCAGATGGTCCACGTGTACACACACTCACAGAGGATTATTAAACTGACAACACAGCATGCACTGCAATTACATCAGCAACTTAAAGGTCTGCTTTGAAGAGCCATGACTTAGGGTTAATAAGAACCTTATTGCATTATGTAACTCAGAGCACACATTGTGATTTGTGAGTCCCTCGCAGTCGACACAATTGTGACAGTTTGGTATTCTTATATATAACTGAACTAAAAAATAAATCTTCTTCGTTTGATGGAAACATGGATCTTACAGGTCTGCTGTGTGACTGTGGTGGGCTCGCTCTCGCCATTCTCCGTGATAGTGGTCACGCTGATGTCATAGCCGATACCAGGCTCCAGTCCGTAAACGGTATATTGACCGGTCGTCGGCAGAACCATGTCCTCGAAGATGGGTACGCTCTCGCCGGCTGCAACCACCGTGATCCTGTAACCAGTGATGGCTGTGGTGTTGAGCGGTGACCAGCTGAGACTGATGGTGGTGTCGCTCACGTCCTGGAAGCTGAGGTCTGTCAGCTTTGGGACGTCTGGGTAGGGAGAGATTGGAGGAGATGGGGTGTAGGGGAGGTGGAAGGAAGAGAGAACAGAAACACCAAACAAACAAGAAGAAAAGGTGGAAAGAAACCAGCAGACAAAATACAGAAGAGGTGGTTAGGGTGAGCAATGGAAATTGTCAACTTCCAGTTGGGCGAGATGTTCAACATGTCACACCAATGGAAGAGCAAATGCAAGGCTGCCTTTCCTGGTATATATTACCATCTAGTGAGGTTTCAACTACTATTCAATGAAGTGTCTCCATTGAAAGTTCTTAATATATACACAGGATAAAGTGTGCATTAATGCTGCAAAACGGTCCTGGTACCAAGGCTAAGTTAGAGCCGTAATACTAACAGAATAGAGCTAGTATCTGTTAATTATTGAAAGCTAATGTGTTATTTTAATATATTAGCTTTCAACATAACATGTTAATTTAAAGATGAGGCTTTTGTGAATGACAGCTTGCTCTTACCTGTTGCCATAATGAACGACTCCCTAATCAGTCTCAAAAAAAAAACCCAAAAACCCTAGGATTATGAGTTTACCGCTCACTCACCTGGTGTGATTGTAGTTGATATCGGAGTGCTCTCCATATCATCCTTAACAGTAACAACACTGATGTTGTACTCCACTCCTGGACTGAGGTTCTCCAGGGTGCAGGAGTTCTGCCCCACCTCCACAAACTCCTCCACACTGTTTCCTTCCTGCCCATTGGTGGGAGTGCACGTCACTTTGTAGCCAGTGATGTCTAAGAGGGAGAGAGTCGGAGAAAGAAAAAAGAAGGAAGGTTTAAAGAGGTAGATTTGTAATGTCTTAAGAGACTGCAGCTCACAAGGACACATAAGAGAGGGATACTATTAAGTTTTATCTTTTCAATATGTTCAGAGTGACTTAATTCTTGTTTTTCATGCACACCTTGGTCTGAAGGTGTGTGTGTACCTGGTGTACTGGCCCCGTTCCACTGGACTACGAGCTCTCCAGTGCCTGGGTTAGACTCCAGGTTGAGATCAGTGGGAGGAGACAGAGCTGAAGACGAACAAGAAAAAGACGAGTCAGAGGAGGAGGAAATGAACAGGAGTAAAAGATAAAGCAAGCAATAACAGTAAAAAAAAAAACAAGAACAAAAGGTGCAAGAGTCAATATTTATTAGTTTATTCTTACGTGTGACAACACGGCGTGTGACTGGTGTTCCCTGCTCGTGGCCGTCTATTACTGGCTGGACGCTGTAGGTGTACTCCACTCCCGGAGTCAGGCCGGAAACGTAAATACTCCCTGAGTCGGAGGTCACGTCTCTGGGGGCTTCTCCGCCCTGACTGGGTCGTACTGTCAGCTGAAAGATGAATGCACACAGTCAGGGAGAGACATGGATCGCGGGTACAGGAGGTAAAGGTCAGAGGTCAATGTTTTCCCAAGAACATGGAGGCCGGCAGAAAATTCTCATCTCTGGTGTGACATATTCTGACCAATCAGATGTACAGCATCCCTGAGGCCTGTGGTTCCCCTGTTATCTAACTCCATGGGGCCAACACTAAACCAAGAATAACTGGAAAGGACTTTCCAAAGCATGCGGAAGGAAATACATATGAAGGCAATCACACAATCCAGTTGTTGAGAAGGACAGAATGGGAAACATGGTCATAATATAATACAAATACATGACATAATATATGTTTTGTATTTGCAGTGAGTGTACCTTGTATCCAATGTGGGGAACTGGAGTCCAGGAGATTACGATTGAGGTGTCCGTCACATCAGTGCTGAAATGAGGAGCGTTGCCCATTGGTGGGGCTACGAACACACAGAGAGTAAAAGAGTCATCAGTTTTTGATCTTTCCACTCAACAATGTCTTTCAAACCATCCATTATGTCCTCTAGTCATCTTAAATGATCGATCTTGATTTCTGAGGGCTCATATCTATTTATTTATTTACTCATTACTAATATTTTGGGATTAAAATGAGCTGATCATTGCCAATATGTTCCCTTGTGAAAATCAGAGTTTCACATGTCACAAATTTTCACTTGTCGGAACAATTATGCAGAATAATAAACCAAACAAAGTCTGAATTACAAGATCACTCTGAGCTCATACACAGTTTACATGCTGCTTGACGTTCGTTTGTACATGCATAAAACACTCACTGGTGGTAAACACAGCCGTCTCTCCTTCACTCAGTGTATTATCTTGCTCCGCGTGTAGCGTGGCAGTGTACTCTGTGTAAGGCTTCAGGTTGAGGAGGGTGTACTGAGTGAGGCGGGAGGGCAGGCGCAGCTGCTTGGGGGTCGAGCCCTCGAGGGTGAGGAAGAGCCGGTAGCCAGTGATTTTGGCACGGGGGGCAAACCACATCATCACAGCACTGTCTTCAGTCACGTTGGTGAAATGGATATCGGTAGGAGCGTCGGGCTCTAGAAAGAGAGACGTCGATAAACATGGTTAGATATGAACAGTTTATAGAATTAAGGTTCTGACGGCCATATTTTTTTAGCTCATTATGTTAAAATCCCATATAATTTTCCCAAGCACGAGGATCTAAATTGCTTTCCACACAGCTGCCAGCTGATTCTTTTGTTTAGTCACATTGTCATCCGTCATACTCACTTGTAGTTTGCTCTCCAATAAGCGGTAAACTTTCCTCTCCATTGTGAATGCTGTAGATGTTGAAGCGGTAAAGCGTTCCAGGCTCCAGGTGTGACACTTCAATGTAGGAGTTTTCAATGACAGGAAGAGTCATCTCCCTCTGCGGAGTACCAGACTCATCAACAGGTACGGCGGTGACCCGGTAGCCTGAGATGTCACCGGCTGGGCCGGACCAGGTCAGAACGATTTTTTTATCTGAAATCTCGAAGAACTGCAGGTCTGTGGGAGAGGAAACTTCATCTGTGGGCAGGGAAAAAAATCAACAAGTTAGCATTAAAGTTTTTCATTTTGAATAACATTTGGTCACAATTATTTAAATGAATCCCAGAAGATTCACAAGAACATTGCTTTGACAGAACCACAAGCGTTTATGTATTAAACAGCAGATATCGTGTCCACATGTGGTATCCTATTCATTCCAGAGAAAGCTGCTCCCTCAGTGCATATGTGTACCCATGATGCATGTGTGCATTAATGTCTTTCCCTGTCTCGAGCGTCAGGAAACATGCTTCTGAGAAGATTTATATCAGTGCTGATTTAGGCTAAATTCCAACTGTGAATGACGTCTGTTCTCTCATTGAATAACTGGAATAACTCTTATGCAGCTGTTGGAAATAAAGTTGAATGCGTGGAGAAACAGGTCATTTACGAGGGAATTACTTGCAACAATAATAAATGCAAGCTCAGATAAGAGTAGGTTGTTAAGATGCTGCAGGATATTAGTCACACTTTTAGTCCTTTGCTGTTAGACAGATAAGTTGATGGCTTTTATAACCTTAAAAACAGACTTTAAAATGGGAAATTATCTGCTAAACAAGGTAATGTTTGGGGAAATTTAATTTAAATGCATCTCAAGATAATTCCATGACATCACGGATGTGTTTCTATCTCGCCGCAGATTTAAAACCTAATTTAAAAATAAAGCCTTTCATACGTCATTGAATACCTTTGCAAAAAACAAACACTATAATTTTATGCGTTTATGTTGCACATCATCAAAACACATCAAGTGCGCAACCAGGTTAACAGAATTTGTGCAAACAAAGTGCCAAACCATTACACTGCTTCATATTTCGGACAGACTGGATGGCAGAACACACACAAATGTCTTTAATTAGGTAAAGTAATGAGTAAACAGAGCTGTCTGGGCTGTGCATCAACCTTCTGTCAAGTGTGTATCTGATGATTATATGATAATGTATCATCTGACATGAGCTCTAAACAACCGATCCAGTGGCGAGTGCAGCTCAGATCACTTTTCATGTGTAGACTTAGTCCATTTGGAATAGCGTTCGTCTGCCAGAGAAAAAGGGGCTTTTCCTGTCTGTCTAAAGATGGCAGAAGCAAACTCTCAACTAGGTCACAAATCTTTATTCCAACACACAAACACACACTATACTCCAGCATCTGCTAAACTGGCCCAACAGCACGTTCGACCTGGCAGCCTGAAAAGTTTTACATAACTCCAGTCGAGCAGAATAAGAGTGCAACAGCTGTGAACTCAATGACTTCACTTTCCACTGGCAAACTCCTCACTTCTAGTATTGAGAATTGAAAACGTCTACATAAATCATTAAGTAGGCCACAGGATGACTTGCAGGTTGATTGTGGAGGATGCTCTCATGACGACAGTAATAAGTAAAATTCAGGAGAATCGGAGCAGAGCGGCTGGGCACAGGATCAAATGATGATATTTAAGGGTTGAAATAACCGGAGATGCAGATTTTTGGTCACTGCACACCGACTCCTGGTGCCAAAGGAAACGAGGGACAGACTTTCCCATTGCGTATTAATCTCTACCCTGTGAAAGCACCATATACTATGAAAATGATTAGAACCCGATGATTACCTGGCAGCGGATCTCCAGAGGTGTTGACCTGTAAAAAGATAGGCTCACTCTCCAGGCTGTCCTCCACAGCGTAGATGCTAATGTTATACATCCTTCCAGGTCGGAGGTCACTCAGAGTCACAGATGTTGCCGTGTCGGGGAGATTCAGCTCTGTGCTTTCACCCTCTACTGATGGTGTATAGACGACGCGATAACCTGCGCAGATGAACAGATGGCAGAGGTTCAAAATAGCAGCATAATGTGTGATTAAATTTTGATTGTGAGTGACAGTATTGTCATAACATACCAGTGATGGGAGCCAGTGGTTTGTCCCAGCTGATCACAATGGAAGAATCTCCAACATCCTCCACTTCGTGCTCAACAGGAGCATCAGGTGCTGTGGAAGAAAAAGGGTGAGAGTGTGAGATGGAAAATTACAATGACAGCTTTTTCTTACAGGATCACTTGATTTGTAGTCACTGGCACATGTTCATTGGACTGCTTGCAAAACAGTATTTCAGTCGAGCAGCTCTACTTTTTGTGCCTTAAATGAAAATGTGAAGGAAGATCACAGAGAGATGGAAATATTAAATGACAGACAGTGTGTGTATGTCTCTACTAACCAGTGGTCTGTGAAGTAGTGAGAATGAGGTTGTCCTCTCCAGTATCTGTAACCTCATAGACGTTTACAGTGTACTTCCTCCCAGGTAGAAGCTCAGCAATGTTCACTGAGGTAGTTGTACGGGGCAAGTCTGATAGGAAAAGAAAAAACTGTATTAACACACTTGATTTCATAGCTCTGAATATTTTAAAGGAGCTAACTGAAGGCTTTTTAAAGGGACAGTTCACCCCTAAATCACAAGAGTTTTGGAAATATTGGCCGAAGAGATGTCGGCCGTCTCTCGAATATAATCAAACTAGATGGCACACGATTTGAAAAACTCAACAGCGATGTCTCTTTCCCAAAAAATATGACTCGGTTACTTAAAATAATCCCAAAACCATCTTGTGATCTGTTTCATGTCGGATCTACATGACCGCCAACTGCATCATTGCACCTCTTGTCCATGAGTAGATGCACGCTTCCTATAGTTCCTACATGAAGCTGCTCACAACAAGGTCTGTGGATTATCTTCAGTATCTGGGTCATGGTTTCTGAGGTGCCATCCAGTTTCATTATATCAGAAAAAAGGAGATCTCTTTGGTCGATTTCTCCAAAACTCTGCAACTCACACCAAAACAGTCTTCATTGCTAAATAGCAGGTAGGAGGAAAACTATGTATTTGTGATTTGGAGGAGTGAACTGCACTTTAATCTCTGACAAATAAATAGAACTGTCATATTTTGCAATTACGTCAAATTACAATGCACCATTCCACTACTAAACCCTTGTTTGTATACGTGTACATCCGCACTTACCTAGCACCATGGGTTGTCCAGTGCCCTGTCCCTGCTCATTGAGCTCATACTCTACTCTGAAGCCAGAGACTGTGTCGGAGGCGGAGACCCAGGAGATGACAAAGCTGCTGGAGGTAATTTCAGTCACCGACTCTGAGATGTCAACCACAGGCGGAGGCTGGGTGGTCTCGCCTTGTGAAGTAGCCACTACAGGAGAAACAGAGATGGAAAATAAAAGAGTTGGCTTCTCGCTGCCTATGAAGTCAGAACTGGCAGCAACTGACCAGGATAATCTGAGAAAGAGCTTTTTATGTTTCAGTGAGGAATTCCTGGTTTAGAAAGGCACAAAACAATTACAATTTCTTGATGCTGCAAGCACTTTTTTCTTCAGTATCATCTTTCATATTTTGTATTTTTTATACTGGGGACAGTTGGATAGAATTAAACAAAGTCATATGTGTAGAGAAAGGAGCCAAATAAGCTGCTTCCTTCATATCAATACTGTTGGTTAAGCAGTGATGCAGCACTGACATCTGTCAACTCCCACAACTCACATGATCCATAATTGGTGGTAAAATCGAAGCGTGTGAGCTCTTGGCGTCCAAACCGCAGCACGCTGATGAGCTGACCCTCGTATGTGATGCCTGGCTTCAGACCAGAGATGGTGTAGGAGTTAAGATGGCCAGGAATCAACACCTCTCTCCACGGGTTCTGGGTGTTTTTCTGTAAAATGTGATTGAGAATGTCAATGGCAAGCATGCAGATCAGGAGCTGAATGTTAGATAATGTCAGTCGACACCAGCGTCAGGTCCAGCGGAGATGAGAAGAAGA